>NC_069381.1:150702500-151915000 GCF_027475565.1 Acinonyx jubatus | reverse complement strand
GATTATCTTGAACAATTTTGCAATTAAAGATCTGAAATATTTTACAAAATGCACATACTCTACTATCATGATGTCAGAAGAGTAGTATAATCTATATTTCACTAACTCCTCTAGAGGCTAGGTCATTGTATTTACTATGTTGCCTTTTTGAAGAGAAACAATGATGACTGGAAGGAATAGACCATGGGTATTTTTGTGTTTGTGTGTACATGTACATGTGATTATTGTTGATTGAGTCTGTTATTGGTTATAAAAACTAATTACTCATTGAGTAATAGAATTCATTGTGAATGAGATTTGGAAATTGAGATTGTGTGTGTGTGTGTGGGTGCATGTGTATGTGTGAGACAGACAGAGAGAGCTACCTCCCCACAATTATGTTTATCATTTAAGTTCTCTATGAAAATTTAATACATGCTTTATCTCTATCCTTTTAAAAATCACTATGTAGTCTAACAAACCAGTAAATTTAAAAGCTATTTAAAGCAGTTATAATAAAGCAAAGTGCAGAGAAATATTTTAAGAAGTCACTTGAAGTAGAATATAGTTATGCCGTGAAAGTAAGACATTTCAAATAGTATCCCAAGTGAAGTTTTAAATGACTAGAGCTCAGCAGACATATTGGAAGGCAGTATATGTAGGTATTGGGTAGCTCAGTAGAACTATAATACACAATGTCTGCTCTTTTACAGTGCACAACTTCATATGAGAGATGACCCAGGTGTGCATATATCTGACTAGTCCGCATTAGGACAAGTGAGAGCTGCAGGATGCAGTGGAAGTACAGAAGAAAATGTGACATTGCATATGAAAACATAAGAGAGAGCATTACAAAAGAAGTGGCATTTGAGTTAGATCTAATTAGGACAAAGTTCATATATTTTTAAAAATTTTTTACTGAAGCCTTGAGATCTATTGAAGACAGAAATAGATTCAGTGGAAGTTATTTTCAGTATATGATCAATTGGAAAGTGATACATTTCTAATAACTAGTTGGCATATTTATGTTAGAGGAAACTTTCTATAAGTAAAGTAATAAAGACATTAGGTGTTTAACAAAAACAAATATCTAAGTTGAGACTTAGAAAACATGCATGAATAAATTTTAGGAGCGATAAACTGAATTTCAATTATATCCTAATGGTTTAGTGAAGTGATGTCAGCATCATAAGACATCCTTCATATTTCCCTCCCCAACTTCCACAACAAAAATTAGGCATCTACCCCTGAACAATGCCTCCATGAGGGTTGTGGGATCCAGACCATATGCTAAGGGACTCAGGAATTTACCAACCTGTGCATCAGGTAATAGCAGAGAGACCTCAGTATCACTTGCAGTCCCTGCAGAAACCTGTGAACTGATGCTAGTCCCTGTCAGTCACAGCCCAGGAGCACCTAAAGAACAATGACTTGGCAGTCCCCCATGGACAAGAAAGCCCATGTGTCCAGGTTTTCAGAAGAGAATTTCCAGCACTCCAGTGGAGAAAAAAAATTTTTTTGGAATGTATTGGAATGGATAAGAGAAACCGCTTGACTTTCCTTGCACCACCCTTCCTCAAAGATGGCACAGCTTGTGGCTGAGACATTATCAGCCATAATTTCTCCCATAGTGAAAGGGGAGAACAGGTAAGTGTTTTCTTGACTTCCCCAACTGTGTGGTACACTTCCAAAGAGACTCCTTTCTATCTTGAAGAATCTAGGCTACTAAATTGCAAGTTCCATGACTAGGCAGAGGGATGAGATTGGGAGAGTGGTAGATAAAATAGAGGGCATTAAACGGATATGGTCCCTGATGGCTGAACTGTGGACTCTATTAGGAAGTCCATCCATGAACTGCTGGGAAAGCATCATCCATGGATGTCTATGACTGCCCTGAATGTCTCACCCACACACCACTCCCACTCTGTGGCTGGCTCCTTGTGTGAGTTTCCAAAGGCAGAAGTAACAGAGAGTTTTGGTAGATGCCTAGGGAGTACACAAAAAAGAATCAAACAGAAATTCTGGAGCTGAAGAAGTCAATGAAATGAAATGAAAAATGCAGTAAAGAGCATCAATAGATAAACAGGCCAAACAGAAGAAAGAATCTGAGTTAGAAGGTAAGAAACTTGAAATCATCCAGTTAAAGGAGAATAAAGAAAAGAGAATGAAAGCATAAAGAAAGCCTATGTGATCTATGAGACACCATAAAAAGAAACAAGGTGTAAATTATTGGAATTCCAAAAAGTGGGGGACAGAAAGCTTATTTAAAGGAATAATGGTTGAGAATTTCCCAACTTGAGGAGTGATTTGGATATATGAGTCCATGAAGGTAATAGCTCACCCCATAATTTCAATCTAAAGTGATCTCCAAGAAACATTATAATAACTGTCAAAATCAGACAAGGACAAAATCCTAAAAGCATAAAGAGAAAAGAAAAATTGTAACCTACAAAGGAACCCCCATTAGTCAACCAGAAAATTTCTCAGCAAAAACCTATGGGCCAAAAGAAAGTGGGATGATATATTCAAAGCGCTGAAAGAAAAAAAATGTCAATCAAAATATTCAGCAAAGTTATACTTCAGTATTGAAAGAGAAATAAAGACTTTCCCAGACAAACAAAAGTTATAATTCATCCACTAGACCTGCCTTATAAGAAATACTGAAAGGTGGGGCGCCTGGGTGGCCCCAGTCCGTTGAGCGTCTGACTTCGGCTCGGGTCATGATCTTGCGGTCTGTGAGTTTGAGCCCCGTGTCGGACTCTGTGCAGACAGCTCAGAGCCTGGAGCTTGCTTTGGATTCTGTGTCTCCCTGTCTCTCTGTCCCTCCCCTGCTCATGCTCTGTCTCTCTCTGTCAAAAATAAACATTAAAAAAAAAATTAAAAAAAAATACTGAAAGGGGTTTTGTAATCTGAAATGAGAGAATGTTTGATAGTAACATGAAAACATATGAAAATACACAAAACACTGGCAAAAGTAAACATGTAGTCAAATTTGGAATACTCTAATATTGTAATGTGGTGGTATGTTAAGTACTTAACTATGATATAAAAATTAAAGGACAAAGTATTAAAAATAACTATAGCTACTATAATTTGCTAATGAATACACATTACAAAAAGAGATAGATTGTTACATTGAAATCATAAAAGGGGAAAATAAAAGTAGTTTTGTATGCATTTGAAGTTAAAGTGTTACCAGCTTAAAATAGAATTTTACAAAGATTATGTTTTAGGTAAGCCTCATGGTAACCAAAAACCAGAAACTTATGGTAGATTCACAAAATTAAAGGGAATATTAGCATATCAACACTATGGAAAAGTCACCAATTTACAAAGGAAGGCAGGAAGAGATAAATAAAGACATAAGGGAACTACAAAAGAGTCAGAAAACAATTAAGAAGATGGCATTACTCTACATGTAAATGGATTAAATATCCTGATCAAAAGGCATAGAGTGGCTGGATAAAAACAAAAAAACAGAATCAACAACAACAACAACAACAAAATGGGACCCACTATATGCTGCCAACAGGAGACTCACTTAGCTTTAAGGACACACATAGGCACAAAGTGAAGCGATGGAAAAAGATATCCATTCAAGTAGAAATCAAAAGCAGGGTTAGCATTAAATTTATATCAGGTAAAATAGACTTTAAGACAAAAACAGTAACAAGAGTCAAAATGGTTATTATATAATGATAAAGGGGTCAATTCATTAAGAAGATACAACAATTGTAATCAGAGCACCTGACTATATTAAGCAAATACTAACAGATCAAAAGGGAGAAATAGGTAATACAATAATAGTAGAAAATTTCAATACTTCACTTTAATGACAGATCATCCAGACAGAAATCAATAAAAAAACAATGGAATTGAGCCATCCTTTAGATTTAATGGACCTAATATAGAATATTCTATCAAACAGCAACAGAATACATATTCTTCTTATGTGTGCACAAAACATTCTCTAGGACAGATTATATGTTAGGCCGCAAAACAAGTCTCAGCAAATTTAAGAATATTGAAGTCATACCAAGTATCTTTTCCAATCATAATGGTATGACACTAGAAATCAATAACAAGATGAAAGATGGAAATTTTTCAAATATGTGGAAATTAAACAACAGACTTTTGAACAATCAATGAGTCAAAAAATCTTAAAACAAATTAAGATGGAAAAACAGCACTCCAAAACCTATGGGATGCAGCAAAAGTAGTCCCAAGAAGGGAGTTCATAGTGATAAATAACTATATTTTAAGAAATTTCAAATAAAAAACCAAAGTTTAGACCTCAAGGAATTAGATTTTTAAAAAGTACAAACTTGTACAAAAATACAAGTTCAAAGTTAGCAGAAGGAAGGAAATAACAAAGATCAGAGCAGATACAAATGAAATAGAAACCAAAAAGGTAATAGAAAAGACCAATGAAACTAAGCACTATTTTTGGGAAAAGATAAATTTAGTAAGCCTTTTTCTAGACTAAGAAAAAAAGAGGCAAGACTCAAGTAAATAAAATAAAAAATGAAAGAAGAGACATCACAACTGATACTACAGAAATACATGGAATCATAAGAAACTACTACAAATATGCCAACAAAATTGGGTAACCTAGAATAAATTGATAAATTTCTGGAAACATACAACTACCAAGATTGAATCATGAAGAAATAAAAAATCTGAACAAGCCAGTAACAAGCAAGGAGATCGAATCAGTAATCAAAAATCTCCCAACAAAGAAAAACCCAAGACCAGATGGTTAAAGATGAATTAATGCCAATCTTTCTCAAACTCTTCCAAAAAATTCAAGAGGAGGGAGAACTCCCAAACTCATTTGGCAAGGCTAGCATTATCCTGACACCAAAGCCAGATAATGACACTACAAGAGAAGAAAACTATAGACCGATATCTCTGAAGAATATATAAGCAAAAATTCATAACAAAATATTAGCAAACTTAATTCACTAGCACAATAAAGGATGATATGCCATGATCAGGCATTATTTATCCCTGGGAAGCAAGTTTGGCATTTGCAAATCAGTAATGTGATTCAATAATGTGATACACCACACTAATAGAATGAAAGGTGAAAATCATATGATCATCTCAATAGATGCAGAAAAATCATTAAGCAAAATACAGCATCCTTTTATGATTAAAACTCTCCACAAATTGGGTATAGAAGAAAGATACATCAACATAATAAAGGGCATATACAACAAACCTACAGCTAACATCATAGTCAATGGTGATAGATTAAAAACATTTTCTCTAATCAGGAACAAGTCAAGGATGCCCATTCTCACATTGTTACTCAATATAGCACTGGAAATCCTAACCAGAGCAGTCAGGAAATACACAGAATTTAAAAGACCTCCAAATCAGAAAGGAGAAAGTAAAATTGCCTTTGTTTGCAAATTATATGATCTTAAATAGAGGAAATCCTAAAGACAACAAAAAAAATGTTGGAAGTAATCTGCAAATTCATAAAAGTTATAGAGTATGAAATCAACATACACAAATCAGCTGCAATTCTATACTCAAACGATAAACTATATGAAAAAGAAATAAAGAAAGCAATCCATTTACAATAGCATAGAAAACAATAAAATACATAAAGATAGATTTAACCAAGGAGGTAAAACATCTGTATAGTTAAAGAAAAAACACAAGACTTTGATGAAAGAAAGTGAAGGAGGCATAAACAAATGGAAAGATATCTCGTGTTCATGGGTTGGGTGAATTAATACAGGTAAAATGTCCATATTACCTAAAGCCATCTATAGATTAAATTTTTTAATGTTTATTTATTTTTGAGAGAGAGAGAGTGGGAGTAGCGGATGAGGCAGAGAGAGTGGGAGACACAGAGTCTGAAGCAAGGTCCAGCCTCTAAGCTACAGCACAGAAACTGACCCAGGGCTCAAACTCATAAACTGCAGGAAAATGACCTGAGCTGAAGTTGGACGCTTAACTGACTGAGCCACCCAGGCACCCCAAGCCATCTACAGATTAAATGAAATCCCTATCAAAACTCCAATGGCATTTTTTCATAGAAATAGAGTAAATAATTCTAAAATTTATATGGAACCACAGAAAACCCCAAATAGTCAAAGCAATCCTGAGAAAGAAGAACAAAACTAGAGGAATCACATCTCCCGATTTCAAACTCTACTGTAAAGCTATAGAGATCAAAACAGTATGGCAATGGCATAAAATGAGACACATAGACCACTGGAACAGAATTGAGAGCCTAGAAATTAACCTGCATATATACAGTCAATTAATATTTGACAAGGAAGCCAAGAATACTGAATGGGGGAAAATATTCTCTTCAATAAATGGTCTTGAAAAAACTGGATAATCACACACAGAAGAATCAAATTAGACCCCTCTCTTATACCATACACAAAAATTAACTTGAAATAGATTAAAGACTTAAACATAAGATCTCAAACTGTAAATTGCTAGAAGAAAACAGGGGAGAATCTTCTTAACATTGGTCTCAGCAACATGTTTTTGGCTATGACATCAAAAGCATAAACAAGAAAAGCAAAAAAAATAGTAAGTGGGACTACATCAACTAATAAGCTTCTGTGCAGCAAAAGGAGCAATCAACAAAATAAAAAGGCAACCTACGGAATGGGAGAAAATATTTTTAAACCATATATTGAATAAGGGGTTAACACCCAAAGTATGGAAAGAACTTCTACAACTCAACAACAACAACAGCAACAAAAACAGCAAGCAATCTGATTTTAAAATGGGCAAAACATGAATAGCAACTTTTCGAAAGAAGACATCCAAATGGACAAGTACATGAAAAGTGCTCAACATCACTAATTATCAAGGGTATACAAGGCAAGACAACAATGAGATGTCATCTCACACCTGTTAAAATGGCTACCATCAAAAAGACAAGCCATAACAAATGCAGGTGAGGATGTGGAAAAAGGAAACCCTTGTGTACTCTTGGTGGGAATATACATTGGTATAGCCACTATGAAAACCAGTATGGGGGTTCCTCAAGTATCTAAAAATAGAACTACCATACAATCCAGCAATTCCACTTACCTCTGGGTGTTTATCCAAAAGACATGGAAAAAGAATCTTGTCAAGGTACTTACATTTCCTTGTTTATTGCAGCATTATAGAAAGATGTGCTATATATATTTTATACACACACACATGCACTGGAATATTATTCACTGAAATTATTCAGAGAAAGAAGGAAACCCTGCCATTTGCAACAACATGGATGGCTTAGAGGATTGTGCTAAGTGAAATAGGTCGGACAAAGACAAATAGTATATGATATAATTTACATGTGGAATCTAAATTAGCAAACTCTGAGAAATGGAGACTAGAATGGTGGTTACCAGGGCCGGGGGTGGTGGGGTGGTGGGGTGGGAAAATGGGGAGGTTTTGGCCAAAAGGTATAAACTTTCATTTAGAAGATGCATGAGTTCTGGGGATGATTTATGTACAACATTGTGATTTTAGTTAACAATAAAGTATTATATGGTTGGACGTTGTTAAGAGAATAGATTTTAAATGTTCTTACCACAAAAAAAGTAATGGTAATTATGCGACATGATAGAGGCATTAGCTAACACTACAGTAGTAATCATTTTGCAACATATACCAAATGGTCTCACAGTTCAGGAGTCCGAGTCCCATGTTGGGCTCTGTGCTTGGGATTCTTCTCTCTCCCTTTCTCTCTGCCCTCCCCCCACTCTCAAAATAAATAAAAATAAAACTTAAAAAAATTTAAAGGAATAATTTAAAAAACATCCCATATATTGTAAACTTATACAGTATTATATGTCAGTTATATCTCAATAAAGCTGGATAAAAATCCTGGTGGTTTATGTAAATTTGGTAAATAATATTATAGCACCTATGGATTTAAAAGCACAAAATAGAAGGTCAATTTTCCCAATTTGACTGCAAAACAGACAGCACACAATTACATACTACTACAAAGCTAAAGATTTGCTTCCAATTGTAAATAAAAACAAAACATTCCCCCCATGTTTGACATTGTAAATATTCTTTCCAGTCATCTCTAAATAAGGAAGTAGATTTAGTATCTATGATATAATCCCTAGAAAGTAGATAGCGAGGATATTGCAATGGTTGATATAGAACGGAGTCTCAATGAAAGACCAGCTTTATTACATTTGTAAAAATGAGACCTATATTCTCCTCAGGATTGATGTAAGAATTAAAGGAATCTATATAGAGAAAGCTCAGGACACATATCACATGCTGGATCAATATTAAATTTTGTGTATTTTCATTCTATGATTAAGTTAGAAAACATATAAACTACCAAACCTGGAACAGGAAGAAATAGAAAACTTGAACAGATCAAAAACAAAGAAATTGAATCAGTAATAAAAAAAACAAAACAAAACAAAAAATAGAAAAGAAGGGAAAACATCCAAACTCATTCTATGAGGCCAGTATCACTCTGAAAACCAGATAAAGACTCCATTAAAAAAAAGAACTACATGTAAACCAGTATTTTTTTTTTTTTTAAAACTTATGTGCCAGCACTGGGTTAGGTGCTTGAGGGACAGACAGGAAGATTAAGTTTCTGACTTTGAGGAGCTCCCACTCCAGAACAATGACAAATAAGCAAATAAGGTCCCATGAGAAACATACTAAATTTTATATAAGTCAGAAATAGGATAGTAGCCAGTATTAATGACATGTGTATCTTTCTGGAAGGCCAGATTTTATAATATTAATACACATTTCACTGTTATTGGTAGAAATACTGAGTGAGAAATCAGTCAGAGTGTTCTAAGCATTTGTAAATGTGAATTAGCTCAATAAAAGTGAAAAGAGAAAACATGTACTTCTTAGCACGTTACTACAATTCATCCATTTATTAAATAAATATTATTTTAGTCCTCTGTGTCAGAAGACATTCTAAGCTCTTGTGAGACATCAGTACACCAAAGAGATAATCATCTCTGCCCATTTGGAGGTTACATTACTGACACAGGAGATAGAAATTATACAGTAATATACGGGATATGAGAGAAAGAGAATAGTCAAAAGTAACCATAGGAGTTTTTAACCTGAGGAATAGGAAGAATGGAGTTACCTCTGTAACAGTAAGATGAGGAAGGCTGGAACAGGTTGACTAAGGAGAGAAAAGTTCAGAAATTTAGTTTAGGGCATGTTAAATTTGAGGTGTCTATTAAATATCCAAATCAATAGGCCAAATACGCAGTTGGACACATAAATCTTTAGTGCAGCAAAAAACTGGAGCTAAACATATTTGGAAGTCATAATTATCTGTATGAGATTTAAAGCCTTGAGAATCAATGCGATCACAAGAAAATAATGAGGATATAGAAGAAAAGAGAATCAGGGACTAAACCAGGGGCACTCCCAATTAGTGACTGGAAAGGCAGAGTAAAGAATAAAATGACTGTGAGGAAATGAACAGTGAAACAAGAAGAAACAAGATCATAGGCTGTCCTGGCATCCAAGGGAAATAAGTGTATCAAGGCAATTCAGTAACGCACCGTGTCTGACACTGCTGGATGATCGAGTAAGATAGAGAATCCACCACTGAATTTAATAGTGTGGTGGTCTGGTCACTGGATTCCTATCGAGAATTGTTTTGTTTTGGTAAACTGGTAGAAATGAAAACCTGACTAAAGCGGATTTAAAAGGGAATGAGGGAGAAAAAGGGAGAGAGAGAATACAGTGAACACTTGTAAGTATTTTTGCAAAGAGGAGGAAAGAAAGCAAGAAGTAGTGAAGGAATAAAGATCATTTTAATATGGGTGCAATAATAAAATGCTTGCAAGATACATTGAAGAGCTGAAATTACTGAAGTAGGAGAGAGAAAAAAAATGTTGAAGTGACACCCTTATCTAGGTAAGAAGAAATAGAGAAATAAGGTCTGGTGCACAGACAAAGGGATTGTTTTAGGTAGAAGCAGGGATAGTTGATTTAAGGTAACAGGTGGGAAGTCAGATTATGTGGGTGTAGAACTCGGTAGAGAGGTACATGTAGTGATAAAAGTCTGAAGGGAAAAGTCTCTTCTGATTGTGTCAATTTTCTTAGAGGTGTAGGAAACAAAGTTGTCAACTGAGAATGAAGACCAGGTAGGAGGTAATGGTGATCTGAAGAGAAAAGAGAAGTGTGGAATCCAAGTCCAGGAAACTGGGTCAGTGGGAGGTCTGGGGAACAGTGGTATGATCCCTGGGCAGCATCAAGGGACCATTTGAGGTTAGTGCTTCTGTCCAGCTGCATGGATGCAGGCATGGAGTGGGGAGAGCTGGATATAAGTAGGATGGAGTTTTTGCCAGACAATTAAAAAGGGGTGAGGGTATCTGGGTGGCTCAGTCAGTTGAGCCTCCAACTCTTTTTTTTTTTAAATCTTTATTTATTTTGAGTGAGTAGGGGAGTAGCCCAGAGAGAGGGAGACACAGAATCAGAAGCAAGCTCCAGGCCCTGAGCTGTCAGCACAGAGCCCGACTCGGGGCTCGAACTCACAAACCATGAGATCATGACATGAGCCCAAGTCGGACGCTTAACCGACGGAGCCACCTAGGTGCCTCAGAGCCTTTGACTCTTGGTATCACTCGAGGTTTGTGAGTTTGAGTCCCACATGGGACTCCGTGCTAACAGTGCAGAGCCCATTTGGGATTTTCTCTCTCCCTTTCTCTCTGCCCCTCTCCCACTTGTGTGCACATGTGCAATAAATAAATAAACTTAAAAGCAGGGGGTAGTTTAAGTGTGTATGTGTATGTAAGGAGTGATTATTATGAATGGCCATGGAATTTAATATATTCAATAAAAGTAAAGACGACATTAAGTAAGTGAGGGACAGTGAAAGTGTAAGATCAATGCACTGGTGTCTTGGTTGAGTTAAAGGATTCTTTAAATTGGGGTTCAAGATGAAATGAACTGGAAAGGTAGGTGGTGCAGAATGCGGGAAGTAGAGATCATGATCAGGTCACAGTTATTGGCAAAAAAAAGATGTTTAAGGTACAACATGGGGGTGCGTGTGTCAGGAAGGGTAAAGAATACAACCATTGGAGGAAAGGAATTTAAGAAACCTAGAGAACTAAGTTGGTAATTTAGGTTTGTGTATAGAAAGGCCATCTATACACAAACTGGAATTACCAAGGTTTTAGGTAGGGGGGAGTCAGGCTGGAGATAGTGCCAGTGAATATAAAGCCAATTCCTAGTTTTGAAGAATTACATATTTGTGCAAATTCCTAAGAAGATGCATATCCAAATGCACAAATATTCTGCATCAATATTTTGTCCTGGTTTTGCTTTTAAGTTTGAATAGTTTTGTGATGCTAAAAAGAAAGAGAATGAAAGAATAAAGTACACACAAAATAAAACCCCTGCAGAAAAATCTCATTTAATATTATTATAATATAATCTGATTAATTAATGTGATATAATTATATAATATAATTATGTAATATAATCTCATAAAATATTATTAAACTATATCCAAGCAGCATGGATCGACAATAAAAAAATACCGTGATACAAATGATAATATTTACTCATAAAAGGAAAAATATTATCATGTGCCAAATAGTGGATAACATTTTATTTGTATTTTTAATCTGCAAAAGAAATGCATGATTACTATTAAATGTGGAAAATTAATAAAGGAAAATAAAATAAAAATAAATATCCTACATACCAGTCTCCCCATACAAATCCAGAGCTCCAGAATAACCACTGTTAAAGACTCTTTGTATATTCATACAAAATGTTTCTAAACATATGTAAATATGTATCAATATATGTAATTATAACAGGTTTATTTTTCTTTTGTTCCCCACAGATAACACCATACACAACGTTATGAAACCTGCTTTTTTCAATTCACAATATTTTTTGATCATTTTCCACATCGGTATATAAGACCTAAAATTATTTTTAATATCTAGATAATATTTGTTATATGTTTGTATCACAATTGATCAAACCCGTCCCCCATTAATGGATAGGTAGGTGATTCCCAGGTTTTTGCAATTAACAAACAATGCTGTAATGAATGCCATGTGTGAGTATACCTATAAAACCAGTTCCTAGAAGTGAAAATGTTGGATCAAAAGATAAGTATCTTTTAAGTGCTGATAGATACTATCAAGTTGATAAGTATTTTTCCATTTACTTTCTCCAAAATTTATAATGGGTTTACCTTCTGTAAAAGAAAGTTGATTACAACTATTATAATGTTGATGGTAGAAATTTGGACTATTGACTAATCATTTGGACTACAGTCAAAAGAGTCAAACTGTCAAGCAGGATGTTTGACCCGCTACACAAATTCATATGTAGGTGAAAAATAATAAATAAAGAGGCTCATGGCAACACTGTTTTAATAGTAAAAAAACTATCCATCATTATAGAATTATAATTTATGATATGTTCCTATAATGGAAAGTTATACATCAGTAGAAGTTACTGAACCTGGGGGCACCTGGGTGACTCAGTTGAGCATCCGACTTCAGTTCAGGTCATGATCTCACGGTCTGTGAGTTCGAGCCCTATGTGGGGCACTGTGCTGACAGCTCAGAGCCTGGAGCCTGCTTTGGATTCTGTGTCTTTCTCTCTCTCTGCCCCTTCCCGACTCATACTCTGTCTCTCTCTGTCTTTAAAAAATGAATAAATGTTAAAAAAATTTTTTAAAAAGAAGTTACTGAATCTTACGTCCCATATCATAATCTCAATTCTCAGAAACAACATGTTGAGGGTAAAAAGCAAAATGTGAAGAGATACTTTCAGTATAATACTACTTATATAAAGATTTTAAAACATGTAAAACAGTGCTTCATATTATATATGCGTGCAAGTTGTGTGGGCCATAATTTTAAAATACAAATATAAAGTTCGTGCATGAAGTTCAAAATAGCTGTTACCTGAGAAGGGAGTAATAGGAATGGGATCAATATTGAGTATAAAGGAGTCTTGCATTGTACCATATCTTATCTCTTCTGAGAATCTGAACTAATATGACAAAAGAAGCCAAGATGAAATTTTAAAAAGGAACAAATTCATAACATCACATAAGAAATATATCTCCAGAATTATGACCAGTCCCATTTTGTTGCCTTGACTGCTTTAGGTAGTCTTTGGTCAACCATGAAACCAGATGAGTAGTTTTAAGTAATTTGTTCCAGAACCATCCGATTTGGTTCAGGTGTGCCCCTTCTATTTCTGGCCCTTTTGTTGCTGTTCTTAAATTGCTCTTTCTTGTCTAGCGTGCTTAACTGTTTATACATCCTTGCCTCATACTATTGGCTTCCTTTACTGGATCCCAAGTAACATTTCCTACTTTATGCCTTTTTTTTAATACTAATAAATATCTAATGACTAAGAATAATGTCTAGGTTTGAAGACAGAAAGTCTCATGGTTTATGTTTCTTCTATCCAAGGAAACATGTCTTTTATCAGTACTGGAATTTTCTCTATTTAATCTTTACAAATATCAAATCTCCCCCATTAACTCAGTTATCTCTAGAACATCTGTTAGGTTGCTGAACATTTTAATTCTACTTATCATATATGTTTTTTAATGTTTATTTATTTTGAGAGAGAGAGAGACAGAGTGTGAGCAGGGGAGGGGCAGAGAGAGAGGAAAACACAGAATCTGAAGCAGGCTCCAGGCTCTGAGCTGTCAGCACAGAGCCCGATATGGGGTTTGAACCCACAAACAGTGAGATCATGACCTGAGCTGAAGTCAGAGGCTTAACTGACTGAGCCACCCAGGCGCCCCTACTTATCATATTTTTTAACGTCAAAAATGACATTTATGTACTTTGGGTAAATCCTCACATCCGTCTACAAATCTTTAATTCTTATTTCAGCTGTATCATACTGTTAAATTCATTCCTTCAGTTTTAAATGCTAATTCTTGGGGCACCTGGTTTTTATCATTTCATTTACAAATTTCTATTTGACTTCTTTTTCTCAGTATTGGCCTATTCGTATTGCATAGTGTTTTGTTTCTATTCCCTAATAATTTTAATCATTTTGAACATGCTTATTTATTGCTTATTTTAGATTATTTTATTATCCCATATTCTGCAGATGAAATGTATCATTTTGGTTATGCCTGCTGAATGTCCGTCCCTTATGGAGGTTTATTTCTCATATAGTATGTAATTTTTCATTGTGAGTTTATCTTAAGTTTTTTTCTTCCTTTAAGACCTAAGATTTGAAAAAATGATTTTACAATAATTTATAATGATTTAGATTTACACTGACTTAGCAATTTTGCAACTGCTTCTGCCAAGCATTCCAAACTATCATTGGCCTGATACTGATTTTTATGTTACTTTAGACACTGAGGAATTCCTTTCCACAGAATAGCATATGACCAGATTCAGAAGTGATTTGAGGCAGTGCCTGAGTTTTAATTCTTTCTAAAAGACTTTTTTTTTCCTGAAAGACAGGATAGAGGCAAGTTTCTCTGAATTGCTGATTATATTTTTTAATTCTCATTTCAGTGAAAAACACAAATTCTTGAGGCTCTATGCTCTATTCAGTGGTTGTCAATTTCAACTTCTGATGTTACAAGTTAAGACTTCAGCCTTATTTATACTTGCACAGACTTTGAAACTAAACCCTCTGGGAATTTGGACTTTTTTCTAGATATTATGTACCTCCTTCTACTCCTCAGATCCCTAGGTCAGCTTTCATGTTTATTACTCAGGTTTTAGTTATCACTTTATTTTTGATTATTGAAGGCTTCTTTTTATTTATTTGGAACTTAACCATGCATTTTAAAGCATTTTTATTGTGTTTTATCTAGAGTTTCTAGATGTTGGCAAATGAATTCTATGTTCAATCCACCAAGTTGTCAGAATTGAACACTCTCATAGGTTTTGTGCGAATTATTACTTTTATCTTAGTAGCTCTCATTTCACCTTGAAATTCCTGGGGATATAGACCGTTCTGATTCTGAGGATATAGGATTTATGCTGGAACCCATCCATACAGATCTTTTTCCTGAAAAACTGTGAATAAACTACATCGAGTGCAAAAGAATGTCCTGTACTCCGCTTCTTTCAGCTGAGTCTAGGTTGGTAATAACAGGATGTATTTACTAACACAGTTGTTTCTGCAAACAACTGACTTCCTTAGAAAGTCAGGCCCAAAATTCATAAAATTATGTCATTCCTGGTGATATAGCTAAGGATTCAATAAGAGTCGTTAGAGATTTCAGTTGGTAGATTTTAGCAAGGCCAGTAACTGAGCAGCTCACTGAATATTCTTTGTCTAAATTGATGGGCCATTTTACATTTTAACTTTCTGACACCTAAGCACCTAAATCATGGGCCATGAATTTATGTAGAATGATCAAATAGAAAACATGGCATAATCCTTTTTTGACTTTCCTCCTTTCCAACTGTTAGAAATGTGATGACCATATACCACACTTTTCCTGAGATAGTCCTGAAATACGTTGTTCTTGAGAAATTAACAGACTACATCCTAAAGTTAAGATGATATGCTATGGTCACTCTGTCTAAATAAGTAGGCTCTCCAGACTTCTGGGACTGTTTATGCAGAAAATAGCAAAAGTAAGTCTGGGTACTTCTCTGGCATTATTCTAGTTGCCTGACAATTTCTGGGCCACCATTGTTGCTCAATCCAGCTGAGACACACAAAGAAGAAAGCATCATAGCTCCTAATTCTGGGTTGATAGAGATACTATCCAGTTGGCCTCTGGCTGGCTTACTTCATGCCTTACATATTTCACCTTTTGATATCAGTTATTCAGAGAAGGGAGAGAGTGTCAGTCTTCTCTTACCATAATCTTGTCATAAACCTTTTATTTTTCATGATATTCCAACCAATCCACTATTCTTTATACAAAGCCTAATAGGAACTTTCTTGTTGCATTGTCATTGTCCCATACATTACCAACCAACACAAGCTGTAACAGGGAACAATTATGCAGTCACATAATTGCATGCTTATTTGCTAATACCATCAAGACATGTTCATGAGGAAGGCATATAATATCAACCAATCCTAGATACTAATACAAGATTTAATCGTTCCAAACTTTAATAATAATTCTAACAATTCAAAATACTCCTTGAGGATGACTGCTTCCTAAGATCATTTTATTCCAGTGAAAAATGATATTTTAGCAAGCAGAAACAAAGTTAACTAAAATTATGATACTCTTACACTCAAAAATCTCTTAGCACATTTGATAAATGAAATATATTTAAATACCTTGGATTCTTAAACTATTTCTCCAGAATTTTAACAAATAACTAAGGCTCCTTACATGATAGAAAAGTGTTGTTATTATTAAAAAAATTTTTTTAATGTTTATTTATTATTGAAAGAGAGAGACACATGGTGTGAGCAGGGGAGAGGCAGAGAGAGAGAGGGAGACAGAGAATCTGTGCTGAGCTGTAGGCACAGAGCCAGATGTAGGGCTCGAACCCATGAACCACGAGATCATAACCTGAGCCAAATTTGGACACTCAACCAACTGAGCCACCCAGGTGCCCCCAAAGGTTTTTTTTTATTATCAGTATAGTTATATTTTCCTCCAAATAAATGTATTGACTTAAAAGTTTAATGGAATATTACCAGGAAAAATCTACCCTTTTGATTTGCAAAATCTACCTCCACTTCAGCTTCCCTCTACCTCTAATTTCTCTATACCCAAATGCAATAAGAATGAATATTATAGGGACACAAGTGAGTAGCATTTGAGATGCAGTATGATTTCATATGATGTTCTTGATGCTGGTTATCTCTTCCTACATGGAAATAGTATTTCAATAGGCCCTACTATATTGCTAATGGTATTCATCATTATCATCACAATGTATATAAAATTTGAATGTTTCTTAAAATCATTGTAATATGAAATTACATTTTGATCATTAAAGATCTTATTTGACTTCACTGGCATTATGACTTCTTTTCTGAGTCCTAGAAAGATCTTTCACCACCATAAGCAAACCATTTTTTTCATAAATCTTACTTTTATTACAGTTAAAAAAATAGACAATCATACTAAACTTGTATTCTACAGGTAAGAGACCTGTGAAGTAACTGCAAAATCCAAATCCATAGCATTTTAAAAGGTAAAGCCTATGTTAAATCTCTTGAATTTTTTCCCAAATTGGTTTCCGTTTGATATAAACTTGTTTATAACTATCATCAGTGTTTAAAGAACACTGAATAAGATGCATTAAAAATTTACAAAGCCAATTGTAGCAACGTAGATGGAACTGGAGAGTCTTATGCTAAGTGAAATAAGTCATACAGAGAACACAGATACCATATGTTTTCACTCTTATGTGGATCCTGAGAAACTTAACAGAAACCCATGGGGGAGGGGAAGGAAAAAAAAAAAAAGAGGTTAGAGTGGGAGAGAGCCAAAGCATAAGAGACTCTTAAAAACTGAGAACAAACTGAGGGTTGATGGGGGGTGGGAGGGAGGGGAGGGTGGGGGATGGGTATTGAGGAGGGCACCTTTTGGGATGAGTACTGGGTGTTGTATGGAAACCAATTTGACAATAAATTTCATATATTGAAAAAAAAACTGAGAACAAAGTGAGGGTTGATGGGGGGCGGGAGGGAGGGGGGGTGGGTGATGGGTATTGAGGAGGGCACCTTTTGGGATGAGCCTTGGGTGTTGTGTGGAAACCAATTTGACAATAAATTTCATATATTGAAAAAAAATTTACAAAGCCAAAAGTGATAAAGTCAGGGACTATAATGGGGGGATTTTTTTTTTCCCCAATGGCAGGATCCAAAAGTGGTTTGGAGTTGATACTGAAAGCATTTGTGGCCTTTGTCAGAAAAGTTTTTGAATGAAATTTTAGAAGACTTTGATGTATACCTTCTAGGATGTTTGTTTAGAGCAGAAATCTGAAAAAATGTTATTCTAAGACCTGCTTTGTATTTTGTATGACCTATTATAAAATTATAATACTATAAAATAAAAAATTTTCAAAGGAAATTAACAACAAAACCAAATATAGAATTGAATCCCTGTGAAAGTCTGAGCTGAGAAGTGATAACTTAGGTTTGCTGTACGATTAGCATTGCCCATGACCCTCCTATGGGTGCACAGCAGCTGTTAATGGAATTACACTTGAGTTAAGGTTTCTATTTCAAATTATCAGCTATCCCATCCATACCACCAAAAGTTTCTGCACTGCTAGTGAAGAAAAGATGAAGAAAAATAAACATCAAATGTTCTGAAATGCACAAAGACTAAGGCTTCCATAGCTGTCAGTAATAACCGTAATTTCTTAATAACAATAGAATAAAAATGAACACAGATAAAAGCTAAATTCTATCATAATATTTTAATGCCTGGGAATTGAAGCTAAATAAAGATGAAATCATTTATTAAGCTTAGAAACTGAATGAGGTAGTTATCAGGATGTCTAGAAGTGACCTCCACAAAAAGAAGTTTGGGAAGAAGAGGGTGGGGCGAGTCTGCCTTTACAATGTTGCCCAAGGTCAGCCCTGAGGGAAGACAAGTCTTCCAAGTCTGTGTTTCCACCTAAACACCTACTTCTGCCCTTTTCATTGACCTGCCAGGCTTGCCACACAGTGGGATAAAATCAAGTCTAGAAACAAAAAGGTAATCTTTCTGTCCCACCCATTCTAAATTAAACTTCTGCATTCATCTAGTCTGAGAAAGCAGCTATTTCAAAGGCTTCTTTCTGTGTGAAGGATGGGATTTTTCATCATACTTGTGCCTTTTTCCAGGCTTCACATTGCCATCCCCTGGCATGTCAGTGCAAGGGAATGCCTAGAGGAGATCTACGGAAGGTGCAGCTGTCAGTAGAAAGGGAAAAAGAACTTCTGGAAGGAAGATTCATAAAGGAGGTTAGTTCGCCTAAGGGAAGAAACTTTGTAATTACTTTCTTTTCTTTCTCTTCATACATATCCTTGTAAAAATACAAAATGAAACAGGGAGGCAAAGGCATGAAGTTGAATCATTAATTCAGATGCTAGCAAACTAGCCCATCTATGATCATCAAATTAGAGAAAAGATGTGAGGATGGAGTCAGAGGCCAGAGCGATTTGGCCAAAAGCTGAGGAATGTGGGTTACTTCTACGAGCTGGAAAAAGCATGGATGAGTATAGCATGGGAAATAGAATCAATAATATTGTAATAACATTGTTTGGTGACAGATGGTAACTATACTTATCGTGATGAGCACTGAGTAATGTATAGAATTGTTAAATCCATATGTTGCACACCAGAAACTAATATAACACTGTATGTTAATTATACCTAATAAAAATAATCCAATTAGATATGTATAATAGATATGTGTTGGTCTAATCCCACGAAAGTTTAAAATAGAACCTGTTTTTAAACAGGTCATTCTGTGAGAAATAGGTAACTGAAGTATGTATAACAAGTCTAATGGGAAACAGAGTTAGTTTCCAATTCGAGGATTAATGAAACTAAAAACTGCTCTATTGGAAAGTGTTTTGCTACTGAAAATTAATTATTTCTTCCAGAAAGTCCACATACCTCTCAAATAGCCTTTTTTTTTTTGAAGAACCAACTGATTTAAATAGAAGAGATATTTATCTTACAGGCAAGGTTTTAATTTCCAAGTACAGGGCACCTAAAGCGAGTTACATCAGCTTTCCTTTTTATCACCTTCTATCCCTTCTTCCTATGTCAAAGAAAAAACATTCTGGAACCTTCCCTTTTTCGTTGCCTGTAGGACTTCACTTTATTTTTTGTTTCTTCTTTCCTCAATTTCTCTCTACTGATTTCATATCCTTATTTTATGAAGGAGCTGAGGTTTTTCTAATCCTGACTAAAATCAAATTTCACTCAACAGTACCTTCCCGCTCAAGATAGAAAATGTTATCTCTCTTTCTGTTCACTGGTAGATGTCTTAAAATTTAAAATTACTCTTCAGCTTTCTCATTTCCCATTTTGTCCTAAGTCCAAGCCCCTGTCTCTGCAAATCTACTAAACGTCTTCTCGTTAAAACCCATCCATGACCTAATAATAATAATGGAGTCCATCAGCTCCAAACCTATTCTCTTGTTAATCAACTACTTTATGGGTTTGCTAATGTTTCTGATTCTTATTTTAGTAGTCAGTTTACTTGCTTTCTTTCCTAGGAAATTCTTATTCCTCCAATCTCTCCCATTACTTCCCCACAATTAATTAATATTCTTTCTGGACTCTTTTCACTCCACCTAATCTTTTTTTTTCTTTTAATGTTTATTTTTGAGACAGAGTGTGTGAGCAGGGGTGGGAGGCAGAGAGAGAGGGGGACAGAAGATCCCAAGTGGGTTCTGCTGAGAGCAGTGAGCCCTATGCAGGTTTTGAACTCAGGAACCATGAAATCATGACCTGAGCTGAAGTCGGAGGCTCAATGGACTGACCCACCCAGGTGTCCCAATTTAATCTTTTTTTTTTTAAGTTTATTTATTTTGAGAGGGAGGGAGGGGCAGAGAGAGAGAAGGAGAGAGAGAATCCCAAGCAGGCGCCATGCTATCAGCACAGAGACTGCCACAGGGCTCGATCCCACAAACTGGGAAGTTATGACCTGAGCTGAAATCAGAGAGTCGGAGGCTCAATTGACTGAGCTGTGCAGGTGCCCCCACTCCACCTAATCTTAGAGTTACACCAAAGTCATCTTTCCTTCACTTTTATTTCTCACTGATGTTCATTTACTGTGATCTAATTCTTGCCACAGCTTCATACACACTCATATATTCAGCTTTCTTTCTAATCTATGGACATAAAATTTTCACACTGTTAACACAATTGTTTTTACCCTCTTACAGAACATCTTTATCTTAGAGTATGTGTTATTATGCCAAATGCATATCATCAAAAGCCAAATTCATTATCTTTACTTTTGTTGTGGGGGGGCGGTGGTTGGGGGGGGCAGGGAGGAGAAAAGCAGCACAACATTCTCAGGCTTCATTCAGATTGGCTTATTTACCATTCTCTGTAATTTCTCTGTATAATGTCTTATAGTTCTCTATTGCCTTGTATTTGCCTGCCTCACTCCTTTGTGCCTGGAGTGAACAACTTTCTACATTTATTTGTTTATAACCCACTCATTCTTTTTTTTTTTTAAGTTTATTTATTTATTTATTTTGAGAGAGAGAGAGTATGCATGTGAGCAGGGTAGAGACAGAGAGAGAGGGAAGGAGAATCCCAACCAGGCTCTGCACTTTCAGGGCGGAGTCCGACTTGGGGTTCTAACTCACGAACCATGAAATCATGACCTGAGCTGAAACCAAGAGTCAGATGCTCTGAACCAACTGAGCCACTCAGGTGCTCCATATAACCCACTCACTCTTAAAGATCTAATTTAACTATTATATCCTCTTAAAATTGTTTTCTCTGGGTTCTAAGCTCCCCATGGACAGAAATGTTGACTCTTATTTTGAATCTCAGGATGTAACACAGTGCCTGGCACAAGATAGGTGCTTATATACCTGCTCTGTTCACCTTCTCACCTTTTGTCACTCTTATTTTGATGTTGGTAATATTTTGAGTGATAGTACTATTTGTGCATATACATTTCCATGCTAAATTCCATGAAGAACACTCCACACCTTTGTTTATGTCTCAATCTCTACCATGGATAGTTCTTGGTAGATGCATGGTACTCAATAAATATTGTTGTGGAAGTGACACATTTTATTTAATCCCTTTCCTTTCTCAAGATATTGCAAAAGTAGGGCACAGTCTGTGCTTTCAGTAAGTGAAAAAAAAAAAAGGTGGGGGAAGGCCAGAGCATGAGATGATGTTTTTGTGAGCATCAATAGACTAATCTATATGTATTGTCCACACTTATTAGGTAGAAGGAATAGAGATGTGAGTTAGTATGTTACCATCCATATCATTTATGGTCAAAGAATAGAATAATGTACCTCATCGAATGGGGAAGGAGAATACTAAGAAACAGAGTCTCCATAGTCGTTGTCTTAGACTAATTTTCCTGGGTGCTTTGTCAAGAGCCCTGAGACAATTGAGTAGTGCATATAATATGCCATTAAATAACATAATGTGTACTTTGACAGAAGCTCTATTTCATAGAATTAGCAGACACACACACATATAGTCAATGTCAGCACACCTGGTATATGCCATTTGGATATGTCCACATTAGAGGTAAATTGTGTTACTGCTATGAAATACATTGAAAACTGTCAATCTGTGTTTTAGCCTTGTCTCTGAATCTAATTTAGCATGTGGCTATGGAAAACTGAATCTCACTGCTGCAGTTATTTTAAAACAATGAAATAAATAAATGTTAAAAATCTGTGGTTCTAAAAATTGCCATGTGTACAGAACTATGTGGAACTTAAATCTCCTTATAGGCCTCACATGTCCAAAGAATGGATCTTTTTCCCTTGGTGGTTCGAACCAGTCTATAAAATCTTTCCCCATAGCTTGCACAACCTCTGACACAGCACAACTACCTCTTTATAGAAAAACGATGAGTAAGATAGAAACATACCAATGCACCCCTACTACCTGCCACCTCTACCACCACCATCACACACACACACACACACACACACACACACACACACACACACACACTAATGTACACACACACTACTCTTCCCAAAGGGAAGAAAATGAGGCACTTCAAAACAATCTCACAAAAATAATTTTTGAATGTTTTAAATTTTCACTTAAAATTGATATAAATGACAATTAGGACTTTTAATGTGGGATTTCTAAATTGCTCTCTCCCCATTAAATTGATAACAATGAAAAGAGGATTTAGGGAGAAGTCATGAGAAGCAGCAGAGAAAAGCAAGGCTGTTGCATGCAATTTCCAGCTCCTGAGTCATTCCATCTTTTAGCACAGCTAATGCAACATGACCAAAAATATTTAAAATGTGAGCACCTTACACAATATCAACTAGTTTAAATGGCACAGTCCTACCATCACACATCCACCAAAATCTAAGCAATATCCATTTTCTCAGCAATTAATTTGTTTTCAGTTTACTCCTTACATCCATACTAGGAGAGGGAGGGGGTCTGTACTGTCATTCCAAGTCTGTTAAAGACATTATACAAATATTTCATGGGAGAAATGACTTACATATTTTTTGTAAAATGGAAAAAGAAAAACCCACATAACTAATCCATACCATCATAGCCGGCAGGAATTGTTTAGAAGGCCTTTGGGCTCAGAATGTTGGTGTGCCTTTGAGGCGTCTATCACAAGGCTCAGCCCTGGGCTTTGGCAAAGCCACTGCCATGTTAATCTGCTTCATTACATCTCTACAATTTGTTCACTGCATTAAGGAGCAGTATTTCCCTTGTGAGAGGAAGACCCATCCTTCACTTTGAAAGCTTTACCTTCAAAAGGTACACAAATGTAGTCACAGATGGGCACTAAAGGCCAGAAAGCCAAAGAAATATTAAAATACAACATGTCAGAGTCAAATCTCATTTCAATGCAGGAAGATTTAAAGATCCAGGGCAGCTAGAATTAGAGCTTTTCCATCTTTCAGATCTAAATCCAAGCTTACAAAGCGCACACTTTAATTATTATTAACACAGATAACAATTCATGGATAGATCAAAGGTAGAATCATGTTGCCTTACCTGAAATAAAGGGAATTGTAAATCATAGCACAGAATCCATATTTGTGGTGAATATAATAGTCTCCAATGCAGTTCTTCAGAATTTTGACTGAAGCAGAAAATAAAATCTCACATGTGTTCCATCCTCAAGAAGAAAAAACGAGAAAGGACGACCGCAGCATCCTCTCTGCTTCTGCTTTAGCTTTCTGTTCTGACGCTCACTCGATGGTACCCACTGTCTGTTAGAAAGCAGCATGCTAAATTGAAAAATAAATAAATAAATAAATATAAGCCTGCGTCTTACATGACAGCTCCATCTTCTGGCCAAAACTGGAACCATTTTCATTCAAGATCCTTTGGCAATGCTACATTTAGCAAGCTTGATTAAATGGTGTATATAGCACATAATTCCACTGTATTTCAAATCAACTACCTTAATTAATTGTAAATTAAACATTTAGGAAGCATTAGAGTATACATTTTTAAAATTTGTAATCCTACTTTTGGGGTTTAGTTAAATTTACTTACATTATATTTAAACTAAATGGAAGCTTTTCATAGCATTACAAACTTAATGTTTACCTTAAGACTTACTCAACTCAACCTGAAAAAGTAACATGTATCTCCTATAAAATAATTTTAGTTGCCAACTTTATCTTTACTGGTACTTTTTTGTGGAGAAGTTGTTTAAGTTTTTACTACTAGAGAAATTCTTTGTTATGTTGTTACTTTTGTTATTTGGGGGCAGTTTTGGAGGATTAAAGTTAATGCAGGTAATAAAATTACTAAAAGGCAAACTAGAAAATCTTTAGACAACCCAAGCTTTTTAAGATATTTCAAAATATACAGATATCAAATTACGTGCTATATGGAATTTGATAATTGTAGTAAGTGTGTAGTTATGTAGTACCAGGATGGGAGAAAAATTAAATTATTACGAGAATGAATTTGGGAAATAATGTCCATTATACTGAGCATATTATGTGTTCAATGTATATTTGTTTAATTTTTCTATCGTCAATTATGAAGATCTGGTTCATTCTTAAATTTCTAAATAAGAAGATGGACAGCTTTCTTTCCACTTTTTTACAATACCATTCAAATTTGGGGACAGGTGTATGAACTAAAATTCCCCCTACTCTAGTCTTTTGATATCCCAGAGCGGTGATCATTGGTTGCTGTGTGGTAACGCTATCCGTGGTGCTGAAACCAACACCAGAGCTTAAAGGATTCTAGATCTTAAACTGGCCTGAAATGTTGTCATTGTAATATTTGATATATATTTTATCTAAAAAATTTTAAATATAAATTTTATTTATTTTATTTTAAAATATTGATAAAATATTTGATATAGAATTATTTGACATTTTATCCAGAATAAGTGCTAGTATCCAAGATACAAATATCTAAGAAATATTTTATCCACAGAATATGTAGTACACATGTTGACTAGAAGCCATCATGCTGATAAATCCATTTATTAAAAATATGATTATCAGCCACACATTTTTGTCCTTTTTTAATATTTCATTTTATCCTTGCTGAGGTCATATTATGTAGATTGAGCCACCATTAGTGCCCCATTGAATAGATGAGAATACCCAAGCCCACTCTTTAATAATTTGTCCAGAGTTAAGTAATAAGCGCATCAAAAGAACAAATCTAGTTCTCTAAATTTTACCTGACCACTATACCTACAATATAATTAAGATACATTTGTATTGTTTCTAAAGTACATTACTAACATTGCACAAATAAAAAACGTGACTTAGTAGGTCACATTACTTAAATATGTACACTCAACTATTTCACCTCATAAGTTTTCTGCAAAAATATAGGATACCATTGTAAATTCTCAGAGCACATAAGTCATGATAATTTTTTTCAAATTTTCCAGCAAATCACTCCTAACGGCCAAGAAACTTGAACTAATCAGATTAGAGCTTGAGACGCCACAAACATGAAATATCATTGAACCTTCACTTTATCTTTAATATCATACAAATTTTATAATAATTTATATAGAATTTAAATATTTTTCTTAACATATGAATCAGTTGTCCCATTATTTTGAGGGTAAATGTTACGCATTAGGAAGATGTGTCTAACTTATCCTGGGATTTTGTGTACCTCCAGGCATGCCACCACATGCTCCTAGGGGTACAATATTCCAGTTTGAGGACCATGAACTTATGTGCCATAAAATCAATTTATCTCAGCAAATAGGTAATTACCTAAAATATTTTTCATTTATTCCTTTATAGCATATACCTTTAATTTTGACAAATCACAAACATAGAGTTCAATATTAACAGGTTATACCTTTAAAAATATATATTTTTGCATCCATTTTTAGCATGCTCTTGTCAAAGTCACTCTGGTAAATTGTAAACATTTTCACAATCCTTTCCTCCTCCCCTATTCATGTTGTTTGCAGTGTGAATACTATTAGGAGATGGAGATTATATTTCTATCTTTTATCTGGGCTGACCTCATGACTTGGCAAAAGAATATAGTGGAAGTGACACTATTCCAGTTTCAAGTCTAGACCTAAAAATTTCTTGCACGCTTCCACTTATTTTCTTGGAACCCTCTCTGACCACCAGGTGAACAAGTCTGGGTTGCCTGATGGAACACATGAGACCACATGGAGCAAAGACAGGTTTCTTTGCTGTGAACTTCCAAGAACAGCTAGCCCAAGCTGACATGGCAGCTGATGCAAGTGAATGAACAAATCCAGCTAAGATCAGCTAAGTCTAACCAGGATCAGGAGAACCAAAAACCAAGAAGTACCTAAATGCTCATTTGTAATGTGCCAGACCCAATTTCTTCATGTTTAATCCAATGATCCATTTTTCAACCATAATATTTAAAAGCATTTGAAAGGTTTTCTTACTTCCTCTTTCTTGAAATACTTTCCTCATTTGCCTTTGCTTGGGACCATTCCATAGTCTACTTCTTCTACACATGGTTGCTTTTCCTCAGTGCCCTTTGCTGGTTTTCCATTCCATTTTCTTACCTTTGAACATTGATGTGCCCCAGAAAACAGTCTTTGACAACTTCCAAATTATTGTTCTAGCCTACTGCACTCTCCTGAACTATAGAATTACAATCAAATGCCATTCAACATATTCACTCTCTATTAACTTAACATGTCTAAAATGAGCTTCTGCATCTCTTGTAATATTCACCATCTTAGGTAATAGCAATTCCATCTCTTAATGGTGTTAATTAAGCCAAAACGTTAATGTCACCATTGACTCTTCTTTTACTTTTATACTCCACATCTAATTAGTTTGTGAGTACTGCTGGCTCCTCTTTCAAAATATACACATAATCATACTCACTACTCTATTTTATCATGGCATAAGACACCATCATTCTTATTTTGTATTTTTGCTTCTTAACTACTTTTCCTCTACTTTTTCACTTGCTTTTGCTATCATCTATGTTAACATAGAAACTGAAGGCATGCTATTAAACTGTACATCATATAATGTACTCCTCTTTTCAAAATTATCCAGTGGCTATCCATCTCCCTCAGAATAAAACCAAAGTCTGCACAAGTGCTCACAATGTTCTGAGCAATATGGGCCTCTTTACTTCTCTGATTCATTCTCTAGTTCCTCTTGACTTCACTCAGTCTATTCCAACCACTCTGGTCTCTTTGCTAGTTACTCAAACATGGCAGCAATGCTACTTCCTCAGAAAGTTTCCACATTGGGATCTCTGTGCCTGGAATACTCTTCTATGGGTTACATCTGGCTCATTTCCTCTGTCATTCCAGTTGTGGCTCAGAATGACCTCCTCACTGAAGCTAGCCCTGACTCTTACCACCACATCCATACCTCTTTTGTTTTTATTTTTTCTTATATTACTTAGTTGGCATACTATATATTTTATTTATCTCTGCTAAGAAAAAAACTAAGCTCCATGAAGGCAGAAATATTTGTCTATGTTGTTCATTGCTATAAACCTGGTTCACAAAACAGCACCTGGAACATCAAAGCTACCCAAATAAAGAATGAATGTTTCAGACATAGAATATGCATATCATTTTTATTACTATATCATGGAAATGTTATTTATTTTTATGTATGGATTCCCATGCTTTCATTAACATGTCTGTCATAGAATGTGAATTCAAGGTGGTAAATAGCATGTCCTTTGATTAAACTATCATCCAAAATCTGAACAGAAAGCCGAATTTATGGTGGGTATTCAGTAAATATACTGGGTTAATTATACAAAAATTAAATGTAGACCACTACGCGCTACAAATGTTTTCAATGGAGTTCTAAAATAATTGTGGTAAGATAGCATTGAACAACTCTTATTTTATGTCAGTTTTTTTTTGTCACTTTGAAAGAGACTTTGAACAACTTTGAGGAGATTATTACAGCCTTATTTTTATTAAAAATGTATATTCTAATCCAGAATATATATATGTATGATACACACACACACACACACACACACACACATGTATTCTGAGATCAACTTGAAATTCTTTTGGCTAGCAACAGTAAACCAATAAAGCACAATTTCTTAATGATATATCTCTCTGGCACTACTTTAATCATAAAATTTACAGTTTTATTTTGGCAGTTTGATTTTCAGTTATTTTAATCTTTAAGGATAAAAGCAAGTGCAGTGGTTAATTTATGTGCCAACTTAACTGGCCAAGGGAGTCCAGAGCAAACATTATCTTTAGGTGTATCTGTGAGTGTTTCTGGATGAGATAAGCATTTGAACTTAGTGGACTCAGAACATACTGCCCTCTCCAGTGTGGGTGTGTGGGTGTCATGCAATGTGTTGAGTGCCTGAATAGAACAAAAGGTAAAAGAAGAAAGAATTCATTCCTTTTTCTTCTGCCTCCCTGCTTGAGCTGAGACATCTCATCTTCTCCTGCCCTCAGGATGGAATTTATACTATTGACTCCATTGGTTCTTAGGCCTTTGGACTCAGATTGAATTACCCCACTGGCTTTCCTGGGTCTTCAGCTTTGTGTGTGTATATATATATTATATATATTTTATATTTATATCTTTAAACATGCATATCGTATATAAAACATTCATATAAGTGATTTATATACATGCAATATATTTTATATATAATACTTGTATATAATTACCTGCCTTATTTATTATATATTTATGTATTATATATCTTAATGAAATGATTATAATAATTATTAGATAATAACATATTATTTAATATGTTTCTATATTTGATCAAAATTTGATTTTGTCACTTTTAACCACTTTTCAACTTTTTTTAACATCTGTATAATTCAAGACATAGAGAAAGACAGTCTAGTTAGTGCCTAATATTGTTTACATTTTTCTTGCATCAATTCTTCCAATATAAAATATCTGCATTGAAGAAATCCAAACAAGGAAACCACTGAAAAGAACAACTTAATTTGTTCAGTTTTAGTTAACTTGAAATATGCCAGCCCTTTTAAAATTATTGGTTGCCAACTTAAGACAGTTTTATAAAGTTGAACTCTATATCTAATGTTTTTCTAGTAGCGTTATCATTAGGGCATCACAGACCTCCAAGCTAGGCAGACTTTTTTTTTAATACCATGTTAAAAAACTAATACCGATGAAAAAAAAGAGTAGCTTATCACACTATTTCCAATTAGTAATGAATTGACATTTACCAGTATGCTATCAAATGAAGGATAAAGACATAAGGAGGTAGTAAAAATTGGGCTGTCAAAAGCATATAACTTCCATAAACAAAATATGATAGAATATTTGCCATAATCCTTTGAAAGAGGAGGTGTTACGTAATTTTAACAATAGCTAATGTTTATTGAATACTTTTTTATGTGTCAAGCAATGTGCTGGGCACCTTCCATAGATATTCTCATTAAATTCCCACAACAGATCTGTGAAATAAGTTTTTTTTTCTTTCCTCATAAAGATAAAGAAAATAAAGCTAAAAATCCCTCAGCTTACTAGCTGTGTCTTGTGCCTTATGCCTTGACCTCCAACTCAGACTTCTATTTTCAGTGTTCAGGTTCTATCTGAGTTCACTTCAGACTCAGGAGACAAAAACACTGAAGAAAATATTCCAGTAAGCTTTGGAATTTACATGCTTTTTGTTCTCAACTCCAGGTCCTCACCAATTATGTGAGCCAAAAGGGCAGGATGTGGACGTGGAAAAGAAGGACGATCTTCAGGTTTGCTTCTCTTGACTGTGGCATTTTAGTGCAGGTGATGGGTTTGCAACTGATGGAAGGACTAATAGAGGAAAACAGAAAGAGAATGCAAGAAGAGAAACAGAAGGAGCCAGAGTGATTAAGGAAAATAAATTGTCAAGAGAATAATGAGTGGGAGAAGAGGGTGGTGAAGAAGAGAAACATATGACTCCTGGAATTCTGCCAGAGTGTCTTCTCTTCCCAGAAGATAGTTCTCTGAAAGAAAGTGCAGCTTTCCATGATCCACTGAATGAGAAGTTCTCAGACATGCTAAAAGTCTTACATGATCCTCTTACTGACACCAGAAATGCATGAATGCCGGCTGGTGGCTCCCTGCTGAAGATAATGGAAAGTATAATCAGGTTATCCTGACATCACTACTCAGGAGGCATGCTTTTGTCCTGAAGCAAAACCTCAACCAACATGATGAACCACTTAGACACACTGACACTCTCTGAACCCTATGACAAAGTATGGTCACTTGGTGTCTGCAAAAATCTCCCTAATAGGCAGGAGACTGGTCATAAACTCCAAATCCTTTTTTTTTTAATGGTTCTTATGGCAGCCATTTCATAGTGCTTCATTTTTCCAACTTCATCATCATCATCATTAGTAGTAACGGTAATTATCAGATAAAAATTCTAGATTAAAAACTGCATTTGGTAAATTCCTAATTTTATTTTCTGACAAATTCACCTCTGTGGGGTAAACAACAGAAGGTAGAGAACTACAACTACACTCTTAATTCAGGACAACAGAGAATTTTAAGAAGATCTCACCAGGATGGATTATGAGATGAGATGGAGAGGTCAGAGATAATTAGGCCCTGGGGGCTGCATGGAACAGAAAGCCCTTGTCCCCACTTATATGAAATATGAAGGCTGAACTAGGGAAGACACTAATCACTAGAAGTAGGTTTTGCCCTTATTGGATTTATTACACCATAGCAAGTTATAGGGACCTAAGCCACATGAGAACATTCTAGCATGACAAATGAGAAAAGTGAACTCAAAATCAAACCCTAGAGTGATGGGGCCTGACAGATGCTAGTTGTTTTGTAAATGAAGTGGACAGAGGAAGATGAAGTCTAGAGAAATTTCTGAGTGTCTCGGGGTTCACCATATAGTGAGGATAAGTACTCTCTGGTACGTTTCTAGAGATAAGAGGGGGCACTGCACATCTTTTCCCTTGACCCATGCTCATATCAACCTGTCAGTTACTTAAAGTTACCTCTATCACATTGCAGTTCACTGGCAAGATGCTTTCTTGAGCCAGGCAAATCACTGACTCAGATGATAAGGGATGTCAGAAATGGAGGGAACACCTAGAAAGGAAATAGCACAGAATTAATAACTTTGCTACCTGGGCACCAAATAGTGTTCTTCCAGCACGTTGGATGATGCAAATAAATCCAGTACAGAGCCAACTTGTTTTTCAAATGGATTTGGCTTCAGGAGGCATTTCTTTAATCTAAATATTAACTGGAAACAGAGTCCTCTGAATGGACAAACATTGTTTTAGACATGTAGCCAGTCACTGAGATGTCAAAGTAGAGAGGAAGATTGAAGTCAGAGTAGTAGTTTAAATGTTTCCTTTGAATGAGTGAAACACCACCACCAGCATAGTATTATCCGAAATAAGTAATGTAAGGACAGTGGTGGGGCACCTGGGTGGCTCAGTCTGTTAAGCGTCCGACTTCGGTTCAGGTCATGATCCTGAGGTCCGTGAGTTTAAGCCCCACGTCGGGCTCTGGGCTGACAGCTTAGAGCCTGGAGCCTGTTTCAGATTCTGTGTCTCCCTCTTTCTCTCTTCTCCCCCACCTCATGTTCTGTCTCTCTCTTCTCAAAAATAAATAAACGTTAAAAACAGTTAAAAAAAAAAAAAGAACAGTGGCAGGGGGAGGGGTATAGAGGCCCTTGAACAGACCAGTCAGGTCCTCAACCACTGTGTAGGTGTAACTGCTCTTGTGACCAGCTATGGTCAGTTAGTGATACAGGCTGAGTTCAAAAAGATAATCTCAAAGGAAAGTACTCAGGCTTCCGAGGGGATTTCATTGGTTAGTTGATCTTACTCTTTGGACAGGATCAGTTACCTAGAAAAACATAAATGGTATAGAGTTTTCCTGGGGAGTAATATCCTCCTGGCATGTTGGAGTCATAATTACTTCAAAGCCAGCTTGCAGAGCAGAAGTCAACAGGACCTTTGGGTGAGTAAGTCTTCAGTTCTAGACAAAGACTGTAGATAGGGAAGTCTTTCCTTTCTTGAGATCACTACTAGTGACCCATCATTAGTAACCATAAAACCCTAGAAATGACAAAATACATTGATCAAACCAGGATCTCCCAGAGTGAATGCCTCATCTAGCCTTGTCTATATGCTTTGTGGTATGTACACGAGAGGGTCCTGTCATACTGCCAGAGATGGCTTGAAATTCCCATTTTGATCTTTATTTTCGCACCAGTTGAGGTCTGTGGAAGACCTGGGGGAAAGGTCTGCATATCTGGAGACATTTAACCTACCTCCTTCTTGGATAAAAGGAGAATAAGGGCTGAGCAAACAGGACAAGTTTCCATATGTGGCTCTGGAACAAGAAAGGGCAAAATTGACAGAGAATAAAGTATGTTAATAACAGAAATAAAATTCACATTATCAGAAACAACGTGAGTAGATGAGGATGGTAAGCCAAGAATAAAAGATATGTTGTTGCGATATAAAATGAATCCATACATGAGGAGGATAAAGCTGTTAGAGGATATCAAGAAATCAGCAGTGCCTTTTTCAATTTTTTTTTTAATGTTTATTTATTTTTGAGAGAGAGAGAGACAGAGCATGACAGAGGAGGGGCAGAGAGAGAGGGAGACACAGAATCGGAGGTGGGCTTCAGGCTCTGAGCTATCAGCACAGGGCCTGATGAGGGGCTCGAACTCACAAACTGTGAGATCATGACCTGAGCCAAAGTTGGACGCTTAACCGACTGAGCCACCCAGGCACCCCTCAGCAGTGCCTTTTAATGTTCTCCAGGATTGGTGGGCAGAGTTGTTGGAGATGTGGACCAAAAGCTCTTGCAGTTGAGAGAAACAAATGATGAAATATAGTATTTGAACAATTATGAAGAAGATAGGTGGCATGACTCACTGAAATGGCGAATAGTGCAAAGGGGCAGTTCACAAGTAACACAGGTAGAAAGAAGGTACTAAAATCTTTAAGTTCCACCTGCTTTTATCATTACACTTTTGCTCAATATAAGAAAGAACTTAATGATAGCTATGTGACAATGGAAAGAGCTACCCTGTAGAAAGGAATTTGTTTGAGTTCCACCAGAGTTTGAACCCTGTCAGAAATGTTGTTATATGGGTTTTGTACTGAGGATTTCTCATTGATGTAGGAATAACAGGCTCCTATGATTCGCTTTGCCTCTTAAATAACAAGACACTGTGACTAAGGCAAATATCTAAATACCTCTCTTGTTTTACAAATCAGGAAACAGATTCATGTCTCCTTGAATTTATACCTCAGAAAAGGTAGATGACTTAAGAGAGGTATCACTTGAAGAGAGAGAACTAGAAGCCCTACCACCTTATCCTCCAACCAGTTTTCTTTCCAGTAAACCAAACAGTCCAGTCCATGGAAAGGATTTGCACTTTCTTGTGGGTATTACAATAAGAGTGGTTTCATTGCTTCACCTTGCTCAGTGTGAGAGCATTTTATATGTTTCTAAAAGAGAATACAACTAGAAAGAGTTGAATTAAGTAAGACTGGCATTTTTCAAACTCCAGGGTGGCAGAGAGAAATCTCAGTGTTCACCAAACCATTCCATTTTCCTCTTTAATACAAAATTAAGTTACAAACGCTCAGTTCTCTGCAGTTTATTGGACTTTGTGAATTCAGTGCAAGTAAGAGTGATGGCATCCTTTTCAGGTGGCTCTACAATCTTTCATGTGATTCTTGGTAACCTCTCTTATTCCTTACATCCTTGCTAGGTCCAGTGAAGGATTCTGAAGAGCTATTAGATATATGGAATTGAGTCCTGGGTCATCAATAATAGCAGTGACAACAAGGAGACAGAGAGTGGTAAGGAAAATCATGGAGTAAGTCATGCCTCAAAGCATGTGGTGTTGACTAACAAATAAGAATTAAAGAATCCTTTGGCATTGTCCAATATTGCCTAAAGTGTGTTCCCTAGAAATTTAGCTTTTCAAGATGTTAATAGATTTTCCACACCGAGGGGGAAGTTAGTTTCTAGAGTAAAAAATGGGTTAAAGAATGTTGAGTATAATAAGGTATAAACTGAGATATTATAATGAAGTTATATCCTGACTCAAACAGGAAAGAAAATTATCTCTCCCATAAGACTGTAGAGTATAGAGGCAGGCTCATACATCATGAACCATCCTGCTGTTCTTCTCCCTCCTAGGAAATTGCCCTCATCCTCGTGGCTGAGGTTGGTTGACTTTCATGTCTATGTTATGTCCCATGGGAAGAAGAAAGAAGGTGGAGAACAAGCAATTTTTTTTCTAAGCAAATAATGCAGAGTTTGTACATTTACTCAGTTACAATCAATTGGTGAGAACTCAATTACATCTCCATGCCTAACTGCAAGGGAAGAAGTTTGGTGGCCATGTTCCCAGGTTAATCTCAATTACTATGAGAAAAGGAGAGAATACATTTTGGGGGGAAAACTAGCAGTCTACCACATTGGATTAAAAATATTAAAATGTTTTATAAGTATAAAAATATTAAATATGAATACAAATATATAAATATATTAAATTAATATAATTAAGTACATATATAAATATATAAAATATAAATATTAAAGTATTAAAAAACAAATTCTTTTTTACTAAAGGATTACCTCAAGATATTTAAGCGCTAATGTGTATTGTGAATCTTAAACAAAGAGATTTTTATTAGAAGAATTTGCCATAATACTGGATTATAGAGCTCCTTTTCCCTTAGAATATCTCTGTGGGTAGCGTTCTAGAGACCATACCATGAGAAACATTGGCTTATCAAGCTCCTATAAGTGCCAAAGTGGGAACTCATCTACCTCACCTGCCCCGGAAAGCACGAAAGAATGGTCTCTGGAGGATACCACTACTCCAATCCCCCAGCTTCACTTCTAGAGTCCTACTGTAATACACTAATGATGTAGAACCTAATATAACAGTTTCTATCCATGGATTCCAAAAGGGAACCAACGAAAATAAAAATAACTGTAGAGAACTTATCTCATTGCTCGCAAATTTGGGTATGAGCTTGGAAATAAACATAAAAGGCTTTCTTCAATTGAACTTTCTGAAGGAGAAAAACACTTTACCCACACATTAAAATATTATCCACAGACTACAGTCAGTATTTTTAACACTTGTTAGTTAGGAGTCATACAGCCTTGTAAGTTTAGAACAGAGTACCAGCACAGAAGGCTTAAAATATAAGAGTGGGAGTTTTGCTGTTGGGACAAATTTAATAGCAGTTGTAGTTACAGCAACAAAACTCAGGTTTTCCTCCATGTGCCAATAATTCTAAGTCTCTCTCCTGGTTCTCTATCTAGCATTCTGACTGCTCTTTTGCCTTCCTCCTACTGTCACCTCTATCTGATCAGATGCAGTGTTTTAATGATAAAGAATGTTACATTTAACTTGTTAATAATGATAATAGGCTCATAGATGCAAATAATTACTTTATTTCAATTGAGTATAGTTGATACACAACGTTACATTAGTTTCAGGTGTACAACATAGAGATCCCACAAATCTCCATGTTATGCTATGCTCACCACAAGTGTAGCTATTACCTGTCACTATACAATGCTATTACAATACCACTGACTATCTTCCCTAGGCTGTAACATTTTTAAATTATTAATTTTTAATATAATTTAAAGTGTATCTGAGATTATCCCTATAATACCATGAGTTGCACTTACTGTCATTCATACAGGCTTTCTTTAGAGGTGAAGAAAGTTAGATTTACAGATGGCAGGTTGGTAATAGTACTTCACCTTGGGTAGAACCATGAAATTGGATCTCAAGTGTAAAGAAAATATATTCTGAAGCAGAAAAATATTGCATATCTTTGTTCCAATTATGAGCAATTGTGCTTTCTAAAATAATTAGTTCTAAGCACAGAACTAATTATGATCCCCTGTTAGAAAGCATTCAATGGCTCACTAATGTCCAAGGATGAAGTCCTAGCCCCTGAGGCTGGCAAGAAAAATCTTTTGTGATGTGATTTCTGCCTGCTTTACCTTTTCAGGTTTATCTCCACTCCTCTACTATGTGCCATTAGCTTCCATATTACTGGATATTCCCAATCACAGCATACATTTTCATGTCTCTTTTCCCTCCTTCACATTGTTATCTCCACTGTGAACCTCCTTTCTTTTCCATCATCTGCTTGATAATCTACTAATCTTATAAATCTCAGGATCTGTGCAGACCCTGACAACCATCTAGAGCAGATTCATCACTCCTCCCTTATCTTGGATACAGTATTATAGCTCCCTCTATCATCCAATTTACAAGGTTGTTACAAAGATCAATCAAATAAAGTTGTGAAGTTATTTCTGAAACAACAAACTGCTACAAAATTATTCTGAAATTATAAGCAGGCAGTGCTGGATAACAAAGAGAACCTTTGAGCTTCTTTGTTTTTCTTCTCTGGTATTGACGTAAGATGCTGTCACATGTAATATCATATTTATTTAATTTTGTCATTGTGGCCCATCCTTTTAGCTGGTCTCTGGGAACACAAAGAGCAGACTGCTAATCAGAAGAGTCCCAGCTGGAATGAAATTGACAGTGTGGGTGCTGAACAAAGTGTTATTAACACTGTGGGCAGAAGCAAAGGATCAGAGAAATGCTTTCTTCCTAGAAATAGCTCCTGGGCTCTCCTCCACCTCATTTGCACCTCTGGGTGTTAGTCATGTGGATTTAAAAAGATAGGACAAAAAAGTTCAAACCTGTCCTGTCCCTTTAAATAAAGGCAATCCCAAATGTGTGGCATATCCAGACCATTGTGTGGATCCAGTCAACTGGATAAATGTTTATTATCAGACCCTGTGTTAGATGCTAGGGATCCAAAGATAAACAAAGTAAAATCTCTGCTTCAAGCAGTTTAACTTCTAATAGGTAAGAAGGAAAAGGAAACCAAGATTAGCGCAGAGTGAGAAATACGTTTCATAATGCAGACAAGTATAGCGTATGACAGAGCTAACAAACCTGAGGTTGGAAGCAAGGAGAAGATCAAGAAAGGTTTCTCAGGTGACAAAATAACAAAAATATGTTTACTAGAGTATTTATACAACATTCCACCTAAACCTATTTTGTTTTTTTGGTCCAGCCCTTCACATATGTTCTATGAATTTATCACTTGGTCAAATTCTTCTAAATTTGGAAAAATACTATAATTTACATTTTGAATTACCAGTTAACACTCTTTCTTCTCTTGTCTTCCACCCTGTCTGAATTTTAAATATACTTAATATTTATTTAAACATAACCTAATGTTATATTTAAGCTATTACTCTGCATATTTACCAAGGAATTTTGCATAGTCAAATATTATAAATTTTATGGCTTATATGTTGTAATCAATTATTTCATTTTAAGCTGATTTTAATTTTAAGTAACTTCCTATACCCTATTATTTTCATTTCTTCATTTATGAAACAATTAACACTTTCTAGTCTTTTGAACAGATTGGAGACCCAGTTATAAACACAGAGGATCATATTAAGTCCCACTAACATATTAAATATGGCCATTCCAGACAGATATTACAAGGTCAAAGCCATAACTAAGTCACTTATCAGTTGAGCAAAAGGCTATTTTATGAGCAATTCTGACTGGATTCTTAAGCTTCTTATATATTTCAAGGAATCTTGAAGTATCTTTCGTCAGAACACAGTCAATAAAAACAATTCATCTCCACTGAAGCCCAATATAAATGCAATGGAAATAAACCTGCTGCTTATAAAAATTTCTAGAAAAAAGTGATTATATAGAATCCAAGTGGGAACTAAACCTCCCTGGAAAAATCCTCAAAAACATATAACATGATCCTTACATTGTTGCTTCTATTTGGGTAGCTGCCTTGTTGTGCATATAAGCTTATCTGATGACAAATTTCATGACTAATTTCAATATAAAAACCCTGCTTTTGTTTGAATCTGGTCATCAGTGAAACAAGCAAAAACTCTTCTCTGGCAATGCACTGGCCCAGCTTCAACTAGTAGGAAATAAGGGAAAATGTAGTAAGGCACTGCTTTGAAAGAAGAAAGCAATCAGGCTAAAAACAGAATGAGATCCAACAATCACAGTGTGTCTCCTAGGGTGAAGAGCTAATTTAATGGTGTTCTTTCACAAGTAAATAGTTTTCATTCATGCTTTAATTAATCAGATTAATGTAAGCACTACTTGGATGGAATAAATGTTGGTCTTTTCCATTCTTGTGTGTTATGATTTGCTTATTGGTATCTCAGCTCCATTTCAGATAGCTTAGAGGAATAATTCTGCTTATTCAAGCATGCTGGCAGAGCTGGTTCCAAGAAGAAATATCTATGCATTTCACAGTATGGCTCAAAGGTATCTGCAGAAAAAATACCATTTCTGTTCAATCAGGCAAGAAAATTTGTCCCAAAGTGTTGAATCAAAAAAAGCTATCTCTTATAAAGACCAGACTGAATGTTCTAAGAGACTACTTTCTTATGCCATGATATTCTTTATGGTAGAACACCACCTTCTCTTTCTCTCCTCCTAAGAGTTGGCTTGAGAGTTACCTCTTTCTGAACCTGTCCTGACTACCTTGGCCCACATTGCCTTTTTTCCCTAAACAAGGCACTTTTTCCATTGATTCTAACAATAATAGATTGAGTATATAGTCAACACTTTTACATGTGCTTAGGTTAAAAAAGAATGTGGGCTTTGGAGCAAGACAATGCTTGGATGAAATCTTGATTCAAGTATTTACTAGTTCTGTGACCCTGGACACTTTACTCAATCTTTCTAGTATCAGTTAACTCCTCTGTAACTATCTTGTAAGGTTGTGAGTATTAAGTAAAAAAAAAAAATGTAGCATGCCTAGAACACAGTAGATATCCCATAAATGTCATTATAGTTTCTACACAAATGATGTCATTGACTATGATAAAGGTTTACTCATATTAATTATATATGTATTTGTAATTCTTATTTAAATTCCAGTTAGTTAACACAGTATAATATTAGTTTCAGGTGTACAAGATAGTGATCCACCACTTTGTCCATACAACACCCAGTGCTCATCACAACTAACGCACTCCTTAATCCCCATCACCTATTTAACCCATCCTGCTACACCATGTTAGTTACATTTTTAATTAGAGAAAGAAATACATTTTTAGGTGTAATTCAAAAATCTATTCAATTCCTTGAGTCTTCCAGTAAGACTAATATCTTAAATATTCCAAATGGCCCCTCTGAAATATTAACAGATTTATTTACTTGTTTCTTATTTAAAAGACTAATATTTGAACCCTAAAACAAAATACAGGAAAATCAAAGTTTGCCACACCCTCACTCTCCTTTGACCTATACAATTGCGCTATCACATCCCAGCCTCTCTTTCCCTTCAGTAGGATCACTTTTCTCATTCAGGCACTCAATGTTTTCCTCATCATTTACTTGCTTCCTAAATAACAAATCAAAGAGATGATTTCTAAGAATGCAGTGTGATAACTGAAGAATTGCTCCTCAGAGTATTTTCTTTTTAAACATTTAAATCTTTATAGAATAGTCTGTTTCATGAATAAGAAATTTAGGCACCACCCACAAAACATGGTGATATATATAGATGAGATTAAACACACACACACACACACACACACACACACACACACACGACGCTATATATCTATATTTAGATCTAGATATATACCTCATTAGTTCTCATTGTACCTTAGTCCTAAAGCAGAGGCAACAGGAAGGAGAGAAGAATAGAAATGAGAGATGTTAAAAATATATACTGTACAGTATTTAAAAACAAGTTAAGACAAGGGTGCCAAGAAAATTCATTGGTCTTTTCAACAAATGGTGCTGGGTCTATTGGCTATCCACATACAAAAGAATGAAGTTTGGCTACTTCCTTACACCATACAGAAAAATTAACTCAAAATATATCATAAACCTAAATTTAAGAGCTAATATTATAAAACCATTAGATGAAAACATAGAAGTAAATTTTCATTACCTTGGGTTAGGTATTGATTTCTTAGCTACAACACTAAAAGCACTTGTAACAAAAGCACATGTGAATTAAAAACTTTTGTCCTTCAAAGAACACTATCAAGAAAATGAAAAAAAAAACCCACAGAATGGAAGAAAATATTTGAAACTCATACATTTGATAAGGGACTTGTATCCAGAATATATAAAAAAACTTTAACAACTCAACAATTAAAAACAAAACAAGGCAGAGGGGATAAGATGGAGGAATAGTAGGGAGACACTAAGATTGTCTCCTCTCTCCAACACAGCTAGATAGCTATCAAATCATTCTGAACACCCAAAAAATCAATTGGAGGCCTGAGAGAACAAAAACTGCAAGTCTACAAATAGAAAAGTGACAAGTGACCACCTTCTGGAAGATACCAGGTGTGAAGAGTTGACTTGGGGGAGATATAGCTGTGGGTGAGGCAGTGGGGAGGGAGCCTGCTTATGGAGACTACTGCAAAGTATTATAAGCAGTGGAGCACAAAATCTGAACTTTTAGAAGTTTGCTACCATGGGAGACATGCCTGGCTTGAAGGTGCTCAGGTGGCAAAGCAGGGTGGAATCCCAGGAGTGACAACGTGGTCTGAGGATCCTCTGGGTCGCAAGAAGGTAGGGTGGGACCAAGTGCTGCTGCACTGCTCCAGGCATAGGATCTGAGGGCAGCAAGCCAGGGTGCTGGCTTTCTCCTCTGTGTTGCCATAAACTCTCAACTGCTGCAGGGTTGTGCAACTGCTTTGCTTGCACTGGCGGACAAAAGCATGGGGATATCCTTCCCCAGAGGAACAGTGCGGTGGGTACCATGGGAATCCCTAAAATTTGGAGTTCTGAAATTGAGTCACCCACCTGAGATTAAAAAAAAAAAAGCTCAGACACAGGCAGGGTGAATGCAGAGTTCTGATGAAAACCAGGGACACCAGAGGCATGACTGATTGCTCTTCTGTGAGGGTTCCCTGAAGAGTGGGGGGGGTGCACGATCTTCTAGCTCCGGGGCTAGAATATTCATCCTCACCTAGCAGCATGAAAAGGCTTCAGGGAGCAAAATAGCTCCACCTAGTGGAGGCCAGAGCGGCTTTCACCAAGCCCTGCCCCACAGCGCTCTGGAGATGTATTTCCATTGAAACTAGTCAGCCTGAAAATCAGTGCAGTAGGCCCTTCCTCCAGAAGACCAGCGCAAACAACTTGCTCCCACCAAAGTTTCTGATCAAAGAGTGCTACAAAGCTCCAGCTCTAAGGGAAAAAGGATCCAGCTTCTTTTTCTACTTTTATTCTTTTTTAAATTATTTTTTGGGGGCGCCTGGGTAGCTCAGTTGGTTAGGTGTCCAACTTCAGCTCAGGTCATAATCTCACAGTTTGTGAGTTCGAGCCCTGCATTGGACTCTGTGCTGACAGCTCAGAGCCTGGAGCCTGCTTCGGACTCTGTGCCTCCTTCTCTCTCTGCCCCTTCCCCACTTGTGCTCTGTCTCTCTCTGTCTCTCAAAAATAAATGTAAAAAATTTTTTTAACTATTTTTAAATTTATTTTCTTATTTTTTCCATTCCTTTTTTTTTTTACTATTTATGATTATTTATTTTTAAATATATTTTATTTATTTTTATTTTTTGTTTAATATTATTATTATTATTATTATCATCATCATTATTGAATCTAGATTCTTTAACAAGCAAACTAAAACATACCCAAGATCTAGGGTTTTGGGTTTTTTTTTTAATTTTTTTCTTTGTTTTTTGTTTTGTTCTTAGGGTTTTTTTGTTAGTTTTTTTTTTCTTTCTGTTTTTCTTTTCTGGAAAAAATGATAAAGCAGAGAAATTCACCCCAAAAGAAAGAACAGGAAGTAGGACAAATGCCCAGGGATTTAATCAATACAGATATAAATAAGTCAGATGCCTGAACTAGAATTTAAAACAACAATTATAAGGATACTAGCTGGGTTTGAAAAAAGCATAGATGCCAGAGAATCCCTTTCTGCAGAGATAAAAGAACTAAAATCTAGTCAGACCAAAATTTAAAATGCTATAACTGAGATGCAAACTCAAATGGAGGCCATAAAAACAAGATGGATGAGGCAGAGGAGCAAATTAGTGATATAGAAGAAAAAATTATGGAAAATAATGAAACTGAAAAGAAGAGGGAAAGAAAGGTAATGGATTATGAAGGTAAACTTAAGGAACTCAGTAACTTTTTAAAACATGATAACATTTGTATCATAGGAGTCTCAGAAGATGAAGAGAAAGATAAGGAATACACACTGTATTTCTTAATCTGGGGAAGGATGCAGACATCAAAATCCAAAAAGCACAGAGAACCCTCATTAAATTCAACAAAAGCTGACCATCACTAAGGCATATCATAATCAAATTCATAAAATACTCAGACAAAGAAAGAATCCTGAAAGCAGCAAGGAGAAAAAAAAGTCCTTACCCAAAAGGGAAGACAAATCAGGTTCACAGCAGATCTGTCCACAGAAAACTTGGCAGGCCCGAAAGGAGTGCCAGGATATGGGAAAAATATGCAGCCAAAAATACGGGAAAAATATGCTGTCATTCAGATAGAAGGAGAGATACTTTCCCAGACAAACAAAAACTAAAGGAGTTTGTGACCGCTAAACCAGCCCTGCAAGAAATTTGGGGGTACTCTTTGAGTGGTGAAAAAGAAAAAGACCAAAAGCTTCAAAGACTAGAAAGGACCAGAGAGCAACACCAGAAACACCAACTCTAGAGGTAACACCATGGCAGTAAATTCATATCTTTCAATAGCCACTCTGAATGTAAATGGACTAAATACTCCAATCACAAGACAAGGTATCAGAATAGATATAAAACAAACAAACAAACAAACAAACAAACAAACAAACACCAAGATCTATCTGTATGTTGCCTACAAGAGACTCATTTTAGGCCTTAAGACACCTACAGATTGAAAGTGAGAGGATAGAGAACCATCTATCATGCGAATGGATGTCAAAAGAAAGCCGGGGCAGCCACACTCATATCAGATAAACTAGATTTTGAAGCAGACTATAACACATGAAGAAAGCCATTGTATCATAATTAAGATCATTATATCAACTATCCATCAAGAAGGTCTAACAATTATAAATATTTATGTCCCCAACTTGGAACTCCCAAATATATAAATTAATTAATAACAAACATAAAGAAATTGATATTATACATTAATACTCTTTGATAATAGTAAAATAATTGTAGGGGATTTTAACACCCCACTCATAGGAATGGACAGCAGAAAATCAACAAAGAAACAATGACTTTGAATTACACACTGTACCAGATGGACTTAACAGATATATTCAGAACATTTCATCCTAAAAGAGCAGAATACACATTCTTTTCAAGTGCATATGAAACATTTTCCATGATAAATCACATACTGGGTCATAATCAGTCCTCAACAAGTACACACAGATTGAGATCATACCATTCATATTTTCAGACCATAATGCTATGAAACTTGAAGTCAACCACAGGAAAAAAATCGGAAATCTCTCAAATACATGGAGGTTAAAGAACATCCTACTAAAGAATGAATGGTGGGGGAGGGTGCCTGGGTGGCTCAGTCAGTAGAGTGACTCTTAATTTTGACTCAGGTCATGATCCTAGGGTTGTGAGATTGAGCCCCGTGTCAGGCTCTGTGCTGAGCATAGCGTCTGCTTGAGTTTCTCTCTCTCTCTCTCTCTCTCTCTCTCTCTTTCTCCCTCTGCCCCTATACCCTGCTTGCACTCTCTCTCTCTCTAAAATAAAATTAAAAAAATTTTAGAAAATTTAAAACAATAAAAATAATGAATGAGTTAATAAGAAAATTAAAGTAGAAATTTAAAAAATACATGGAAACAAATGAAAATTAAAATATGACAGTCCAACTCTTTGGGATGCAGTGAAGGCAGTTCTAAGAGGGAAGTATATTGCAATGCAGGCCTATCTCAAGAAAGAAGAAAGGTCTCAAATACATAACCTAACCTTACAACTAAAGGAACTAGAAAGGAACACCAAGTGAAGCCAAAAATGAGCAGAAGAAGGGAAGTAATAAAGATTAGAGCAGAAATAAATGATATAGAAACAAGCAAGCAAAAAAACAGTAGAACAAATCAATGAAACTAAGAGCTGGTTCTTTGAAAGAATTAACAAAATTGATAAACCAATAGCCAGACTTATCAAAGAGAAAAGAGAAAGGACCCAAATAGGGACTTTTGCAAAAAAGTCACAAATGAAAGAGGAGAGATCACAACCAACACCACACAAATGCAACCAATTTTAAGAGAATACTATGAAAAATTATATGCCAAAAAACTGGGCAATCTGGAGGAAATGGATATATTCCTAGAAACTTACAAACTACCAAAACTAAAACAGGAAGAAATGGAAAATTTGAACAGACCCATAACCAGCAAAGAAATTGAATCAGTAATCAAAAATCTCCCAACAAACAAGAGTCTTGGGCCAGATGGCTTCCCAGGGGAATTCTACCAGACATCTAAAGAAGAGTTAATACATATTCTTCTCAAACTGTTCCAAAAAATAGAAATGGAAGGAAAACTTCCAAACTCATTCTATGAATCCAGTATTACCTTGATTCCAAAACCAAACAAATACTCCACTAAAAAGAAGAATTACAGACCAACATCCTTTATGAACATGGACACAAAAATTCTCAGTAAAATACTAGCAAATCTAATTTAACAGTACATTAAAAGAATTATTCACCATGATCAAGTGGGATTTATTTCTGGGCTGCCCAGTGGTTCACACAGATTGAACCACTTTATTTGCAAATAAATCAATGTGATACACCACATTAACAAAAGAAAGGATAAGAACCACATGATCCAGTCAATAGATGCAGAAAAAGCATTTGACAAAATACAGCATACATTCGTGATAAAAATCTCAACAAAGTAGGGATAGATGGAGCATACCTCAATATCCTAAAGACCGTATACGAAAGACCCACAGCTAATATCATCCTCAACAGGGAAAAACTGAGAGCCTTTCTCCTATGGTCAGGAGCAAGACAAGGATGTCCACTCTCATCATTACTATTTAAAATAGTACTGGAAGTCTTAGCCTCAGCAATCAGGCAACAAAAAGAAATCAAAGGCATCCAAATCAGCAAGGAAGAAGTCAAACTTTCACTATTTGCAGATGACATGATACTCCATGTAAAAACTTGAAAGACTCTGCCAAAAAATTGGTAGAACTAGTAATGGATTCAGCAAAGTTGCAGGATATAAAATCAATGTGCAGAAATCTGTTACATTTCATTATAACAATAATGAAGCAGCAGAAAAAGAAATCAAGGAATCAATCCCATTTGCAATTGCACCAAAAAACAGTAAGATACCTAGGGATCAACCTAACTAAAGAGGTAAAGGTCTGTATTCTGAAAACTACAGAACCGTTATGAAAGAAATTGAAGAGGACACAGAGAAATGGAAAGGCCTTACATGACCATGGATTGGAAGAACAAACATTGTTAAAATGTCTATACTACCCAAAGCAATCTACACATTTAATGCAATGCCTATCAGATACCACCAGTATTTCTTACAGAGCTAGAACAAACAATCCTAAAATTTGTATGGAACCACAAAAGACCTCGACTAGCCATACCAATTCGGAAAAAGAAAAACAAAACCAGAGGCATCATGGTTCTGGATTTTAAGCTATATCACAAAGCTGTAGTCATCAACACAGTATGGTACTGGCACAAAAACAGGCACATACACCAGTGGAACAGGATAGAAAACCCAGAAATGGGCCTACAACTATATGGTCAACTAATCTTGAAAAATTAGGAAAGAATATCCAATGGAAAAAAAGTCTCTTCAACAAATGGTTTTGGGAAAACTGGACAGCACCACGCAGAAGAATGAAACTGGACCAATTTCTTACACCATACACACACAAAAATTCAAAATGGATGAAAGACCTGAATGTGAGACAGGAAACCATCAAAATCCTAGAGGAGAACACAGGCAGCAACTTCTTTGACATGAGCCATAGCAACATCTTACTAGACACATTGTGAGAGGCAAGGGAAACAAAACCAGAAAGGAACTATTAGGACTTCATCAAAATAAAAAGCTTCTGCACAGCAAGGAGAACAATAAACAAAATTAAAAGGCAACTGACAGAATGGGAGAAGATATTTGCAAATGACATATCTAGTAAAGGGTTAATCCAAAATCTATAAAGAACTTATCAAACTCAACACCCGAAAAATAAATAACCCAGTTAAGAAATGGGCACTTTTCTAAGAAGACACCCAGATGGCTAACACTCACATGAAAAGATGCTTGATGCTAAACATCACTCATCATCAAGGAAATACAAATCAAAACCACAATAAGATACCACCTCACACTTGTCAGAATGGCTAAAATTAACAACACAAGAAACAACAGGTGCTGGCAAGGATGTGGAGAAAAGGGAACTCTCTTGCACTACTGGTGGGAAAGCAAACTGGTGCAGCCACTCTGGAGAACAGCATGGAGGTTCCTCAAAAAACTAAAATTGCTGGATCCCTATGATCCAGCAATTGCCCTATTAGGTATTTACCTAAAGGATACACATATACAGATTCAAAGGGATACATGCACCTCAATGTTTATAGCAGCATTATCAACAATAGCCAAACTATGGAGAAAGGCCAAATGTCCATTAACTGATGAATGGATAAAGAAGATGTGGCATATATATTGGGATATTAGTCATCAAAAAGAATGGAATCTTGCCATTTACAACAATGTGGATGGAGCTAGAATGTATTATGGTAAGTGAAATAAATCAGTCAGAGAAAGACAAATACCATATGATTTCTCTCACGTGTGGAATTCAAGAAACAAAAACAGATGAACATAGGGGGAGGGGGAAATAAAGAGGAGAGAGGAAAACAAACCATGAGAGGCCCTTAATGATGGAGAACAAACTGAAGGTTGATGGAGGGAGGTGAGTTGGAGATGGGCTAGATAGGTGATGTGTATTAAAGAGGGCACTTGTGATTAGCACTGGGTGCTGTATGTAAGTCACGAATCACTGAATTCTACTCCTGAAACCAATATTGCACTGTATGCTAACTAAAATTTAAGTTAAAAATAAATAAATAAAATATATAAAATGAAAAAAAAACCTTAAAATAAAACAAAACAACAACAAAAAATCTCCACTCTCAAAATGGGCAATGGGTAAAGGATTTTTACAGATATTTATTCAAAGAAAATATATAACTGGTAAATAAATACAGGAAAAGATGTTCAACATCATTGATTATTAGGGAAGTGCAAATCACACCCACAATGAAATACTACTTCACACACACTAGGATAGCTATAATAGCAATTAAAAAACACACACACAAGTGTTGGCGAGGATATGGAGAAAATGGAACCTTCTATGTGCTGATGGTAATGTCAAATGGTTCAGTCATTTTGGAAAAGTTTGGCATTTCCTCAAAAAGTTAAACATATGTGTACCATATTACCCAGACATTCCATTCTTGGATATGCTAGAGAATAAAAAAGAAATACTTGCACATAAAATCTTGTAGCTGAATGCTAATAGCAGAATTAGTCATAATAGCCCAAAAGTGGAAAAAACTAAAAGTACATGAACTGATGAATGGATAGGTAAGACATGGTGTATCTCTATAATGGACTATTATGTGACAATTAAAATGAACAAAATACTAATATATGCTGCATGATGGATAAATCTTGAATCATCATGCTAAGTGAAAGAAGCCAACGTCACTCCTCATCAGGGAAATACAAATCAAAACCACACTCAGATATCACCTCACGGCAGTCAGAGTGGCTAAAATGTGCAAATCAGGAGACTATAGATGCTGGAGAGAATGTGGAGAAACAGGAACCCTCTTGCACTGTTGGTGGGAATGCAAACTGGTGCAGCTGCTCTGGAAAACAGTGTGGACTTTCCTCAAAAAATTAAAAATAGACCTACCCTATGATCCAGCAGTAGCACTGCTAGGAATTTACCCAAGGGATACAGGAGTGCTGATGCATAGGGGCACTTGTACCCCAATGTTTATAGCAGCACTTTCAACAATAGCCAAATTATGGAAAGCGCAGAAATGTCCATCAACTGACGAATGGATAAAGAAATTGTGGTTTATATACACAATGGATTACTACGTGGCAATGAGAAAGAATGAAATATGGCCCTTTGTAGCAACGTGGATGGAACTGGAGAGTGTTATGCTAGGTGAAACAAGTCATACAGAGAAAGACAGATACCATATGTTTTCACTCTTATGTGGATCCTGAGAAACTTAACAGAAGACCATGGGAGAGGGGAAGAAAAAAAAAGTTAGAGAGGGAGGGAGCCAAACCATAAGAGACTCTTAAAAACTGAGAATAAACCGAGGGCTGATGGGGGATGGGAGGGAGAGGAGAGTGGGTGATGGGAATTGAGGAGGGCACCTGTTGGGATGAGCACTGGGTGTTGTATGGAAACCAATTTGATAATAAATTTCATATTAAAAAATAATAATAATAAAAAAGAAAGAAGCCAGTCACAAAAGATCACTTAATATATGATCCCATTTATTTGAAACATCCACAATCGGTAAATTGATAAAGACAGAAAGCAGATTAGTGGTTGTGTAAGGCTGGAGATACAGGAGTGGAGGACTGGAGGAAATGGAAAGTGACTGCTACTAGATATGGGGTTTCTTGCTGGAGTGATAAAGATGTTCTAAAACATCTTTTTTTTTAATTTATAGTTGCACAATTCTTTGAATATGCTAAAAACCATTAACTTGTACATTTTAAGTGAGTGAATTGTATCATATGAAAATTATTTCTCCATAAAGTTGTTTAAAAATAAAATCAAATGTGTTGAGGAAGGAATATATATGAGCAATAAGTTGAGGCTACCTCTGTTTCTGACTTGGATGACTAGAGACTGACACCAAAAACTACTACGGTAAGAGAAAAGTCATTTTAAAAATGTTACCACCAAAGACAACAGAGACTAGAATTACATGGAAAAGAAAATCAAGAGTGCAACATAACAGAAATATCAAGTAACATAAGAGCAGGAGTATGTCCTTGCATTCGGTAATTATAAGACACTGGTGACCCCCAATGAAGGAAACTGGTTTCTGAGGAGTGGTAGGGAGAATTAAACTTCAGTGGTCAAGGATTAAACAAGGGCTTGGTCATCCATTTTGCTATCTCTCCTAGCCCGAGAGAACACACAGGCCAAACTTAACATCTAGATGACACTTAATCTTCTTTCCTTCTCACCCAAACTTAATACCTTTTTTCCTCTTCCTCTGCCACATTATATCCAGACATCAAGAATTTAGAGGCCTTTCTTGCTATGTCCTTCCCAATACACACTCACAATCTTCAACTTAGAACCAGATCAGTACTCCTGGCTCCAAGAATTCCAGGGTGCATGCCACCCAAGTCTGACATTGAGGATGAGTAAAAGCCCTGAACAGAGAGGGTTATGGCATAAGATGAACAAATCATTGAAGTTTCATTTTAATCCCAAGCCATGGAAGATAAGATGTTAGAGAGATAGGGAGAGGAGAATGCAGAAATTAGTTTACTACATGACAAACTAGACCTCAAATACCTCAATACGCTGTGAAATGAGGAGTTAAACCTTACAAAGAGAAAACAGAAGGGTTAATAGAGTTAAACATACAGTTTTGGTCTTCTAATAAAAAAGACCTAACTTTAACGTTAGGAGGAGGCAGATCAGGTTTAATAAAATTGTATCTAAAAAAGGAAAATGTAGCATTCAGACTGCTTAGAATAAATCTTCAAACTAAAACATCATAGTGATCATTCTCTTTGGCTCTCTATATATCACTTTGGGATTTATGCAGGGAAAATTTAATTTAGCTAATAAAATAGAAAACTTCTGGGGGGAATATTTCAGATGAAATGACAAATGGGGAAACATCCTAAGAACTGTGATTTGTATGTACAAGTTATTGTTTTTAATCACAGGTATAGCAAGACATAGGAAGATACAGCCTAACTATAATAGAGTTTAGTTAAAAATTTATCTGAATTTTGGCCAGGGAGAGGGACTTTCCACTTATTTCTGTGTTCAGCTGCCACAAAAATATTCCCTACAAGTCATAAACTTTCCCTGAACTATTTCCAGGGAATGTAATTTTAGTTGCTTTTAGATGTCACCACAAGATATCCTGTCTTTGCTTCATCATCCTCTTCCGAGATGGACAAATGGTAGAAAACTCTGTAATGGATACTTGCTGTACTTGCCACTCTGCACATGTCCCTTCATCTTCTTATGCCTGCACCCCAAATTTTCTATAGAGATATTTATTGCCCAAACTTTTGTTACCTGTAGTCCATGGAATACTAAAACTGCCTTTGGCTTCTGGTGTGGTATTACAACTTAGACTTTGTCAAGATCCTGTACCCTTTGGACATGAAGCCTGGATCAAGATTGAACACGAATTTCAATCAGAGCCAGTGGATTGAAATATCAAAGTTTTGGAATCGTCTGAAGAGAGGGACACATCTTTTTTAACTGGACTAGAGTTGTGAGGATGTAAACATGGATCTCTTGGAGGGCATCTTGGCATAAGAGAGGAGGCTATAATCTATGAATAAAACCAATAAAGAAAGAAAAGGAGATTGCTGGAATAGAGATTGGGTCCAGGCAATTTCAATTGACCCCCTGAGTGCAGGCTTGCCTCAAGCCGTAGCACCCTCTGGACTTTCCAATTCTCTGAGATATAAAGTCTTTCTGCTTAGGTCAGTTATGAGTGGGCAGTCTATCACTTGAAGCCAAATAATCCTGACTGGTTTTCATATCAGTGCTTTTAAAATTGCCTGCTTTTTGGCAAGCAACAACAACAATAACAACAACAAAAACAAAAAACAAAGAAACAAAAAAACTGGGCAGTCTTTTTCACAGTCAACTAAGGATGCTATGTAAGAATAAATCATAAATTGAGGCTAGTTTACCAAACACCTTTTCTTTCTAAATGATATTGATTACTAATGTGATTGATTTAACTCTGTGTAAAACACATAAATGGGATAGCACAATATTAACGAAACCTTTTTATTTGCAAGTGCTCAGGGAAAACATTATCAGATACGTGATAGCTCTCAGAAAGTGGTTTCAGTTCTAGCACTTGAAATTCTTGTACTCAATTAGAGATTTGGTTTATTAAATGGCAATCTCATTTTATTTGCTCTTACCATGCACTGGGCTTTGCTTTTGCTAATGCTCAGGACACACCTTGTGAGTTAAGCCTTTAGGAAAATGTTTTCTATGCTTCCTGAAATTGACCTTCATATTCAAAATGGGATGAAGATTGTCCAATAGAATGTGTTATCTAAATGCAATGCCTGCAACTTGTGAAAGGGACATGCCAGACAACCTTGCTTTGTCACCTCATTTACTTCCCCAAGTTTATCATTTACAAAATGAAGTTTTTCAATGCTTTCTTCTTTCGGGGCTAGCTTGCTTTTATGTTAACACATAGAATTGTATGACTAAAGTTTCTAGAAGCTATTTAATATTTCTTTCTAGTTAAAACTCTGTGTGTGTGTGTGTGTGTGTGTAATTGGAGTTTGTCTACAACTTGAATCATTAGTCCTTCCCATGTCACCAACCAATCATAATCAGAATAGGCTTTTTTTTTTTTTTCCTGGCAGATCTTTTCTATCTAATCATTAGGGGTGATAAAAAACTTAATTGATTTAAATGACCGTGGTTTTAGTTCTGTCAGACTCTGGAGTTTGGAGGTGGGACTTTTGAAGATGAGGACTCCAATTTATAATAATGGCTATTTCTTGCTGGTGAGTTTGTCTATTTTTTGTTTAACACTCTTCATCACTCAATTACTAAAAACTGTCAACTAATTAAAGAGGTAAAATATACTTCCTTAATCTTTATTTGTTCTTGAAGTTATTACTAAAATTTGGGAATTTGTAGGAAAAATTTCTAATTAGTGAAGAAAAATTGCTCATGCTACTCAATCTTAGAAAAATGCACTGCATTATTGACAGTTAAATATTTACGTCATGCTGCTTGTCGGTGATGATATACACAATGCTAGGCCGATTGATATATAAGAACACTTTGCAAACACAGTCATATAACAAGGACAGAATTGTTGGAGTGCCTAATCAATTTTGATGGTGAAAGTCTGGTGGATTAAGAAGATACTGGAGAATTAGTGAAATGGTGGGGCTTTATACAGATGAACAGCATACTGCAAAGGATTTGGAGATGAAATGAGTGTGGATTAAACAAAGTAGGTGAATCAGAATATTTAAATTGGAAATTTCCAGGGCACCTGGGTGGCTCAGTCCATTGAGCATCACACTCTTGATTTCAGCTCAGGTCTACTCCCAGGATTGTAGGATTGAGCCCCTTATCTGGCTCTGCAGTGAATGTGGAGGCTGCTTAAGATTCTCTCTCTCTTCCTTTACCCCTTCCCCCACTTGTGCTCTCTTTCTCTCAAATTAAAAAAAAAAAAGAATGGAAATTTCAACCTAAGAAATAAATGCAATCCTATATAGTCCAAAGAAGATTCCAGACATCCATATCTGAATGCAGTTTCATGACTCTTACAGCCCTGTACCTCAAAGAAACAAAATTTGGTCTGTGGAATTTACAGGGGAGTTTTGATGAAAATTATCTTTGAAACTTCTACTGATTAGTTCCTAAAACACCCTCCAGCAAGAGAGAAAGATGGAGGCAACCCTGTCTTCACTTCAAGCATAGTAATAGATACTTCAACAGAATCAATCAAGGGGGTTGATACTAGTCTCCAGCATTTAATCAGGCATAGTGCACAAAAAAAATCTAAAGTGCTGTTTTGCAGATGCTGCTTTTGCAAAACATGAGAAGTGGTTCCTGCACAAGGATTGGAGTCTATCTCCATAAATTGTTAGGAAAAAAGAAAGAAAGAAAGAAAGAAAGAAAGAAAGAAAGAAAGAAAGAAAGAAAGAAAGAAAGAAAGAAAGAAAGAAAGAAAGAAAGAAAGAAAGAAAGAAAGAAATGTTAGGAGTTTCCACATGGTAGAAAGAATCAATGTGGAATCAGTTTTAAACCTTTTCAATTGTCCACCTGAAAAGGCAGTGAGATATGGATAAGTAACCTGCATGAAGTGGGTCACCAGAAAAATAGGAGCTGAGGAAGCAGCATTTTCCAGGTGATGCATTGTCCTTGAGAAGGGAAGGATAGTCAAATATTCTCAAATATTCCCTCTAAAGAATCACTCTTGAAAGAAGGAATCACCTCTAAACATTTGGCAATTCCTAATATATTATGATGAAACAGTCTTACAACCTCACCAGCCAAGTAAGAACTTTTCTTCCTCTTTCCATCTCTCCCATTTTTAATCCTGCAAGGCTCAAAGCCCAAGTGTGGCATGCTAGAGGAGAGGCGGAATCATAAGGAGGGAAAAGAGGACTGCATTTCTGTTTCCACCAGAGGAGAAACTTTTAAACTTAAATCAAGTTAAAATTTTATTTTTTAAGTGGCCTAGACACAAATAGTTAGTGAATTGAGACTATGTTTATTACAAAATGAGAGTACAAGACTTTAAATTAATTAAGAGTGACCCCCAAATTATTGACCATGTCCCAGATTTGAACCATAAACACAGGAAGAAATTCTTCCACTCTATATCTTTAAAAAAAACACTGAATATAAAAATAGAGTTGTCTTTGGTATAATACTCCGTGAGCCATGGCTGTTCAATGTATTATTTGGTCGTGAATATTCTGTAAACATATTGATGGTCTAGCATTTACAGTGTCATTATGTGTATAAATATACTTATTCCTAAAACTCCTGAATGGGAGCTGTTGCATACAATTTCTTCGGGCATTTTAGTAGCTACCTAGCTACTAACAGAATGCTTATCTTTATTCAAAGGCTTCCAAACAATGGAATAAGTAGGGCTAACTTCTAGATAATTAACAAATAAGCAATAAAAAGCCATTGCAAGTAGAGGAACCAGAGGAGTATGAAAAATTCAAAATCCAAATCTTAGTTTTCTTGATAGAATAGGACGCTGAATTATCAATTTAATATTAATGTTTTCTAATGTTTTCTACATAGTATAAGAGGTAGAAATAATACAGTGGAAAGACCTCTCTACACAAAGTCAAGTAAAAATATGTGCTTGAAAAAATAAAGTTTGTGAAGAAATATAGTAGTTCACAGCTTAACACCCATGTTGCCATTCCACGTATCTTGCCAACAATCCTGTGAAAGAGGTAAGACCAGGAAAATTACTACACTGACAGATTAGAACACAGGCTGAGAAAACTCAAGTGATTTGCTTCATACCACACCGTTTTTTGGTAGCAAATCTAGGACTGGAAACTAGGGGCTCTTTTCATGTTTGGAAAGACATGCTGATTTCAAATACAAATTGGAAATTTCCTTTAATAATTTATTAAAACACCAGGTTTTAAGAGTAGCTTAGGAAGTTTGAGCAAATCAGTGCTAACTTTTTTAATGTTTATTTATTTTTGAGAGAGAGAGCGAGCTAGCGAGTAGGGGAGGGGCAGAGAGATAGGAAGACACAGAATCCAAGGCAGGCTCCAGGCTCTCAGTGGTCAGCACAGAGCCTGATGCGGGGCTCGAACTCAGGAACAGCGAGATCATGACCTGAACCAAAGTAGGACACTTAACTGACTGAGCCAACCAAGCACCCCACCAATGTTAATTTTTTTAAATCTGAGGAAAATATTTAACACTTAAAAAACATGGGTCTATGATTATCTCAAAAGAAAAAAAAAAGTTCAATTAAAAAGAAACCCATGGGGAGTGTGCCTGGGTGGCTCAACCGGTAAAGTGCCAGACTCCTATCTCAGCTTGGGTCTTGATACCAGGGTCATGAGTTCAAGTCCCACATTGGGCTCCTCACTGGGTGTGAAAACGACTTAAAAAGAAAAAAAAAAAAGAAACCCATGGAGTTTTAGTAGTTGCTTTGTCAGGCAACTAGCTCTTACTAATATTAAGAGCTCCCAATTTCCCATAGATAACTACCTGTCATAGTAGTTATCCACCTGACTTAGGTGTGCTGACTTTATCCTTTGCAAAGGTGGCATGTGATCCAGGTTTGGTAGTTTGGAGCAACACATTCTACTGGATCCCTGTGATTAGTCAGGGCTGGACACGACGCAATCAGAAGTTATAGGGCCGATCTTGAGATTTCTGCTAGTGTACTGGGTAATGAAGTGTATTCATTCTCACTATTCTTGAATCTGGTTGGACGTGAGCCAGGAATTACACTGTATGCAGACAGCCTGTCTAAGAAGGAAGGCAGCATAGAAGAAAACTGAGACAAAGATGGACAGAAAGACTCCAGATGCCATCATTTCAGGACATGGACCCACATGTGCCCAAAGCACCTCTAACTCCTACAAGTTTTAGTTCATGACCTTGTTATTGCCCCTTTTGTCTTGAGTTCTTTTAAAAAGGGGTTCTGTCACTTTTAATCCACAAAACTCTAAAATGCACATGGTGGCAATATAGCCCACGATTTCCTCTGACACAGTTTTCTAGAGGCATCCATTAATACACTTCACAGAGATAATTATGTATAAGGTGATTGACTTCAGTACATTTACACATTTTAAAGGCTGCTATCCCATTTGGGAATCCATTTATATTTAACACAAAAAAGAAGGAATGCTTTTTCTCTACAGAGAATTTCCAGTCAGATGTCCCCTAGCACCTGTGCGTTCCCTCATCTTCAGATGTGCATCATGTTAAAACTGCTGTGTTATCAGTCTCCCTCCCTTGTCTGTAAGCTCCTTGAGGTCAGGGCCAGGTTTCATTCTTACTCGTGTTTCACCATCAAGCAGAATGAGTGGCGTATCTTAGGCTTTCAATAAATACTTATTTTTTTTTTTAACGTTTATTTATGTTTGAGACAGAGAGAGACAGAGCATGAATGGGGGAGGGGCAGAGAGAGAGGGAGACACAGAATCGGAAACAGGCTCCAGGCTCTGAGCCATCAGCCCAGAGCCTGACGCAGGGCTGGAACTCACGGACTGAGAGATCATGACCTGAGTTGAAGTCGGATGCTTAACCGACTGAGCCACCCAGGCACCCCCAATAAATACTTATTGAGTAAGCTTCAATATTTTTAAAATGTCAAAATTACTGTTGCAAATGATTCCTTAAACTTCAAAGGTGAAGTTCCCTGTCTCAATGTAGCCGTTAATAATGGTATTACATATTACATTCCTCACATAGAACACACTAAGCATGTCTCTGATCTATCATAATAACCAAATAGCATAGATGAATGACATGATTCTACCTTGATGTTATCTATCTCTAAGAGATAGAGATAATCAGGCTCTACACTTATTTGTTTACAAACCTACCCAGATCAAGTGACCCACATCTTTGCTTTAACCTGCTGCTCCTTCCTCTGCTGTGTTCTTAAACCTGCATAAGTAAATAAGTAAATAAATAATAGGCTAGATGGAATAAATTAGTAGTATCTACCTGAAGCCTGGGAAACTGACACTCTTAAAACAGTGAGAATAAATCAACAACTGATATTTATCCAAGTGCTTACAATTGTCCAGCCTATGCTGAGCACCTGCCTTGGTGTTAACCAGCATTTAACTACTGTGTGAGCGGCTGCCAAGCCCCACTTACTGCCAGGAATTATTTTAGAATCTAAAGTCTGTGTTTGCATTATCAGTCCTATTTGGCTCCCTCTCGAGCCTCCCAGAGCCTGTGCCCGCCCACCCACTCAGCGAGGCTCCCTGGCGCAGGAGCAAAGCACTGTGCTAAGTCCATTTACGTCCTGCAGGACAGCCCACCCTCATCCCACCTGCTCTACTTGAGGCTGAACAATTGGGTCCAGGTGTGCAGTGACCCATAGCAACAGGGACCAAAGCCAGTGCCACCTGTCTTGCTGCTTAACAGAAGGAAAGATTTTTCTAGAAGACTACACATTGCCAATTTGGGGCAAATTAATGTCTCTAGCTGGAGGAACACTTTGCAAGGGAAGTAAAGGTACTATCATTTTCCAGTTAGAGAGTAAAAAAAAATTGTGTTGCTAGAGATAATCTATTGCAAGGAAAATAAATATGCAGTCATCCTCCAAAATATTTTAAAAGATACTTCGCGTTAGCTATTGAGGGGGAGATGGGAATTGTTTCGATCTATCCATACAATTGAGTAGCTCTATGGTAAATTATACACAGAACCAAACTTTGTATGCTTAAAATTACTGCTTTGTCTTTCTGTTCTTCAGGCTTAAACACTATTAACACAATTGGCATTTCCCTACAGGATTTGTCTTTGTTAACAATTGTGCCATTGCTACCCTTTTCATTTGGGTCAGTTTTGAGAATTATTACCCATGAACTCTGTATCCTCCATTTTTAAAATTATTTGTCTCCACACTTAACAATTAAAAATTTCTGATATGAGCACTCCTGCTGTCTGTGGCTTTTAATTTTACCACTTTTCCCCCAAGTTCCTTAATTAGGTCTCAGATGAGAAATGCTGCAGCATTACAAAATGTATTACCTCTTTTGTTGTCAAAGAAGTAATGATTTCTTCAGAGATATCTGATTGTAATTTATTTTATGGTTTTGTCCCAATTTTTCCGTAATTGTTTAAAACATAAACTGTTGCATACAAGGGACTACATTATAAAATTTAGAGATTACTAGGACGCGTAAGATAGTTATGCTTCCATGAAACTTACAATCTACCAGGTGATTTCAATATTTAACAATTATAATACATGTTTATATATAATAAATGCAAAAAGAGAGCAAAGTAGTTCTTCCAAATTCCTTACCATAAGAATCAAACCTCAGTAACTACTGACATTTTTTATCCCAAATTCACCAGCTGTGTAATCTTGGTCACATTACTTGACCTCCTAGAGCCTCAATTTCTACATCTTTAAAAATGAAATGAAAACAATACCAACACTTACCACATAGAGTTGTGAGGATTAAATGAAAATAATACATGTGAAGCACTTAACACAGTGCCAGTCACTATGCCCACTAAAAATATTAGACATTGTATTTTTATGGTCATATATTTTATACCACGGTATCAGAGAGGTTGAAGGACAGATAGTTAAATCAATGAAAACCTAACAAGCAAACTGATTAAATAGAAGGCTAATGACATTGGGTAAGACCTTGGAGACATCACTTTTGAGTGATGGCAGAGGGAGACAACAAATCCTAAAAGTAACAGTTTGAATTTCCTGTCACTTCAGTTGGATGGGGCACCATAGTCTAAATAAAATATGTTCATAGAATGTAAGGAAATGTGGTATCTCTTTCATGCTTTGGTTTGGACACTCAGTAGGACTTACTACTTTTGGTCAAGGTTGATGCCATGGAAAGCTAACTACCTGCATTGCTGTGTTGCATCATCTAGTCACTCAGCAGCCACTCAGGAAAATCAATGCCCTACCTTGAATATTATAGTGTTTGTTTCTAGTCCAAAGAAGGGAAACCTGGTCTAGGTAGACAGCAAGCAAGAGAAAGAAGGAGAGTTGCAAGGTACTCTGAGAAAGCACATAAGGTTTACAACAAATGCACCCCAAAATTTGTCACAACTACTGAAGCTGGAAAACTAAGTAGAAAATAAGAGGTCATAAATGCACAGTGGAACAAGGGATCTCAACAGAGATCCCTTAAACTGATGCTTAGATTGAGAGCAGTAGATATTTGAAAAACAGAAATTTGGGTCCTCTTCTCTAGTAGCAGCCTGGAAAGGGACAAAGACCTAAATAGGAATGGCTGAATTTTATACCTAAAAGATGTAAACACAAGCACCAAGCTTCCCAACTTCATAAAATATTAGGACAAAATTTGTCAAAGACACAAGCCATTGCTTACATTTTATAATCTTAATAAACCATTCTGTATGATCATCCAGCTTCAAATGATAATCCCCCAAACCCTTGACTATTTTTTAAAATATTTTATTTTTAAGTAATCTCTACACCCAAAGCGGGACTTGAACTTAAAACCCTGAGATCAAGAGTCGCATGCTGCACCAACTGAGACAGCCAGTCACCCCTCCATTAACTACTCTAATCCCTTTCACTACATTTTAATTTTTATTTCTTTACTCAGCACTAATCATCTTCTAACATTATATCTAATTAATTTATTATGATTATTATATATTGTCTATATCTCCTCGCCCTAAAAATAAGCTTCATGAAGGCAGGGATCTTTGTTTTGTTTATTGCTATGTTCTAAGCACCAAAAGCAGTTCCCAGCAAACAGCAGGCACTCAATAATATTTAACTGAATACATGAATTATTGCAACTTATGCAAATATATGACCAAAGGTTGAACCCCTCATCTCCACCTTCATGCCTCTGTCCTATGAAAGACTCTGGAACTTTGATATGATGGGTGAAGGTGCCCTAGTAATCACTGAAGTTGAAATTACTATCTATAATATTTTTTGCACACCTGAACATAGATTAAAAATCATATACACAACATAAACTCGATAACACCTTTTAAATTCAAATTCTTTTGTCCGTCTCCACTTCCATCAATTTATGCATACCATTCTCCTTCTCAGGTTTACAACAGTAACATTCTATGATTCTCTCTGCCTTTCCTCTTGGCCTCTGTCTATTAGATGGAGTGCCTTAATAAGATGCTGTGCCTTGTTCCTTTTCTAGCTTTCTCCTCATTAGCATCTCCTAATTCGTCCAACTAACCCCCTATATTCATGTTTTCTTAACAACCAGTGTCCCTGCACATAGCACATTGGAAAATTGCATTAGTCTATTTACCTTTCTAAACCTAGAGTAATTTTCTGAAATATGAATATATAATTTCAATTGTGATTAAAGTGCTTAAAAAATAATTCCTTTGATTACCAATAAAGTGAACATACAAACTCTGAGGAATTTTTTTTGGTGAAATTCCTCTTTTAAAATTGATAATGTAAATAAAAATACATCTTACATAAAATAAAGTTTTTCAAAGAGTACACTCTCTAGACAGAGGATATATATCTAAGTAGGGTTTCCTATTTTATTGTGGTAAAGTTGAAAAATGTTAAACAAAAAGTAAAAATGTAATGTAAGGTCAAATAAATATTGTCAAAAAATAAAAGAGAGCATATTAAATTAACAATTTAATTATTCTCATATTGACTTAATCATGTATAGATTTGGACATAGTTACTTGTATGCATCAACTTTTAGAAGACAGAATGAGTATAATTATTCACTTCTAATTGTATAAGTGAATTTTCTAAGTGCTTGCTTATAATTAGCACTAGATGCTAAGAGCTCATGGAAAAAACAACACTATTTTTCCCTTTGGCTTAGCTGATCTGACACCCTGACAGTGTCACACTAACAAAGTTTGTGTAGGAAAAAAAAAAAAAAGCCTGTTGCTTAGTCACAAAGCCCTAGAGTGGAGAGTATGTGCGCATATGGGTAAACAGATTATCCAGTGATCTTTCCTGAGAGAAGCAGAAAAGTGTATGTCCAATTCCTGGCCTTATCTGCTTCACATCTGTCTTATGTCATAATGAAATCCATGGTAAACAAAGGGGATTTTCAAGCATCTAAGAATATTTAGTCATTTGAATGGATGACATATTCTTACTTCCAATTAGTATGAAAGGTAATATTGAAAAGTTATAGGTAAGTTGATACTTTGCACTTAGGTATAAGTTACCACAGTTGTCACACTATTGGTGAGGTGGAATAAATTTGCCTACCTTTTAAAAACAGAGTAAAATCTTGTTCTAACTCTGGTATTAAATGACAAGGCTTTCTTCATTACTGGCTTTCTAAATGCAAGAGGTAAATAATACACCAAGGAATCTATAGTCACACAATACCATCCTATGCATAACAGATATTTATTGAGCACCTACTATGTGCCAGGCATTGTATTAATAAAGAAAAGGAAATATAAAGGTATAATACTCGCTCTCAAGGAACTCAGACTTGTGTAGGAGAGTGTTGAATAGGATGGTTGGAGACAGACAAGCCAATATTTATAATTCAGTATGAAAAATACTACTATACAATATGATACAATATGATAAAAAACAAATAAAAGAATGCTACCTATATACTCTGGGGAATGTAGATGAGGATTTGTAAACCACTTATGGGGAGAGAAGGACAGGATATCAAGTTTATTATCCTGAGTCTTTAGGAATAAATAGCAGTGACCAGGTACTGGAGGGAAATGGGGATGATAAGGGCAATGAAAGAAATTTCAAACCAAGGGAATAGCAACTAAAAAGGTATAGTGGCCAACATACCTTCAGAAAATTGCAATTACATAGTTGTATAGTAACAACATGGAGAGGAATCTATTGGAAACCACTTGAAAGTAGAGTATTTTTACTGAATTATTCTTTTATATAAGGGTGAAATATTTTAATATTACTGAATCAAAGCACACCTAATAGATAATATTTGACACTTATTATATCTGAGATGTTTGAGTCCTTGATATAAAATCACTTTGTCTACTGAGTAGACTTTAAATTGACAATTATCCTGTTTGTTAGACCAATTTTTAACACTATGTAATTTTGCTTTTCTGTACCAATTTTTATCACCTTAAAAATGTGAAAAATATCTATACTTTTCAACTTTTGGAGATATTATAAAGGCAAAAGATGTAATGCATGTAAAAGTACTGCATTTTATCTTTTATCAGAAGAAGACCATTATTCCTTTTTGTAATTTACAACACCTTATACGTGAAACACTGGGCAAACATGAGTTAGTGTCAGTATTTACCAGCAGGAGATTAAGATCTAAAATGGACTATATAGGTGTAAAGGTACAGAGAACATATTGTGAATTATGTTTACTTAAATTGATAATAATAAAAATAAATGCAAGCAAAGTGGTAGGTAGCTTTGCTACCAGGGTGACTAAAGGCAGAAGCACTAAATCTGAATATGAGCATGAATGAGGCCTTTTAGAAGAAAATAGACTGTAGGAGCTCTTCAAACAGAAGAAGGGATCCATTCTAGACTCAAAAGGGAACAACTGAGAGATAGTAAGTGTAAATGGCATGAAGGTATATATTTAATGTCTTATTTTTTTTTTAATTTTAGAGAGAGAGTGGGCAAGAGGGGTGGAGGAAGTGAGAGAGAGAATCTTAAGCAGGCTCTATACTCAGCAAGGAGCCCAATGCAGGACTGGATCCCATGGACCTTGGAATCATGACCTGAGCTGAAACCAAGAGTCGGATGTTCAAACTACTGAGGCTCCCACACACTCCTTTTTAATTTTTTAAATGTTTTTAAATTACACTAGTAATACACACACACATATAATTGCACAAGTTTCAAACAGAACAGAAATATACAGAGCAAATCCTGAAATTTCCATACATTTCATCATTCCCTTTCTCCCATGAGAAGTGACAACTGTTAAACCCTTAATGTGCATTTTTTAAAAAAATTCAGTCTAACCCACATATAAAAAAGTGTCCCAAACATAAATGTTTGAATCGGTTAATGATCATGAAGTGATTCCCTGTGTTATCTCCGCCCAGGTGAAGAAATAAGATTATAGCAGCTCCCAGATCATCCCCAATGTGAACCAATCCTTGCCAAAGTCTACCTTATCTCAAGAGAATTCACTATTCTAACTTCTAATATTAGAATTCATTATTCCTGTTTTTAAATTTAATAAGAAGACCCACAATGTCTTATTTATGTGTGTCTGCCTTCTTTCTGCTCAGTGTTATATTTGTGAAATTTATCATGTTTCCGGAAGTAGTTTTAGTTCCTTCATTTTCATCCATGTACAATATCATGAACTAAGAATATATAATAATTATTTTATCCATTTTCCTGTGGAAGGATGTTGGTTTCTTATTTCTTATGAGTGATTCTCAATAGTGCTGTACTCTTGTATTATACATTCTTGCATATATGCACACATTTCTGTCAAGTGTATACCTAAGAGTAGAACTCATTGGCTGCCAGACTAAATTTAGGTTCAGCTTTAGTTGATAGTACCAAGATGTTTTTCAAAGTGATTGTACTAATTTACATTATTATGAGTGGTATATGAGAGTTTCTATAGCTCTAGATCCTCACCAGTACTAAATATTACTAGCCTTTTAAATTTAATCATTCTGGTAGGTATGTAATCATGTGTCACCGGTCCAACAGGACAATAGTGTTCCTCTAAACACTGTTTTGGAAATAATGGTCTAGGGAACAGGAAAATGAGGCCTGGGTCTGGGAATTTTATAAAAAGTTTATAGATGTTATAAAGAAGCCTTTTTTTTTTTTTTTGGCTATGAAAGCTTATGAAATTGAAACAGAGCCATTAGGGTCAGAGCTCTACCCACAAAGTTTTTGAAGATCTCGAGGAACCAGAGGCTGAAGGAATAAAGAGACCAATTTGAAAGATCTAACTGAAGGCTATTAGCTCTATTCTACTCTGAATTTCTATGATTTATGCAGGATATGTTTACAAAGTTTTGTCAAATACTACTAAGGTTCCAGAAGTCCTACATGTGTAACCAATAACTATTTTACATAAACCTCAGGATCACTTCCTGAAGACCTGAAAATCACTGGTCATTCCATCTGCAGAAGGGAAGCATAAAAGCCACAGTGATGTTAGAATCATAATAAGTTATATCAGCCTTCTGGTCACTTCCCCTCTTTCTCTTTTGTATTTAAAATGCTAAATTCTGCCCACATAAAATGAACTTCTTTAGCAAAAAAAGAGTAAAGATCTCTTTACTGACATTTATTTACTTTTCTTTTTGCTGTAAGGTATATTGGCACAAGAATTATCATTTGTTTTTCTTATCTTGTTCAAACCAGTTATTAAAATATGGCCTAGATTGGTTCAACATTCAAAAGTGAATTAATGCATCATATCAACAGGAAACAAAAAGGAATTAATTATTCCATTTATGTTTGATACTTACATCAGATTTCCTTTGTGGATATCCTTTGTTTCCATCTTACAATGTGGACTGATTCTATTTTCAGCCTCCACAAAAATTCTATTCTAGGATAGGATGTTACTCCTCACTAGGCAGATTCATAGATGAATTTGAGTGTTTTCTGGATGCCATGTCTTTCTTGGTTTTCTTTTTCTTTTCCTTCTCCTTTTTCTTTTCCTTTTTCTTTTTCTTTTCTCTTCTTTTTCTTTTCTCTTTTCTTTTCTTTTCTTTTCTTTTCTTTTCTTTTCTTTTCTTCCTCTCTCTCTCTTTCTCTCTCTCTCTTCCTTCCCTCCCTTCCCCTTCCTTCCTTCCTTCCTTCCTTCCTTCCTTCCTTCCTTCCTTCCTTCCTTCCTTCCTTCTCCCTTTCCTTTTTTTGGGAGGGAGGGCTGGAGGATATTCTCAAATGACTTTTCGAAAAAGGATATAGAGAAGCTAAAATTTTATTGGTTAGATTATGTGAAATACCTTTATTTGGTTCTCATGCAAGATTTGATTTGCCACCTTGGTTGGGAACAAAACTATAAAACAGTGTTCTCTGCAACTTTTGATATCCTTCCTTGTTTCCTACTATCATTTATTGTTATTGGTAAGTCTGATGGCGATCTTATTCTTGTTTTATTATTTTTGATATTTTGAAATTTTATACTGCATCTCAATGTGTGTTCCGTTTGATCAAGTGAATGCTTGGTGATCCTTTCCATTTCTGGAAAATTTCCCTATAATGCATCTATTTTTTTTTCTTTTTTATTGTGGGAATTGATGCTTTCCTTTTTTTCTATCATATTTTCATATCCTTGTGTTTAGCTCAACTTTCTAAAAGATGTGTTTGATATTTTTCTTTCAAACTACTGATTTTTTCTTGCTTTATCTATGGTATATACAATTTATGGAAGCTCTTTATTAACCTTTATTATCCCTCCAAGATATCCCATTCCCACTTCATAGATAATATATATTTTTACTTCTCCAGGATATGAATTATAGTATGTATATACTTATCTTAGTTTCATACATTGTCTTGATTCTTCATATTTACATTTATACTATTTTTACATTTGGACTACACCTAGGGAACCACCGTTCCAAAATGTAAGGTGGAAATGGAAATGAGAGGGAGAGATCTAGAAAACCTTTAAAGGGAATTCTAAATTAGGTTTGGATACTCAGAATAATTGTTAATCATTGGCAGATCTAGTGAAGCAATTAAAAATATTAGCAATGAATATATAAATCAGATGAGACTAATATTACCATAATAACATGTGAATACTATTAAATTATATTTTTAATTTGTATTGATGTTTATTATAGTTACACAATTCTATTACATTTATAGTTACATATCTATTACATTTATAGTTACACATCTATAACAGTTCTATTAAATTTGTTATAATTCTATTAAATTTGTTATAGAGCTGCATTTTCTTTTCCTTCCTCAAAATTCCATCCTATGGTAATTCCATCTCATTGTCCCTGGAATAATTCAATAGATTATGCATGCACACACACACACACACACACACACACACACGCATATGCCTACAAGAACCACCAGAAAACACTATCAGGAAAGTCTTGAGTATATGGATATGCTCTTTTGGGTATATGCCCAAAATTGGGCATCAGAATAAATATGCTTTTAAGTATTATAACTAGTAGAGAAATTAGTATAGGGTGCTAGGTACTAGCAGAGTTAATGAACATTTAGTAAAGTAGTGGTGAACAAGGATAATCTGGCTGTGACTAGAGAAAAAAAGGTACAAGTCCCTAGAATAGAAATATTTCATGACAGAAAACTTATACAATGAAATAGTAAAATATCATGAGTTTCCATTAAATGTGTGAGTAGTAGTGGTCTAAATTAATAAAACTCATTTCCTTTATGTTTCTTCAGGACTTGGTACATATTGGTGTCATATGTGTAGTAATATGATATATGAAGTACTAATTGATGTAGTTTTACTTCCCTCCATATTTGTTTCATCTGTTAAATGTGTATAATATTTCCTATGGGTGAGAGTTAAGTGAATATACTCAAAGTACTTAGAACATATCTAACACATAACACTCAATAAACGTTGGTTTTTGTTTTTGTTGCTATTACTAATGAATTGCTACACAATTACCTGAAGTTCTCCCCCACCCCCTACTACTCCCCCTAAATTCTGGCCAGATATCAAAGCCATTATTTCCTAAGTGGAATTGTCATGGGAAACAGATAAAAGATCATCAAGTTCTTGTATTTTAAATTTGAAAGGTTTCAGTCTTAAGTGTTATAAGTTGAATTGTGTCTCTCCATTCTCAAAAAAAAAAAAAAAAAAGGTATATTGAAATCCTAATCCCCGTACCTTAGAATATACCCTTTTGGAAATGGGATTTAACAGAGATAATCAAGTCAACATAAGATCATTAGGGTGGACTCTAATCCAAAATGACTGGTGTCCTTATAAAAAGGTGAAATTTGGACACAGAGACAAGCATGCACAGAGGAAAGATTATGGCAAGAGATGCAAGGAGAATGCCATGGAAAGATGGAAATAGAGACTGCAGTTATGCTGCCACAAGCCCAGAAATGTCTGGACTACCAGCAGCTGGAAGAGATAACAAAGCATCCTTCCCCTACGGGTTTCAGAAGGAGCAAGGGCCTGCTGACACCTTGTTTTAGGACTTCTAACCTCTAGAACTGTGAGACAATGAATTTCCATTGGTGTGAGCCACTCAGTGTGGTATTTTGTTACAGCAGCCCTAGACAGATAATACATTAGGTAAAAGACATGAAGATTTGAGAGTAAAACTTGTGGATCCAGTTTACTACTGGCACAGAAGCAAAACTCTTTGGAGGCCAGAAAGGAAGTTTGTGAAGAAGCAAAGGAACCCAAATGAAGGGGGTCTCTGATGTGGCCCCTGCATAGCTTGTTCACCCAGAACTAGGTAACATATTAAAGAGATGAGAAGTTGAAATATTCTAATGTAGCAGAGATTGTGCCTCACCTGTCTGAAGCCCACAGAGCACCTCACGCCCCATGAGATGGAACAGTAGAACAGAGATGGAGGTGTGGGGTGCCTCAGATGTGGAACTTATATCAACCAATTACAGCCCAGCGTGGCCCTGGAAACCTGCTACTTGTGTTTCTGCCTTCCTTCCCCAAGGACAGGAACAAAAGTCACATGAGAGGAAGAGCTGACAAACCTAAGGTAAGTAATGTTTACTAAGAGGGGATGTTGCCATGCAAAATTGGATGGATGCATTTCTGGGACCAAAGGGGAATGTGGGCATGTTGGTAGATGTCTGTGTGGAGGGATTTTGGTGTCCAACGATCATCACCTCATTGGTGCCAAGGATTCTACACCTCACTGGATGCCCACATAGAAAAGTGGGAGGCTGGGGATCATACTCTGCTTTCTCCACACATATAAGCATTCTTAGACTTAAATCAACCCCTGTGTGAGAAGATGAAAGAGGAAAAATGTACATTGGCTTAGTATAAACTTGAAAGCATTGGGGAAAGCCTCAAGTGACTCAGTCTACCTCTAACTGACTAAATTTATTTTCTGCCATTAGGCAAAATGGGGGCTGGAATGAAAAACTAAGTAAATATCACTCCTTGAGCACATGCCTTGATAATATGGTACCTGCTATATTTGTCTCTCTTCATTATATGTAAGTTCCTTGATGGCAGGCACTGTATGTTTTTATCTTTGTCTTTTCAAAGCTAAGATAGCACTAACATATATTAAGGTGCTCTGTCAATATGAATATATTTTAATTAATGATAAACTTATAAAATTATAGTTGTTTGCTCTAAGGTAAATATCAAAAGTCAAATAAAACGAATAGCATTTTGATTAGCAGTTGAGAAATCTCTTTTAATAAACTGTTAAAAGTCATTTTCATTTGGGGGTGCCTGGGTGGCTCAGATGGTTAAGCGTCTAGCTCTCAGTTTAGGCTCGGATCATAATCTCACAGTTCCTGGTTGTGAATCCCATGTTGGGTTCTGCGCCGACAGTGCGGAGCCTGATTGGAATTTTCTCTCTCTCTTTCTCTCTCTGTCCTTCCCCCACTGTTTCTCAAAACAAATAAATAAATAAATGAAGTCATTTTCATTTTGCTTTTATATTGCCTGCTTCAATGTTCTTATAAACAATGTTTTCTCAAGGGCTTTAAAGACATAGATATAATAATACATAACCATTGATTTGAAATATCTCATATAAGATTAATTGTTCCTCACATCATACACACACACACACAAATAATCCACAGAGCTAAGTTATCTAGACCTAAATAAAGTTTAGGATACTTTTCCACATTCAGATATTAATTCTTGTAAATGTCTTACCAAGAGCAACACAAAAGTCTATCCGTAAATGTGTATTGCACAGTTCTTTAAGGAGTCCGATTACTCACTTGGAAAATAATCCAGCCCGTGAGAAGAAAAAGTTTTCAGAAGACCAGCACAGACCACAAGAGAGATTTTTGCAAAACTCTACATGCAGGGTGTAAGGTAATCTAAAAATCCAAATTTTCAAACAGAAATTTGTAGGTTTTATTTTAATTGTACTAGTTTATGAGTGAATAGAGTTTGTAAATTTAGAAAATTTAGAAAAAATATTGGTGAGGTGCAAATAAATGAGTATGGGAAAGAATCTCTGTACATACTCTTATGCAGGAGAGATGTTCTGTTTTACCTGATGATAAAGAATAATGAGGATGTTTTTCCTTTTGCTCAATTTTGTGTGTCTGCCAGTAGATGGCGGTACCATGTTGAGTGCTGTCAGCCTTTTTTTTTTTTTTTTTCTTCCCCCCCTCAAAGCTGTTTTCTGATATATGTTGGGTACCATAGAGTGAATCTCAGAACAGGAAGCGGAGGCATAAGCAGAGAGGATTCTGGAAAGGTCTCTTTGTTTTCTTGTCCACAGAGAAAGCAAAGAAAAAAAAAACATTGTAATTAATTTGTAGACCTCTGTGGCCAAAAATCTGAACAACTGCAGAGGAAGGCACCTTATACTCTAACCATCTTGGATGCGGGGCTTTGTTATGCTGTGATCTGTGAGGCTCTGTTTTATCAGGTAAGCTGGCAAAACATTTAATTATCTGCACCATAGAATCTAGCCACCAGATCATTTCTCTTTTTTAAAATCATCCTCATGCTGCTATTTTTAACCTAATGCTGTTTTAATGTAAATTACAGCAACCAAAGTCATCATTTGATGTGTAAACTGCTTACTATTCCTTTATCTCTCAAAGGAAATAGAGCCTCTGTCTAGAAATGGTGACTTATGGTAGAGACTAGGCACTACTGATCTCGTGTTTTTGAAACATGCAGATGGTTATGATTCATTGTATTCAAAGAAAATTATTTTTTATTGCACAAAGCTAACCTAATGGTTTTTGTGGCTGTACATCATTTATTTAAATGTCCAGTGTGTTCAGTATTCCAGTGTGTCCAGTATTTCTTAAACATAAATCTATAGTGAAATTGGAACTATCATCCTTGTGCTGTAGTCTTTTATTTAACAGCTTTGGAGGGGCCATGTGTATAGGGAGCAATAACAATATAGAGGTGTAATAATCTATTTTCAGGGAGGGAAGAAGATAATAAATACTAACCATTAAAAAGAGATTTAACCTTTTAATAATAAAATCACCCCTATATGTTCCATAATATGTTATTTCTTTTATATTTTAATATGTTCATTTTTATATTAAATATTTAATTTTTAATTTATTGACTTAAAAAAGGCTATTATATTTTCTTGATGAATTCTCTTATAAGCTTGATATATTTCTGTTTATTTTTTTCTCTATAGATTTAATAACTGGTTATTGTGATTATTAAATATCAGAGAGAGCCACTTGAGCCAAAAGGAATAATTATTTAGTTTATAATATATATATTTATGTAGTTTTCTTTAAAATATTTTATAGCATAACCACAAATACTTCATTTAGTTAGCAATCACATCCTTAGAAGAAGAAGTTATTGGCAGAAAATCTATAGTCATTAATTGAAAGAAGCGTTTTAAATATCATAAAGTTTTTTTTTTAATACAACAGGTGGTGTAATGTAGCATATGAGAACAAAGATAAAGGCATAAGTGCTTGTAGGAATTTGCATGCCAAGATTTCACCGCAACATTCCAAGTAGTGTGTGCCCTATGTGAAATAAAGACCTTTGATTTTAACCTGGGTTTCCAGTTAGTACTGGTCAAAATGGCCTAAAAATAGACATTGAGTATTTAAAAGCAATTGTAATTTCTAGTGATATGGGCAAATACTGATTTCTCACTTAACACTTTACACTGAGTAACAAACAATAATACTCCCCCTAAAAACATAAAATAGTGGTTGCCTTAGAGAAAAGCCGTGAGTCTTGTGTATATCAGAAGAACTCCTACCATAGGATATGAAGAAAACTGTTTCTTGGAAAAGGGTTCCCAGAAATGGATGTTAATTGGCTTCGGTGTATTGTATATTCCATGCTTCTCTACAGGTGACTGAATATGAGTAACTTTGTTTTACATGAACACAGGAGCTGGTCTTGATTGAACTGTTTTACATTTATGAATGGATGCTTATACTTCAGCCCTCAATACAAGCAATTTTTTTTCGGTGTAGTTGTAATAATTTCTTAGTTATTTGTCTATATATGTAGTCACCATGTGAAGAGCAAATGTACACAGAGTTCTTCACAAAATTTGCTCTTTGAAAATTTTTAAAAATAAAACCTGTTTTGATTAAACGATACATCAAGTAAGTTTGGGTATCTTATTCTTTAGAAGAATCTAATAGTGACTTCATTTGTAAGGTCAAGAATAATTTATGTAATTTATGTAATTTATCATGTAGTCAAGATAAACAGGTTGAGCACTGAGCTGGAAGTCTTAGTTTTTGATTCAAGTTCTGCTACAAATAATGAGCTTTATCACCTGAGAAAAGACACCATGTATCACTGACGTGCATTTTCCTTGCCTGTAGGGTTATTAGAATCAAAAATATATGAGGACACTTTTTAATTATCTGGATTTTTGCCAATTTATTTCTCAGCTTAACTGTAATATGATACATCCTCAACTCTTACTGAGTTGTATATTACCACTAATGGTGCATTAAACCTGGAGATAGAAAAATAGAGAAATAGAGATGTTTTAAAGGTCCTTGGTCACTTCCTTCTGTGGTGGAAATGACTAGGAAGCAATATGGAGAAGTGGGGAAGAGCAAGGGCTGGCGGACTGAATCCTAGTTCCACTGTTAAATGACAAAGTATTTAAACTCTATAAGCCTCTCTACATCATCTATAAAATAGGAATGATGTCTATGCTGCAAGATTGTGTAAATAAATAACGTCTGTTCAGTACTTATTATATATCCTGGGACATGATTGAATGCCTACCCTTCCCTCTTCCCCTGTTCCCCATTAATAGTGATGGTGATATAATATCTTCCACCACAACAGGAAGAACTGAATGAAACCGCCAAGAAATTCTGTAGTTAAAAGTGATAATTCTCATCCTAGAAGAGTGCCCTTGCTGAAACAACAACAACAATGACAACAACAACAACAACAACAACAACAACAACAAATGTGCTCCTTGTAATAATATTGATTAGTGCTAACATCCGGGGCATTTCCTGGGAGTTTAAAGAACTCTCATAATACCTTCTAGAAGACCATTCTTTTGTACAATGATATATTATCATGGACTCTACTTTAAAGACTTTCTTCTTTTTAACACAATAGGGCCAAGGGGCTTTATTTCACTTGCGCATTAACAGATATACTTATCAGACAAAAGACCTCTATAAAGATTCACAAAGAAAATTTAGGTTTCACCAAGAACATTTAAATACCAAATAATTTGTACTATAGCCATCAAATTACAAAGTCTAAATCCCAGAAACGACCATAGATGTTGGCTTTGTGATCAACTCACAAATCTCTACTGTTTAAATCTTATTAATGATACAATAAAAGGTGGAGAGGCAAATTGTGCCTGATGAAATTGTAGGCATACTGCAAAATCCCTACTTCCCTCCAAAGGTTTTCTCTACGTGCAGTTTTGTGCTCTTGACAGCTCGTCAAGATCAGCTACTGGGATCTTAGGGAGCTACGGCTGGGATGTGCTTTCAGCACCCCAGGCCTCCTAATCCTGCCCTTCAACCACCCCTGGGCCTCTTTAAACTGACTCAAGTAACTGCACTGTCATTTTCATCTTCATGGCAGCCAAGATGACTTAATGGGCTCATGACTGGGCAGATGTGAGAAGTTCGGGAGGCTTAAAGATACGAGGGGAAGGTTTTTCAGTTACACAGTGCTGTGCTTGGAATTTGTTGGTAGTCCATCTTCCTTGAAACTAGGTAACTCCAGCTTTTGTGATTCCTTATATTTAGGGTTGAAATTAGCTGAAAGCAGTCATAAGTAAAAGAATATGAAGATAAATGCTTTCTTTTCCATTAAAGAATGAACATGTGGCTAGACAGTCAAATTTCTTTGCATGAGTGGCTGTACAGATTACTTTTTCTCATTATCATTCATGTATAGGAACATTGTGAACTCACTGAAGGTTGGGAATTAGTATTTTGTTTGTCATCTAAAAACGTATTATTCATTCTATCTTAATATTCATGGTTGATTTACAAGTTTCCAAAACTATGAAGATTAATCACCTACCTGCCCCTGAAGTATAATTTAATATTAACAGTACACTTCTGCACTTTTAGGATCTGTTTTAAATTTTGATTAATTTCAATTCTAAATTATCTTTGCTTCCACTTGAATTTTACCCCATAAGCAACTTTAATGGCAATTCACCATAGAACCTGGTATCTGAACTATTACTTCTTGAGGTAGACTCTTGTTTGAGGTGATTATAAAATTTGGGAAGGATAAAAATCCAGTTGTATTGTTGCTTGTGTTGCAAGGTCATATATTTGTCTTTGATTAGGAAGTTACTTTTTAGTTCAGTTTTACCTGATGATAGTTTTCACTCTGTGGTACCTTTTAATGGGATATAACGAGTGTAGATACCTATTTCAGAGCAGACTAGTGTTAATTTTACTTGATAATATGGTAATAAAGAAAATGTGGCTCTCCTATTATGCAAAGACATGCTTTGTTCTATGAACTGCCTGACAAGTATCAACTCTTTGGGTACCTAACACTTGAATCTATATCCAGACATATAATTAGCCACAGTAGAAGAATTCTTCAAAACTTATATGAATGCTTATTGGATACCACAAGCTTTAAGGTGCCTTATTTATTGATTGATTTTTTTTATACTCTACCTCTTTTCTTCAGAATTTGAAGTGATAAAGCACCTTATAGAAAGAATTTTAAAGATATTTCTTCCCAAGATACATGAATAGAGAAAAACTGCAAAGTAACTTATATACAAGTTTACAATATTTTACATATATATATATGTATATATATATACACACACACACAAATACAGTGCATATGCTGGGTGGTGGTTTGTAGAAGATAATTCTCAGAGGTTGTTTCAGTTCAGAGAAATCTTTTAAAAGTCTGGAGTTATTTCTGTAATAATTGAATTAGGTGTTCATCCTTTTGGAGACTGCATATAGGGAGCCCTTCATGTGATTAAGCTCTATGCTGGCACAAAGTGAAAGAAATGATGGTGCTTAAATTATTAAACAGTGGTTGAATATTGTTTTATTCAATGGGTGAATTCAAAGATGGGAAGTCACTCTTTAAATAACTTTGGCCATTTTCTGCCAAGAAGCTTACTTTGGGGAATTTTAATCTCTTAATATTTAGAATATACTTTATTCTTACTTGGGTTGTACAGAACACTGTGTCCTTTTCCTTTCCCAAGAGATATGACTGAAATAATTCACCAAATCCCAGTTTTTACTCCTAAGTGACATTGTGCTTCTGATCTATAATCCAAAATATTCTTGCATAGGTCTTAACAAAACACATTTTAAGGGCTTACGCCTCTATTTAAGAACCAGTCACCTGTTTGTTAGTTTCTCTGTCTCCTCGGTGTTTTTGCTTGTGGCATTCATTTTCCTCTTTGTAAATTATTTCTATTCTACCTAAACAAAGTATTGAGCATTTTCTTTTCATGGAACTTACATCATGGTTAGAAATAATCTTACAAATAAATTCTTAAGGAAACAAACCCAAACTTCTACATGGGCAAAATGGGTAAGAAGAGGAGTGAAGTCAGCCAGGTTACAAGTAAGGAACTGGACAGCCCATACCCTTTACAAAGAGGGGAAACTCCATCTTAGGGCTAGGAGACTGTTGAATCAGACGATTTCTCCAAAGAAGCTAAAAAATCCAGATTTTTTTTTAGAATTATCTCTTTTGTTAAACGTTGGCATCTATTTCAAATTATTTATAATACTAGATAGATTCAACAAAACATACCTACAGGCAGGATATGGCCAAAAGAGTTTGGCTGGGTTTTTTTTTCCTTTTGCCAATCCAACCAGTATTTTTACCAGTGAGGGAAAATAAACCTGATGGAGAGGAAATGGCTTGACTGCATTTCGAAGCACAGCCACAATAACACATTTCTTATCTACTATTCCAGGCCTCAACCAACTGCCTGTGATTTTCCTACTACATTCATTTCAAATCCTTGAATGTTCTATACATTACCTCCCATATATCTGTTTTTCCTACTGATATTTATATCACCAAATTTTAATCATCATAGATCCTTCTTACCCCCTTTTTTGTTGCTATTAGTGCTTTCCTTACTGTCACTATCATGTTACTGATATGATAGTTTATGCCCTGTTCTGAAACTATTAAAATTTGTCTTTACATTACAACTCAAAAATAGATCCTTTAGCTGTGAAATGGTAAAAATATTATTAATAGGATATTTACATGTCCTTGAGTCCCATATGGCCTCAAAGTTCTAAAATATCTTATCAAATTATCTTTAATAATAGTCAATAATGATTACAGCTCAAGTAAATCCATTCTTATATTATTTTTCAACAATTGTGTTGGGGTCCACTATCAATCTTTATATATGTATACCAAAATTTAAAGTGTATTATTACATCAGCATTGGAAGAACAGACAAAAGTATAATTTACAATCATATCGCATTCTCTTTCATGGACATAAAAATCTGGTAGTATTAGATAAGAATACACCTCAGATACATCCACTTGGGATGAGAACTTCTTGTCCAGGAAATGGGAAATCAGGGGGACAAAAGCGCAAAATGAGAAACGAAAAAAAATTAGATTATTAAAAACTCACTAATAAAAATGACAGAGGAAAAGAACACTTGAAGGGAAATAGATACGTAAACATCCTGAGAGAAAACAGAGGTACAACATGATAAGCTTTAGTTGCACACTGGAATCACCTGGGAAGCTTAAAAAAGAGCAATGCCAGCTCCACTTTAGATCAATTCAATTAAGACTCTCTGGGGCTGAGTCTGGGTATCAGTGTTTATTTAAAAGCTCTGCAAGTATAGTTCAAATATGTGGCCAGCCTTGAAACCGGCTGACTGAAGGAAGGCAGAGAAAAATAAGAGAAGCTAATGAAAGGTTGGCTAGCGAAGTAAAAGCTGAGAAATGACTTTCAAAATTCTAGTAAGTGGATGTGTGTTCAGTAAAGAGACACACAAATGCTTAGGAAAATAACAACAACAAAAAAATATATTCCTGTCCATTTCTTCCTTGGTTAAAAAGGCTGGTATTTATTCCATATGTTTAAGCAGTTTTATATTTCAAATTGTTAATTTCCTACCCTTCCCTCTATTTGAAAGTTGACCCAGCTGCTGGCTATGGTATATTGTGCAAACTAACAATACAAACAATTGTGCACACTCAGAAATAAGCATCCACGAGCTGCAATTTGTACAACCAGAGATTTCGTTCTCTTTTCATTCTGTACCTCGTAAATTGCTCCTTTGAAAATTAAGCCCTCAATAATCGAATAAGAGTTTCTGTTGAAAGATACTCTTTGAATGTCCAGGTCATCCAACTGGAAACAAAACATTGATTTCTAATTTCTGAAACTGCAATTGTGGTAGATTCAGAGGGAAGGCAGACCTGTAAACCAACAAATTTCTTAAGGCCAAATGCATTTAAAAGTGTATTTTCAGAAAGTGATATTTATGAGAAAGAAATGAATTAATCTAATAGCTAAGCGGAATTAATAATGAATTGCATTTCTTAAAAGGAATTCCATTACCAAGATGAGTCAGCTTTTTCAACTCTTTAAGGAGACATTTACTGGGTTAACACCCCAGTTGCTTTTTATGTCGTTTTCCAGCTGGGAGGAGACTGCGGTAGCCATTAATAAAACAATCTTCTATGTGCTTCAGGACAAATTATATCCTAAAGTCTTGCCTCTAGATAAGTATCACTTAATATTACTACTTAAGTATGTTTTCTTCACAACTCCTACCATTCTGTCAATCTGGTCAGTAAAATTACCACCCGATAGGAAAGATCTGTTAAATCTCAGGTTGAGAATATCCGTATTTTGAAGCAGGGGGCTGGTGCTTCTATGGCAAACAGAAGAAATACAATATTTTGTTTGAGGCTCGATTTGTGATGGATGTATGTAAAACCATGCTTGGGTCCTTAAACTGGGATTGGATCATTTACTTAAAAATAATCAACATCCTACCTTTATACACAAAATACTTGGGGTTAGCCAACAATGAAAATGTAAAAAAATAAACCAGTGAAGTGTTGATAGGAATTAAAGCCTGAACCAGAGAAGAAATATTTTGCAAAGAAGGGTCACCTTAAATTATTCAGTGAGTATAGAGAGTGAAAAGTTTATTGTTGATATAAACATTCTCTCTACCAACATGGTGACAAGTGTGATAACTAACCTGATTCTTTGGGGAAAACCATTCCAAGTTGTCATTCAAAAGCAATTAGATCAATTGAAAAGGGAAAGGGTAATGCTCAGGAATAAATAAAAAGTGGCACAGCACATCAAATCACGATACAGATCTCTATGCAAATTAACACAAAAGAGTTAAGCTACACCACCAAAGCCACAAAAGTGAGCTCTTTCTTATACTTTTGTTGGACATGTTGTTTGCCAGGTGTCCTAAAATTATTCTGAGTCATTGTAAGGCACATCTCTTTTAAACATCCATTAAGTGCACAATAGTGGTGCCACGTCTCCAGCACCCCTCTCTGAGACTAATTTAATCATAAAATAATACACACTTTTTCAACAGTCCATATCCCTCAAGAAAGCTAAATTTAGAGACTTTTATGTGTGAGAAAATATTTTCTACTTATTCTCTTAAATTCTTCCGGAATAAAAGGTTTCAGGACTAAATATTTAAAGCTGAAAAAGGCACACTTGATGTGGTAACTCTTCGTATTTTTCCAATCAAAATTTTTTGTTAGCCTGAAAGAATAAAGTCTATTAATTTTTTAAAGGGGGGGGTCACTTGAAGAAGGAGTGCATTCAATGCTCAATATTGCTGAAGCAATTTTATCAGAATCCTCAATTACCCAAATCCTTGAGGAGACATTTCGGGTGGCACGCTTGAAACATTGCAGGAATGCCACAGATTCCAGTTCTTTCTAGCATCTTTTCCCTTTAGCTTTTACATTTCTCCTCATGACTGCTGCCCTCTGTTAGCCAGGGGCTCACTTGCTAGATAGTCCATCCTGGGTAGAGCCAGGATAGACAGGCGACATCAGTCTTGGCTCTCGTGAGCAAGCTGGTTGCTGCAAATCCTTTCCTGAAATGAAGTCGTGCATCACATGTAATTTTTTCTTACCTGAGGCATTCTGGTTGTCTTTAGCCTCGAAGGAATTGAGCATTGAACAGCATCCTTCCTGCCTTTACATCAGAGACCTTCCACTGTGTGTTCCTGCTGTAGTGAGTGGCATCACTGACACCTACATCAGGGCGGTGCACCCAGGCCCTTGCTCTAATTTTTGGTGCCAATGATGTGCTTAGTGGCTGGAAAGGTGAAAAAAACAAACACTGACTTTTTGGGTCCTGAATTCAGATCCTAGGAGAAATATTTTCAGCTTTTCTGGCTTTCAAAGACCCTATTTTTGTGGCAGGGATGGTGGTGGTGAGGCTGGGGGTGGGGGGAACTTAGCCAAGTGACTTGTCATATTTCACTGAAAATTAGACATAGTTTTGTGAGTTTTTTTTTAAACCTGCTATTTGTGTAGAATTCCCCAGATGAGAAGACTTTTCATATTACCATTTCATGAAGAAATCATGTATACAGGATTGAATATGTAGAGTTAGAAAGGATTTGAGGGATCGTTCTTTTCAGCAACCAACCTTCCAGCTGTGCTCTAGTCAAGGCATTCATAGTATTTATTCATCAAAAAAACATTGTTTAAATCTGAGCAAGTCCCAAGTTCACTAAAGTATTCTGAAGATGAAGGTAGCCTCTAGTAAGTATAGCACAGCCTAGCTCAGTTACATGATTGGTCCAGTATGCAGTGGTCCTTGTTGCTCAGAGTAGAAGACTATTGTTGTACCCATCATTCAATTCTCCCAGAAGTTGTGGATGTTGGAGTGTGTCTGGTACAGAGTCCCAGAGTCTGGATACGGGAACTAGAGTTTTAGAGACAAAAAAGGCACTACAAATGAGCTAGTCAATTTTCCTCCTCTCCCTCTTGTTTACAGATGTGGACAATGAACACCTAAGATGTTGAGTGTTCAATATGTCACAACAACTGATGGCAAACACAAGCCTAAAATACAGGTTACCTGAATGGCAGGCTCCATTTGTCTCCTGTTTTCCTCCCTCTCTTCCTTACCTTTTCATTAAATCTTTTTTTCTAAAAAGATAGAGCAGGGCAAACTTATCCATTATGTTACACTGTCTTCTGGGGCACTATGTCAGGGTGATCAGAGTGCATGGCATTATAATCATCTATTTGTGGGGCATGCTTAGTAGAGAAGCTCCCTCACATGGCCGGGTCCTCACTGGTGAAGAATCACGTGACAGCCGAACCTCAGCCCCATCTAAATCAAACACCAATTCCACTAGAACTGATTGGAAGGGAGTGATTACAGCCTCTCTGTTCCAGGCTAGATAAATCTTAAACCTCTTAATTATAAACCTCAAAGGAATTCAGGTTATATTTGAGGAAGAAAGCATTGCCATCTCGAAGTAATGCAAGTTGTTGTTTTTTTGTGGTTTGTTCTTGTTTTGTTTTGTTTCTGTGCCTCAGATTGCTTTATTTAATGCCTGTCCTCTTTTAGCACAAGAGGGAAGGGACCACTAATTTTCCTTCCCCCACCTTTTTAAAAATTTTGATTTTAGTTAGTTAACATACAGTGCAATATTGGCTTCAGGAGTAGAATTCAATGATTCATCACTTATATACTATACCTAGTGCTCATCACAAGAGCCCTCCTTAATATACATCACCCATCTAGCCCATCCCCAACACATCTCCCTCCATCTGTCTCCATCACCAAGAGCCTCTTGTGGTTTGTTTCTCTCTCTTTTCTTTTTCCCTCACTTCCTATATGTTCACCTGTTTTGTTTCTTATATTCCACATATGAGTGAAATCATATGGTATTTGTCTTTCTCTGATTGATTTATTTCACTTAGCATAATAGATTATAGCTCTACCCACATCATTGCAAATGGCAAGATTTCATTCTTTTTGATGGTTGAGTAATATTCCATTATATATACACCATATCTTCTTTATCCATCATCAGTTGATAGACCTTTGGGCTCTCTCTGTAGCTTGGCTATTATTGATAATGCTGCTGTAAACATTAGGGTGCATGCACCCCTTTTGAATCTGTATTTTTGTATCCTTTGGGTAAAAACCTAATAGTGCAATTGCTAGATCATAGGATAGTTCTATTTTTAATTTCTTGAGGAACCTACAGAAACAGTAGTTCTCCAGGGTGGCTGCACCAGTTTGCATTCTCATAAACAGTGCAAGAGAGTTCCCCTTTCTCTGCATCCTTGCCAGCACCTGTTGTTTCTTGCATTGTTAATTTTAGCCATTCTGACAGGTATGGGGTACAATCTCATTGCGGTTTTGGTTTGTATTTTCCTGATGATGAGTAATGTTGAGCATCTTTTCATGTCAGTGTTAGCCATCTAGATGTCTTCTTAGAAAAGGTTCTATTCATGTCTTCTGCCCATTTCTTAACTGGGTTATTTGTTTTTTGGGTGTTGAGTTTGACAATTCTTTATAGATTTTAGATATAAACTATCAGATACATCATTTGCAAGTATCTTCTCCCATTTCACAGGTTGCTTTCTAGTTTTGTTGATTGTTTCCCTCACTGTGTAGAAGTTTTTATCTTGAAGATGTCCCAATAGTTCATTTTTGCTTTTGTTTCCCTTTCCTCCGGAAATGTATGTAGTAAGAAGTTGCTATGGCTCATGTCAAAGAAGTTGCTGCCTATGTTCTCCAGGATTTTGATGGTTTCCTGTCTCAGGTCTTTCATTCTTTTGAATTTATTTTTGTGTGTGGTGTAAGAAAGTGGTCCAGTTTCATTCTTCTGCATGTCGCCATCCAGTCTTCCCAACACTATTTGTTGAAGAGACTGTCTTTTTTCCATTGGATATTCTTTCCTGATTTGTTGATGATTAATTGACCATACAGTTGTGGCTCCATTTTTGGATTTTCTATTCTGTTCCATTAATGTATGTGTCTGTTTTTGTGCCAGTACCATACTGTCTTGATGACTACAGCTTTGTAATATAGCGTGAAATCCAGAATCATCATGCCTCCAGTTTTTTTTCCTTCCCAGAACTGCTTTGGCTATTCAGGATCTTTTGTGGTTCCATACAAATTTTAGGATGTAGCTCTGCAAAAAAAGGTGCTGGTGGTATTTTCATAGGGATTGCATTAAATGTGTAGATGGCTATGGGTAGTATAGACATTTTAGCAATGTTTGTTCTAATCCATGAGCATGAAATGCTTTTCCATTTTTTTGTGTCCTCTTCAGTTTCCTTCATAAGTGTTCTGTAGTTTTCAGTGTTGATCTTTTACCTCTTTAGTCAGGATTATTTCTAGGTATCTTATTGTTTTGGTGCAATTGCAAATGGGATTGATCCCTTGATTTCTTTTTCTCCTGCTTTGTTTTGTTGTATAGAAATGCAACAGACTTTTGCACATTGATTTTATATCCTGCAGCTTTGCTGAATTCATGTGTTAGTTCTAGCAATTTTTTGGTGGAATCATTTGGGTTTTCTACATGGGAGTATCATGTCATCTTCAAATAGTGAAAATTTGACTTTTTCCTTGCCGATTTGGATGCTTTTTATTTCTTTTTGTTGTCTGATTGCAGAGGCTAAGACTTCCAGTACTATGTTAAGTAGTAATGGTGAGAGTGGACATCTTTGTCTTGTTACTGGCCATAGGGGAAAGGCTCTCAGTTTTCCCCATTGAGGATGATATTAGCTGTGAGTCTTTCATATGTGGCCTTCATGATGTTGAGGTATGCTCCATCTATCCGTACTTTGTTAAGGGTTTTTATCAAGAATGGATGTCGTATTTTGTCAAATGGTTTTTCTGCATCTAAGTAACACAAGTTGTACCTCAGGATCCCAGTTCTAAAGTTCCCTCAGGTTGCCAAGTGAAAAAGGCAATCAACTCTCAACACTCGGTTGTGAAAACAGTGTGCTGTCATTTTGATTACAGTCAGTAAACAGTCTGTGGTTGCCTGGAAAGAAACTGCCTAAAGCACACGGCACCAGCAGCAGTAGGAGAAATGTGGCTGAGGGCACTCACAGGGAGGGCTCTCTGTAATGGCTGAAGCAGCACTGATGTTATAGTAGGAGTATGGATCAAGGATTATATCGCTGTTTGCTTTCTGTTTGCCATGCTGCCAATTTACCTCAAAATAGAAAGCTTTCTATAATTCTGTTGTATTCAGATTTAAATGTGGTTTCCACTCCAGAAACACATGTGCGTGCAGGCACACACCCCCACACACAGAATGTTTGCTTATGGACCAAATAAGTTTTTCACTATATTGTTGCTTGGTCCCAAATCCTGTGACTTAGGACAAAAATAACAATCTGACCAAGTAAAATAGAAAAATTATCCATCCAGAGAGAGCCCCCCCTCTCACTTTTTGAGCATCTCAGAATAGGGGATTGTCCCCCTTTCTAATTCCTGTGTTTGTTTAGGTGTTTGACCATTTGGAGGAGGGTGAGAGGGTAGGGTAATTGTATATATCAGAGCAGCCCTATTCAATAGAAATATAATGAGACCCCTATATGTACTTTGAAATTTTCTAGATGCTAAAAAAAGGAAAAATTAACAAGTGAAATTAATGTTATTGATGCTATGTTTTTTAAAGCCAATATACCCCAAATATCATCATTTCAAATTTTGGCACTAGCCACATTTTAAATGCTCAACTCCTACATCTGGCTTGTGGCTACCACATCGGACAGGGCATTTATAAAATTTGTTTTAGGTAATTGTATTCAATAATTATCTAATAACTGCCTGCTTACTGTGGTGGCTAGTCAGTAAAATCCCATCCTCCAGGACTTTAGCAGTAAATGTAGAAGCAATAAGGCGCGACCTTAAGAACAACAGATGATAGAATATTATAATTATTATATGAATTTTAAAGACAATATGTGTGTGCTATGGGAGTTTAGAGGAATGCAAAATGACTTCTAACTTTAGAGTGTAGGTAGGATCTTAACAAGCAATGATTGGTGGTCAATGATATTTCAGGCACAAGGAATGTTTTTGATGTCCAGAGGCCAGAGACTGGAGACTTTCAGGGAATGGCAAATAGATCAGTTTGACATATATGTAGGTAAGTATGTAAGATGAAACTGCAGAAGCAGATTGTAAAATAGTTTTAGAGAGAGAGTTTGATTACTTTTTCTAAAACAAAAAACAAAAAACAAACAACCACTTGATTTGATGGCACCATTTACTAGCCATGCAATCTTGGCCAAATTACTTATCCTCTCTGGACCTTATAGTTCCTTTATCTGAAAAATGAGGACAATAACCACATTTATCTCACAGGGTTATTGTAAAGATTAAGTGAGCTGATCAGTGCCTACTGCATAGCAAGTGCTTAGTTAATGTTCTATATAATCATTATTATTACGCCTCTACAATATTGATTGTAGGGAACTCTTTGACTAAAGCATTCAGTCTTTATTTTGCTCTGTTTAAAGACAGTCTAGTAAACTTAGCTTATTTATACAATTTAAGGTATACAAGATTTCAATGTGTGTTATTTTAATCTATATTAAATAGGACTACAAAATTAGGAAATATAGTACCCATAGATAATGTGGCTTTTACTGTTTTTTTTTAATTTTATCATGTTAATGGCTGTATGATACAAACCCAAGTTACTTTACTTACTTAACCAATCCCCTATTAGTGGACATTTCATTTTTTTCTAGACTTTGCTATTATAAAATATGCTGCCATAAATAGAATGCAAGCCTTTTTAAAGAGTACATGTAGGTTGAATTTCTTTTCAGTAAATTAAAATATAAATTATTAAATTTTGTGGGAAAACCAAAATTAAATAATCCGTTTATTCAAAAATGCCTCCTGAGCACCTACTATGTGTCATGTACTGTTCTAAGCACTTGGGATTTGTTGGTGAACAAAATAGACCTAAAAAGCAAATATTCCAGCGCCTACAAGGCTTATGTTCTACACAGGAGAGAAAGAAAATGAATAATAAACATTATAAATAAGTAAATGATGTAGTATATAATAAGGTGATGGTGTGTAGACACCAATAAAGTGAGGTAATAAACTGGAGGGGAAGCACAGTAGGTGTCTTTGAGAAGGTATACATTTGGCCAAGACCTGAGGAAGATGAGGGAGTTAGGCATTCAGCTATCTAGAGAAAGAGCATTCTTGAGAGAGGGAACAGTATATATGTGTCTGGCAGGTGCAGAGGCCAGACAGAAGCCAATCTGGCTAACAAGCAGTGAGGGAGAGGGAGAGCAAGAGGAGATAAGTTCAGCTAGGTTGCTCTAAGGCCATATCATGAGGCCTTATAGATAATTGAAAGGAGTTTGGCCCTTTCTCTGGGTAACTTCTGAAGGCTTTTGATCAGAGGAATGACATGATTTGATTTCCATTTTTCCCAAACTGATCTGATTGCTGTTGAAAATAGGCTGGGAGCTGGGAGACAGGAAGCTATTGCAGGCTTTTGTAGAATACTGCCATAAATCATTCCAAGACTCTGGGTTCAGAGGAATTATATCACAGGACATTAAATGAATGAACAAATGAGCAAATGAACAAATGAGAGCAATATTAATGGCACATATGTTTCTAACTTCAAGAAAAATAAAATTGTGGTTTCTATAAGCCAGTCACGTCAAAGTATGATTCCTGGGCCAGAAGCACCAGCATCATCTGTATGCTTGTTAGAAATGCAAAATTTGGGGCCTCACTCATATCTATAGAATTAGCAACTCTAGGGAGGCAACTGGCAAGGCCTTCCAGGTGACTTTGATGCCAATATGAAGAACCACTCCTATAAAACTTAGATGGTGAAAATAGATGGACTGAAAGATTCTTTTCAGTTTTAGGATACTGGGTTTCCAAGTTCAATTTTTTACATTTATTTCATTTTAAAATTAACTATAGTCTTTGAGAATAATTATTTATAAGCAGCATAGACTCATGCTTACAAATAAATAGAAAATTTATAAGTAGCATAGTCTCATGCTTATGAATAAACAGAAAAATTTGACATTAATTATATCCCACTTCTCTATAAAAATACTGTGGAAAGTGGTATATTATTTTTTTTTAATCCATGTGCAATAGAAAGTTGAAGAAAAGGAAAATAGAGAAAATGGGGATGATAAACCCGCCAACACTGGGGATTAATGAAGTTCCTCTTTTAGAATGTACATTTAGCTTTGAGCCTCTTGGGCTCAACATTTATAGAGTGAACTCAGGAATGAATTTTATACAACTCAGAGAAACAAATCCCAGATTTTAGGTTAATGTGAAGCACCATGAAGCTTTCTCGTGGTCAAATATGATCCAAGAGAATCTCTGGAGCACCCAAGGGAGTAGATGTACAGTTTACTTTCCAGACAAACTTCTTGTATTTCACTTCACTGGTGATTTGGTCATTTGGTATTGTCCCCTAGATAAGGGCCTGAAGTCTTAAAACCAAATGAGCAGCTGGTAGGGTAGGATGATTACAGACATTGGAGAGCCAACCAGCATTCCCACCCAGATGGAATGCTGCCCCTTCCCTGTGGGGAAATGCTGCCAGAGACAGGCTGGCAAAGTCTGTGAGTTCCTCAGAAAGAGGCTTTGGATCTGCTTTGGCCCTTGCACAAAGAGCTAAGTCCCCAGAGTTTTATAGCCTAATGCCTGGCAGAAATGGTTTTGATCAGGGTGGGGTCGGGAGAGGAAGGCAGGTATATCATATTATGAATATAAAGGACAGGATGTATTGAGAGAAAAGAAAATAGCATAAATGGCCAGAAACAGTTACAAGATAAACTAAAGAGGAAAAATGATGGTAAAAACAATGCACCTGAAATAAGACGAAATTTTTAAAAAACAATGGGACTCAGTCTTAAAGAACACATAAATTGTCAGGATAAACTAAAATACCACAAAAGTGAATATAAATGATTGAGCTCACCTCTACAAAATTCAGCTGTTGATGGCGCCTGGGTGGCTCAGTTGATTGAGCGTCTGACTCTTGATTTTGGCTCAGGTCATGATCTTATAGTTGTAAGATCAAGCCTTGCACTGGACTCTGCTCTGATATGTGGAACCTGCTTAGGATTCGCTCTCTCCCTCCCTCTCTCTCTGCCCTTTTCCTGCTCATGCTCTTTCTCTCTCTCTCAAAATAAATAAATAAACATTAAAATGTTTTAAACATTCAATTGTTGATATTAGTATTATAACTAATAATGTTAATATAAATATATTAAGAAAAATAAAATTGAAGCAACTTTGTCCAAGGTTCCTCAGCTGATGACACCTACCTTTTTCAGGGTAAGGCCTTAACATGCTCTTTGAGCTATCACTTCCTCATTTGTGGCATAGAGAACCTCCCCTTAATTTCCAAAATGCTGAAATTCTGTTAACATAAGTTCAAAATTTGGGGGGATCTCCAGGCCCAATAGTTGTATACTAGATAATCTGAAAGTAAAGTTTCTGAACCATCCTATTTCATCACCTTTTAAATGGAATTCACTGAGTTCAACTAATTTTAGCCATCAGTAGAAGTCTTATTTGATTTAACCTTGTATGGGTCTTTTGGGCAATTAAATTTAGGACATCTGTTAAGCATGTTACCTAGTGTCCCTTCTGTTATGTCCTAAGCAAAGTTTCTTTTCTCTATTTAGTTCTTGGAGAAAGTTTGCCTTTTTATACACAGCTTTTAGGAATTTTTATTTCTTCCTAAAACAAAATAAAGCCATGTAATCCAGTGTGCTTCTGCTTTTTCTTACTTATTGGGAACATTAGATCTAAATTCCAGCCTTGATTGTTTAAAGTATCAATTGCCTATTTCTAGTAACTTTTATTCATTTCCTTCAGAGCAGCCTTCTCAAACTGTAATCTCTGTGCCACCTGCACCAAATTCATTTAGGAAGCTTGTTTAAAATGCAGATTCCTGGGCCATGCCCCAAATCAACTTTTTCAGAATTTCCGGAGATAGAACCCAGAAATCTGTGTCTTTTACAAGTAGCCAAATGATTCTTATGCTTGCTTTAGTTCAGAGCTACTTTAAGGAATCCCCATTCTCTAAAGAATTCAATTACACCAGTTTTATATTTTAGTTAATCTGTAAGCCATGGTCTGCTTTTAAAGATGGCTGAGACAGAACTCTTATTAAGGCACAGTGTAACTTGAAGTATGAGGTCTAAATTGGAGCATGAAGCCATATACCGAAATCACTATGACTGGGGATTTGGAATTATTTGTATAGTTGGGATTGGCATGTTTATTTGGGACTGGCAAATTTTTCCCATTTGGAGCCCAGGCCATAGAATATATTTTCTCTGATCCACGAAGCAGTGATTTTTTTTACAAGAATAGGAAGAGGAGAGAGAAACCAAGCAAATCAGAACCTTTTGGGATGCTTTCTCAAACTACTCTCTTGCTCCTCCTTAAGTCCTTAGTTTCTCTTGGATATTCACCCTCTGTACCTAATCCCCCTCCATGTTCCCAAAGTAAAGTTGACAAATATTTTAGAAATATACCTAAATTGACATTTTGGTTTTTTAACATATGCTCATTTTATGTCAGGATGTAGATAGATTAAGCTATTTAAACACAGTTACTTATGTCCTGGGGAAGGGAAGTAGTGTTTATTAGGCTTGTGGCTGTAAAGTAGAGGAAACATTTACTGAAGGGCTATACATTTATTTTACAAATTAATATTTCAAGCTCTGGTGCATGGTGTATCTGATGGGTATTGTTAGTAGCATAATAACAATAAAACTACTATTATAATTATTGCTACTTCTAATACCACTAAAACTTTCAGATTTTCCTACTTTATGCCCGCTATTGTATGAGTGACTTATAGGTGTGTGTGTGTGTGTTTGTGTATGAAATAATATATCTCATTTAGTTCTAACAACAGCCCTGTTTCACTAGGCACTGTAAACCTCATTATCTCATGGGAAACTAAAAACTGAATGGGTTAGGTAGCATGTTCAACATTACATAGTTAGCAAGATCCGTGTTACCACCAAATGAAAGGTAAGTGAGATCATACAGGTCTGAAAGGAAGATCATACAGGTACCTGTATACTTTGCTGAAGTGACTAAGTCACTGAAGGCCACAGACAAATTTTAACAAGGGTGTAGGATATATGTTATATTTTAAAAGTCTATGTATAAAATTAAAAAGTGAGATTTAATGGTTTTGTTTGTTTGTTTGTCATAGTAAATTATAAAAGGAGATCTATTGGTGAGAATCCATTACCAGTTTGGCTTATGAGCGAATTGATGTAAACATTGTTTCAAATATCAATTGCTGATTTAAAAGTTACATATAATGCCCTTTGAAATAATTATTGGTTTAACTGGGCTAAGTTATTGCTAAAGGTTATGGCTGATGAAATATGACATCAGATTGTTATTCTTAGGTTAATATTATGCCTTGGTTTAACATGCTAGTTTTTCATCTCTTCTTGTCTAAAATTTACCTTAGAAGCCACTGAATAAGGTTTATTCGTCTTATCTTAGCCAGTCAAATGGGATTTTAGGTGGAGAGGAAAAGGAGCTAAAAAGGAACTAGAATGATGACCCATAACACCAATGCAGATCACACGTTCCATTGGTCTACTTCTTTGGTCTTTCTGGTATTTGAAGAAAAGAAACAAAGAGGAAGAAAAGAGGGAGAGGAGGGAAGGAAGTAGGAGGTGAAGAACAGAAAGATGCTCTGGAGCTCTGGCATGCCTTCAGAAAGAGTAATTAAATCAAGGCTGCCAAAGAAAGAAGGGCCCCACCCCCACCCCAGGATCCTGGCAGTGGTTCCCGGCCCCATCTTTCCTTGAGCACACCAGGGCACCCAGACCCAGACCCACACCACCCATTTCACTCCAAATACCAAAGATGCTGGACTAACTTCACCTGTTTCCCTTTCTACACAGATTATGGAGCAAGAAAGCTGACACCAAGCCACATCAGTGTTCATCAGGGATGAGATATCTGTCAAGGATTTGTGGCAGAGTCGCTTACAGGAATAAAAACACAGAATTTCTTCTAGGGATAGTATAAGAACAAATGAGATAATTTCCAGAAGTGGCCTGAAGCTTTTCCAGAGAAAGGTGCTGTAACTATCTAAGGTACCTAAACTACCAGTGGTATAAATTTGTGTTTGTGGAAGGTAAACGAAAATCTCTATTAGCTAACAAGGGCAGCTGCATGACGGGGGGAAAAAAAAGAAGAAGGCAAAAGAGTGATTATCTCCTTCCTTGCTAATATGTGTCTCCAAAGAGGCAAACACTTAGAGATGTGGCAGAGATGACCTCAGGGAGTAAAATGATGCCAAAGGCTATTGATGTAAGAAAGAGAGACTAACCCAGCTTTTTAGTTATTTTTCTTTTAAAAGAAACATCCATCCTGTGTGTTTAGTAAATTACCCAGGATTGTATTTACTTGAATTTTATTATATTTATTTGGTGATTGTATCCATAGCTTAACTGTTTGCATGGGGTAAAGGACATCCAAATAAATATATGGTTAGTATTTGGTTGAAAGCTGGCTTCTGAACTGGCCAAGTTTTTGAACCGACCAAGGAATATTTACTTGTTTGGCGTATCTGCTGCAACTAGCTAGAAAAACTGTCTAAAACCGTCTTAGTCAAGGAGGATGTTTATTGAATATAACAGGCAGTGCAGAGGTTGTTTGGGTCCAAGAGCTGAGCGATCCGTCAAGAGCCCAGGGGGAGATCTGTCTCTGTGATCTGCCACCCTCAGTGTTCCAGCTTTGCCCTCAGAATGACATCCCTTCTGGTTTTAAGTTGACTGAAGTAGTGCCACGTATCATACCCTGATGCAATAAGGTCCAGAGGACAGAGAATTCTGTCTCTTCCTTGGTCTCCTTCTTAGGAGTGAACAAACCTTTTATAGACACTCCTTTGGCAGGCTTCCCCTCACCTATTCCTGAGGCCTATTCCTGAACCATTGATTGGCAAGGGGCTTAGAGACTGTGTGTGGAGTGGAATGGATGCTGGGGAGTTGGACACACAATCTTCTCCAGTTTGCAAACATATAGTACAAAAATTCAGGAGCTAATAAAGCCAACAATTTGTCTATTACAATGTTATTAATTGTTACTAGTTAGCAGTTGTCTCTCTGTGCTTATAGCTGTCTGATAAAGACAAAGTCACTGGGAACATCAACTCCTAGAAACTATTCCAGGATAAAAATTGTTCTGATGACAGAGACGAGCTCACACTTTCATACGCAGCTATTTTTTTTTCAGAGGTATGCCATTGAGTCCAGGTAAAGACAGAAATAGATCCTCTTATTAAAACAGTTAGCAAATCAATAAATAGCAATTATGTGTGGACAATCATGAGTTTAGCTAACAGGAAGGGAACAGTGGTAGAAAAAGTCTAAATTTCATCTATATTTGGCCATATAATAGTGATATCCTTGCTGTAGAGTTACTTTCTCAATAGGTTTAATTCAGACAAGAGTACTGCATCATTCCTTGACATCACAATGAGAGCAAGAGGTAATGATATACAAGAAGCTAGCCTAGGCCTTTAATTTATCTTCAAACAACTCCAAGGTGTTTAAAATATGTCAGTACGTATCCATTAGATGTGAGTTTTATGCTTGTTATTAATTCATTCCTGTTTATCTTCTACATTAAAAACAAAGGTGAGGACTATATTGCTCTATTTCTTAGATTGCACCACTTCATTACTAACATGGGGCTATATACGTAGTAACCTCCCAGTAAGGTAGCAGACTTATCCTAATTCAATTTCAGAACACGTGAACTAAAAATCCCATTTTGGGGCCCAGGCTCTTTCCTGAACTATATTGATTCAAAACCTGTCTTCTTGACTCACCACTTTTACAGCTTGGACAGATTATCCAACCTACTTGCACCTAGGTTTTTTGATCTCTAAAATGGGAATAACAAGGTTAAATAAAATTAAACGATTAAACCTCATAAGATTAAGTGAGTTAATGTATATAAATTATATGACAGAGTACCTGAGACATAGTAACAGTTTAACAGAGTTTTGTCTATTATTGTTTAATTCTCAAAGCCACCTAGTTAGGTAAGCATACCAACCAGATGTTATTTCAAAGATCTTCTGAAATACAGAAAATAACATTTAATTCTGCCTTGGAGAATGCCCAGTGGTTATTATTATAATGTGCCAAATGCTCTGTATATGCCTTTAAAAAATCATTATTCTCTTTGTCACATACGTGGCTTGAAAATACAGTAAATACCAGATAATCACTATCCCAAAGTGAAAAGCCCTTTAGAAAATGTTAATAACTTTATTCAAAGGATGGGTAGTCAGCTCCATTTTGTCTTTTAGATTATGCCCTTCTATAATAGTTTCTCACTGATAACAAGAAAACACAGCATCTTTTCCTCAGCAGTGGACACAATCTTTCCCCAACAATTTGCTGTCTCATCATCAAGGACATAAAATACACTGTGGATTTTTTCCCCTCTAATCTTTCAAGTTGTATGATAGAGCTTTCCATCCTTGAAGATGGCAAATTTACAGCCTCTGACATAATTTTGTCTCCATGGGAACAGACCAGAACTAATTGATTTTGGTCTGTAACATAATCATAAAAATCCCTACAAAGGGAAAGAGAAACTATTGATATTAACAGGTTATAGACCAATGCAATTTTCCAACTGCTATTCTGGAAATTAGTCAAGGTAAGAACTCCCAGGCTATATGAGTAATGGAGAAAAAATACTTTTGTCTTTGCCTCAGTAATGCCACAGCATATCCCAACTGTTTACTATGCCCTTTTCCTCAGATTCTGATTCATTAACAAATAGTAGCTTTGTATTCATATTTTTTGGTTTCACAGAGTTTCAGAAGCTTATGTTAGTATCACAGCATACAGATATGTGAGCCTGGAAAACTGAATCGAACTACATAAATGTATTTTTATGCAGTTATTTACATATAGCTTAGATCTTTAAAATCAAATCACACAATAGTAAGATTCAAGATAAAAATGTCAACTGTAATAGGAAAAGTCAGTCAAGAATAGAATGTGTGGAAAATGTTTTGCCTCAGAACAACAATTTGTGTTGTCAGTAGACGTTTCAGTGAAGGTTACTTAGCTTCTCTGTGCCTGTTGTTCATTCATTTTAAATGAACTAGTTGACTAATTGTCAAATCCAATATACGCCTTTTAATTAGCATCTTCAAAATTCTTCTTTTGGCATCTATGTAACTGTTCTGACTTCACTGTCTAATTTTCCTTTCCTTAAAAACTGGTAGTCACAAGAGTCCTACTTTTGATCTTCTGATTTTTTCCTAGACAGTGTAATGCATATTCTTATCTTCAGTTTCAACCAGTGATTCCTTAATCAACATTTTCTCAGCCCAGACGGCTTTCCTGATTCTCAGACCCATATTTTAATTACATATCCAGCTGTCTAACAGGCATCTCAACCTAAATAAATCCCAAACAGAATTTATTATCATGCCCTACAAACCCTTTCCGCTTTTCTGTTGGGTTAATGACAACTTGTGGTTTAAACCAATCTGGGATTGAGCTTAACCTCATAACACTTCTTCAATCCTCATATCAAAACATCATAAAATCTCATTGATTTCCTCTCTCCTAATTTTGCATTAAATACAGTCCTCTGGCCAGGCCATGGTTTGTTTTCTCTTTAGCTTTTTGATGGTCTACTATCTTCCAAGCATGGTGTTCACCCTCTAGGGGCTTTTTCTCATTTAATGTCGCATTAACTCTATGAAATATGTGCTATTATTGCTATCATTATCTTTATTATGCAGACAGGGAAACTGAAGATTATAAAGGATAAAACAAATTGCCCAAGGTCAAACTGCTAGAAAGTCGCAGAGCCAGGGCTTGAATACAGTTCTGACTGTAGACCCTTAAATAGTACAGCTGTAGTCATATTCTCTTGACCTCTTCTTTAGATTCCTGGTGCCCAACTGTTTCCTTCTAGGGCAGTTCTCAAAGGGTGGTTTGCAGACAACTGGGGGTTCCCCAGTCCCTTTCAGGGGGGGCAGTGAGGTCCAACTATTTTCCGAACAGTAATACCGAGATGACCTTTGCCTTTTTCACTGATAGCGCAAAAGTCACGGAGTGAAAGTGCTAATGTCTTAGCAGGAAGCAAGGCAGCAGCATCAAACTGTAGGACAAGTTTTGACATTTTCACTCCCACACACTTTCAGTAAGCAGAAAGTACCAGTTCACATAAGAACAACTTTGATGAAGCAGGAAATATTATTAATTTTATTAAATCTTGACCTAAGGGACATGTGTTTTTAGTATTCTGTATGATGAAACTGGAAAAAATACATAGAGCATTTCTGCTGCATATTGAAGTGCCATGGTTGTCTCAAGGAAAAGCATTTGTGTGCCTGTGTGAATCAGAAGCTGAATAAACCACTTTTTCTTTTTTTCATGGAACACCATTTTCACTTGAAAGAAGAAGTGACAAACTATGGTTATTCAGACTCGGATATTTAGCAGATATTTTCTAAAAAATGAACAAAGGAAAAGGCTGTCACTTCAGGAAAAGCAAATGACAGCATTTGTTGTCAGTGTTAAAACTGGAGCTTTCAAGTGGAAATTGGAATTGTGGAAAACTTTTACCTGCCACTGCGAACTAGACAGCCTCCCAATACATTATGACTTTTCTCATGAGATCAATGGTGACATTAACGAACGTGACTTTTGAACGTTATTTAATGAAATTTGCCAAATTTTGGGAAATCTGCCTACCAGTGTGCCAATATTTTCCAAATGATCCACACATGGTACAGAATCCATCCAAAAGGCAAGATCAGTAAATAATTCCTGATACAGTTTCAGATTTCACATTGAAACTAATTCAAGCAATTATTATTTGTAGAGTTTTGGTGTGTATCAAAGAATATTCAAAACAGCCTGAAAAAAACAATTAAAAAACTCATTTTTCCAGCTACATATATATTTATTATGAGGATTTTCTTCATCTACTTCAATCAAAACAACATATCTCAGCAGACTGAAACTAGAAGCAGATAGGAGAATCTGGTTGTATTCCAGACAGTAAAGAGATTTGCCCAAATTTAAAATAAATTCCTGGGGCACCTTGGTGGCTCAGTCGGTTAAGTGTCCGACTTCAGCTCAGGTCATGATTTCATGGTTCGTGGGTTCAAGCCCCATGTTGGACTCTGTGCTGACAGCTCAGAGCCTGGAGCCTGCTTCAGATTCTGTATCTCCTTCTTTCTCTGAATCTCTCTCTCTCTCTCTCTCAAAAATAAAAATAGACATTAAAAAAATTTTTTTTAATAAAATAAAAAAATAAATTCCTTTTTCTCACACCATTTTTTTTCATCTGGGATAGCATAGTTATTTTTATTAAAAATGTGTTTTGTATGTAAACACACAAGGGCTTGTCATTATTAAGTTAATAAAAGTTTTTAAACCTTAATTTTTAATATGATAAATATGAATAGATAAGCCCCCATAAACAAAAGCTCTTTGATATCATCAGTAATTTTTTTTAATGTTTATTTATTTTTCAGAGAGAAAGAGACAGAATGCTAGTGGGGGAGGGGCAGGGAGAGAGGGAGACACAGAATCCGAAATAGGCTCCAGGCTCCGAGCTATCAGCATAGAGCCCAACGCGGGGCTCAAACTCATCAACCCCAAGATCATGACCTGAGCTGACGTCGGATGCTCAGCCGACTGAGCCACCCAGGTTCCCCGATGTCATCAATAATTTTAGGAGTCTAAAAGGGAGCGCCTGCATGACTCAGTTGGTTAAGCCTCTGACTCTTGATTTTGGCTCAGGTTATTATCTCTTGGTTTGTGAGTTTGAGCCCCTCATCGGGCTGTAAACTTGACAGTGTTCAGCCTCCTTGGGATTCTCTCTCTTTCTCTTTCTCTCTCTCTCTCTTTTCCTCCCCACTTGTGCTCTGTCTCTCTCTCAAAATAAATAAATAAACCTAAAAAAAAAGGATCCTGAAATCAAAATGTTTGAAAACCATTGTTCTAGGATCACCCCCACCTGTCTGTCCTTTATCCTGCCACTATCTTTCTAATCTTCAAATCAATCCCATCACTCCCCATCCATGGTTTACCCCAGCATGCTGTACAAGACCTTTTGTGATTTATATCCTGCCAGCGTTTCAGCCTTGCTCTAACCACTTTCTTTTGAGCAGGTTGGTCTCTATGAACTTCTTAGTTCTTAGTAATGAACTTCTTCTTAGTAATGAACTTCTTAGTTCTTCCAAAGCTCTCCCTGCTTTTTCTTATTTCTGGGCCCATGCACATACTATCTCTACTGATTTGTCTTCCTACCAACTTTCCTCCAACTACCACCACCATGCCAGTTGGTCAAATCACAATTAGTCTATAAAACTTTCTCAGGAAAACTTCTCTGAACCATAAACCTCCTCACCCTTGCCTAGGCAGAATAAATTGCTCCCATTTATGGAGCTCAGACAATAACCAGTCATATATGTACAATGGTATTATAATTATTTGTGTGAACATCTCTCACACTGGACTGTCAGCTTTTTTTTATGTTTATTTATTTTTGAGACAGAGAAACAGAGCATGAGTGGGGGAAGGGCAGAGAGAGAGGGAGACACATAATCTGAAGCAGGCTCCAGGTTCTGAGCTGTCAGCACAGAGCCCAATGCAGGGCTTGAACTCACCAAGGCGAGATCATGATCTGAGCTGAAGTCAGATGCTCAACCGACTGAGCCACCCAGGCTCCCTGGACTGTCAGCTTCTTAAGAGTAAGAACAATGGGTGCCTAGTCCAAACATAGTGTTGACACATAGTAGTCTCTCAATAAATATTTCTTGCATAAATGATCCTAATCCTTCCAGGCTATAAATTCTGTGGTCCATCCCTAGAATAGGATTTTGGAAACTATAGTATTTTTATTGATTAACAGAGATGCATTTGGTTTACTCACACACACTTTGGTTTTTAGTCAAGAGATCATCTCCTCAGATCTTTTTTTTTTTTTAATCTTTTTTGTCCTTGCAAGGACAGTTCTAGAGAAAATTTGGCATATTAAATTTGATATATTTTAATAAATTATAATGCACATATATCCATTAATAATATATATCCCACACCAAGGCATCAGTAGGAGTTAATTTTTAAAAGTCTGCTCTAATGGAAATGTGAAATTATGTAAGAGGTCTATATAATTGGCTCACAAAGAACAAGAGGGAAGAGGAAAAAAACTTAAAATCGAACTGCTTTAGAACTATGAGAGGTTTCTAAACAGCAAAGCTGCAGGAGAAGCCATGAGAAGGAATCTCCCCTCGCTATGATTTTTAATGTCTCAACCTATCCAAATATTGGGCAAACCCTACTCAAGGAAAAGCCTTGAGTCTGGAACTGATCTATGTTCCTAGGATTTAGAAACAATAGTGTGGCAGTTTCAAAGAGACTTTGTTACTTTCTTTTGGCCAAGACTCACATTCGTTGTGCTAGTCCTTGCCAACAGGAAGGTAAAGAATGATTTGTTTAAATATGTGTTTACGATTTTGTGATGGTACCCTGTTCCACATCATCTCAGAGAAATCAAAGTAATCTGTACAGATTATTGAAATATTTCCACATTAGATATTTAAAAAATTTTAATGTTTACTTAATTTTGAGACAGAGAGAGACAGAGCATGAAAGGGGGAAGGTCAAAGAGAGAGGGAGGCACAAAATCTGAAACAGGCTCCAGGCTCCAAGCTGTCAGCAAAAAGTCCTATGCGGGCTCGAACTCACGGACAGTCAGATCATGACCTGAGCTGAAGTCAGAAGCTCAACCAACTGAGCCACCCAGGCGCCCCTCCACATTAGATATTTTTAACCTAATTTCATTTTAAAACCTAGGAACCAGGAAATTTCAATTAAATGAGTATAAGTGGTTATTTCTTTGTGGCAAAGTGTTGCCACATATATGGTAAAGTGTTTCAATGACAGTGAGCTTGAGGAAAGTTAAATGTCATAAACAAATGGTTAGGCTCAGTACAGACCCAGAACTCAGGATTCTGACTGCTGCATGCTTTTCATTCCATTGTTTTGTTTTGTTTTTAATTTTTTTTAATGTTTATTTTTGAGAGAGACAGAGAGAGACAGAGCACGAGCGGGGAAGGAGCAGAGAGAGAGGGACACACAGAATCTGAAACAGGCTCCAGGTTCTGAGCTGTCAGCACAGAGCCCGATGCAGGGCTCAAACTCAGAAACCGCAAGATCATGACCTGAGCCGAAGTCAGTGGCTCAACCGACTGAGCCACCCAGGCGCCCCTCATTCCATTGTTAATAAAGAAACGAAAATTAGTTTAACTAAACTCTCAAATACAATAGTAAACTTTCTTCTTCCCTAAGAAAGCAGCCATGCTTCATAGAAATGTCTTAAGATATCTTTGTCATGCTGTTTCATTTTCATTTAGCACTTGGTAAAAATCTTATCCATTTAGTTCATGAAAGGTGATGAGAGATAGATGGATTACACATCTCTGGGTATTTAAGGCTTGCAGTTAATGCACAAACTCCTTCCACATTCAAAAGTATTAAGGTGATTATTCTATAACAGCTTAGCACTGGACTGGCCATGTGTAGGTCAAAATGAACATAAAACGGCAAAAGACTTTAATTCTACTTTGTGCCATGTGTCGTGAAGTTAGAAGGCACAAAATAAACAGGTGATTAATTTTTGACTAAAATAGAATAACTATTCTCAAAATTTCTAATTCATATGCTACTCAATGGCAAACAAAACAAAACAAAAAAGCCCAGTCCCACCACAAACCAGAAATTCTTTTTCAGAATTAGTAGGGAAAATGGCACAGCTTTTGACATCTGATATTTTTTTTAACTTACTTAGAATATACCTTCATAGTAGCAGAAAATATAACAATGTCATATTATAAATACTAGTTAAATGAAAGGACACAGCTATGGGGGTGCCTGAGTGTCCGACTTTGGCTCAGGCCAGGATCTCACGGTCTGTGGGTTCAAGCCTTGCGTTGTGCTCTGTGTTAATAGCTCAGAGCCTGGAGCCTCCTTCGGGTTCTGTGTCTCCCTCTCCCTCTCTCTCTCTCAAAAATAAATAAACATTAAAAAAAAGAAAAGAAAAAGCTATCAAAATACTTAACTCATTAGAACAGACCAGGGCACTAGGAATTCAGATATAAACCCCAAAAAACCATATGTAATAATCTATAGTCATTTTTAATCTATATCATTTTTCTTATGTTACTATAAGATCTAGAGTTTCTTATTGTCTGTAAGCTCAGTATATACATGCCACAAACAGCTAAGAATTAGAAGGCCATTTAGGGATAAACGACTATGGAGACTAGAGTAAATGCAGGGGCAGAAATGGGGTAGGTGGTTGAGCTAGAAAAAATGTCAGACGACTCTGATGATTACCCCAATGCCATGGTTGTAGATTGTTTTACAAGATGACTGATGTGCTCATTGAAATTTGTTTATTGTTTCTATTTTCTAGGTTTTTTAAATGTGATTTTTGACATGATGCAAAATAAAATAGCTATTAACTTATGTTTCAAAATGTATGTAGCTGATTTCTAGTATTTTTGACTGTTCTGTCACACTTCTAGCAGATTTTTTTTTTACCTTCCCTGGAAAATTGATCAGGGTCACTCCACATGTCTGCTTTCTTCTCCTTTCTAATCCTAGCCAGTTGCATGGCATGTGAATATGGCCCTGTACTTCCTGGTCCACTCTTGGAGCTCTGTGGTCAGTTGTGGTTCCACCAAATCAGGACCTCACTTAAGGGAAATGCCTGGAAGTGTGAGGATGCTTGAAACCACAACAGAGGACACAGCTACAAGGAATGAAAGATAATTAGATTATGATGGTTGACACCAACACAGCGCTGACTAATTCCAGAACAGTCTAGACACTTAATGTAAATTAATTTATTTACTCGTTACCGTAATGTGGGAGGTCATTTCTCATAGCTTCCCCATTTTATACGTGGAGACTGAAGAACTGAGGGCTTACATTTTGCAAAGTCATGTGGCTCATAAATGGCAGAGCCAGGGTTAAGAACAGAGAGAGTCTAGCTCCATAGTCCATGCTTCCAAGTACTACATCAAATGGAAGATTCAGAAAGAATATGAAAAGTGTCTTGGAATAATTGAATAACAGCAGACTAGAAAATGAAATATATTCTGCCCTGCCTCAGAAGATGCTTCAGAAGGACCCAAGGTGAAAGTTGAGAGAGAAGTTTTGATTTCTCTGTCGCTGCTGATGGTCAAACTTTGGAGAACCCATGGTCAATGATAATGATGCTGATAACCAGAACAGTGGTTGGATTAGGCAAAACTTCTTTTCCTATCCTGAGATTTTGTAAGTCAGGCATATACTACCATATTTCTTTATTTGGATTCAGTATGATGTGATAAAAGGAGCAGGGAAAGAAATGATGGGTCCTTAAGTAGTTTTACTGACAAGCATCAATGACATTATTCTCTTCACCAAATGTATACTATATTTTGGCTCAAAAGTCTCTGACTCGACTTTGACAGACCTATATACTTGGCTTATTGAAACTTAGATTGGATAATGATGCTTCCAGGTTAAAATTTGTAGTGCAGCACTAAAAGCACTATTAATGTTTATACTTTTAAAAAGCTACTAGAAGAATCCTCAAAGGGACACTGTAAAATGTCTATGCTGAAACAACATGCAGAAAAAAGCAACATGTGTATTGAAGAAGAAAAGAGCTTTTCACCAAAAATAATGTTTATTTATTAATATACTAGCAAAAAAAGTTACTGGAAGAAACATTAAATGACATCTTGGTTGATTTTCTCAATCTGTCTCATTCACTGGCTTTCCTCTCATGCATTTTTTTTTTTTGCAGGCAATTCTTATGCAAGAAGCTAAACGTAATTAAATGTGCAGGATGAAAAGATGGCACAGGCACTGCTGGTACCCCCGGGGCCTGAAAGCTTCCGCCTTTTTACTAGAGAATCTCTTGCTGCTATCGAAAAACGTGCTGCAGAAGAGAAAGCCCAAAAGCCCAAGAGAGAACAAGACAATGATGACGAGAACAAACCAAAGCCAAACAGTGACTTGGAAGCTGGAAAGAACCTTCCGTTTATTTATGGAGACATCCCTCCAGAGATGGTGTCAGAGCCTCTGGAGGACCTGGACCCGTACTATATCAGTAAGAAGGTGAGTGTTGATTTTATTGATTTTAAAGTTAAGTGATATTTCCAAAGTTAAGTCTTCAATTAAACACTTAACTTTAATATACTTTTTCCTGGCTCATACACACACTGCATCAGAAGTTTTCTACCTTTAGAGATTTTATACTTTTTATTTCCACTTACTTTTAGGCACAGTATAAGCAGAAATATTTACAAGAAATGAAGTCAAGATTTGGCCACAGTGAAGAGATATGAGAGGCGAACGATTTCTACAATTTCACAGTAACTGAGATAGTCAGAATTAAAACTGACGCCAACAAAGCAAAATATCTGTTATTACTGACATACTTAAGCACATGGTAGAGAACAGAAGAACAGCCATGCCAAAGAAGAGTTGTGGGCATACGTACTTCTTATTTTTTAGTTTTTAATTAGCTTGAGGTTTCCTCACAATAGATTTGTACTCAAGAGGGTATTTTTAAAAATTTTTTTACAGGTATTTATTTTTGAGTGACAGAGAGAGACAGAGCACATGGGGGGTGGGGCGCAGAGAGAGAATGAGGCACAGAATCTGAAGCAGGCTCCAGGCTCTGAGCTGTCAGAGCAGAGCCCGATGCGGGGCTTGAACTCATAAATGGTGAGACCATGACCTGAGCTGAAGCTGGACGCTTAACCGACTGAGCCACACAAGCACCCCCAGAGGGTAATATTTTTATTTAGCATCCTCCTATAGGAAGACAATACATTGACAAGCACAGTCATAATTACTTATTGTTAAAACATCAGTCCGTGAAAAAAATGTCAAAAACAGAAGACAAAAACAAAATACTCAAGTTTTCTCTATCTACATATGATTTAAATCAAGTTATGACTATGCCTTCCTAAAGCTATAATAACCACAAAATTCTGTCAGAATTGACTAGTTTTTGAAGATAACCAGCTTTGCAGAGTTTATAGTAAATATTTTTTAATAGATTATAGATTCCGCATGATGTAATTGGGTATTTTGGCATTTTATAACCACAATTTATATTTCACATTCATAAGCATAAAAACAGGTATGTGTAGAAAATAAAGATAAATAGATATCACCATGAATTGATGGTTTGTGGATTAAAAAAGGTATTAAACACCTTTATTAATTAGAGCCAGTCCTTTTAAAAGGAATGGCTAAGGAAATTGCATTCTCTAAGCAGTACACAATTTAAACAGAGAAGACCAGTGATGTTAAAGAGCCTGGCAGTTAACCATCCAATCGTGGAGCTAGCCCTATTGCTCTAAAGAAGGGTTTCTCAAACTTGCATGTTTATACACATTATCTGAGGATCCTGTTAAGATATAGATTCTGACTCCACAGGTCTGAGAGGAGGCTAGAGATCTACATCTCTAATAAGTCCTCGAGTGAGATTCTTGCTGCTAATGCATGGGCCACACTTTGAGTAGCAAGTTTTAAAATGTTTTCTATAAACCATCAAACAAATTTAAATAGCTAAGCATGGCCCTTCTCTTTCCTTTGAAATTAGTCTCATGAAAGGTGGCATTCCATATAGCTTCATATATTTTTAAAAGTAATTTATTCCAGAACTTTACTACAGAAGCACTAAAGAAAAATTTGAAATTTAGTTACTGTATTATTACACACAATGATAAGTGAGGCATCCCCCAAGAAACTATAATAAAATTATCCTTAAAATTACTGATTCAAAGTATATATTTGAAAAGATATCTTCAAGAGACAGGGGAATGCTTACTCTGACATGGTTAAAAGTATTTGCTACTTAAAGAAAGGAAGTGTTCTTAAGGAAGGAAATTGGCAAGATTAAAGGATAGGGGAAAAAAACAGAGACAAACACTGGCATTTTTCAAGGGAGACAGATCTGAAAGCATTTTCCTCCTGAAATCAAGTCCATTTCATTGCAGAGGGGCTACACTGGGCTACTGAACAGAGGAGGCATTAAACATTCTGCATTTGATTAACTTGACTTAAGTTGACTCAGCAAAGAACCTTCTTACTAGAATTTGCCTTCCCATAGATCTGCTTGAAAGGAAAGAGTATGCTGGTTATGCCATTACAATTATTTCAGTCCACGTGACAGAAATAAATCTTGTTGTAAATAAATAGATTTGCATTCTGATTTTGTATGTCATGCTCTTAAGCTTGGTTAATGTGAGTCTGCTGCCAAGAAACAGAATTGTTCTCTGTGTGCTAACAAAGTCAGTTCTTACTGCCTCCCTGTCTGAGAACCAGATTTGGACCTTGATTTATTCATGGTGGCCATGACCCATCTCAGGAGACATCTATTTACTCTTTACTGTGGGTGCACTGCTTTTCTTTATGAAGTATCTAGAAAAATGAAGACTAAGGTGATGCTATTGAAACAGATGATAGTTTGTGATTGTTAGGATAAAAGAAGCTAATGTAAAAAGCTAATGGAGAAGTTCTGGAATTTAAGAATATGGTATGAAGTTTATGTTAATTATATGAATAATGCAGGTGAATATAATGAATAATAAAGCATTATGTAACAATTTGTTGCGATTAATTAATGATATATTTTGCATGCCTAATTTAATCAGATAATCAGATGAGCCACATCACAATGCATTTTAATGGTATTTAAGTTGGCCAGGTAATAACTTAAGAATAGTGACAGTAATAATAATGATAGCTAATAATGTGCTCAGACAAAATAGGTGTGGATTTCAGGCACTGTTTGGGTGTTTAGGTGGCAGAGTTCATTTATTATTCAAGAACCAACAAGGCAGGTACCATTGGCCTCATTTTACACATGGGTTAAGTGTTAGTGTTAAGCGTTACACACGGGTTAACCCCAGAGAGGTTACGTAACTTTGCCCAAGTTATACTCCATAAGAGGTCGATTCTGGGATTGAACCCAGCAGTCAGAGCTCTTAAGTACTAAGCAAAGCTATATATGGCATTTATTGATAAAAGGAAAGATAATGTTAAAAACTGCTTGTATAACTTTTTGAATTCTCTGACTGAAGTGGTCCTACTTAGAGATGGAAAGCTTACTCTTGCCTCAAGCAGTAAAAATTTTAGTGAACCTATATGATGCATATTTATCTCTGAAAAAGCAAGTAGCATTCCGGAGTGAACAATAACCGGTTTGATGCGCTTTCTTATTAGCAATATGCAGTAATTGTCTTTTAGCCACATCATTATTTATCATTACTTGCAGACCAGATTCTGGAGTTGACACTATCTACTCCTCTTCCAATTATCTGTCACTCAAATAATTTTCAGTTTAGCTACATCTCTCAATAACATCAGAGCCCCAAATTTCAAACATCTTCCTTGTAATTATTTCACTATATAGGATAGTAGTATTTTATTCTTCATTTCTCAGAACTCAGGTTTTATACCAGGTTTTGTTCCCCCAGAAATAAACTGAAATTGTGTCGTTAAGGCCTGCTGTGTTCCAGAACCTGTAAATTCACTGAAGATGCCCTTGGCATGTCATTTTTAATCCCGATAGTACCACAGAGGCTAATCTTTCAGGGGAGCAGAGGATTCCATGTTTAAAGGGCCAGTTCATTCCTGTTGCTCTGTTTTTGGAGATTTTCAAAATAAATTCCCCTCCTAATGTTACAAGTGTTAACTGTTTTTTCATGGCAATTGTTTCACAAAAGCATAAGTAAATGCACTTTAAATTATAGTGAACTTTACATGTTATTGAATGTCTAAATAGATCTAGATTGTTTGAAATGTAAATAACCTAATCCTGTAAAATCAAGAAAATCCTTTAATGCATTTGTGCTTGAAGGGCAGTTTTCTCAATGTCCACTGTCCTGTGTGGATGATCTTAATGCTAGAAAGAAGTTTCCTTGTCCTTCTTATACAATTGTTCAAATTTATAGATTGCAGTTCATGGAAAATGGTTGGTTAGGTAATGCTTGACTCCATGGTCTTGAATACAAAAGGGCAATGTACACAGGAATTGTTTTCTTTGCCTTTAATACTCACAATATAAATATTTCTCTCTACCTATTCAAACACTACCATGTTGTCAGTGAACATGATTGTATGGGATACAGCTCTTAAAGAGTAAAAACATATTATTAAGCAAATGGATATATAGATGTCTTAAAGGTAAATGGCATCTTAAAGGTAAGCCTGCATTTAATTAAAACAAGTATTTATGTACAAACCACACTATTAAATACTGTGGGGAAAAAATGGAGAAAAAGTAGATTACAGGCTTTTTATGCTCAATAGTTTATAACAACTTCTAACCTAGTCCTCAGTGGAATGAACCCTACATGTAAACTGCTACTTGACTATAATTACAAGCAACATGCCAATGTGTGCAAATTAATACACTAAGACTTACTGGTAAAGGGAAACACTTAGGGAGCAATCAGAAGGCAGTGATTTATCTGGAAAGACATGATGAAGGAGGTGACTTTGATAGCTGAGGACATTTTCTGAGGATAGGGCTTTTCAACCCTGGCTGCATATTAGAATTGCCTGAGGAAACTTAAAAAAATCCCATGTCTAAGCCCATCCTTTAGAAATTCTGATTCATTTGGTTTTGAGTAGAACTCAAATATTGGCAATTTTAAAATCACCTACAGAGATTCTAATATGCAGACAGGACTAAGAACCGTTGAAATAATCGTGGGTGGGACCTCACTGACAGGCTTGTTACGGACCCCAAATGGGGGGAGTTTGTATTAGATGACCTCACAGGTACCTCCTTCCTCTAGGATTTTATGACACTCATTTCCAGAATCAGAAGGAGAAGCTGACAGGCTGTGAGCAGGATTGACAAGTGGACTGATTTGGTGGGAGCAGAGATGCCTTGGTGGTAAAAAGTAAATGATCTTAGAGAGATGTGGTAGGTAATCACTGGGTAGCATAGCTTAAATGCTAAGTTGATGATTATATGTTTCAAGTCATAGGATTTTAGCTATGGAATGCCCTTTGAAATGATGTCTTTAAGCCTAATTCTCTATGCAGCTGTCCCTTCTCAGTATTACCAGCAGATCTATAGAATCAGCAAAACCAGGTTATTCAGCCTGTTTAAACATCTTAAAATAGGACAACTACCACATGGAAAATACAAAGGCTTCATAAGCTTGAGTTCAAGACTTGAAATAATTAAAATAAAAGATTATTTTAGTAGCAATATGTACAGAATAATCTGAAAAGTTAACCAAAGCTGGAGACAGATGGTAAGCTTTAAATAAAGTTGGAATCTGTAAAGTTACAACTTGATAAAAAAAAAATTCTGTGTAGGATCATTAGTTTGTATCAGAAAGTTGAAACCTTAGAGACAAATTAGGTAATAGTAAATCATATGTTTACTTGTAGCTATATATTAATTTAAGGGAGAAACATCTAACGTGTTTATAGTTATGATATACCAACTTGTTTAAACAAACAGGTTTGAACGAACAAATCAGGTAAAAAGTTCTTCATGTGTGTAAACTCTCCAAATAAACCACATGTCTAATCTAGTGACTTTTTTTTCATATTTTCTTTTTCAGACTTTTATAGTATTGAATAAAGGGAAGGCAATTTTCCGATTCAGTGCCACCTCTGCCTTGTATATTTTAACTCCGCTAAACCCTGTTAGGAAAATTGCTATTAAGATTTTGGTACATTCATATCCTTTTCATGTGACCGAATGCCTACGGTTGATTTTAAAGAAAATGTCATTCATATGTATATGAATATATTTTATATATTTATATTTTATATATATTCCTTTATATGTTATATATATATATAATTATTTTGAGATTAATGGTGACATTGTTATTTAACCTGTTCTCATTGATTTTCTGCTATTTATAAAAAGATTAGCATAGAATTACTACTATGATTCTAGAAGTAAAAAAATGAATGATGATAATAAATGTGTAAATGAAACGCACTGTGTAGACGGAATAACAGCAAAGCTACTTCACACTTTTGTTAACCTCAGTTAGACCATACATAACCATTGCTAAAGAAACATTATCTGTATTACCAATGTTCAAACTTTTATGCCCTAATTGGTTCTATATCTTCAGCACCTGGGTCTGTCCATCCTCCTTCACTAAATATTTATTAAACTACTATGTGCCTATATATCTGATAGTATATATTTAAATATCACTGAATTTAAGACTACTTACAATGATAGTCAAAAAGTACACAAAAAAGGACAGAATAGCTGTGGACTTCAAAAGTATTCTCAAATAGGTAATGATAAAATAGGTATTCAGAGGCTGTGTTCAAGAATGGGCATTGATTTTTATTTAAATTCCAGTTAGTTAACATACACTGTAATTTTAGTATCAGGTGTACAATTTAGTGATTCAATGCTTCCATACAACACCTGGTGCTCATCACAAGTGCACTCCTTAATCCCCATCACCTGTTTAACCCATTCCCCTACCCACCTCCTCTCTGGTAACCAATAGTTTTTCTCTGTAGGTTAAGAGTCTGTTTCTTGGTTTTAGTCTCTTTTAGTCTCTTTTAGCCCCATGATAGTTTGTTTTGTTTCTTAAATTCCACACATGAGTGGAATTATATGGTAGTCTTTCTCTGGCTGACTTATTTCACTTAACATAATATTCTCTAGTTCCATCCACATCATTGCAAATAGCAAGATTTCATTCTTTTTTTATGGCTGAGAAATATTCCATGATGTGTGTGTATATGTATATGTACATGTACATGTGTATGTCCATGTATATATACACACCACACTTCTATATCCATTCATCAGTTGATGAACATTTGTGCTCTTTCCACAATTTGGCCATTGTAGATAATGCTGCTATAAACATTGGGGTGTATGTATCCCTTCCCATTATATTTTTTGTGTCCTTTGAGTAAATACCTAGGAATGCAATTGCTGGATTGTAGGGTAGTTCTACTCTTACTCTAGGAGAGTTCTTTTGCAGAACCTCCATACTGTTTTCCAGAGTGGCTGTACCACTTTGCATTCTTACCAACAGTGTAAGAGGGTTCCCCTTTCTCCACATCCTTGCCAACACCTGTGGTTTCTTGTATTGTTAATTTTAGCCTTTCTGATGGTGTGAGGTGATATCTCATTGGAGTTTTGATTTGTATTTCCCTGATGATGAGTGATGTTGAGAGTCTTTTCAAGTGTCTGTTAGCCATCTGGATGTCTTCTTTGGAAAAAATGTCTATTCTTGTCTTCTGCCCATTTTTTTAATTGGATTATTTGTTTTTTGAGTGTTGAGTTTGATAATTTCATTATAGATTTTGGATACTAACCCTTTGTCCAATGTGTCATTTGCAAATATAATCTATTCCATAGGTTGCCTTTTAGTTTTGTTGATTATTTCCTTCACTATGCAGAAGTATTTCATTTTGATCAAGTACCAATAGTTTAGTTTTGCTTTTGTTTGCCTTGCCTCAGGAGGCATATCTTGCAAGACACTGCTCCAGTGGATGTCAAAGAGATTACTGCCTATGTTTTCCTCTAGGATTTTAATGGTTTCCTGTCTCACATTTAGCTCTTTAATCAAGAATGGGCATTTTATATAGACAGATTCAAAATGGCCTTCTAAAAACTAAAAGAGAGACAAAAGACTGATTAACCTAGAGACAGGACAGACAGGACTGATAATTTTTTGAGGTTCATTTGAATTATTTTCATTCTATGGATTCATAGTATTCATTCATTATGAATAAATGATGAATAAATGAATTAAGAGTACCTAATTACAGTAGAATGCTCAATCAGTGTCATTGTTGAATATACTGGGCTATACATTCCTAGGGTTTTTATATTGTACCCATTAACATTTTGTCAGTTAGTGGTGACTTTAAATTATATCTGAAGTACAATCTGAAGTACAACTTCAGATATAATCAAACTCAGACTTTTTATACTTTTATACTGTGAACTTAGTAAAGAACAGTCATTTCCCATTGCAGTTCTATTTCACATAATTGCTTGGGATGTAAAATTCCCATTGCTTCAAATACATTTCTTTATTAAATTCGGTTTTGTGAGAAAAATGAAAAGGAGTAGACTCAGGATGTATGACAGGCTTTACAATTTCTTACTTCTTATTTTATTTTAATACTTTATTACTATTATTTTTGCCATTGCTTTAAAACAAATAAGTAAGACTGATTTCACAGGTAACTTTGTTGATGATTTTTTTTTTTTTTTTGGTATTTGATCGTTTGTAAATGGCCGTGATAATATACTAGCATTTATTCCTTAACTATAATCTACTTTATTCAGCATGCTTATCATGTGCACTATTTTGACCAACTGTGTATTTATGACCTTGAGTAACCCTCCAGACTGGACGAAGAATGTAGAGTAAGTAGGAATGACTTCTTGGAATGAGAAATGCACAATCAAATTCTCTCACAGTCTCCTTATGATTATGGTCTGACTCAAGTTTTCCACTTTTTGGAGTCAGGCTAAAAGCTTCTAAGAAAAAGTTATTTCCATAACATGAAAGAAGATAAGGGAAGTTCTTTAGGGGAGTTTTTCTTCTATAAGGTAAGTATTTTTTCCCAACAAATTCATGACGGTACCTGTTTAAGAAAGGTTATAAATAGTACACATTAGCTGTACTACACCAATCATTTAGCTGTACAATTAGCTGTACTAAACCAGTCATTTAGCATAAAAGTATCATAGTTATGTATTTTAGATAAAAAACCAATGACCATCTGAGTAATATGAATAAAATTATTGTATTCTAGTGTGTTACTATTATTGCTATATTTTCATAAAACAAATTTAGGTGTTTAGCAATATATATTATATTAGGTATCATGGTTATATATCATTATATTTAGGAAAGTAGCTTAGATGTTTAGTTACAGTCAGATATGTAGTTTATTTAGACACAGCATGTGTGCTAAAACACCATAGATGTGTTCCATAAAAGAAACAAAATGTCTCTACAAAATCAGAGCTCAAAAAAAATAATAGGGCTTAAGGGGAAAACATGATTAAGAGCAGATCATTCAAACTTATGAGATTTTGTAATTAGAACACTAATAAAAGCAGTAACAATCCCAATAAAAAAAAATACTGGCCTAGTTAAACGTCTATAGATGTTTGTACCAAAAGTCATAGCCAACAACTCCTTTGCAGTCTCAGACCCCAGGTCTTGTCCTTTTTCTTTTCTTTTCTTTTCTTTTTTTTTTCAACGTTTATTTGTTTTTGGGACAGAGAGAGACAGAGCATGAACGGGGGAGGGGCAGAGAGAGAGGGAGACACAGAATCGGAAACAGGCTCCAGGCTCTGAGCCATCAGCCCAGAGCCTGACGCGGGGCTCGAACTCACGGACCGCGAGATCGTGACCTGGCTGAAGTCGGACGCTTAACCGACTGCGCCACCCAGGCGCCCCTCCTTTTTCTTTTAAGATGAAGACCCTGGGGACATTTCTATCATGTCTTCAAATTAAACATTTGATTCATTATTTTAATACAAAGGGAAAGGTGTAAGCACAATAGTTTTGGGGCATGTTAAACTAGCCTCTGCTTGCACTGAAGAAGGCTCTTAGGTCAATTTTATGCATTAGTATTAATGTCTCCTTTTAATGCTAAGGATGTTCTATTTAAGTACGACGAAAAAGATGCCACTAATTGATTCAAAACATCAATATGGGGAAAATTTTGCATTAACTAACACAATTTTTGCATCATAACAACAACATTACTCCCTAAGTTATCAGTCACATATGAGATTATTCATGACAAAGAAACACATTAATTAGTGAAACAGAAGGTGTTTAGGGTATGTAGGCTATTTATGTATGGTACAATACAATGATCAGGTTTAGTAAAAAGAAGTTTTTAGTATGTTCTTTTTGTTGTCATATTTTTAAAAATAATACCCAATAGGAGATAAATTATTATGACAAACATTGCCACTTCTATTTCTGCCTCTGTAGGCTTCTTTGAGGATTTAATGCACTATTCTAAGCCATCATTTGTCAGTGATCTAACACATTAAAGACTTTTTTTTCTCCTTGGTAGTAGCTTGGAAATGCTCCCTAGAAATCATTTTAGGAAAGAATCCAGTTCTTATGTTGAGCAAGCAATTTAACAGAATTTTTAGTTATTTATCATCTGTGGGTTAACAAATGGACATCCCTATATAAAACTATTCTATATGTACTTTTCCTAGCAGAAATTACTGAAGCATTTAAACCTGTGCAAATCTCATTTATCTGTAAAACATTATTAAAAGATAGGCAAAGAGGACACTTGAATATTATTACTTGACTATGCAGGTCTCTCGTTTTATTTTATTTTATTTATTTATTTTTTAAATTTTTTTAACGTTTATTTATTTTTGGGAGACCGAGAGACAGAGTGAGGGAGGGGCAGAGACAGAGGGAGACACAGCATCTGAAGCAGGCTCCAGGCTCTGAGCCGGTCAGCACAGAGCCCGACGCGAGGCTCAAACCCACAAAGTGTGGGATCATGACCTGGGCCGAAGTCAGACGCTTAACCAACCGAGCCACCCAGGTGCCCCAGGTCTCTCGTTTTCAAGTCATTTTTTAGAGATGACTGTATCCATTATGAAAATAGTCTTACCCCCACAAAGTTTCTGACTTCATCAGTCAGTGAGAAAACTTTGCACAAGTTTCCTGATCATTTATCCCTACTCACTTGACAGTAAAGAGGCAGGAAAACAAGCAAAATCAGTGGTTACAGCCAACAAATAAAGCTAACAGAGTCCAAAGCAAAAAGAAGATAACTCAGTTCTGACATGAAAACAGGACATTGGTAGCATAAACAGTCCCTGTACAAAGAGGTGACACACGCAGAATAGGCTGAGAACCATATTGTATAGTGAGCGTCGTGTTATGAAAGGGAGGCGGGTCTATAGACGTCATAATTATGGGAGAAAACCTCGGTGACATGGACAGAATCAACAGCATGGTTAGAGTCTAGTAGGGGCAGAGCCAAGAAAGATCAAGGTACCCTTGATTCTCACTTCCCTGTTCAATCTAGTTTGCTAATAGGTACTTCTGAACACCTGTTCTGTGCAAAGCTCTATCTCAGATGTTAAGCTCTGGGACTCTCTTCCTTGAATAGCTATCAACACTCACTATATACTCCAAATGTCACAAATTTTCTTACTTTTCTAAAAAACAGGGATAGGAGTAGGGACTTTCATCTTACCCCTAGTAAATCTGCAGAAAACTTAGAATTGCCTCAGCATAGACCATAGGACATTAACCATTAATGTGATAAATAAAGCGCACATTGAGCTGTCTCTGATGGCTTTTTACAAGGCAGCTATCTTCGAACAGAAATGTCATGGTGGTTATGTGTAATGTGCAAAGATCCAAACTAAAACACAAGTAAATATAAGCGTGGTGTTGTAAAGTATACCTTTTCCTAATAAGGTCAGCTACTTCATAAGTAAATATAGCAATTACACTTATTCCTCAAAAACTAAGCTGAATTATTTTAAAAGGGAGGAGGAATATTCTTAGGAAAACCTGATATGAAGATCTCTGCATACATTTTTCTCTTATCTTTGTTCCCTTATCTAAGAGAAATTTCTGCAGAAAACAATGCAAAAATAACTCCCCTAACTTTATTCACATATACAATACTAGTAGGCAGGCAAATATTATTGTTTTTAATATAAGTAAGTCGAATCTTTGTGACTTGGGTGAATTAATCTGAAGGGTAATCGTAAATTGTACTTTTTTAAAAGAACACAATATTGAAAAACAAGTATTCTTTCTCAACTATTTTTGGAAGAAACAGAAATAACTTAATATTGTCAACACTCAAAGGAGAGAGAGCTAAAAATGCACTGTATCAAACAGTAAATGGAAAATCTTTCACCATTTTGGAGGCTGAAATTTGAATTTAAGCATATTTAAATGATTTGTCCCAATTGTATAGAAATAGTAGCTGATGCAAGGTTAGAATCAGAAATTTTGTTTGTCTGTGAATTTTGGTAATTGTGTAAATGCACATACATAAAATACTAATAAATTGAAAATTTTCTTATATATATATATATATATACACACACACATATATATATACATACATATATATGTGTATACACACACATATATATACATAGAGAGAGAGAGAGACAGTTTTACAAGTCTATGCCTGACTCTTAAAAAGGGGAAGCATATTTTCTAGATTAGACATGTGATATATTCCTAAAAATAATTCTACTCATTAATAAATTTGAATGAAATATTTTATTATAAATAAACAAATCCAAGAAATTTTACCTCTAGAGCTATATTGTCTAATGAGGGAAACACTAGCCACATGTGAAACCTGAAATTTGTCTAGTCTTAAATGTTAGAATAATAGTGTTTCAGATATATTGGTTGAAATAAAATATAATATGAAAATTAAATTCACTTGTTTTTTCTTACTTTTTTATTTGGCTACTAAAAATTTCCAAACAACATATGTAGCTTGTATGATATTTTAGTCAAACAGCGTTGCTCTAGAGGGCCAAGCTGGATCGTTATGCATAAAACACATGAAACTATTATTCTAAAAATCTAAATAGTTAAACAAGATCAGATTCTTTGGGAGAAGATATTATCTCTTCAGTTTAACCCTTCACTCAGGTTTGTAAGATTAATTAAACTAGTCAAGTCTTTGTAAGTGGAAATAAGAAACAAGATTTTAGCAAATTAAAAACCACAAAAGGATAAGATTTGCCATGTTGAAAATATGTATATTTACAGCTCAAATGAAATTGTTAATTTTTGTTTGGATGCTTTTCCTAGGTACACATTCACTGGAATCTACACCTTTGAGTCGCTTATAAAAATCTTGGCAAGAGGGTTTTGCTTAGAAGATTTTACATTCCTTCGTGATCCATGGAACTGGCTGGATTTCAGTGTCATCGTGATGGCGTGAGTATCTTTGAAAAGTTGTTAAACTCGAAGGAATGAAAATAGTTGTAGCATCAACCAGATTGTTGTGACATATTTTAATTGTAGAGTGTTCTTATTAGCCAAATTAACTATATGCCTCATATGTTTTGAGAATACACATTAGAATACATATTGCAAGGCAAATATATCTGGTAAATGAGCAAATAAACAGAATTACTTTCATGTCATAGAGTCTTCCACATCATCACAATGAAGTTATTCATTGACTCTAACACCTTCAACTGTATTTTGATTGCTTTTATAAACAAACTTGTTCATATTAGTGAAAATTACATTGAAATAAAGCAGCCTACCGCTGAGGCACTCTGAGTTCTGTAGCAATTCCATTTGTTAAAGTCAAGAGGCTCTCTATATGCCAAACCCAGCTTTCATTCTTTATTTGGAATAAACTTTGCCAAAATTATCAGCAACTCTGATTTAATTCTACAGGTATGTAACAGAATTTGTAAGCCTAGGCAATGTTTCAGCCCTTCAAACTTTCAGAGTCTTGAAAGCTCTGAAAACTATTTCTGTAATTCCAGGTAAGAAGAAACTGGTGTAAGACGATAGGCTCCTTTTATCTCCAACTTTTCTTGTGTATTATTGTGTTGTGTGTGAACTCCCTATTACAGATATGTGACAGAGTTCGTGGACCTGGGCAATGTCTCAGCACTGAGAACATTCAGAGTTCTTCGAGCCCTGAAAACAATTTCAGTCATTCCAGGTGAGAGCTAGGTTAAACACTGGGTGGACTTTAAATACACTGTAATACTCAGGTTGAAACCACACTTATGACATTGGACTTGTTTATTATTCTTGTTTGTCAACTTCAAGAATGCCAAATGATGTTTCCATGCAGTTCAGGTCCTAAAATTTTAGAAATTACATACTTGTTTATAAAGTCAGCTGAGTTTAACGGAGAATTGCATGAGTGTCTATAAAAGTACTAGTCTGCCCTAGTACATGTGTGCACTCTCTGTCTCTTCCTTTTTGCATTTATGATGTAAAGTTTTCTCTTTTACAATCTGGAAAAGGCTTTGCTAGCATGCCTTTACTAATTGATTTGGGTTTTACCATTCACTGCAGGTCTATTCTGAAAATAGATCTCCTTTTATAAAGGAGAAAAGATTATTATTGAACAGCATGTACCTGGCATGGGATTGTTAGTATTTTCAATTCTTTTCTCCTCTGATTATAGCTACATGGAGGCTGGTATAAAGAATGGGTTGGAGGGAGACAGCCTCATGAAACACAAAATCTGAAATGAAAAGTAACTACAAGTTCATCTTTAGGTGCTCATGGCAACATGTAAAACCACAGGCAAGAAAGCTTCCTGCCTAGGGGTGCCTGGGTGCCTCAGTCAATTAAGCATCCAACTTCGGCCCAGGACATGACCTCACGGTTTGTGGGTTTGAGCCTCACATTGGGCTCTGTGCTGACAGCTCAGAGCCTGCTTCAGATTCTGTGTGTGTTTGTCTCTCCCCCTCTGTCCCTCCCCTGCTCACACACTCTCTCTCTCAAAAATAAATGAATAAGCAAAAAAAAAAAAAAAAAAAAGCTTCTTGCCTAGATATTTACACTTTCATTTTAAAATCCCCAGAAAGCATACTATTCATAAATAAAACCTGCTTTTCATCCATTTCCCAAACCATCTGGCTATCCATTAAGCTCTGGTGTCTAAACAGCCAAGCAACAGTTTATGGGAAATGAGAATGTGTGTGACTAAGAAGATACACATTGTGGCTTATGACACTATTCCTTGGATGACCTATTGTTGTCTCTCCTCAGGTTTAAAGACCATTGTGGGGGCCTTAATCCAGTCCGTGAAGAAGCTTTCTGACGTCATGATCTTGACTGTGTTCTGTCTGAGCGTGTTTGCTCTAATTGGTCTGCAGCTGTTCATGGGCAACCTGCGGAATAAATGCTTGCAATGGCCCCCAAGCAATTCTGCTTTTGAAACCAACACCACATCCTACTTTAATGGCACAATGGATTCAAATGGAATATTTGTTAATGTAACAATGAGTACATTTAACTGGAAGGATTATATTGAAGATGACAGTAAGAAATATTGCTACATTGTTAACCTGAGTGTTGCTGAATGATTTTTCAACTATAAATAGTTGAGGCTGTGGGGTTGAAGCCATCTTTGTAAATATACTTTATTGTGTCCACTTTGAAAATAACTGATAGTCAAACTCTAATTTATTCCTAATGTCAGTAGGATTGATATGAAATGAATTAGCTAATTCTTCTTTATATTAACAGGTCACTTTTATGTTTTGGATGGACAAAAGGACCCTTTACTCTGTGGAAATGGCTCAGATGCAGGGTAAGAAACATCATATAAAAAATGTAGAACACTTTGAGAAAAAGCAGATAGGAAAAAAAAAATACAAGGGTATTCTTACATGTAGATTGCAAAGAGTAGTGCTACCTACCTAGGAAGTACCTTCTCTATGTTACTGGATTGCTATTAATTCTAAATTCACAGCCATTAAAATCACCCTTCTGGGTGAAGACCTTTTTTCCTAGAATTCCATAGTTAAGATGTACCTGATTATTACCCCAAAGTGTGAAGACCCATAGTCTTTTTTTTCTGTAAGCCCATCAGAGCTGTTTAATAAATACGGGTAAGAAAACACAATATGGGCACATTTTGATTGATAATGGGTATGTGTTGATGTGATGAGCTTTGCTGTGGCTGGAAAAGATCCAGAATATAACATGATCTTCAGGGCAAAAGCTCATTTGGCAAATTGCTTTTGAGAGAGTTGGTTGTTCTTCAAGTAGCATGTGCAAAAAAGCCAAGGGACAGATATATGTCAAAGCCATGTACAAGTTTGAGTCTGTATACCTTACAGTTCTTTTGGTCACATTCTACAATAAGGGGCACTTTAATATCTTAGTCATCCTGCTGGTCTCTCATACTTAGCATATTTTCCCAAGAGGATTAAAAAGTGATTTTAGGTCAGGGTATAATTTTTTTTAGAAGTGAAGGACAGCAACATTAAGTGACTCTTAAGCCACCAAACTTACACAGAACATATTTTGAGTCATCCCAGAAAATGGGAAACTTGTATGGCCATAAATATCTAAGCGCATTATTGAAAAAGTGTATCAGTCCCAGAGATGGTGTTGACAGGGGGAGAATTGTTTTCCTGATGTTTTTCCTAACCTTTTTTTTAGGAGAATGGAGTAAATAAGAGCATGAATTCTAGAGTTTACATATACTTGGAATCAAACCCTAATTCTGACATTTATAAACCCTGACTTTGGAAAAATATTCTAAGCTCTCTGTATCTGAGTTTATTTGTTTTTAAAATGTGGAAAGTAATATTGTCTCTTAGGGTTGTTATGGTGATTAATTAAGTAATACACATAAAGCACTTGGATTAGCACCTGGTCTATCATGAGCATTTAGTGCATTTTAGGTATTATTATTTTATATATTATTATTGTTGTTAATATAAAAGCCTAGATAAAACTTTAGAGAAGGTTGGATGATACATACTTTATCCCTATTAAGCCATAATTATCATTTCTCTTTATTGGGTAGTTAGTATGCATTAGGCAATTTATATGGTAAAATTGATGGCCACTGTTGTTAATTGTCAAATAAAATTCTGAAGAAATCTACCTAATTTCAAGACTTCCTATAAGGCTACAGTAATCAAGACACTATGGTACCTGGGAAAGAATACATATATAGATCACTGAAACAGAAAAGAGACAGCACCCTGCCCCCCAAAACACAAAAACAGACCTACACAAATGTAGTCAACTAATTTTTGACAAAGAGGAAAATGCAGTACAATGGAGATAGGAAAGTTTTTTTTGACAAATGGTGCTGGAACAATTGGAAATCCAAATGCAAAGAAATGAACCTAGGTGTAGATCTCACACCCTACCCAAGAACTAAATCAAAATCAATTATAGACCTAAATGTAAAATACAAAACCATAAAATGTATATAAGAAAGCATAGAATAAAATCTACATGACTTCAGATTTAGTGATAAGTTTTAAACACCAATAACAGAATCCATGAAAGAACAAATTGATTAATTTGGACTTAATTATAATTAAAAATTTCTGCTCTGCAGAGACACTATAAAGGGAATGAAAAAACAAGCTATAATTGGAAGAAAATATTTGCAAAACATGTATCTGAAAAAAAGACTCGTATCCAAAATATACAAAGAAAGTACTCTTAAAACTCAACAACAACAACAACAACAACAACAACAAAAAACCCAAATAACTCAATTTAAAAGCAGGCAAAAATCTGGACACCCTATAAAAGAATATATACAGAAGTCTAATAAGGATATATAAAGATGCTAAACAACATTTGCCATTGGAGAATTGAAAATTAAAACAAAAATGAGTTACTACTATATATTATATACCTATTAGAATGGTTAAAAATCCAAAAAAAAACCTGGCAATACAAATTGCAGAACAACAAGATGGATGCAGAACAATAAGAATTCTCATTCATCGCTGGTGGGAATGCAAAACAGTATAGCCACTTTGCAAGACAATCTGGCAGTTTCTTACAAAATAAACACAGTCTAACCATATGATCCAGCAATTGCCCTACTAGATATTTAGCCAATTAAATTGAAATTTATGTCTACACAAAAACATTCATGTGAATATTTATAACAGTTGTATTCATAATCACAAGAAACTGGGAAGCCTGGGTGGTTTAGTGGTTAAGCATCTAACTTTTGATTTCAGCTCAGGTCATGATCTCACAGTTCATGACATTGATCTCCATATCAGGTTCCAGGCTGCATGGAGCTTGCTTGGGATTCTCTCTCGCCCTCTTTTTCTGCCCCTGCCCTGCTCATACACATGCACACATGCTCTCTCTCTCTCTCTCTCTCAAAATAAATAAACTTAAAAAAAACCCAAAAAACTGGAAGCAATCAAGATGTCCTTTAACGGGTGAATGGATAACTGTGCTGTATTCATCCAGTGAAATATTACTCAGTGATAAAAAGAAAATGAGCTATCAAGCCACAAAAAGACATTGAGAACCTTAAATGCATATTAATACATGAAAAAAGCCATATAAACAAAGCTATATTCGTCTGATTCCAATTACATGACATTATGGAAAAGATCACAATAGAAATGATTTAAAAAATCAGATTTTCAAAGGTTTGGGGTGGGTTGACTGGGTGATACACGCAGAATTTTTTAGGGTGGAGAAATTTCTTCATGATTCTGTAATGATGAACACAAGCATCTGTCAAAACCCACAGAACTTTACAGTACAATGAGTTAACACTGTATGCAAATAAAAAAAATAATTTGTCAGTTTGGGTATCTCCGGTTGAAATACAGAATGTGACAAAGGGATATAAATATATTTAAAATGTATAAAAAAAAAACTCAAGGAAGGAGTGGGAGAATAAGTACCTATCTAAGCAACTTTGGAAATGAGTGGAGTCTGTAAGACAAAGGCAAACACCATGCACTCTAGTTAATAAAGTTGTTTCCCATGTTAGTATGGATTAACAGTCCTGAAACAACTTTGCATGTGTACTGGTATTGAACAGTTAAGCATTTAGATAGCGGATGATGGAAGCAGCCAATTTTTTTTATCTTTCCATTTATTTAAATTCCAGTTAGTTACCATATAGTGTAGCATTGGTTTCAGGACTAGAACCCAGTGATTCACCACTTACATATAACACCCAGTGCTCATCCCAACAAGTGTCTTCCTCAATGCCCATCACCCATTTAGTCCATCCCCCCATCTACCTCCCCTCTAGCAATCCCTAGTTTGTTCTCTGTATTTAAGAGTCTCTTATGGTTTGCCTCCCTACCTGTTTTTATCTTACTTTTCCTTCCTTTCTTTTATGTTCATCTGTTGTGTTTCTTAAATTCCACATCAGTGAAATCATATATATTTGTCTTTCTCTAGCTGACTTATTTTGCTTAGCATTATACCCTCTAGTTCCACCCACATTTTTGCAAATGGCAAGATTTCATTCTTTTTGATCGCTGAGTATTTCATTGTGTATATGTACCACATCTTTATCCATTCGTCAGTCGATGGACATTTGGGCTCTTTCCATAATTTGGCTATTGTTGATAGTACTGCTATCAACATTGGGGTGCATGTGCCCCTTCCAACCAGCAGTTTTGTATCATTTAGATAAATACCTAGTAGTGCAATTGCTGTATTTTAGGGTAGTTCTATTTTTAATTTTTTTGAGGAACCTCCATACTGTTTTCCAGAGTTGCTGTACCAGTTTGCTTCCCCACCAGCAGTGTGAAAGGGCTTCCCTTTCTCCACATCCTCGCCAACATCTGTTGTTGCCTGAGTTGTAAACTTTAGCTATTCTGACAGGAGTGAGATGGTATCTCACTGTGGTTTTGATTTGTGTTTCCCTGATGATGAGTGATGTTAAACATCTTTTCATGTGTCTGTTGGCCATCTGGATGTCTTCTTTGGAAAAATATAAATTCATGTCTTCTGCCCATTTCTTCACTGGATTATTTGTTTTTGGTGTGTTGAGTTTGGTAAGTTCTTTATAGATTTTGGGTACTAGCCCTTTATCAGATATGTCATTTGCAAGTATCTTCTCACATTCTGTTGGTTGCCTTTTAGTTTTGTTGATTGTTTCCTTTGCTGTGTGGAAGTTTTTTATTTTGATGAGGTCCCAATAGTTCATTTTTGCTTTTATTTCCTTTGCCTCCAGAGACATGTCTAGTAAGAAGTTGCTGCAACCAAGATCAAAGAGGTTGCTTCCTGCTTTCTCCTGTAGGATTCTGATGGCTTCCTGTGTCACATTTAGGCCTTTCATCCATTTTGAATTTATTTTTGTGTATGGTGTAAGATAGTGGTCCAGTTTCATTCTTGTGCATGTCATTTATCCAGTTTTCCCAGCATCATTTGCTGAAGAGGCTGTCTTTTTTCCATTCAATAATCCTTTCTTGCTCAAAGATTAGTTGGCTATACATTTGTGGATCCACTTCTGGGTTCTCTATTCTGTTCCATTCATCTGTGTCTGTTTTTGTGCCAGCACCATTACTATCTTGATAATTACAGCTTTGTAATACAACTTAAGGTCTGGAATTGTGATGCTTCCAGCTTTGGCTTTCTTTTTAACATTACGTTGTCTATTTGGGGTCTTTTCTGGTTCCAAACAAATTTTAGGGATTGTTTGTTCTAGCTCTGTGAAGAATGCTGGTGTTATTTTGAGAATCTACACATTTTGAATGTGTAGATTGCTTTGGGTAGTATAGACATTTTAACATCAGTTGTTCTTCCAATCCATGAGCATGAAATGTTTGCCCTGGTTTCTAGTACCGTTCTCCAATAAAAGACAAGGTCTTCTTGGACAAATGGCCAATGCTAGAGCAGGAAATATGAGTCTGTGGCATTTGCAGTGCCACAAAGTTAGAAAGTGCTAAAAAAGACAAACAAAAACAAGACACACAGAATTATGAGGTTAAATCAAAGAGAAGTAGTCAATGAAGTCAATGAAAAAGCTTTCAATGACCAAAACTGGAACAATTTAAGCAACAAATTATATAAAACAAATTAGAATTCAAACTGAAAATTAGTATTATAAGTAAATACTCATATAAACAAGTGATTGAATACCCATTCATCAGTCAGTGGACATTAGGCTTTTTATATAATTTGGCTATTGTTGATAATGCTGCTATAAACATTGAGGTGCATGTGCCTCTTTGAATCAGTATTTTTATATCCTTTGGGTAAATACGTAGTAGTGCAATTGCTGGATTATAGGAGAGTTCTTTTTTAACTTTTTGAGTAACTTCCACACTGTTTTCCACAGTGGCTGCACCAGTTTGCATTCCCACCAACAGTGTAAGAGGGTTCTTTCTCTGCTTCCTCACCAACACCTGTTGTTTCCCGTGTTGTAAATTTTAGCCATTCTAACAGGTGTGAGGTGATATCTCATTGGAGTTCTGATTTGTATCTCCCTGATGGTGAGCGATGTTGAACAGCTTTTCATGACTGTTAGCCATCTGGACATCTTTTTTGGAAAAATGTCTATTCATGTCTTCTGCCCATTTCTTAACTGGGTTATTTGTTTTTTGAGTGTTGAGTTTGGAAAGTTCCTTATGGATTTTGGATACTAACGCTTTATCAGATATGTCATTTGCCAGTACCCTCTCCCATTCCGTAGGTTGCCTTTCAGTTTTGTTGATTGTTTCCTTTGCTGTGCAGAAGCTTTTTTATCTTGATGAGGTCCCAATAGTACATTTTTGCTCATTTCCCTTGCTCTGGAGATGCATTTAGTAAGAAGTTACTATGGCTGGTGTCAGACAACATGGATGGAGCTAGACTATATTACCCTAAGCAAAATAAGTCAGTCAGAAAAAGACAAATACCACATAATTTCACTTATATGTGGAATTTAAGAAATGAAACAGATGAACATATAGGGAAAAAGAGAGAGACAAACCATGAAACAGACTCTTAGCTACAGAGAACAAACAGGGTTGCTGATGGGAGGTGGGCAGAGGATGGGTTAAAAGGGTGGTGGGTATTAAGGAGGGCACTGGTGATGAGCACTGAGTGTTGTATATAAGTGATGAATCACTAAATTCTACTTCTGAAACTAATATTATACTATATGTTAACTAACTAGAATTTAAATAAAAACTTGAAATTAAAAAAAGAAATTATTGAATAAATACATAAATGAGAGGTAATAGACAAATCCCCCATGCAGAAGAATTCCAAACAATTTATGTACCTACTCTGCTCTTAAGAAGGTGGATCATAACTCCCTGTTCCTGATGTGTGGGCTGCACATTGTGACTTCATTACAAAGAGCGCACTATGGGGGAAAAAAGAGTAAATTTACAGTGGAGAAACTTGCAAACACTACCTCCAGTCAGGTGATGAAAGTTAGTGTCGACAATGATAAGTCATATGGATAGTATGTACCCTTGATATGATAGGACAATAATAATATTGTACCTCTGTGGTCTTCTTTCCAAAAATCCATAACCCCAATCTCATCATGAGAACAACATCAGACAAATACCAATTGAAAGAAATTCTTCCAAATACCCAAAAGTATTCCTCAAAACTATGAAAGTAATCAGAAACAAGGAAAGTCTTAGAAACTTTCTCAGAGGAGCCTAAAGTGACATGATGACTAAATAGAACATGGAATCCTGAATGGGATCCTGGAATATAAAAAGGATATTAGGGGAAAAAACCTGAGAAAATCTGGATGAAGCATTGGCTTTGGTTAATAATAATGTATCAGTATTAGTTAAAATGTACCATATCAACATAAGATGTTAATAATAGGGGAAACTGGGCATATTTGGGAAGTCACTGTGCCCTCTTTGTAATTGTTCTGTAAATCTCAAGTTATTCTAAAATATAAATTTTATTTTATAAAATTCTATAGAAGTGGCTAATGAAGCAGCTCATTAAGTGGTTCCCTACTGGCCCTTCTGGCCTTTCATTTTAAATAATTGATTCTTGCTTGACACTTTGTAAAGAGCAGGAGACTAATGATGTTAGAGGCAAAAGTGTGTGGTTGCTGCCTCTTTGCCATTCTAAGTGTCTGTAAATCTGACTCCTTGCATCCAAATTTTCTATTGGTTTTCCTAATAAATTTCATATAATAACAGTATCACTGTATGCAATTACTGAAAGTGCTCTACAAATACAGGCAAGAAAATTCATCATAGACAGCAACTCTGGGTTTTGACAAGTCCTTTATATCAACATCAATTGAAATAACTATAATGGCTATGCTGACCTTAGCTCCAATTCTCTCTCTTATAGCCAGTGTCCAGAAGGATACATCTGTGTGAAGGCTGGTCGAAACCCCAACTATGGATACACAAGCTTTGATACCTTTAGTTGGGCTTTCTTGTCCTTATTTCGACTCATGACTCAAGACTACTGGGAGAATCTTTACCAGTTGGTAAGTGTCTTAGTCCATTGGGGCTGCTGCAACAATACAGACTGGATAGCTTATAAATAACAGAATTTTATTGCTCACCATTCTGGAGACTGGGAAGTTTAAGAACAAGACACCAGCATGGCTCCATTCTGGCAAGAGCCCCTTTCTGGTTCATAAGCTGATTCCTTCTCACTGTGTCATCATCTCTCTGGAGGCTCTTTTTTTCAGGCACTAATCCCATTCATGATAGCTCTACCTTCAAAACCTCCCAAAGGCCCCCACCTTCTAATACTATCACCTTGGACATTAGGATTTAAAGTTAGGAATTTTGGGGGGACATAAGCATTCAGGCTGTAGGAGTAAGGTTCAAATCAACATGTGTGGGATTTAATTTTATGAACATATATGAACTGAAAAATATCAATACTTGTTAGTAACACACTAGAATACAGAGGAGGGTCCAGTACAGCAAGTTTGCCTAGAATCCCAATTGTTCATTCAGTCAGTACATGTACAGTAAGGACTTTTTATATGAAGGACATTTCGCTAGGAACTATAGAAGATGCAAAGAATGTTCAAGGCTTTGAGTTCATAATCTAGTTATAGATATAAAAGGAACACATGAAAATATTTAAAAGCTCAATGCTCACTTTTTCTTTCTTTCCTTATTTAAATTCAAGTTAGTTAACACACAGTGTAGTATTGGTTTCAGGAGAACTGAAACCCCACCCACCCCCTCCCCCTCCCCTCCAGCAACCCTTAGTTTGTTCTCTGTATTTAAGAGTCTCTTATGGTTTGCCTCCCCCTCTGTTTTTATCTTATGTTTCCTTCCTTTCCCCTATAGTGAAAGATAAATATCATATGATTCACTTATATGTGGAATTTAAGAAACAACAGAATCAATGTTCATTTTAACACCAAACAAATCTTGGTCAAAATACAGGATGATAAAAAGTATTCATCTCCTCACTATCTAATTATGGAAATAAAATCTTTACCTGGGACATTATATAAAATACTGATGAAATTACCCTTTGTTTCCTCTAGACGTTACGTGCTGCTGGAAAAACCTACATGATATTTTTTGTCCTGGTGATTTTCTTGGGATCTTTTTATTTGGTGAATTTGATACTGGCTGTGGTGGCCATGGCCTATGAGGAACAGAACCAGGCCACCTTGGAAGAGGCAGAACAGAAAGAGGCTGAATTTCAGCAAATGCTTGAACAGCTTAAAAAACAACAGGAAGAAGCTCAGGTACTAAGTGATAAAGTTTCACGGTTACTGTTGTTATTTTTTTATTGTAAATTTTAAGTAGGAATATTGTTGTGCACAGAGGTCAAACTGGAACTGGCTTTTCATTTGGTATACAAGCACTGTCATTAGAAAAGGGAAAGCTGGGGCACCTGGGTGGCCCAGTTGGTTAAGCATCGACTTTGGCTCAGGTCATGATCTCATCATGTTCCAGGAGTTTGAGCCCCATGTTGGGCTCTGTGCTGACAGCTCAAGAGCTTGGAGAGCCTGCTTTGGAGTCTGTGTCTCCCTCTCTCTCTGCCCCTCCCCTGCTCACACTTTGTCTCTCTCTCTTAAAAATAAATAAACATAATTAAAAAAAAAAGAGAGAGAGAGAAAGCTATTCAAACCTAAAATTGTTTCTCAAGTTGGAATCAAAGGAACATTATCTATAGAAATTAGCTTGGGGTAGAAAACACAGTTGGGATAAGGTTAACTAAAATGTCTCATGAAACCTGAGAGAGGAATCTGATATTCAGTTTAATGTGAAAAGATATATAACTGGTATTTCCAACTATTCATGTTTCACTCCTAATTATAACATTTGAGGGTTTATTCTGAAGTTAATTGAGCTCAAATGTTAACAAGAGAACTTTATGTATACCTACTTTTAACCATTCTTTGGGGTTTCTGTAGCTTAAAAGGTGTTTGCTACAGCCCCTATCAGGATATCACGAAAGCATCTGCATTAGATTCCAACTTTAAATTCTCATTAATATTAAAAGGCTATTTGAACACAGGTCATGGTGAATGGGGTATTCATGTCTTGAGGGAATAGACAGAAGAACAGTATTGGCTTAAAAGAAAATCATAGGAAGACAGTAAATTCTGATTCAGGGCAGTGAAACTTACAGTTCCTCCACATTTTTGCCAATATTTGGTATGGTCAGTCTCACTAGCCATTCTACTAAGTCCTTCACTGTTTTATTCTGCATTTTCTTAATGATTAATGATGTTGAGCATATTTTCATGTTATTTTCTGTCTATGTATCTTCTATATGAAGTGGATGTTTAAATCATTTGCCCATTTGTTTTTTAAACTGGGTTTTTTGTTTTCTTGAGTTTTTAGTCTTTATATATCCTCAAAATAAGTCCTTTAGTCTTCAATGATATGTATACTTTGCAAATACTTTCTCCTAATCTGTAATTTACTTTTCATTCTTCTAATAATATTTTTAGGATAAAAGTTAAACTTTGATGAAATATACTTTACCAAACCTTTTTTGTTTGTTAGGTCATGTTTTGGCATTGTATCTAACACATTTTTGCCAAATTAACATCATACAGATTTTCTATTTTTTCTTCTAGAAGCTTTATAGTTTCATGTCCTATATTTATGTCAATGATCCATCTTAAGTTAATTTTTTGTTTAAGGTGTAATTTATATGTTGAGATTTTTCTTTTGCATATGTATATCTAATTACTATAGCACCATTTGTTGAACAAAATATCTTTCTCCACTAAACTGCGTTTGAACTTTTGTCAAAAATCAGTTGTCCAGATGTGAATGTGTCTATTTCTGGATTTTGTTCTGTTCAATTGATTTGTTTCTCTTTATACCAATACACATTTTTATTACCACAGCTATTTAATAAGTCTTGAAATTAGACAGCTCTCCAACTTTCTTTTTCATAGCTGTTTTAACTATCCTAAGCCCTTTGTAACTTTATATGGGTTCTAGAATCACCTTGTCAATTTCAGTTACATTAATTTCTGTTGCTATGTCTTCAAGTTCATCATCTTTTCTTCTGTAATGTCTGATGTGTCATTAATCCTATCCAGTGCCTTTTTTAACTCAGTTTATGCCACTTTCATCTCTAAAACATTGATCTGCATCTCTTTTATATTTCCCATGTCTTTAACATTTTGAGCAGACACAATATAGTTATAATAACTGTTTAAAGTCCTTGTCTGCTAATTCTAAATCTGTGTCAGATCTTAGTTGGTTTTAATTAATTTTTTTTCTTCATTACTGTTCATGTATTACTGATTTTTTTTGCATTCCTAACAATTCTCAATTTAATTCCAGACACTGTTAACTTTACCTTTTTTGGGTGCTGGATATTTTTGTATTCCTAAAAAAATTCTTGATCCTTATTTGGGGACATTACTTACATTACTTATAAACAGTTTGATTCTTTTGCATCTTGAAACCTTTGACGAGTTATTAGGTAGAAGTGGTGGAGCATCTAGTGTAAAGCAGACTATTCCCTACCACTGAGCGAAGATCCTTTTAAATAGTATCCAATGCCCCATTAATGCAGTGTCTTCAAAACCACTGTTACATGTATTTTGTCTGTTTTAGTGGTTATTGCAGGAGGGAGAGCAAATCCCTATTACCATATCTTAGCCAGAAGCAGAAGTCCAAATAACTTTTGTACATAGTGACTTTTTGATATATAGTGATTTTTTTTTCAGACGGATGGTTCTAGGTATTTAAAGCATTATTTGAATGACAGCAGATCTTTGAATTTGTAGATTCAAAATTTAAGTTCTTAATAATTCTGAGTTACTTTGAAGATGCACAACATATAGCACTAAGTCCTTTTTTTGAGGCTTTTTTTTGGTGGGACAGGGATTTGACAATGATTGTTTAGCTGGTTACCCAAACCAACCATTTTCTTAGCATTTGTTGAACATGCTGGCTTTACTATTTTCATCTTACCATTGGGTACAGAGTAGTATCATTGTTATATTTATTGATTTTATAAGAAAAGCTAAAAAACAAGTTTGATGATACTTGAAAATCTTATGAAAATATACCTCATGGTTGGCAGAAAGTTCTACTACATTTCAAGTACTTAAGAGTTTACTTCAGATCACTGTAAATAAAACCCATTTATAAGATAATGAAATACATTATCTATTTACAGGGCTAATTATTTATCTCAAGGTTTAAATAAATATTATAGGAGGTAATATTTGTAGATTTTATGTAAATGTATCTTAAAGAATTGGATTACTATAGTATCATTTATAAAAACAGACAAAGCAATGTGCTTGAAAATACTACACAGATACATAGTACAGGAGTAAGAATGCATTGTGAAATTCTACCATTTTAGGGTAAAATATGGCATCAATTAAAAGAGTATAATCTTTTAAAGTTAGAAGTGAAAGTGTATAATGTCTATTAGAAGTTTAAAGAATCTAATTATCTGACCTAATTAGGTCAACTAAAAAATGTCCATTCTTTTCACTTAAGTGTCAGTTATTGGATTCCAGTGAACAAATGATGATTTGATAGCTTCATACATATAAAAATTTAAACTGATTCTAGGGTAACTAATCCCAGTATTTTAATAGGGACTAGGATGGCACAGTACCAATCCAATATTACTTCCTTATTGAGAGTAGAGGTAACAATTCCCAGATAATAGCCAATGTTGAAACACAGGAAGGGGTTGGAGGCAGACATAGAGGGAGACGTAGTCTACCCATGAGATCATTGGTGCTCCACTGTAAACTTGCATCTTGCTAATCACCAGTGACTCTTCAAATTTACCATTTAGTCAATGACTTCATGAAGCCTAACATCACTTCTGTTTTCATTTAGTATCTGTTGAAGGACCTCCTAGTGCTAGTCATTGTTTAGACATGAAAAAGTAATGTAGTAAGCCCAGTGAACTCACAAATCAAGTATAACTTTAAAGGATCATGAAAGACAAAACCCAACAACAACAAAAAGATTTATCCTAAGTCACCATAACTATTTGGCAGTTAACTTGTGATCTTTAAATGTCTAATAGTGCCCAATATAACACATCCCATAACAATGTATATTGATCTGATAGGAAAAATTTAATAGTAAACTTTGGGGCAAAATTAGAAATAGTGGTATTTAAGAGATCCAAAATAATTAGAGGTAAAATTGAAACAGGTATAGTTAATGTCTTGTAATTTTAATGGGTTTTTAAACCTGGATTTATGTCTTTAAATTTTTTTAAGTTTATTTATCCATTTTGAGAGAGAGAAGTAGGCAGGGAGGGGTAGAGAAAGGATCCCAAGTGCAGAGCCTAATGTAGGGCTCAAACTCACGAACAGCAAGACCATGACCTAAGCTGAAATCAAGAGTTGGACGCTTAACTCACTGAGCCACCCAGACACCCCCAAACTGGATTTATGTTAATTTTTTAAATATATGAAATTTATTGTCAAATTGGTTTCCATACAACACCCAGCGCTCATCCCATCAGGTTCCCTCCTCAATACCCATCACCCACCCTCCCTTCCCTCCCACCCCACATCAGCCCTCAGTTTGTTCTCAGTTTTTAAGAGTCTCTTATGCTGGATTTATGTTTAAAGTGAAGTATAATTACAAGCAGCCATGTGGCTTTATTTTTTAAGGACTGTGTGTATACAGTGAGTTATATACGCTAAATCACACAGAAAGGTTATAAGAAGAACTAAATGTTACTCCTTGAGTAAATATTAAGCATATATTTGTTATTTGTTATAGGAGGAATTCATCAATGCAATACTCTCAATCTAAGTAAGCAGGACATTGGTCTTGTCACAGAGATGGGTAGAAACAGGTACACAGACATGAGAAGTGACAGGAAACATCTGCCTTTGAGGGAATCGGCAAATCACTGGCAGTGGAACAAGTGACAGATTTGAGTTGATGAGTGACACAGAAAATGTGTTGTGTCGGGAGGTTACTGTTGTTGCCTTAGAAATGCTTTAGTTTTGAGTTATTTGAACTGTTATCCAGAATACGTAGGGAAATCATGTCTTATGCAAAACAAATTCCGGAAGTGATTTAAATGAACATGAGTTTCAGGATTATGACAAAGGAATATTACCACCACTTCCTTTATTTCTAACTGCAAACAAGTCAATAAATGATTAACACTGTGTGTTGCACTGTGTTACTGTGTATGCAAAGTGGAAAGGAGAATTAAAGACTTTATTTGGATAAAAATAAATATATGTATATTCATTAGTTCAACAAATGCTGTATATTATGTACCTCCTATGTATCAACTACTAAGCAACTCTAACTTGCTACAAATAAGTGCTTCATTTATTCACTTTATTTTATATATATTTACATTGGACTCATTCATATTTACAAAGGGCCCTTAATATTTCTCATCTTCCATTACTAATGATATTAGAAGTGATACTAAAATCAAGAATCCAGTAAAAAAAATCTGGCTCTCTGACACTATGTAATTTTATAAATACCCAAACTCTGAATTACTGTTCCATTAAATTGCTAGACAATGACTTATACTGAGTCTTAGATCTAGGTTTCCATAATGAATATAGTATTCAATATAAACAAAAATCTGTTTTACATTTTACGTACATTTTACATTGCTTAGCCCAACACACATATTTAATTCTATATGGAGTACTATCATTCCTATCCCTGGGATCATGATAATCCTAGAATATTTGTATTATACCACCTTTAATTTTAAGCCTTTCTTTTTCTTTTTAATTATTTGCAGTTGAGATGAGATTTAGAAATAGAAATTATTTTGGAGGCTTTGCTTCTTTTCAGGAAGGAAAAAACAAAAAGCATGTGTTATCAAACTCATTTTAAATTGTTTTATCTTCTTTCCTAAAATATGTTTCTGTTATACAGACCATCGTGACACATAGTCTTTTAGGAGATCTTCAAAATCCAAGTCTAAATATGATGTGTTGTTCTTTTCCCACCCTTACCCCAGTGTCTAAGACAATTGACAGCTTAATACCTTTTTTGTCTTTATTCACCAAACATTTACTGGACACTTTTTATGTCAGGTGGCATAATAGGCAATGTGCACAAATACATATGACTAAATTCTTATCTAGCATTTATCTAGTAGAGAAGATAGGATAGAACAAAATGGGTGGCTAAATTAGAGTTGTTTGTATTCAGTAATGACATGTGTAAAAAGTTGAACCAACATTCTTATAATTTAATCATTTCCACTTCTGTGATTATATTTAAAAACAAGAATATACTTAATAAGAACTCAGCTTTGATATGCACCATATCGCTGTTTCATATTCTCTCTAGTCATGGCTAAATCATTTCCAGTCTTAAAATACTATTCATATAAATGAAATTACAACACATTTGTCATGTGTCATCTTAGAGCTGGTTGTTTCTTTAGTATATACAGAAATTCAAAACAACTAAGTATACTTAGTGCTGAAACAAAAAAAGAAAATATTTGAAGATCTAATAATCCCTTGAATGATCATTTCAGGCATTTACTGATTGCTATGTTAATCACTTTATTTATAATAACAATAAATAATATATAAACATTAAAAAATTTAAAACTAAAAGTGCTATGTAATAAATTAGTCATGTTAATCTCAGTTCACCCTAGGGATGTGAACTATAGTACTGAATATAATTCAAATGAAGGAAGAGGTCAAACTTGCCAATATATTCCCACTCTTTTTATCTGGTGGTAAAGCAGTAGGCACTTCAAATGATTTGAGTTCATCACCAAAGGAAAAGAAACGATCTTAGTCCTAGATTTAGAAGGAAAAAATATCACTCAGTTGTTCACAGTCACATGTGGGAAGAACAAGTCTGTGGATGGAATTGGAATAGTAATCAGATCAGCAACCACCGCAAAGAGAACATTTGCTTTTAAAATGTAGAAGATATTTTTAAGAGAGCAATTTTGCCTAGAAATTAAGCTAATCCCAACAGGGTTTTTTTTTTTAAAGACTCTCCAAGAGATGTACCAAACCTGACTTTTCTTGCCTTAATGCATAGGTTACCATATTGCTTTGTACTGTTTTAAATCGTCATTATTAAGTAAACTCTCTTGTGGTAAAACACAACGAAATGACCAGAATGTTTCCATATGCTTAATAGTCTTACATGGCAATGTGTGTACCACAGTCAACTGTTTCCAAAATGACTTGTTATAAACAGTGCCTGGCTTTGTCTCAAACAGGCAGTTGCAGCCGCATCAGCTGCTTCAAGAGATTTCAGTGGAATAGGTGGGTTAGGAGAGCTCCTGGAAAGTTCTTCAGAAGCCTCGAAGTTAAGTTCCAAAAGCGCTAAGGAGTGGAGGAACCGACGGAAGAAAAGAAGACAGAGGGAACATCTTGAAGGAAACAACAAAGGAGAGGGAGACAGGTTTCCCAAATCAGAATCTGAGGACAGTGTCAAAAGAAGAAGCTTTCTTTTCTCCATGGATGGAAATCGACTGACTAGCGACAAGAAATTCTACTCCCCTCATCAGGTATGGTTTTCTATGAAGTGTTGCATTTGTTTTGTCATTTCTATTGCTTTGTATTTACTGATTTTGGCATATTTTTATAATATCTCATATAAATGAGGGACAGGGAACTAACATTTAATGGTTATTTAATTTGTATCATAAGTTGTCTTTAAAAGACTTTTATTAAACCATTGAGAACTTTTAAGGTAATCAGCTTTACACACGCACTAATTTGAGACCCTGTTTCTTAATCTCTTTTTGGGGGTTGAGGGTATGTAACCCACCTATCAAATTTTTCTCTTCAGTGAGAGTTTTGCAATCTCTTGTTTACCTTTTTCATTTTGAGACCTCAAATGAACTTATTATCTTTGCATATGGGTGTCTCCTTTTATTTTTTGAGGTTCTCACTGCAACATATGTATGAATTTTGAAAAGAAATGTTACTGGATTTTGCCTTATTCTTTTGATACGAGAACTGTGCTGTCATAAGTCTCCATTATGCTGACATGGTGTTGCTCTATGAAACATTAGAATGAAATGACCTAAGTGCTCTTGGAAGAGACCTAAATTGAAGGCAGTATATGTTTGCTCTGATTTAATATGAACTACACAATTCTGCAGCATATCTTCAAGCCAATGAGGGAAAGTAGTTTTAAATCTTTGTTAATACATTTTATGGGTTGCATAATGTAAAGAGTAAATAATTATGATATCTGTGATAAGTACAGTATGGCTTTGAACATTATTTGGTTCCCCTAGAATTTCATGTGCCATGAATCATTAACTCTTATAATCATATTAATCTGGGTCAGAATTATACCTTAAAAATAATGTTTTAGGGGGCATTATATAATTGAGATAAAGCAAAAAACTCTGTATCAACCAAGAGTTATGACATCTTTCTTATAAAGAACAAAAACTTTTCTAAAAATTAGAAGGATAAGCACAAAATTCAATACAGTGTTTAGTTATTGGCTGACAGGAAAGGGCATATGCAAGTCATCAATGGGTGTTTATTTTTTAATTTATATTGAAGATGTAAATAAAATAAAAAATAAATCGCTAATAAACTCCATGTTAATAACTTGAATTCTCTTAGTAGAACAAAATAGATGTGCACACACAAAAAGTTAAAAGATAAAAATCATTTTCCTTCAGATAATGTCACTACCAAGAGATCCAATTATTGTCTTGCATAATACAAATAGAAAGTATGGTTTTATATCAGCACAACGCATTTGGGATTAACTGGAAGCTCTATTTGTCTATTTCTGTGACCAGATTTTTTTTTTGCTTAAACTGTCACCCTTGATATTTTAGCATTATTAAGACTATTAGGAGTCATTAGGATTAGGATTATTTGACACTAACATAATGATTGACGTCAAAGAAGCTTGTGTTCATATGTCAACTCCAAGTGAGTTCTGTGACCTTTCTAGTCACTTGTACTATGTTCAATTTCCGTAAAAGAGGGTAATGATGTCTACCTTAAAGAGTTGTGTGAGATTAAGCAACACAGAGAAACCTTATGTGACAAATAGTAAAAGCTCTTATTAAGTTGGTGAATTATTCAAAATGAAGGAACTTTCGAGTAGTTTCAATAATCGCAAATGTATATGCATAGTAGCAGTATTTATGTGAGCACATTTATATGTTTTTAAAAACAGCATTACTTCCATCATTGTTTCATCACCGTGCTCAAAGATAAACTGAGGATTAGTTCATTCAGCCAATCAACAAATATTTTTTGACCACCCGTTAAGTGGCAGAAATAGTTCTAGGTAATGAAAATACTTCAGTGAATGAATACAATTCACTGACTTCATGGAAATTTATACTAAAGAAGAAGACAGACAATATGTGAGATAAGTTATACACTGTGTTAGAAGGTGATAAGTGCTATGGGGAAAAAAAAAGTAAATCATGAAAAAGGGATCAGGAGCACTAACTGGATGTAAAAATTGTAAATAGGGTGGTTTGGGATGCTCTCACTGTAAAGGAGATATTTCAGCAAAGATTTTAAGGAGGCAAGAAAAGGGACTATCTCATTGAAGAGCATCCCAGACTCGTGGAAGAGCCAAGTGTAAGGCCCTGGCATGGCAGTATGCCTGGAATGCTCAAGGAGCATCTGTGAGCCTGTGTTGAGTGAACCACGGAGAGGCAATAGCAGAGGGAAGTTGGGGAACAGCCAGAATTTTAATACTCAAAACAGAATCAGTATATACACATGCTATATATAATTTATTTTCCAGTATTTATAGATACAGGGATAGTAGGTAGGTAGATAAATAGGTAGGGAGATAGATAAATGGATAGATAGATGGGAGAGATTTTAAAAGTAAAAGAAAGATCCTATTAACTGATAATTTACATATTCCAGTAAAGACAGACAGGGAGCATTAACAAAACTCACAAGCAAAAATATACCAGAAGCAGTTTACAATTTCTGGTTGTATAAACAAAAAAGGACTCTCTGATAGTAAAGAAAATCAGTGAAAGTAGTGGGAATAGGAAGCATAAAATGGACATGGCATACTGTTCAAAACAAATTTATCTTCTGAAAATGTCGAGGCAGAGAAGCCATAAATTATGGATACACTGCCCCATACTAACATAAATTTTAAATTTTTTTTTTACATTTAGTCATTATTTTATTTTCAAATAGATAAATCATGTTCAGAGTATAACATGAAAAGGTACTTAAGGATGTACAATGGAAAGTGAATCCCCTCCAAAGATTTTAGCTATGTTGTTTGGACACACAGATGATTTATTTCAACCAGGTTTGTAGTTATAACCAAGTATAGTTGTTGATTTATTGAAAACATTGACAGGTACATATACTGAATTTGAAATGCTATTGAGTATTGCCAACACTCACTTTACATGTTCCCACTAGAACATCTTTAAATTCTCTGCATCATCTTCCATCTTGACTTTTCCCAATTGACTTCAAGTTCAATCCCCCTACATGCAGGATTGTGTTTTACACACCTAATGTCTTCTATTTTCCCAATTGTTATTGAATATTATAAGAGAAAAAGTTCATATTTATCTTCTTGGAACAAGGCAAAAGAAAAATAATGAAGATACCTGGGACTCATGTTGTGCTGTGTCTGAGGCAAAGAAAAATGGCCTTTTGGTCTTCAAAGCATAAAAGCTTGTTTTCTTTGAGAAAGGGCTGCCACAGCTGTGGGTATTCCCTCTACTTTGCTGCATCTTCTAGTGTGTTATTTTTGGTTTATTTTCTCTGAATACTATTTTTGTTATCTTCTTTTTCAGTCTCTGTTGCCTTGAAAGCTCTGCTCATACCCGTTATTATACTTTCCAAAGAGTGAATAGAAATTTCAAATAAACTCAAAATTCTGGAAAGCCTTTGAAACACCCCAACATAAAAACATGCAAATTAAATGAATGTGCCAGATACATTATAATGTACACACATACCACATATCACATACTCCCAACCAATATCCTGTAGACTGATTTTCAGTTCCCAAAGTCAGTTGTGGAACATAGGTACATTAAGATGATCATCCTGAACCATCCTAGGGATTAGTGTAAGAAAAAGTTAGCTTTCTTCTAATACTTGCATTAGAATCACCTGGAATATGTGTGGGATAGTAAAAAAAAAAATGGGACCTAAAAATACACACCAAAGTTTCAAAACACAAGTCTGAGAATAACCACTATTATATTGCTAATTAAAATTGAGTCCAGGGAGATTAAAACATTAACATTCTTTATTACTGGGGGCTGAGTTTATGTCCCCATGGTATCTGATTTCTTGATCACTTTGATCGATTAGAAAATCAGTCTAACCACTGTCTGGCACTGGGTAGCCAACTATGTGTGAACTGAGTGTCACAGGGGCACAGTCTCAAGTTGGACAAGCTGGATAGTCAATAGTTCCTGTGGATAGTCTAAGTAAGTCCAAAGCAAGAGCACATTTCTTAATGAAAAATATCTTTCCAGAACATCACTATGACAGAGGGCAACAGCAATTATTCTGGTGCTTTGCAGTCTGGGAAAAGCCATAAAAATAAAGCTAAAAATGGGACCTAAGAAAATCAGCATGACCTAATTAGGCAGAGGAACCAAAAATAAATTTGATGGAGTCTGCCTTTCCTATGTTTTTTCCCACTAAAATTATTTTATTTGGCTTTATACTGAAGTTTGGAGGAAGAATGGGAAGGTCCAGGCATGTCTGCTACAGGCATATGGATATATATGCGTGTGTGTGTGTGTGTGTGTGTGTGTGTGTGTGTGTATACAACCACATACATATAAAACCCTGACAATGAAGATAGATAGGAGAGGTTATGAGAGTCTAAGCAGGGGGAGCAATGGGGAATGCCATTTTTTTTAAGTTTACGTATTTATTTTGAGAGAGAGAGCACGAGCAAGGGAAGGGCAGAAAGAGAGGGAGAGAGAGAATCCCAAGCTGGCTCTACATTGTCAGCACAGAGCCAACACAGGGCTCAACTATGACATCATAACCTGAGCCAAGACAAAGAGTCAGCCGTTTGATGGACAGAGCCACCCAGGCACTCCTGGGAATGTCATTGTTAATGATGAGGAGAATAAACAAAGATTCTACAGACTGAATAGAGATTTTTTTTAAACTATCGCCAAGTCCAGAATAGAGATATTTGGTGTTGCTAGTTTAAAATTCATTCAAAAGGGTGAAAGAAGGGATTTCATGTTAAATCTTCATTTTCCAGTACCATTTACCCAATTTATTTGAGAACATATGCAATAAAAAAGTTCTGAATCATCCAGTTCCTTTTAATAAAATTGAAGCGAGATCAGAAGGATAAGCTATCTTCTACCTCATCCTCCTTGGTAAAGTCATGTAGATATGTCTTGCCTTTTTAAACTAGTGTTGAATTTTAATAGATAATAGTGTTGATAATAGAATTTATATGGCAGTTTAGGAATTCTCTCTGTTGTGTTTGCTATGACATATATTCTCTCATGGTGAATCACTAGTAGCTATATTTGGGAAACTATTAGCAAATTTGCAAGACAGCATCATAGGTAAGTTTCGTGACCTTTATTCCCACATGGACAGAGACCAACAGATCCAGAAAGAAAGTAAACTAATTTCCTTTTAGAATCCAAAAAAAAAGAAAACAGAGAGATAATAGTTTTGTTTTTAAATCATTATCTAGAAGTAACACATTTGGCATACATATTTTAAATTTGAGCCAACAATCTCTCTTGAGCCATAACTTATTTTCCAAGTTGCATGCTCTTCAGATCATAGCTTTTCATAGTGAAAGCCATCTACTGTTTGTTTAACCACCACTTCCTCCAAAAAGAATCATTTGTCCTTTCTTGTATCAGTTCTACACCTATAACATTATAATAACAAAATCCACCTCATAGTATTAGAGTTAAGAACAAATGAAATAAATGGTCATGCACTTAGTAAATTATAAATCGCAATTCTTAATCAGAAAAACACCCTTTATGCCCAAATTTGCATTGTAGTCTTTAATAAAAATATCAAAACATATGTGTTCTCTCTAAACTTGTTTAGAGCAAGTGTTTAAGAGCCTGTGTTTAAGAGCAAGACTATTCTAATCCAAACAGATTCTGCAATATTAAGACTTTTGTTAAGTAACTGTGTTCCCCCCCCACTCCCAATTCCTTTCTCCCTTGCTCTCTCCTCAGTCTCTGTTAAGTATCCGTGGCTCCCTGTTTTCCCCACGACGCAATAGCAAAACAAGCATTTTCAGCTTCAGAGGCCGGGCAAAGGATGTCGGTTCTGAAAATGACTTTGCTGATGATGAGCACAGTACATTTGAAGACAGCGAGAGCAGGAGAGACTCACTGTTTGTGCCGCACAGACATGGAGAGCGACGCAACAGTAACGTTAGTCAGGCCAGTATGTCATCCAGGATGGTGCCAGGGCTTCCAGCAAATGGGAAGATGCACAGCACTGTGGATTGCAATGGTGTGGTTTCCTTGGTGGGTGGACCGTCAGCTCTAACCTCACCTACTGGACAACTTCTGCCAGAGGTGATAATAGATAAGTTAGCTACTACTGACATTACACACCAATTTGAAATAATCAAAGTCTGGGCAGTTTAGCCTGTTATACCATCCTGCTTCCCCCAAATGAAATGCCTAAAAAATACTATATGATTTATTGAATGAAAAACAATAGAATCTTTAGAACCAACTGAACTGTAGAAGACCATTAGCTTTCAAATGCATTAGAGTTTTTAGAGTCTGAGAAGAAACATCTGCAAATTCGGTAGACGTACCAACACAAAATAATGGACACTGTGACAACCAAATTGTTATTATAAATGTATGTTCACACAGAATTATACAATAATTTATTAATATGATGGAAATTTCATACACTTAAAATTAAATGTTATAATGACCAATATATTGATAATAGGCAGTTTCCACACAAATATCAATATTACAGGGAAGTTAAAATGTTTTGATGTCTATTAAGATTACCCTAAAATGTTTTGATTCTTATAGGATGGCATATAGAAATAATCAAAGAAATCTCAGGAAAGCACACACATTTCATTGTACATCTGTGTTTGTGCATGGAAAAAAAAATTGGCCCATATATGTCAATATAGCTTCAAAGAAAATAACTCTGCCTTGCAACATTATAATCCTACTACTTTTGGGGGGGGGAAGATTGATCTTATTATTAATCATTGAGATAAGCTGAAAATAATCTGCATTTGAATGAAATGAAACAATATATGACTTTAGCATGCTTATGAAATTTCTCTGAAAATTCTAACAGGTTAATTAAAATATTCCTGCAACAAAATTGCCCTATACAATTGCATCCAACTGGTGAATTCTTGTTAAATTCTATTGCTTGTGATAATTTTTAAAAGGTGTTTTTAACTTAATAATAAATTTAATATTTTATTATTACTTGAAAACTATTAACTGGAAAAATTGCATGTAGCATGATTTTCCAAAGAAATGCTCTGTGGTATTGTATTATTCATTGAAAGGGTGGTTTGAACCATCAGTATTTGGTTTGCAGGGCACCACCACTGAAACAGAAGTCAGAAAGAGAAGGCTAAGTTCTTACCAGATTTCAATGGAGATGCTAGAGGATTCCTCTGGAAGGCAAAGAGCCATGAGCATAGCCAGCATCCTGACCAATACAATGGAGGGTAAGAAGCAAGCCACAAGATAGTCAGCTTTACATGATTATATGCTTTGTGGAACTATCTCTTCTTCCTATAGAATTAATAAAGTCAATTACCTAAGATCAGAACTCTGTAACAGACCTACGTAGATGATATGTAGAATATGGTATTATCACACTGGTTACAAAAACTAATATTATCCCTTTTTCTTTTTAACACCTTATCTGGTCTGCAGAGTGGTATTACTCCACTAGATTTTATGTCAGTGAGGATTTATGTTTATGTTACATTATCCTTAAACAATTAAACACTTCCCTTGTTAAGTCTTGGTATGTAAAAGAACAAGGAAACACCTCTTTCAAGCTTTAGTCAGTTCTCTGGGCAGGGAGGTAGTGATGTAGTTGGAGGAGGCATATAAATAAATTGGATAAATAAAAACTTGTGTTTAACATTGACCCTAAAAAAAGATCTCTCCTCCATCTTCCACATGTACAGAAACCATTACATTCCTCCAAAGGAGAGCTCACACAAAACTTGTTAATTTTGACACATGGGAGTGGGCAGCAACTATTAATCTTCTGTTTATTCATTAAATAAGTCTCCAGATCATGAAGTCTGGAGGGATATTCCATTAGTTTTGCAATTTTATAAGTCTTTTATATAAGTAGTATTTAACATGTGTTTAGAAAATATCAATTACATTTTGTCTCTTGTCCTGTTGGTGTATGTGATACCTGAACAGTCACATAATAATTATAACAGGTTTCACAAATTAAAATTACTAGCAACTTTTAAAAATATTTTAGGCTAAAGTTCTGAAAAATATGAGTAAATATGAATAACATAAATAGATTTCGGTTTGAATCTATACTAAAAAGGGCACACTACATTCTCGTTAATGCTAATGTGGAGACAATCAGAGGAGAGAGCTGGTCACACATTAATAAGAATCATAGCTTTAGACAGTGTTCTTACAAAGGCACTTTCAAAAGAAATAATACATGTTTGATACATTTAATTATTTCTGTAAAGATTATTTAAAAATTGTTTTGATGGTGGACATTTATTTTTATTCAGTTTTTTCTTAAAGTGAAGATAACTCTTTGTAAATGTCCTAGCGAAATATAGTAGCTTTCTGTTCACCCTTTGCAAGTTAAGAGGGTGGATCCACTACTGACATTTAAAAAAAAATGTTTTCATAAAAAGAATAGAGCAATTTAATCAATAATTACCTAGTTATTAGCTAATGAAGTTAGCTTATTTGAAGCAAAACATTAAGTTGAAGGTATTTATTTTCTGTACTTAAATAAAGGAGAAAGAAAAAATGTCTGTATCTTCATATGAAATTTACAATGAATATTTTGTGAACATATTTCATGGGATTGCCTTCTCAGGTTTCTTAAGCTAAGTAATATGAACTTTCATCCCCAGGTAGAAGCACTGATTTTGTCAAATATTGTATAATCTAGAGCAACAATAATTCATTTTTATTGTTATTTACTACTCTTCCTTTTTATTGTTCCCCTAGAACTTGAAGAATCTAGACAGAAATGTCCTCCATGCTGGTACAGATTTGCCAATGTGTTTTTGATCTGGGACTGCTGTGATGCATGGTTAAAAGTAAAGCATCTTGTGAATTTAATTGTCATGGATCCATTTGTTGATCTTGCCATCACTATTTGCATTGTCTTAAATACCCTCTTTATGGCTATGGAGCACTACCCAATGACCGGTCAATTCAGTAGTGTATTAACTGTAGGAAACTTGGTAAGTTCATTTGAAGTTTACTTATTCCCTTTGACAAGGATGGGGGATATAGACCAAAGGAAAAAAAAATCCCTTTGTGCTGTGTAGGGAATCTCAGTGATAAGATCTAAAAGTCAACTGGTATGAATGCTGATTGGTCAGAACAATGTCCATGCTGATTGACCGTGGTGTCTTACCAGTTGTAAACTTTTTAAATCTTTACTGTCATTCTTGCTGAAGTATAGGTCTAGAAAAACCATGATATCTAATTCCAGCTCCACAAAAATGCTGTTTTAATATACACAGCCTCTAAAGAAATCATGTCCATTGAAGGGAATATATAAAGATTGATTTCTGTACAAAAGAAGACATAGTTGTTTCAAATTGAATTACCTAATAAAATGCTTCAGTAGTATTCACATAAGTGAAGAAACAGTAAAAACGCATTTGTAATTTAGTCATACTTTTGGTTCAAAATACTTGAGCAGGCATCTGTGTATGTATGTGTTGACAAGTACATTTCCTCCTTAATCTATATGAGAAAATTGAAATGGATAAACAAGTAACGAAAGGATTATTCAAGAGCTTCCTTTGGGGCACAAGACAGAAATAAACTCAAACTACCTTAAGAGGAAAATAAAAAGAGTGACCCCTAAAATGGAAAGAAAAAGATGAACTACCAAACCATATAAAGGGTAATTCTGCAGTTGGGCTTCAGGAAATGCTTTAACCAAGGACTTAGATGTAGCCCGAGTGTTCACTTTGTCTTTTATCTCTGGGTCAGGGAACATGTTTAGGCATACCTCACTGGTTTTACATCTTGTAATATCTGCACTAGAAAAAGACTGGATCTCTATTTCAGTTCCAGTTCAAAGACTCTCATGATAGGACTCTTGTTTGGTATAGCTTGAGTCAGATGCTCACCTCTGGCTTAATCAGGGGCACAGGGTGGGGCCATGTGAAAACATGACAGATCTGAGGAATCATACAGGTGGAGGAGCAATTCCCAACAGAAGTTGAAAAGGGAATCCTGGGCAGACGATTTCGTAAAAGTCTACCCAGTAAGTGGCCTCAACTTAATTACATTATTTGACTTAGTAAAACACACATCTGATTCTTGAGATTTTCTTCATCCTTGACACTTGTGATACTGATTTTTCTTAAATGATTGTTCCTTGATCTTTCCGATCACTCTATCTTTGCCTTCTTTTCTGGGCTTCTTATGAAGTCTACTAAGGCTATGTTTTCCATTCAATGTTTTTATGTACTCAACAACGATAGGAATTATCTACTGTTGTGGTATAAGCTGCATCCCAGTTCTATATTTCCAACTGTTACAGATAGTTGTTCAAGGATAGCTTTAAACACAGTATGTGACAGCTGAAAGATCATCTTTCTCACAGCTTATTGAAAGTCCTAACAATTTCAGTGTAGTCTTGTGTTACCTCTAGTCGTAACCTCCCAGCTTCAAAGAGCCTTTCAACTTCAAAGATAGAAATCGGATAGCCATTTTGACTTACTTCTCCTTTATTTCTTATATACAAGTTGACATGAAGACATTATTTCTTCTTTCAAGGTATCTCTTTTTTAATCCTATAACTACTATTAAAATAATATTAACACACTGCACTCAGTATGCTTGCACTTTGCTAACGTGTTATCTGTATTTGTGGTTCAACAATCCTATTTGGTTTTCAAGACTCCCCATCTGATCCCATCCTTTCTATACCATCTTATTGTCCACTGTTTCCTAAATCAGCCACTATTGGCCCATCAGAACAGCTATGTCACTATACTACACAAACACCACATCTTACATATGCTTACATGCTTACATCTTATATGCTTACATATGGAAAAATATTTCACTGTTCTCTACATTCACATCTAGAGTGTTCTAATCAAAATTACCTCATCTCAATTCTTCATATTCTTCAAGGTTATGTCCCATTTTTCTTTTGTATCTCCTACAGTATTTACATGGTTGCAGCTCAATAAATAACTAACTGGTTGTTTCCTAATCAAATGGGCTGCTTCAATTGAGTAGCATGTTTTCAGGAAAGAACATGGGCTCTGGAGTTGGGTGGAAGTGGGTTTGACCTCATTGCCAATGCTTACTAATAATGTAGCATCTGGACAAGTCTGATAAAAAATCTGAGTCTTTGTTTTCTATTTTGAAACGGATATACTAATACCCATCTCCTGGAGTTGTTGTGAAGGCTGAATGAGGTAATGTGAAAATAATACTATGCCTGGCATCTAGCATGTGCTCAATAAACAATTTCCTTCCTCTAATATATGCTATTAACCTTTCTCTGAAATACTGATAGAAAACAGTTCTGGTCTAGCTCCTGTATTTTTCCCAAGATACTGGTCAGGGAAGTTGAACAGTTAGGAAGAAATTTTGGAAATTTTCCAGAGTGAAGCAGGAAATTGAGGTTTCATGGAATTCCCATGTTGAAGCACTAGTTTGGAAGCACAGGATAAGAGAGGTTGGATTATAGGATGATTGAATGGAAAAGCACTAGACTAAAGCACCAAATCTGGGTTGAAGTCCACTTGTCCGTGCTAAATAATTGGGTACTCTTGAAAAAGTCATTTAGATCTTTGGGTCTGTTCTCTAATGAGTAGAATATATCAGACTAGATGATTTTTCATGTCCCTTCCAGTTCTAAAATTCTGTAACTTTATGAGTAGCAATGGAAATAATGAGGTATAGAAATGAGGTAGAAGACTGATGCCTGATATATTGTGGTAGAACCATTGGTAAGCTGAGGTTAACACTGGGGAAACAAGGCTCATCAAGATACAGAGTGCACATGACAGGAAACAGACCTGAGTTAACTATTACCAATCATAAAAGTAGGAGAATTTGTAAACTATTTGTATTAACCAAAATATCTTTGTTATTATTAATATCATATATAAGCCATTTCATAGCTTCTCATATAGTATCATATTTTATACCCATAACAAGCTTTATAATAAATATTTATATATGAAAATTTATAGGTTTAATTGTATGTAAATAATATGTAAAAAATCTATTTAAGGAGAAAGAGACAGAGACAGAGAGAGGAAGAGAGAGGGAGGGAGAGAAGGACAGAATATAATCTTTATATCTTGGGTACTTAGTTGACTTTGGACTCTATTTTACACCATGCATGGTTATATTGTGTATTTTGTGGAGTTTACAGTTCACTCACTTAAATAAATTTAGTTTCTATGGAGAGTTATTAGTCCTCAAATGATTATATAATACCTTATAAATAAGGACATTTAGGTTTTGGTTGAATTGTTAGCAAAGGAACATACCATAAAAGACTTGTAGAACGTTCAGCTTTATTTAGATCAATGTGCCCCATTTGTATCCTGTTTCTGGAGCACATAAAAAGCACATCACTTCTCTACTGATTGGGTTGATCAAACTTGAGTATCGAGAGACTTCAAATATCTGTTGAGTTTCTCTAAGATGCTCTATTTTGTTTTTGTTTTAACCATTATAAAACTAATGCACCCACCTTAAGAGATTTTATAAGCAAAAAATCTTCCATCAATCATAGCAGATTAGACAACTTCTTCATCATACAAACATTTCCAACTAACCTGTAACTCTTTCTTCAACGAATACAGATAGAGGTCTGTAGCTTACTATAACTCTCATTTTAACCAATGATTAAGAGTCCATGATATCCTTTTATTCTGCTGGATGCTGAAGGGAACTTGGAACATGGTACTTGTACTAAGGATTTCACAGGTTATTTGCATATAAAAGCCTAAAGAAACACAATTAGCTAAATTATTTCAATTAAATGGTGTGGAATAGAGTATAAATTTAAAATCTCAGGATAGGGACATGATAACTCTTTGAAGGAAAAAAAAAAAAACTTTTGCTTATTGAAAGATTAAACACTTGGGAGCCGAATCCTAAAATTTACCTGAGAGGCATTTTGCATCAATGAAGGTGCTATCTGGCCATTTAGCTCCTTTCCTAATATAATACAAAGCTATCTTGTCTCCAAACTAAAAACTTATCATGAGGCTCTTGTGTAATAATTTTTGTCACCAATTTCTGAATAAAATTTGGTAGGCAATACAATGCTGACAGAAATCCAAGAATTTTAGATACAGACCTGATGAGTCATCTCAATGAATATCCTCATTTGACAGATGAGGGAAAGGAACACCATAAATGTTAAATGATTTCCCATAATTTTTCTTTAAGTATATTTCAATTTAACCTCCCCCACCGATCAACAACAACAAATATTTAAAGATGTGTATCCAAGAGGCATGGGAATAATAAAACTAAAACCATTAAAATAAGAGGCTAATAACAATAGAGCAAAAGTAGGCTACAGTTACATCAAATTCACTACAAAAAAAAAAAACGGAGCATCAGTCTGGGCAAGCAGACGTTCTGGAGAGCAAACTGATTGATAGGCAAACTTCAGCTTTTAGGATGAACATTTCTCTTTTTCATGTACATCAACATAACCTTCTTCTCTAAGTAAATACTCAATTAGGAAGCCTTCTCATCCCGAAATAAGACCTTAAACTCTAATATTTGGTCATCCTAAGCATCCTAAGTGTTGTGCCCCACAAAACAACTCAAAATGCTCCAAATTTCTTTATTCTTGGTTTAGACTCCCAGGCTGATTCTCATCTCTATCCTTAGCACTTAGACTTTTACTACTTACCATGTGTCATCACCTACAATGCGTTAGGAACTTTTTATTGAACTTATCTACTCATTAAAGAAGCTGGATTAGGAAGCCTATAAATTCATTGTCCATAAGAAATGTATTAGCCTAGGGGCACCTGGGTGGCTCAGTCTGTTAAGTGTCCAGCTCTTGATTTCAGCTCAGGTTATGATCTCATGGTTCATGAGACAGAACCTCATGTCCAGCTCTGCACTGACAGCATAGAGCCTGCTTGAGATTCTCTCTCTCTCTCTCTCTCTGTCTCTCTCTGTCTCTCTCTGTCTCTCTCTGTCTCTCTCTCTCTCTCCTTCCCCTTCTGATTTTCTACCCTGTTCATGCTCTCTCTCTCAAAATAAATAAATAAACATTAAAAAAAAGAAATGTATCAGCCTAAATGACTTGGTTTATACAGTCTCAGGTTTATATATCCTAATTTCTACTATATTTTCAAAGCCCAGCAAAACGCCTACCATTTAGTAGGTGTTTAGCAGTTTTTTTCTAAATGAATGAGTGGCCACAGAAGCATATAATCTAAAGTTTCAAAGACAAACTTGTTTTCTGCAGAAAACAAGAGAGAATTAGGCTAAGGCCAAACAATAAACATTCAGTAAGGTTTTTATTAATTGTTTTTAGTCTTAAAAATTTTTGTGATGTAGAAAATTCAAAGGTGGCTGAATGTATATTTATAAACCATACATTAGTATTGTTTACAAACCATACATGGGCATTATTTACATAATCTAATACAGATTTAGAGGTTGCCAGTTCTTTTTGTCCTTAGAATTTTTTTGATGGAGTTTTAAAATCATGTAAGCATAGGCATGAAATCAGTATGCTAGACTGACCTTTGCTAGAATGAGAAGGAATTTTTAAGAATTCCTAATCACTGACAATGCTAAACTAGACTAAAATGTACCAAAAAACAATACAAATGATTTTTAGGGCTTAAATTGAAAACATTTAAGGATATAAATAGATATAATTTTAAATTGCAAACTATAATTAAAATGAAAGAAGTTTCATGTTGGGGTTACATTAGATGAAAGAATGTATGTTTAAGGTATAGGGATTTTTAAAAATATTTATTTATTTATTTTGAGAGAGAGAGAATGAAAACGCGTGCGCGCGGGAGAGGGACAGAGAGGAAGAGAGTGAATCCCAAGCAGGTTTCACAATGCCAGTTCAGAGTCTGACATGGAGCTTGATCTCACGAACTGTGAGATCATGACCTGAGTCCAAATCAAGAGTTGAGCACTTGGCCAACTGAGCCACCCAGGCACCCCTAAGGTATAACCTTTTATAATGCAGGAGATTTAGTCATTTCAAAAGAGCTGAAAAGATCGCCTTATGATTTCTCTGTAGAAAGAAATATTTGTAGATGATTTACCTGGATAGTTTCTACCTCAGTTTAATGTATTTCTATACTTAGGCTGCTAATTCAAATAGTTAGCTGCTCCTGAGACTTCGTATAAGAAATAAAATTTCTCTAAATCAAAATTTATTTTACATTAATCAGGGAAAATATCTTACGGTGAGTCATTCTATAAGATAAAAAAGAAATAATTTTCAGTGTGCATTCCACCATATATCTGGATTTTCATGCATTAAGATTACTTGAAATACATTTTATTTCCACTTGAGTGAATGAAAGATGAACTGAAATTAAGCTATTTTTTCGGGAAGGGGTATTTCCCTTAGATCTTTCTGTGTTTAGGAAAATAACATATTAGCTGCATTTACACATTTCTAAGAGTGAATCAATATTTCTTTTCAATTAACCTGATGTTTTAGGAAACCAAATAATTTTGGATACTGTTATTTTGACAGAGTTCCTTCAAGGTAGAGGCTGATTTACCCTGTAAATGGTAAGCTTGACTTTACAGTCAGAAAATGCAGCTATCACCTATATTTAAGATAATTGCTTTAAAAGATTATTTGCAAGAGTAATTTCATAACTCTTCATCCCCCTGGGTCTCTTTGCCTGTGATTTTGAGTTAAAATTTTTTTTGAGTTTGTTTCATTTTCTTTCTATTGTCGAACATTCTTCCAACCACTCAAGTAATTTATTAATTTTTACTGTGAGTGTATGCACACTGAGAATGTTCTCCTGCTGCTTTCAATTAAATCTGCAGCTCCTTGCTCTATTAATCCATTAACCTTAATTCTGAGGCATGCATCCAGAGATTATTATTATAAAACATTTGTGGCAACCTCACTCTTATTTCAGGAATATTTTTTAAATTATAGAAAAAAGATGATGTCCCTGAAAAAAAAACACACAAAAATCAAGAATAAAATATGCTTTTTACCGAACTTAAAATAAATTTACAGTAACTTCAAATAATATATAGATTTGTTCCTAATGCAATAATACTAAAAACAAAATTCACTGTGATTATGGGAGAAGTGTGATGTACCAAAAAGGGCTGGAATTCAGTAGTTACTATTTAGTATCAGATTTAAAATGTGAATGAGGAAATGTTTTCAAACCAGCATTTTCTTGGATAGCTAGCAGTTTTGTTAAATCTAAGCATATTTGTTAAATAAAATAAATACTCCCCTGGAAAAAAATGCTAAACAGTTTATCACATTTCTCCATTTTAAGTATTTTTACTCATGACTATTTAATATTCTTTACAGATTCTTGCAGTGTCAAAAGTTTTTTTCAATGTCTGTGATCTCTATTTTACTTTAGGTCTTCACTGGGATCTTCACAGCAGAAATGGTTCTCAAGATTATTGCCATGGATCCATATTATTATTTCCAAGAGGGCTGGAATATCTTTGATGGAATTATTGTCAGCCTTAGTTTGATGGAGCTTGGCCTGGCCAATGTGGAGGGATTGTCTGTACTGAGATCATTCAGATTGGTATCTACTTAGACTATGTTTATATTCTGTCACTGGCATAAAATTTATTTTGAAAATGAATCAATGTGTATCTTATCTTTACTTTAATAATATTTTAAATCTACATCAATATGCATGATACTCTAAGAAAATACATAAATATTCCCTTTAAAACTAAGAATGATAAAAATGGTTGAAGCATTTCATAATGATTAGTTCTAGAGGGTAAATTAAAAACACATGTGCGTCTAAAATTATGTTTTAAATTCATTAACATTTTTTTTTGTTTCAACTCTGTAAAGAAATGCAAATAAAAACTTCAGGCCTCAATTAATCTTAGCTTTTTTTTTAAGATATGTGAATATTCTTATTTTTTTTAATGTTTATTTTGAGAAAGAGATAGAGCATGAGTGGGGGAGGGGCAGAGAGAGAGAGAGAATCCCAAATCTGCACTGATAGTGCAGAGCCCAATGCAGGGCTAGATCTCACGAACCGTGAAATCATGACCTGAGCCGAAATCAAGAGTCAGATGCTTAACCAACTGAACCATCTAGGTGCCCATAATCTTAGCTTTTTATCAACCTTACTTATATTAGTGGGAACTACTTTAAAGGAACATGTAGGAAAATATTTGATACCATTAGCATTTAAAACAATGGTGTAACAAATGTTTTTATATTGTCAAAAAAAATTATTTCAAAATATGTAAAATTTTATTGGAAATTAAGTAAAATGTGTATTTTTTTTCAAATTGAAAGGAAGACTTCATGTAAGTTTTTTAAATCAAATTTGTTTATTTTAGTTTTATTTTATAAATATCCATTAAAATATATAACTCAGATTTTTAATATTTCTTTTTACTCTAAAATGTAGTCTGAGGGTGACATTAGTTTACCCAATCCAATTTAAAACACTGTAATCAAAATATTAATTTGTTTCTAGGGATATATCTGCTGATTAATCAGAATGTTTTATTTATTCTGAAATATTTTCTTTTACTTTTACATTTAAATGATATGACTTGATTTACAATTCTAGTATTGTTAACTCTTTTTTTCTGGATTTGAATTTTAGTATGGTTTGAGATTTTCATATCCCTCAGAAGTAGGTCTATAATATGGTATACTAATAAAACAATGTCTAACTAACTTCTAAAATTATATTGTAATTATACTGAGAGTATTTTTTCACTTAATTACAGCTTCGAGTTTTCAAGTTGGCAAAATCCTGGCCCACCCTGAATATGCTGATAAAGATCATTGGCAATTCTGTGGGGGCTCTAGGTAATCTCACCTTGGTGTTGGCCATTATTGTCTTCATTTTTGCTGTGGTTGGCATGCAGCTGTTTGGTAAAAGCTACAAAGAATGTGTCTGCAAGATCTCCAGTGACTGTCAACTTCCACGCTGGCACATGAATGACTTCTTTCACTCCTTTCTGATTGTGTTCCGCGTGCTATGTGGAGAGTGGATAGAAACCATGTGGGACTGTATGGAGGTCGCTGGCCAAACCATGTGCCTTATTGTTTTCATGTTGGTCATGGTCATTGGAAACCTTGTGGTACGTATGTATTACAAATGCTCATATTTAAGAACAATATCAAACTGTAGCAAGGAAGGTGGCCTGATGCAATAGACAGCTCTGGTTTGATCTCAGTAACTTAGACTCAAATCCCAGGACTAGCACTCTGAGTTTGGGGGAGTTCCTTAGCTTCTCTGAGCCCAAAGTTTCCCAACTCTGACACTGGAATAACAGAGCTGAAATCTTACGGCTGGTGTGAGGATTAACTGAGGTACATTTGTGAAAGTTTGGGAGCAAAAATATTAGTTTTTTTCTTTGTTTTTCTTTTTCAAAGAAATGCTTTTATGAAGAATAATTTAATCCCAATATTACTGTTAAGGCTTGAATTATTTTTTTTATCTTATCTTTACTTTGAGAAGAAAATGATCTCCAGTAAATCTAAAAATATAACTGTCTATTTTATATTGAAATTGATCTTTGCACATTCATAGTTCATATTGTTGGCTCACTCAGAGGCATAAGTTGCACATTACCAAATTTTGAAGATAAATTTCAATAAAAGAGGCTATTATATTGTAGCTATGTATTGTAATTATTCAAATGCCTTGGAAATGGTCTAAATATATCCTTCCCTGAATTTACTTTATTAAAAGAAAATAAGTTATTGCAGTTTAAGGTTTCATATGTATGGACACTGACAAGATTTTAAAAGCTTACTTTCAGTTCTGACCTAAAAGCACAAATGTAAAAGCACAATTTGCATATTTATGTGTTTTGATGCCTAAGTTTCTCAATTATGTGTGGACAAAGTGTTCTTTATGCCATCATACTGAACCTTTCCTTTGAGAGGTACATTTCCAGTTAGACTGCTTAAAAGAATGCTTGTGGAGGGATGCCTGGGTGGCTCAGTCAGTTAAGCATCTGACTTCAGCTCAGGTCATGATCTCATGGCCTGTAAGCCTGGAGCCTGCTTTGGACTCTGTATCTCCCTTTTTCTCTCCCCCTCCCCTGCTCTCACTCTGTCTCTCTCTCTCAAAAATAAATAAAAATTAAAAAAAAAAATTAAGAATGTTTATGCAATAACTGTAGACATGTATTTTTTTCAGAATAGTATATTAGGAAGCTCTAGATTATGAACAAAATCTGATACAGAAATAAGGAAACAAACTAGGGTTCTTGCTTTGATGGGAAGTGTGTTAACCTTATATATTTGCATTTAGAAATCTCTGCTGTTATAAATTTGTGGCCATTGGATGAAGGAATTTATATTAAAAGTATACTGTTTTAACACATACCACTAGGCTATCAAATAAATAAATTCATTATTTATACACACAAAGCTAGACACATTCTCTAGACAAACTAATAAAATGAAGTAAAATGACTAAAATGATCTTTTTTTCTCATTGGCTAAAACCATAAATTGGGATTTTTGTCTCTTCACTGGCAACCCTGAGTAGACAATTAAAGTCTTAGAAGTTTTCTTATTGTCCTTCTTCACGAAAGAAAAGGCACTTGTTTTATCGTTTCACCCTTACGGCAGGTAGAAGATTTCAGGTCCTTTAAATAGTGTGTGATTAAGACATGCGTCTGAAATGCAGTAAGCATTCGTTGAATTAATTTTAGTAAAGATCTATGAATTCCCTGTTTAAGTTATTAATTTATGAATACTTCATATTAATGTAGCAAATTTTCTTGTTTTCTTTTAGGTTCTGAACCTCTTTCTGGCCTTATTGTTGAGTTCATTTAGCTCAGACAATCTTGCTGCTACTGATGATGATAATGAAATGAACAATCTCCAGATTGCAGTAGGAAGGATGCAAAAGGGAATTGATTATGTGAAAAGTAAGATACGGGAGTGTTTCAGAAAAACCTTTTTTAGAAAGCCAAAAGTTATAGAGGTCCATGAAGGCAACAAAATAGACAGCTGCATCTCCAATAATACTGGAATAGAAATCAGCAAAGAACTTAATTATCTTAAAGATGGGAATGGAACCACCAGTGGTGTAGGTACCGGAAGCAGTGTTGAAAAATATGTAATCGATGAAAATGATTATATGTCATTCATAAACAACCCCAGCCTCACTGTAACAGTGCCAATTGCTGTTGGAGAGTCTGACTTCGAAAACTTAAATACCGAAGAGTTTAGCAGTGAGTCAGAACTAGAAGAAAGCAAAGAGGTAAGAATGCCTTTAAAGTTTTTGTGGCATTTCCTATAATAACCATGCATTATGGTTATTTAGTATTTTCATTATGCTTATATGCATTATTAAAAAGTATACTGAAAGTCATATATATGACAATGTTGGAAAATTATGAGATATTCTTTATTGGGAAATCCATTCATACAAATTCCAACTTTCCACAGGAAATCATCATTCTGTGTAATTAGTATATTCATCTTCTTGACAGTTTGAAAATCTGGCTAAAAATTGTGGCCTGTCAAAACATCAACCTTATTTAACACATTCTATTCTACACTACGTTATGCTCTTTAGATGAATCAGTGAACCGTATTTTATTGATCATTGTGAAAGTGTCATCTCCTTACCTTCTATATTAGGTTTTGCTATGATTTTTTTAATGTGAAAGTTTTGTGTAGCTTTTGTTCACCTCTGAAGGTTTATTGACTATGACAGAGTGTTATTCATTTATGAAAGTATTACACATATTAGGACAGTGCAAGAAGCACTGGTTACATTTTTCCCAAGGGTGAGCAAATCTATAAGGTATTCCAGATTAACTTGAAAAATGCTAAGAGCTACGTAGAGAACCTCCACTTGAGGATTACAGTTAAGAAGTAAAAGTTGAAAATCTGCTCTTATTGTCATATTACTGTTGTTCAAAATAAAGAAGAAAGGGAATTGTTCCTACTGTGTGATTAGAATTAAGAGGATCCCACAATAGCCACTTAATGGTATTAATTCTGCAGTTTTGCGTTGTGAAAAACAACATTAAAATTTTTACTACTATTCATTTTTGGACTTCTAACATCCCAGTAGGAAGTAAGTCCAGTACAGAATTATAAAAGACAGATTTTAGCTTAAGGGTATGATATTTAGCACCACAGGAATCAGACCAATGATGTCTGATTTTGTGAGCATATTTTAAAAACCTCTCTTTTTAAGAATGGTATCAATAGAATTTGTATAAGTAATAAGTAGTTGACAATGTCATAACTCATAGCTCCTGATCCTTTCTTTCAGGCATTTCAGCACTGCTGAGATATATTATAATACCAAATTTGAAAATATTTTAAGAGGTACAAATACATGCAAAATGAGGTATAATATTCTTGGAATTCCACTCAAAGTCTGCTTAATGAGCTCAATTCTAATTTACAAATTGCTCATTCTGATAAAATAAGAATTCAATTCTAATTTTATTTTTCATCCCTAAAATAGACCTATTTAAGAAAAAACACCAATTAATTAATGAGCACTTATTGAGCACTTTCTGTAAATTCAGCACTCTGCTAGGCTACTAAGAGTAAGGAAGAGTTAAAGGAGAACTCTATAATATAACCCCTTTTGGGAAATCTCAACATCTTTGAGGAAGCTAACATTAATTCTTAAAATCATTCAAGACCTATTAAAAAGTTTTATCCTGCAGGACTGAATATAAAAATTAGAGATAGTGAGAAACAGCAAGAACACAGCAAGCTGCTAAACGGAAGAGATAAAATTGAAATAGGCGTCCAAGTTTGGGTCAAATATATGATCAGGAAGCCAAAGCAAAACCCTACCAAAGGAAACTCACAGTTGAGAATGGGCTTAGTATTAGGGTGTAACAGTGGAACAATCAGCATGAATAAAGTACTGGCTGAGAAGATACTGGAAAATATGTTTGGGTGAGTAAGGTGTTTCAGAATGTAAAATCTTTGAAGTGGAAAAGTTTAGAATTGGCGATACAGTCAATAAGGAGCTATTTGTTCTGAAGCAGGGGAAAGTGATGTTTTAGGCAAGTTTGTTTGGTATCAGTGAATTTATCTTGGGGAATGTGGTAACAATCATTTGATAGCAATGAGGTGATGAAATTCTGGGCTAAGGTAATAAGTATGGGCACTGAGACGTGGCAGTTTGACAAACTAGTAAAGAAAGACTCCGGGAAACTGGAAAAACAGTAATGCCACTGAAATGGCCTTCTTAGAAAGGTTACCAGGTTTAAGTAGGAAGAGGAAGAATTCAATTGGAATATCCTGAATTATAAGTGATCGTATTGGGAGTAAAACCCTGGAGGAGAAATCAGGGTTTAAAAACAGATTTGATAATGCAGATTTCATAATTACCTGATACCCTGAAAATAGAGGAACTTACCAATGAAGTTAAAATGAAGAGAAAATAAGGTAAGATTAGGGACAAGAGTAGCTTGGGGTCAAGAAGAGGTTAAAAAAACCCCAAAAAACAAAAAACAAAAGACAAAAAAAAAAGAGGCAGAGAAACTTTTGCTACATTAATGTCATAAATTTTATCACATTGGATTTATGGAAATTAAATATCTTAATTTCTTTCTACCAAAAGGTTGATTTCCAGAATATTTCAAAAACTCTATAGTGCCCACAGATATTTCAAATGGTTGCTTAGAAGAATATCACCTCATTGTCATATCTTCTTAATTGCTAGAAAATCATACACTTGGTGTGTGGAGACACAATGACTTCATTATTAAGTTCTGGAAAACATTTTATCATCTGAACAAAAATTCCTTTTTGGTGACTCTTTTTATAACCATTCTATCCTCTTCCAAGCTAAATTTTGGATACATGGAAACCAATAATAGAATGTAATGAAATTAAAATTATGTAAAATAGCTGGAAAAATTCATCAAACTAAATAGAAAAACTAAAGACTTTTATAAAGCTAGGATAAAATTTCAGATTATTTCAAAAAGTAGAAATAAATTCAACACATTTTATATGGAAAATTAGTACTAAAAAAAAACCCTGAAAAAGTAATAGGGCAATTCTCATATATGCTCACACAAAGATTAAAAGTACATTGTTCTTAAAAATAAATGCAAAAAATTAGCATGTTCTAACATAATACAGTGGGTTTAAATTCCAGCAAAGTTCAGTTTTAACCTGAAATTTCTCAAAACTGCTGGCACTGAACATAGGTCACATTTCACATGCATATTTATGTTGGCTGGGTTATTCTTTCTTAATAACTATTGCACACATACACATACACATACACACACACAAATGAAAAGTAACATATCCATAAAGTGACATTTTGGTTCATGCTTCTAAGTTTTTGACCACAAGTAGAAAAAGAACATTGAGCTATGCTTTGAAGAGCACAGAATATCCTTTCTTTTTGCTGACAAAGTAAGAAATCATACAACCTAACCAACAGAGTGATACATTTCTCACTAAAAAACAAAAACAACAACAACAAAAATCCCTGCAATATATTTCTGCTTTAAGAAGAGGCAATAAATTAATCATTAACTTAGATGGTATTTGAAAACTCTGCTCCTTACATTCATATTTGTCATATTGTATAATGAGCTAAAGTACAATTGGGAGAAATGATCCCTAAAATTCTTGTTAGAGATAAAGATACGAATTGCTGTTATTATATTTGTAACATATATATTTATACATCTATATCTAAATCCATTATATCTATATATTTTGGTCACTAACATAAATGAGATGGTATGGAAACAAATATAAAGCTTTGCATGAAAAAATGTAAGAGAATTAAAGGTATAGATTTCAAAACAGTGATCTTTTTATATTGGAAAAACTTGGAATCATACAAATCTTGTGACAAGATCGTAATGTAGAATTTTGTTTTTATATTTTTAAAGTTCACATAATCATGATTTCTTGGAATATTTATATAACCGAGTTTTTACAATTTTGTTTATAAAAGGTTTTATTGTCTTCCGAGGTGAGGATATAGAATAAATGCTCTTAAGAATCATATTTGAAGTTGAATTCCAAAGCACAATCTAGCAATATCATACTCTGACCTTCACTGCTTACCATTCTTACTTCTCACAGGGGTAAAACCAAGCTGGAGCCATCAAGAATGCAACTCTGGTGTTTTTTAACCAGCCAGAGGCTCGTGCCATCACTTTTACCCGGGTTACCCAAGCAAGTTGTACATGTACAATCACTTTCTAAGTAAATTTTGACTGGCCTGCATGCTACTCAGCTCTGTTCCTTCCCCTGCCATGGCAAGGAAGTGCCAGATGTGCCCAGCTGCTCTCTGCTGAATCGTGTGACACATCACAGCATGGTCAGGAGACACGGGCAGTCCCACATCATATTTGATTCTGCTAATGAGTTTTCCAGTATAGCCTTTTAAACTTTTAAAAGCAATGATTGCATGCTCTATAGGATTTATATCTATTTTAAAATATGATAGGAATGTTTAAAGTTCAATGTAGTCAAGAATTTAAGAGAGCATGCATTTTTTTTATTTCTCTGCTTTTATTTCATTAAAATAAGACCACAACTCTTTGTTGTTGTTGATTCAGCCCTTATAAGTAAATTGTATACGAAAATGAGTCTCACAGGATTTTTTGATAGTGCCATTTTCAGATCATTATATTCAGATTCATGAATATAATTTTCAACCCTTATAATTCATTTGCTCCAGATGGAAATGTTTGCTTTCATGTTGTTTTTAAGGCTCTGTGAAAAACAAAAGCAAGGTGATCATAAGTTTTTGGATATGAAGGGCCATAGTCTGTATGTATTTGGGCACCACATATCTTGGATTTTTATGTAGTTTAGGAAAGTTGTTGAGTCATATGTCTGCAAAACCGTAAGTGTTCATTGGAAAATAAATAAAGAAGGAAGCATCGTGATATGGGATAGGAAAAGTTCACTGTATTTTTATCATTAAATAATTGGTCCAGTGTATCCATTTAAAAAAAATTCCTTTATCTACATTAATTTTCCCTAAATGTCCTTTCTACCCAAAACTGAGCAGGTAAAAAAGAGACATAGAAAATGTCCTATTTTTTAGTATTAAATATAGTTTTATGAGGAGTAAAGGGCATCTCCCAAGACTGCCATAGGTTTGTACATAACTAAGTCTTTATTTTCTTCACTCAACTTTCTCTTGTTGATATCAGTGCTTGCTGGACTCTCAGCCAGAGGGTGGTTCTGGGAGGGAAATTACAAAGCAGAAGTAGAAAGTTCTTGAGTATTGGCAGTTTCAATACTTTTGGTGAAAAAAAAAAAATCTAACTAGAGTTTGGAGTTGTCTCTAGGTTTAATTTATACCTGCTCTCTTCTTCCTTAGGGATAACTGAGAATTAGTTGGAGAATGAAATCAATTCAGAAATAAAATTATTAATGAAAAGTAGGGAAAAAATACAGGTCCCTGCTGATTTATACAATTTTTGTTTAACAATGACTATTAACTTTCAATGACCAACATTAGCCAGTGAAAAAAATCTGATTTATTTTTTCTTCACAAGCAGGACAGAATTAAATGGTACTGGAGAATTATCTTTTACATCATGTTTATAACAGTATTCCCTCCATTTCAAAGTCTTCATGGAAACTGTAAATAGATACTTGATGAAGACCTCAAGCACGTGCTCTTCTGGAAAAGGCACTGTGCTCTGTTGTCAGAATCTGGAGAGCAATGAAAGTACCTCTGGGCTTTCTCTGTCTTGCTCTCAGTGTCTTCCAAACACTCTCTTTGTGAAACTGAATGTGAGGCAACTCTTCCAGAGGCACAGATGGGTACGTCAATAGCCATTTTAAACCCATCGTGACCTTTAGAGAACTGTTTTGGTGTGGTAGCGTACTTCTGTTGAAATAAAACCCAATTAAGGCTAGTTTAGATGGAAATTTTGTATATCTTCTCAAGATAAGCCAGTTTTTTTTTTATTTTGGTTTCTTGATGCCCTTTTACCTTACTTTTCAACTACCACATAATTATTTTCACTTTCAAATATCATGTTCTTATTAACGCTGTTTTGAAATTAAAGAAGCACCAGGGCTGTTGCACTTTTAAAATGTGTTGAGGCAAAGCTACATACACGTGGTTTATATTTTTAGCCATTCAATAAGTGGCCTAGAAAAGAGAACTATTGGTTTTAATCTTGTTCTCCCTGCCTTGGACAAGCGGCCCAATGGCCTCCTGGTGTATCTACCTATTCTTCAAGTGAAAGATTGTAAGTCAAGATATGGATATGCATATCCAAAAGATCAGACTAAGGCCCTGATAGTATGTGTGATCAAAAAATTTTCCTCTTCTACTTGTAAGACAAAACTCAGAAGTTATGAGAGAAATGGCTAGATTTTAAAGGCAATCTGTAATGGCTGAATCTTTTATTTTTGCCTCTTGAACCATATAGCAGTTTGTGAGAGTCAAGCATTTGATAGCTGACTGGAAATAAATGAAATGTAAGCGCATTTCAGTGGAAGTAGGCCAGTTGCTAACATTCTCTTCTATCTCTGAAAGTTAAATTTCATGTTTTAATTGGATAAAAATCAAGAGCAATATTCATCACAAAGGAGAATTTCTATATGAGTTCATGTTATTAGAGGGAAAAATGGTCTCATGGCCTTTATGGGTGCTGATTCTGTCATTTCTTATGAATGGTATTTGTAGTCAACCTTCTTGAAAACTACATATTCAGGTACCATGTCTTTGAGAACATGGTTCTTGGATCAGCGTGCAGCTTCCACAGTATTGCGCCAGGCTTCTGCTACAGCCAGGCATGTTTTCTGTGGCTGAATTAGGCCTGGAGAATGTTGCATCTTAAAACCTGCTTTCCAGTGTGCATTTGTAGAGCATAAGCCATCATCCCTCTGTAGATTCAGTAGTTTCTACAAGGGATGGAAGAATCGAACTTTTAAGTGCCATAAAATATTGGAGGGGTAAGGAGAAAATAGTACAAGAACACAAGTTTGAACTTGTACTATATGGTTTATATGGAAGTTTTCTACAGTTATGCCTATATACCTAATTATATTTTTCTAACTACTTCTAAAAAAGTATTAATTTTATTATTTAGTATAGTATTGAGTTCCTTAATATGGAAAATTTCATTTCAGGTTTCTTGGCTTTTTTTTTTTAATACCACTGTAGTATCACAGCTATGGCAATATAAAGAAAGTAAGTTATTCTTTGTGTTTATCATCAGTCACTTGCTTTTAAATCAGTTACATGCTTTTAAATAAATTTGGAGGTCATTTTGGTAGGGCTATGATAAAATGTATCACAAACTACGCTCTATCAGAGTATGAGTGCCAAATATTGAAATAACTAGAAAATGTTTAGATTACATAGATGGCATTATATCAACGTACAAGATTTTAAATTTCTAGGATTTAAGTTTCTAGGGTACAGATTAATTCTTTAAAAAGACAGCAGTAAAATCCTTTATGTATACAGTGACTAAAGCATATCAGGCAGTATATCATAATTAGTAAATTGTAACTTAATAAGAGCACATTCTAAGCTTTACTTTATAAGTAAATTCACAACTTTTGAAATTTTATATGGTTGACACAAGATTTTTGTAACTTCATAGAAGAAAATGTATGTATTTCCCTATGACAAAAAAAATGTGGCCTATGAAGATTACAACAGAACAAGCCTGATACTCCAAGTTAAGAAGAATTAACTTATGTCAACTTCCACAGGGAAAGGAGTTTCCCACAAAACACTTCTTAGTGAAATGAACACTAGCCTACCAACTAACTTTTCAGCTTTGGTGCATGAGGGTCTACAAGACTCTGAATATTCCTTAAGAAACTTCTAAGGTATAAGTTAAAATCAGAAAATCAGGAAAACTTAAAATCAGAAAAACTCCTGAGTAACTGTGAAGCAATTCTCTATGTAAAATGGGTTCTGCTTGTTTGAAAAGAGTAGAATACATGTGGGGTTTTGGAAGGGTGGTTTGTCTGTTTTTAAAACCCATGTTTTAAAATAATAATGCCAGGTAGATAGAGACAAACTAACTCACTACTGACCCTCTATTTTACAATCTTTACAATGTACAATGCATAACTTCCATAACTATTTAGAAAATTGAAAGTATTTATATCCAAACATGTTAACCACATTCACAAAAACATTTATAACCTAAAGACAGTACTAATAACAAAAGAACATCCAATGGTCAATACTTGGCAATGTTAGATTCAGTTGTCATTCAGATTAGCAGCTACTATTACTTGTGTCATTCAGGTTTAAGTTAGTATAGTGTTTGTATTTAAATATAAGACCATCTGTAGACTATGTGGCAGACAACTATAATGTGAAAAATTGAACATCTCACAATTATATTAACAGTGGTAAAATGAGAAGAGTGTGTTTTCTAGAGTTGTCAAATGGGAAAGTATACATGTATTTGTATATCTATACATATATGCTGATTACTTTCTTCCTTCATTGAATGTCTGCCAATATTTTAGAAAAACATTTCTTTATTGAATGTCTGCCAATATTTTAGAAAAAACATTTGGAAATTTCATGGGTTTTTATTGCTAAAATATTATTAATTTTAAATAATTCCTATTCATTAAAAAGGTATTTTCTAATACAATTAAATAGACTTCTATCAAGGCCATTATTGAATTATGTATCAAAGTGGAGAGATGAAATTACCTAAACACTATAATTCTCTCTATAAAAGTAATACAAAATGCATTCAATCATTTATTGGCACTCTCTAAATTTGATATAAATATTTAGTGTTTATTCTGTGCTTGGGTCTTTTGGTATATATATGTGTGTGTGTGTGTTTGGCATATACGTTTATGTATGCATACATAAATATATAATTTGTACCTATGTAAAATTTTATGTACATACATAATTTATATACATTCATGAGAATATCTGATCAAAGCAATCATGTATAATGGCCTAACATTCTATAAAATTTAGCATAAAGAAATCATGCAAGAAAGAAAGGCTTCATGGAAGAGGTGATCCATGACTAGGCTCAGAAGAAACTGGTGAATTTGGTTTGGCCAATAGGAAGAAGAAATATGGAATGTTTTATAACTAACCTGAAAATAATTTGGTTTCTTACTGGTTTTATTTATACAGTGGATATTATCACTGCCACTCATCAAATATAATAGTGTTCAACCCATAAGTCACCAGTGAAATTGGAAGGGAAGAGTTAGTCGCTGAATTCAAACAATTATCCAGTATTTTCTTTGTTATATCAGAAGCTGTTGCAATTCTATCCAGTAGTAGCTTTTCTGGGATTTTCTTAAAAGAATAAAGATATTCTGGTTATAAGAAGCAGAAAAGTCTTGCGGGAAGAAAATATGTCTCAGTGTTTCAGCTCTCCAAAAAGTAGAGAAATTCAATGATAAAAATTCTTGTACTATAATGATCCTAAGAACCATCAGCTGAATATGATGGCCTAGTTTCTCTCTTTAGCATATGCAAGACAAGGAGGTATTTTATTATAGAATTGTATTTTGATTTAAAGTATTTTTCATAATATATATTCATAATATATTTAATTTTCATAATATATTTAGTTGGGCATGATTAACCTCACCTTCAAAGTAACATTGCAGGAAGTGTCATCTGGATAGTACTTTTCAACTAGTTCACAATATAAAATATTAAACTACATTTGCATTATGATTCCAGTGAATCAAGAATCTTAAGCCAAATTTCCTCCAATATGACCAATGTTTAGGGAGTCATTTGGGGATTTTTTTGGTAACACATTAACTCTTTCAGAAGGCTAGGGCACAGCGACCCCTACCACTTAGCTACGAAAGTTAATGGGGGCTTTGGAACCATTACCATGTCCATGTGCTGTTTTACTCATCCTAAAATCTTTACATTGGCCAGGCTGTGTTGTATGTCATGTCTTTGCATCAGTTTTCATAAAACACTGCAAATCCATAATGTCTTCCCAAGTGATCTCAAAGTATTTATATGTTTATTCTTGTAACATTAAAGTGGCTCTTCCCAGCCATGTGGCATGTCACAATGATTTATTTACAGGAAAAATTCACAACTTGGTAACATGTTGAATTCAGAATGTGCTCCTAATAAAAGTCTATACAGATTCTGCCCAATGCCATTTATGAAGAAATTTCCATTTGATTTAGGATTCTTTGGCAAGTATTGAAGTCATTTAAGCAGTTCAAAAAGAGAGAGATAGAGAGACAGAGAGAGATCCATCATCTTTCTGCTAGTAAAATAAGATTATGTAAGCCAGAGGAAAAATATAGCCCAAAGTTGAAATATAATGACTGTGACTAATGTCAATGTGCTGCTCTTCCTTTCTAAAATTACAGAAACATGGACAGTAGTTTGAGACAACTGGTAATGTTCTTTGCTCTGAAAAATTCCATCATAAGAGGTGGAAATTATAATTTAATTTGATGCATTTTAACTAATATAATCAGTAGTGGATGTCAACATACCAAAATTTCATCAAACTATTTTTGATTTGGTCTGAGTATTAATGCATTAAGCTATTTTCATATGGCACTCATATACAAATGGAGATCATAAAACAATCAGTATGACCCATCATTTCCAAGTCACCCACGCTGAATGCTGTCTTACTTTCTTCTGTATGAATCAGGTCAGCAGTTCCATTGTTCTAAATAGTAGGTCTTTAATTATGTTAAATTATTAGTACCTAATGTCAGTAACGTTAATAGAGTCAGATGTAATCACCATCATTTTTTCACACCATGACAAAGAGTTTCCAAATTAGCTGAATAAAAGGGGAGAAAAATCACAATTTGCAATGGGGTTTTGTTTCCAGAAATTAAATGCAACCAGCTCATCTGAAGGAAGCACAGTGGATGTTGCTCCCCCACGGGAAGGTGAACAAGCTGAAATGGAGCCTGAGGAAGACCTTAAACCAGAAGCTTGTTTTACTGAAGGTAAATAATTTCTAATATGATTCAAATGCAATGCATCTTCTTTTCTTACAGTGGCTGAAAATACTTCACTTGAGGGAACTATTTTAAAGAAATGGTAAAGACACTTTATCTTTGCTTTTTTCTTTTCTTCTGAAAAGTTAATTTATCTATATTTCCAGATTACAGTGGAATAGCAGTGATTTGACATGTCTTTTGTTTTTCGTTTCATCCTCCAGAATGTGGAGAGGCTAACCCTATGAGATAAATAGCGTTCTGGAATGTCATCTTATTGATACTGACTGCAGTCCCTTCAGACCTCATTGACAATGTTGTGATTTGATTTATAGATGCTACAATAATTATACCCCATCCTTCACAGTTTCAAATGTGGTTAATTTGTGCTGTGACCAGAGCTGTTAGGGGATGCGGATGTTTTGTAGAGTTTTGACAGGGAAAACAGTAGTTGTTCTCACAGAGACCAGTATAGTGTCTTGCACACAGATCAATAAAGATTTGCTGATTCACTGTGACTGGATTTAATCCAATGAGTAGTAGCTCAGAGAGAGCAGAAGAATGGATGAGAATTAGAAATAACATGAAAACTAGGAGGGGGAGGACAAAGGAACAGAGATACTAACTGACAAGATGAGTCATAGTGTAACTAAGAAAAGCACTGAGGCTGAAAATAAATTAGCTTGGGAAAAATGACAGTGGCTGATACCTAGGACAACAGGGGGCTTTTCTGTACATGAAAAGAAGGAAGTAAAAAATTCAGGATCACATCAAGGAATTAATAAACAATTTGAAAGTGCAGTTTTCCCCCAAACCTATTTCCATCAATGGCCTTGAGGCAAAGAGCGATTCTAACTAGTATTAAAACATTTATACTCATGCAACTCTTGATAAAGTAATTCCTTGAATTTTAGGTGGCTGGCTGAATATATAAGTCTGAGAATGATTCATTTTATAGGAAAGATGCTAAAGATAACTAGGGAATGAAGTAGCCAGTTCCCCTGTAAATGATGATCTGAGACTGGCATGGGGAGAAAGCAACAAAGTTTAACTTTTTCCTATTTAAGATTAAAATATATTTTCTAGGAATGATGGAGGTGGGTGGGAAAGTGAAGAATGTGGGTAAGGGGATGGGCAAAATAGATGGGCAAAATGGGATTAACAGGTATGAACTTCCAGTTATAAAATAAGTAAATCATGGAGATGAAAAGTATAGCACTGAGAACACAGTCAGTAATATTGTAATAACTATGCATGTGACAGACTGTGACTACACGTATTGTGGTGAACACTCAATAATGTATGGGATTGTTGAATCAATATCTTGTACAAAATATATATACATTTCTAATTTATTGTATTTAATGTTATCTTTTAGGATGTATTAAAAAATTTCCATTCTGTCAAGTAAGTATAGAAGAGGGCAAAGGAAAGGTCTGGTGGAATCTTCGGAAAACCTGCTATAGCATTGTTGAACACAACTGGTTTGAGACTTTCATTGTCTTCATGATTCTTCTCAGCAGTGGTGCTTTGGTAAGTAAAATGCAAAGTGGTAAGAATCAGGTTCTAGTGAAATAGCTAATGCTCTGAAAATACCACAAACATACATTGAGTTTAAGAGGCAAAAAAGGAGGTATATCTATGCCTTGCAGAGCTTGGCACCCAGAGTTTAACTATGCAAAACTCAGCACAGAATAAATCAAAACTATGAACTGCCAGATGGAATTTCTCATCTGGTGTTTATCTAATAGATGTTTTCCTCACTGAGACAACCACTTACAGAGACATTCTGTAACTACGTTAACTTCTATGTCAAATACCATCCAGTTCTCCCTAATAATTATATTAACATTTATGGACTAAAAGTGTATTGTGTTTTCTTTATGTATAATCAGTTTATTCTTTCAAAATAAGACAGATCATTCAGGGAATCAATGAAAGTAATGTTGGAATAGGCCAAGTCGATCCCTCATTAACAGAACTTCTAGTTATTTCCTGAGTTCATATTACTTCTCTAAAAGCATGTCTTTATGGCAGTAATTGAGACAGAGATTTGAGGGTGAGAGATAGGAAAGAAAGAACATTTAAATCAGTAAAGATATTGACATTTCCTTGCCAACATTTTCTGTTAGTTTTAGTCTTCAGAATTTGTCTGTTTGTCAGATATTAACCCATATTTATCAAATTACTGCTTTGTGCCCAATATTATACTAAGCAATTTTATCAAGTATTTGAGGGAAGCAAGTAATTCAAGTAAAATAAAAGTATTTTTGACTCACAGGCTTTTGAAGATATATACATCGAACAGCGAAAGACTATCAAAACCATGCTAGAATACGCTGACAAGGTGTTCACTTATATATTCATTCTGGAAATGCTCCTCAAATGGGTAGCTTATGGATTTCAAACATATTTCACCAATGCCTGGTGCTGGCTAGATTTCTTGATTGTCGACGTAAGTATCCTGAGTGATTTTTATGAAATTATTTTTAAAAAGGCAAGTTTGACATTTCACATATTTCTATATTAAAACCTTGACTTTTGAGAACCTACTCTCCCTAATGCTGACACAACTATGCAGTTAAAAAAAAACCTACAGTAAATGTAAAAGAAAGTGCGTGTTCTGTGCCATAAGCAGACAGCTCTTTTTCTGAAACTTAAGGACCTCAAGGTAAGGAATAGCTAAAAATCTATTAGTTGACAGATCTAAGCTCTTAAATTATTAACAGTTTTTAAAAAATCTCCAGGAGGTAAAATTAAGATAGATTTGGGGCCAGAGATTGTGAGATTGCATTTTAATTCCTTTCTAGACTACCTGTTACTAAATAATGCTAAAATAACCCATCGATTGTATTCATTCAGCCACATATCCACAGAGACAATAAAATACATTTCCACTCTTAAATCAGTAAGTAGATATCCCAGTAGCTCTTCAGACATACACCATGCAGAGAGTTAGGTATAGGAGCCCTGCTCTGAATCTGACTACCCTGGGGTCAGTAGTCATAAAAACATCACTAGTTATAGGATCTCTCTGACTTGCACCCTATTCTCATTCCAAGTGATGAAGAAACACTGGAGCAAAATGACAGTCATCTGGTTCTTTGTAGTCTTTGATATTCCACTGCACAAAGCTTCACAGCCTCCCCCAAAAAACAAGGTACTTCAAGCACCATCTCTAGCTGTTCCCTAGCAATCAGAAAGCACTTTTTAGCCCTAACACTTGCCAATATGAATGAATAATTGCTGTATGTGTGCATTCATTTTATCATTTTGACAAGTGTGGGCCTATCTAAATTCTACTCCCCTTTTTCCCACGCATGCATAACTTATAAATACTATAACCAACGTTATAGTTTAACCCTTTGAGTTGATAAGAAATCTGCTACCAGATCACTTCAATGGACCAGAAATGATTTCTAATTCCCATGGTTGGCCTTTAATGGACAAAAGAAATGAGTCTCAATGTTACCCTGAAAAGCTATCCATAAGGGAAGTTTAATATTCTTATGATCTGCAGTGGAATGGGCCTCAAAGAATATCTAGGATTTATTCTAGACATTAGGAAACTGAAGCCTCAGTTTAAATAATTTTCCCAAGATAATACAACTACTTAGTAACAAAGCTGAGATTAGTGTCCAAATTTCCTGATTCTCAATTCAGTTCTCCTTCACCCCATGAGTTTCCTATCTGTTATAAATGTAATACTGTATTTTCAGACTGTGGCTTTGGGATTTAGCACTTATTATCATCTCCAGCTTCTCCCTGAAGAACACTTAAATACATTTAAGAATCCTCTCTGGTTCAGAAAGATCTTGTCATGCATGAAGGTCATTTACAAATGTGATAGAACTTATCCAGAGAATTCTGAAATTTACTGAAATATTTACATTTACTAAAAATTTTACATTTACTAAAATACTACATTCTACTTCAAGTATTTCCATATATTTGCCCCATATAGGAAATATAAATAAGATGCTAAAATCTCTCAATAGCAGGGGTTTTGTATCATGTTTGTATCCTTAGAGACACCTAATATAGATATAGAAGTATCTATTGAGTAATGTCTAAATGAATAACTTTAATTTCAAAAAATGTTGCTAAAAAAAATTACTTCCCTTTTAGTGAGTCTCAATTAGTAGGCTGGAACTGGGTAATTAAAGCCTTCTACTTTGGGACAAATTATGTTACCTTAAATGGGTCTAGGGTCTATCCTTCACAAAGCTAGGGCTGAAATATGTGAATTAATATAACCTCAGTTAACTTGTTCTCAGACCACTGGGTCCACTAAGCTAAAGTAATCATAGACATAAAACTGTTCTTGAAAGTACAAGTAAAACATACTTAAAAGGGCTTCACAGTCCATCAGGTAAATTGCTGTTAAAAAGATACATAAATAAACAGCCACAGAAAGTTAAAAAAAAAAATCTGAGGTGTAAGTGAAGTACTTCAAACCAGAAGGAACATGTTTCAAACCTTGAAAAATGTATCTGTGTAAAAATGTGATCTCTTCAATTCCCTACCTAAAAGTAAATGTAGACTGCAGTGGGCTACCTATCCAACCTCCTAACATTCATTCATTTATTTAATAAACGTGCTGAGCACCTAAAAAGGGCCACGTGCCATTTTAAACAAAGGAGGTGTGAACATGAACAGATCAAGCTCTGTTAGAGCGTACACCCTCTGGAAGGAAGGAACAAACATAAAGATATAAACAAATAAAATCTAAAAATAAGATCTTTTGGGGCTCCTGGGTGGCTCAGTCGGTTGAGCGTCTGACTTCAGCTCAAGTCATGATCTCATGGTTCATGAGTTTGAGCCCCGCATCAGGCACTGTGCTGACAGCCCAGAGCTTGGAGTCTGCTTCAGATTCTGTGTCTCCCTCTCTCTCTGCCCCTCTCCTGTTCATACTCTGTCTCTGCCTCTCTCTCTCAAAAATAAAACAAAACATTTAAAATATACGTAAATAAATAAAAATAAAAATAAGATCTTTTGTCGTATGTGGTATGATTGTTTTGCCTATTTGGGCTTTTGTTTCTTGACTTTGTTTTTTTGTCATGTAGAAATGTTTCATATTGATTTGGTCAAACTTATCAGTCTCATTTTTTTCCCTTCTTGGTTTGTTGATGCTTCTGAAGACCCTGTCATGTCAAGATTATTAAAACACTTTTTCATGTTTTTTCCCCAGTTTTATAGATGGAGTTTTGTTTGTTTCTTTATCCATTTAATTTTTATTTTGGTGTAAGGTGTGAGATTAGGATCCGACACTATTTTTTTCAAAATGATTTCTGCCTGCCTCTCTCTCTCTCTCTCTCTTTTTTTAACCTCTCCTTTGAAACGCTACCTTTAATTACATGGTAAATCTCAGCATGTCTTGGGTCTAATTTGGATTTTATTTGTTTCATTCATTTCTTTGTCTATTAACATAACAACTTGAATTACTGCAGATTTATAATTGGTTTTAACATCTGGTGGGGTCAGTGCTCTCTGTTCTTAAAACAATAATAAATTATACTTATACTTTCTCATGTTAATATTTTAAAGTTTATATAGTTCCAAAGGCTCCTATACAACATTTTAAAAAATATATGAAAACATATATTAGCACCTAAAATAATTGTATTATTTCTTATAATAGTTTTTTACTTTATTCCTTTGTTTTGTTGAGGTCAACAATAATATATCAGCAAATAATGATTTCTACTACTTTTCTAATGCATATAGCTCTTATTTCTTTTTCCAGAAAGTGTTAAAAAAATGTTGGTAGTGGGCATATTCTTTTAGTCCACTTTAATGAGAATGCTTCTGGATTTTGCCATCAAAAATCATGCAAGTATTTGGAATGAAATGTATCATTGGAATGCATGGAGGTGATTGTGGTTTTTACTTCAACTTGCTCATACTGAACTTAATAAATCATCTTAAGCCATTTTAAAGAGAAATACATTCACATTACTTGGTTCATTAACCACTCACAGAACTCCCAGGGTCTTCTTCAAAATCATCAAATCCCTCCTGCATTAATTCTCTTTCTCAGTCTCGTTGATACAGAAACGTGGAAAGGTATGGAAGACAACTAAACCAACCTCCTGAAACTTGTAACACAAACAGGTTCATAAATTTGCTGTATTGTGAGGCACCTGGATTCATGTAAATTTATACTAAAAATTCAGTTTTTGTCACAGGGCTTCTCTTATACTTTGTACACATTAGCAGGAGTGCCTTTTGTATTTATCACAAAAGAGATGAAACCAAAAATAATATACATTGAAAGGTTGGGGACATATTTTCTGAGGTGGAAAACACATTGGCCTTGAAAACAGAAGACTTAAATTCCTGCCATGGCTTGCCCCTTGCTACCTTTTCTTGGGCTAGTCATTTGACCACTCTCAGACAGGTAAATAAGTAAAAAAAAAGACCATTGTAAGTTGTAAAGCATGCTATCAATATAGGATATTATCTTCAAATTTTAAGTGCATGGCAAATCTTTAAAATTATTTTTTTCAATATTGCCTTAAAGTATATGAAGTTTTTCACATTAGTTACCTCAATAAATTAGTTTTTATCCTACATAAAATGGGATGAGGCCCATTAAAGGAAGCTCAGTTACTTGTGCCCCACTTCTCTAAGAACTCAGAGTCAGGCATGGTGAGGTAGTTATATGCAAGTGGTCCCTCCCAGTCTTGGAACCCAGAATTTCTGATCCATCCAGTACTCTCTGATTTTGGCTATTGCCTTTCTTTTCTTCTCAAAGCATAAGCTTCCTTACTTGAGGTCTTGAGGAATTTCCAGCCACTTCCCTTTAAACTCCCAGTTCTCAAATAAAAAGACTTGGAGAGCATGAGGGAACTCTTCTGAAAGCAGCTCCAGAGGCCTAAAGAAACTGTGAATGCTTCCTGAGGCAAAGAAGCCCAGAATACAGAAGATTGCATGTTCTCTAATAACCTTTCCCATCTTTCCAGTCTTCTGTAGCAGCAAACACTAGACAGAAATGAATAGCTCAATAAATTATCTTGCCACTAGTCATTTATTTTTCTGTTAAATTCTGTGAGATGTACGCTAAATTAAACAACGAGGGAACAGTGGTTCCATTTGCCTTTAAAGGCTCAGTTCTGTTTTTTGTGTCACGCTTTGTACCATGTGTTCTTGGGCAGATGACTGTTTCCATTCTACCTCATAAGACTGTTGGAGGATTCATTCAGATCCATTTTCAACAGCCTTTCTCACAAGAAATTAAGTTCACATGCCTTTAAAGCATCCAGCGGATGTAATGAATTAACTCCTCCCTCCCTACACATTAAGGAAAGCACTTGTACAGTCCTTGAGAATTGAGAAGATAGTCACTCAAACCATTTTCTGTATTTTGTGGCTCAGATGACTAACAAATATCTTCTTGGAGGTCTTAAAGCTCTTCCTGTTACAAAACGAGAAACAAATTTTTGATAAGGTATGCAAAAGGATAAGGTATGGTTTTGACATCAGATCACTTGGGTTCAAGTCCCAACTCCACCTCTTATTACCTCTTCATCTCTTTTCTTTTGGGGAGGTGGGGGGCTTAACCTCCTCACCAGTGAAAAGGCAATAGTAATAGTATCTACATCTTGAGATTTATGTGCATAAGGCACTTAGAACAGAACCTTGCAGTGCACCTGGGTGGCTCAGTTGGTTAAGCATCTGACTTCGGCTCAGATCACGATCTCACGGTTTGTGAGTTCAAGCCTTGTGTCGGGCTCTGTGATAACCACTCAGAGCCTGGAGCCTGCTTTGGATTCTGTGTCTCCTTCTCTCTCTGCCCCTCCCCCCACTTGCACTCTGTCTCTGTCTCTCTCTGCCTCTCTCTCAAAAATAAATAAACATAAAAAAATTAAAAAAAGAACAGAACCTTACATATAGTAAATGTTCAATATATGCTACTATATCGAAAGAAAATCTAAGCAAATAAAGTATCTTCCTCTCAAAAAAGGACATGCCTTCTTTAACCTTTCATACATTTAACTAAAATTTCATTACGTGTAAATATCAGAAGATGTATTTCACTAAATTATAAGTCCAGAAGTTTGGGAAAATATTTCTTCATTATTGTGAAACTACAACACAGTTTGATAAGTTTTTTTTTCAGGTAAAACTATCCCATTATTTATTTATACAAAACATATTCAGCCAGATAGCATTAGGCACCGTAAGAGAAGAATGTTTCATGCCAGTCCATGAAAAGTTTATGTGACCTGCCTGGAAGGGGAAAAGAAGATATCTAAGCAACTGACTCTATTAAATGGTAAATGCTTCCAGGACACATAACCAAGACACTATATAAATTCAGGAGAGAAATACAACTTCCAATCAATGATATTAAGCACAGATCCACAGAGAATCTGGCTTTTGAATCAAATCCTGAATCATCAGTTATACATACACAGGTTGAAAGGGGTTCCATGGGGTGAAATATCTAACTTGAAGGGTTTACAGATGTTTATAAAAATGAGCAAAGACTCTGTTTCCATTGGTAAGAAAAGCAGTGACATCAGATGAGCCTGGCAATGTAAGATGATCCCACTATGTGGAAGGTGAAGGCTGCCAAGATACGTCTGAATTTTATGTGGTTGGTACTAAAGAAGAGACACCATATCCTATGTCTTTAGTCAACAGTTTATTTCTTGGTGGACTGATTAATATCTTTTGTTTTGTAGGTTTCTTTGGTTAGCTTGGTAGCCAACGCTCTTGGCTACTCAGAACTTGGTGCCATTAAATCCCTACGGACACTAAGAGCTTTAAGACCTCTAAGAGCATTATCCCGGTTTGAAGGCATGAGGGTAAGAAGAAAAAAACTCTGATGATTCATGTCAGAATTAAATGTAGGTGATCATTTAGATACAGAGGGGTACCACACTCTTCTGATATTTAGTTCATAGAGTTACAGAATTTCAGAGCAGGAATCTTAGAGATCACTAAGGCCAGCCTCATGAAACCGAGGTTTATACAAGCAGGTCCTCAGAAACTGTGGCAGAACAGGACTAGAATTCAAGTCTTCTGATAACAGTTCAAGGATGTTTCTACAACATCCAAAAAATGTGCTGCCATTTATTTCTTTTCATTGCTTATGCATTTTTAAATGATTATTTACTATTGACATTCATCTTAGTAAGGGTGTTTCTTCCTCCCAATGGGCAGTTTGATTCCTCAGAAATCACTGGTAATGAATGAAAAGTAAAGAGTTTTTGTGTGCTTTACTTCTTCAATTAACAGGAGTAACAAAAAACACTTGTTGTACAAGAAAACAACACTAAATTGTAGCCTCTGATAAAATCTATACATCCTAAGCAACCAAAATAGGGGGTTGGAATAATAAAGTTGGCATTTCAGGCAACCCCTGGGGTTTGTTTTAAAGATTGCTCTTTTAACAGAGCATTCTGAATGAGGTTCACTTTTTCCATAGCATGTGTATCGTTCTCGCCAGCTCTCTTCTTTAGTGTATATTTTATGCACCTACATGTAAAGTACACACTTATTGAGTTACACAATCTTTTGTCATGCCCCTCAAAATACTATTTAGCAAAGGCCAGCTTTGTTTAACCCAGCATGCAAATGCACATGGCTATTAAATTTCTCCCTGGCCGTAGGGCTTTTATGTTAGAAGGTTTGTTTGGAGCAATAAAAACACTTCAGCCTTGACTTGGAGATTCACTCATCAGGGAGAATGAAACCACTCTCCAGACATTCCAGAAGCACTGTAAGCAAACAAATATTTGGTTTTACATTCTAATTTCATTTCGTTGCTACTTGATAAAAAAGTCACAGGACAAGATAAAATTCATAAAAATTATATAATTTCAAGTTCTTTTCAAACCAATCTTTGCCATTATTGACTTAAGCCCTCGTCCTGAATCCACAGCTGCATATTAACAATTCCTCTTTGAGGGGAGATAGCAATTGAACAAAATAAGAAACTTATAAATTTGCTCCAATCTGAAAAAATAGTTTGGCATTTTAATTCAACCATATGGCAGAATTAATATTCCCACTATAAAATATGGTAAATGTATCATATATTTATTTGGTAAGAAAATTTGTGCAGGTCATTTTATACAAATTTTAGTAACAAAGAAATGTGGCAAGTATAATATATATGACTTAATTTCTAAAAGAAATAAAACAAGTAGCATATGAAATTTTTACAACTTTGAATTTCAGGTTTTGATGTTAATTAAAAAATTTTTGGTGTTGATTTCTAACATAACATTTGCAGTATTTAAAAATTTTTTAACGTTTATTTGAGAGAGAGAGAGAGAGAGAGAGAGAGCAAGTGGGGAAGGGGCAGAATGAGAGGGAGACCCAGAATCCGAAGCAGGTTCCAGGCTCTGAGCTGTCAGCATGGAGCCTGATGTGGGGCTTGAACCCATGAACAGTGAGATCATGACCTCAGCCAAAGTCAGACACAACCGAACGAGCCACCCAGGTGCCCCACTTTTACAGTATTTTAAAATAAAACAATAGTTTTATTTAATATACATGCCTAACAAAATAGTCCAATATGAATCAGATTAAATTAGACAAGAAAAGATACTGTCAACCTCCCTAGAGATTTCAAAATACAACTTAAGCTCTTTTGAATTTAACAAGAGGAAAGGTAACTTGATTTCTCCTTCATGAAACAGGTCAGTGTAGGTTGATGAAGCAACATGTACCCCAAAGTGAACATTTGAGAGATTTAGAATAATAATGAGGACATATTCAGTACTTTTATGTCCAGAGATAAATTCTATCTCATTTAATATACTTTTTTAAATTGGGATTTATCAGTAGAGAAAAAAAAAAGAACCTTGTAAATTCCTAACTCTATTCTTCATGGTCATAAAAAGTTGACTTGATCTGTGGATGCAGATTTAAGGCATTATTAATACTTCATTTGTAAAGGATTTGTTTAACCTTGTTTTCAAATCATCAGTCATTCATTAACACTTTTGAAAATTAAAATGTTTTGCTGAATGACGATTACTTCTTCTGTTGGTATTTAATGCATTTTTTTCTTTTCTCCCCAGCATACAAACATTTTCTGACTCCATCTTACTATATCAGGTTTTTATTTCTTTTCACACTTTGGCATATTTTGGTTTCCTTAAATCCTTTAGCTCTTTAGCTGTGTCACTGTTTGTTTTCCCTTATCAAACATGTCCTAGAAAACATCCAAGAAACAACTTACTCACCTAGATTTTTAACTCTTTTCACGCCCATTTTAATATTAAATAAGTAAATGAAAGGAATGGTTTCCATTGTAACGATCTGTCGGCTGTCTTACCCTCGTTTCCTCTTCTAGGTTGTTGTGAATGCTCTTGTTGGAGCAATTCCCTCTATCATGAATGTGCTCTTGGTTTGTCTCATCTTCTGGCTGATCTTTAGCATTATGGGTGTGAATTTGTTTGCTGGCAAGTTCTACCACTGTGTTAACACGACAACGGGTAACATGTTTGAAGTTAGTGAAGTCAACAATCTGAGCGACTGTCAGGCTCTTGGCAAGCAAGCTCGATGGAAAAACGTCAAAGTAAACTTCGATAACGTTGGCGCTGGCTATCTTGCGTTGCTTCAAGTGGTAAGTTGCCACTGTATGAGTTCTGAAAACATTTTCAAAATGTTTCACAAAAGATCATTTCTCTGATGGTCTTTGATTGAATAATTAATATCTGACAGTATAAAAGTAGTTGATGATAACACCTATATTATCAACTGAACTTGATTTTAAGATGTTTTGCAGTTAACTTATTATGTATTTATAGCAGTGTTCTGCTTTTAGTATGTTTTAATATGGCCTTGTATTTTTTCCTAGGTTTTTTCTTTTTTTTCTTTTTAATTTTTTTAATGTTTATTTATTGAGAGAGAGAGGGGAAAGGGGCAGTGAGAGGGAGACAGAGGAACTGAAGCAGGCTCCGCGCTGTGAGCATAGAGCCTGATGTGGGGCTCGAACTCATAAACCATGAGATCATGACTTGAACCAAAATCAAGAGTTGGTCACTTAACCAACTGAGCCACCCAGGCGCCCTGCTAGGTTTTCTCTTATTATATATTGAGGACTATTGCACTATACTGTTTTTAGTTTTCTTTAGCAGTCATTGCCAAAGGAGCAATTTTATATGTTAAAATAACAATGTATAGTTTATTGATGAATTAAATATATTTTAGTGCTAAATTAAATCATTAGCCAGGAAATTTATTGTACCAACATCTAAGGAGGATGGTTCTAGTATTTGTGGGAATACAAATCTTATGGGTAGATTTCAAAATGTATAATGTTTAATAATTTTGACTCAGTTGACCACATATTAACTAATCAGTTATTTGCTAATGAAAACCATTGAGTTGTGTTTAAACTCCCCACAGGTTTGAATCGCAGAGCTTATGTTTTTGTATAAAAAGGACTTGAGACTAAGATGGCAATTTTATGAATCAAGCCTCCAGATAAATTTTAGTGTAGAAAAAAAAATACAGTATCTTCCAAGAGAAACAAAGAAAATGAGTTCCAGACTCTAAATAAAATCATATTCTATTTCAATTTAATTTCTTCATTCAATTCATTTCAATCTATTTTTTTAAATTTTTTAAATGTTTATTTATTTTCGAGACAGAGAGAGAGAGAGAGAGAGAGAGAAAGAGAGAGACAGAGAGAGGAGGTGGGGGAGGGGCAGGGAGAAAGGGAGACACAGAATCCAAAGCAGGCTCCAGGCTCTGAGCTGTCAGCAGAGGCTAATGCAGCACTTGAACCCACGAGCTGTGAGATCATGACCTGAGCTGAAGTTAGACACTTAACCTACTGAGCCACCCAGTCGCCCCTTTAAAAAAATTGTTTTTTCACATTTCAACCTCTTTGTAGAAAATTTTACAATATTATACAAAAAGTTACTCATAGTAACACTATCAGATTTTCATATAGTGAAACGCCATATTCTTAGATTAAGTTTTTAATGCAGAATTCAAACATGTATTGTTCACAGGCCACATTTAAAGGCTGGATGGATATTATGTACGCAGCCGTTGACTCAAGAGATGTAAGTATCACTCATACTATTTATAGATACTAGATTCTTCTATAGTGAACATTTGCAATAATTTAAGTGAATGACCCAGAATTTTACACTAGATGCAATAAGAACATTTATAATTTCATACAGAAATGATCCTCGTAAGCTAAAGCACTTAAATGAAGATGATATTTTTGTTAATATATGTCTGGTAAATATATCTAATATACATAGATCAGAAGACATCAGACTGATCCATAAATAAGGCTCAAGATTAGAAATGTTGCTCATGGGAAAGTAACTTGTCTCTCCCTCTCCCTGGAGAGTATGATAAAGCAGAGTTTGTAAAGCAGCTTCCAAAAATATCACGAAAAAAAGCAAGGAAATTTCAGGGAAACTCAATTTTGAAAATAGGAATTAAAAAATTCCTCAGAACGCATCTGTTTATACTGCATTTTCCTCTTAGAAGTTGATGTTCTATTATTAAAGCCATATCTTAAAGAACCAACATCTCCAAACCCAAATTTAAAGTACTGCAAAAAAAATTATATGACTAATAATAGGTTCAAATGTTTCTTGTTTTATCAGTTATTTATTCTAAAAAATGTGTATAGGTAAGCCACAATGGAAAGAGAGATTCAGGAACAATCATAAAAATTACAAACTTTCATTATCCTAGATTATACTAGTTTGAAAAAAGAACTTTTTTTTGCAGAAGAGTATCTAGCGCAAGGCGAAAATAGCTTTATATTAAGTAACAACACTCACCAAACTGTTAATAATTTAAAGTATTTATTACATTTTTAAATATTATTTAATATTTTCAATACTATTTAGGTAAAACTTCAGCCTGTATATGAAGAAAATCTATATATGTATTTATACTTCGTCATCTTTATCATCTTTGGGTCATTCTTCACTCTGAATCTATTCATTGGTGTAATCATAGATAACTTCAACCAACAGAAAAAGAAGATAAGTATTCCTCAGCTCTCAACTTTCTCCACTCTGAGGTTCTGTTTGTTGTACATCCAAATCATCAGGATACTCATGGTCAGGACAGACTTACATCAGTTTTCTATTCTTCTCAGTTCACTTTACAGTCAGTGCAGCTGCAGGGTTTCCAGCCTCTAGTTGGTGACTGCTCTCCAGGTTCATCCTCTGCAGAGTTGCTGTAGTGTCTTTGTGACATTAATGTGACCACTGCTTCAGAACATCCAGGGGACCTCCTCTAAAGCTTTACCCTTACTTAGAGATCTTTCAGGAATTATTTCCACCCAGTTTTCCAGCTTTATTTTCTCCCACAACACCACATTTCTACATTTCTGGATCTACTTCCCTACTCCTCAGTCAACACCTACCATCACTACTATCACATGCTACACACATAGCTACATGGATATTCTGCCCTTTCTGAACAAGCCATGCTCTTGTACGTGACTTGTACACGACTTTACATAGGGTATTTTCTTTTCCTGGAATGCTCTGCCTAGTACAACTCTAGTCATCCTTTAAGGCCTAGCTTAATGGCACCTTCATATATAAAGCCTGTTTCTGAGTCTTAAGAGTTTATTTTGATTTCTGTAATACTTTTTTTTCATACCCTTATGCATTTTCCACCCATTTTCATTTCCCTACTGCTCCTTATGGCAACAAGACATTGTGTCTCATATATCTATGTAATTCTGATACCAGGTACATTTTCTAGCATACAGAAATGACTTCTAATTATTGAACAAATAAAAACTGTCAACAGTGAAACAGACTAAGAAAACATTTTTTCCTTTCATGGAAATTTATTTGAGATCCCTGAGCTTCCTTCTAAACATAATATAATCATATTAGGATCCTGTACTAATCAGAGATTTACGTTATTAGAGGTTTTATATAATAATAAAGTACTCAGAATTTTATTTAAATGAGGAAAGTATATATATATATATACACACATACACACACATATATATATACATGTATTTGTATATATATGTGTGTGTATGTGTGTATATATATACATATATGTATATGTATATATATATATAATTTCCATTTAAAACCTGAGAAAAGACTAAAAGATAGAGTCAGAAATATTTTTATACAAGTGCCGTTATAACACATGTTGGGATTGTAACCAGTTTTATACTTATCTTTACTTTGGAGGTCAAGATATCTTTATGACAGAGGAACAGAAAAAGTATTACAACGCAATGAAGAAACTTGGATCCAAGAAACCACAGAAGCCTATACCTCGGCCAGCAGTAAGAACTACTCATCTTCTTTAATATTCTAAAGCCTTATTTCCATATGATGAAATTGGCAGTGCTCGGGATGAGAACATATTGGGCGATAATCACTAATATGTAATATGCCCTAATTGTAAAGTTCATTGTTTAATACAGTTCACAATCACTACACTTAATAAAAGTTACTAAGTTCTTAAAAAGGAGATAATGTTCTTACAGTTTGTCAACTGAAAACATCCAACTTGGAGGTCCTAATAACTGCTTCCAAAGCAGCCTTCATACTCCTGCTGCCACCCGCTGCTGTCAGGAATGCACCCAATTTTGCTATATGGCACTTTTTGCCATTTAAATATGAAGTCTGGGGGCGCCTGGGTGGCGCAGTCGGTTAAGCGTCTGACTTCAGCCAGGTCACGATCTCGGGGTCCGTGAGTTCGAGCCCCGCGTCGGGCTCTGGGCTGATGGCTCAGAGCCTGGAGCCTGTTTCCGATTCTGTGTCTCCCTCTCTCTCTGCCCCTCCCCCGTTCATGCTCTGTCTCTCTCTGTCCCAAAAACAAATAAACGTTGAAAAAAAAAATAAATAAATATGAAGTCTGGAGGGGTGCCTGGGTGGCTCATTTGGTTAAGCATCCGACTTCAGCTCAGGTCATGATCTCCCTAGTGAGTTCGGCCCTGTGTCAGGCTCTATGCTGGCATCTCAGAGCCTGGAGCCTACTTCGGATCCTGTATCTCCATCTCTCTCTGCCCCTCCCCCCCTCTCAAAAATAAATAAAAACATTAAAAAATTTACAAAAAAAATATGGAGTCTGGAAAACTGCATCCTGCCCTATCACTTCCCTCTATGTTATTTGTTCTCTCTATTTGTAGGACTAGAAAATATTCTTAACCTTTTTAGAAAGGAAAAGTGTGTCATCAAAGTAGTTTGTTTCACCAAATACACAAAGATGAAAAAGACTTATTTAGAATGCATATTCTGTAGAGCTTCATAATAATAATAGTGATGGATTATGTTCAAGAGCTGTACTCTAACTTATCTATCTTCTTAGATGGGTAAGGAATAAGGAAACTGAGGCCCCCCCAAAAGGTAAAATATTGTACCTAAAGTCATAAGCTTATAATTGCCAGAACTGGGACTTGACAAGGTCTCGTGAATACTATAAATGACTTCACATTACCATATTTTTAAGAGTTTTGGAGTTGAGGTTGGGGACAGTCAAGGGGAGATGTAGGGCAGGATACACAGAAGGGCATAAACCTGCTTTACTGAATATTTTGTTTAAATATTATATTTAAGAAAAGGAAACTTGGTCAACTCATGAAATTGATTTTCAGTAACCTGTGAAATTTTGTATTTTTATTCTAAATTATTAATTTATTTCCCTAATAGAACTATATTTAATGGCCATATAAGTAATCTTTAAAAGTGTGTGACTCCTGAGATGATTGTTAATAATAAGACAAAAAACAAATCATACATTTTTGTTGAAGCATGAAGAGGTGAAGAAAGTGATAGTGAACACACAGACACACATAGTTAGAAGAGGTATAATTAAATAGAAAATGAATATTTTTAAGAAGGGAGAGATGGAAATCAGATATAAACCAAAATTCCTGAAGTACTGATAAATGAATTAGGGTATTCATCCATCTAAAAGTCTGTCTGTATCAGCTCACTTTTTAAATCTTCATTATTAGTTGTCATGATTTTTTTGTAAAAACTATCATAGTTATTTGAAATCAAGCAAAGCCCATACATATTAACAGCCAATTGTCACCAATTTATGTTTTACTGAGTTTTGTTTTTCCATGGAACTTAAATAAACCAAATATGTTTTTTCTTATCATATGACTTTTTTCATTTCCTTCTTGTATTTTAATGTGAAGAGAAATGTAGCATGAAAAATTATTTGGAGTAATGTGAAAAGGGTGTAGATCTCATGGCCATATATGGAAGGACTTCACCTGCAATTTTAATGGATCATTATTTATGAAATATGCATATTAACCCTCTCTCTTCTTCTTCTCTCTTTCTAGAACAAATTCCAAGGAATGGTCTTTGATTTTGTAACCAGGCAAGTCTTTGATATCAGCATCATGATCCTCATCTGCCTCAACATGGTCACCATGATGGTGGAAACTGATGACCAGAGCAAATATATGACTCTAGTTTTGTCCCGGATCAACCTTGTGTTCATTATCCTGTTCACTGGAGAATTTGTGCTGAAGCTCGTCTCTCTCAGATACTACTACTTCACCATAGGCTGGAACATTTTTGATTTTGTGGTAGTGATTCTCTCCATTGTAGGTAAGAGTGGTTTAGTTACAGAGGGGTACAGTTGTAGGTAAAGTTCCCTAAGGTCTGACAGCTGTGTAACATGGAAATTAGATCTGAGAATGATAATGTGTATAATCTAAAGTTTACCACTGCTGTTCATTTTCCTCTAACTGAGGAATGTTGGTATTCAAGAGTAAAAAAAACAATATATTTGGAGACTTCAGAAATAACCTTTGTTTGTAATTAGCACATTTCATGTGTGGGATAACTCTTCATAGTAACTGAGTATATATAACCTTAAATTGCCATGACACTGTCTGAGATTATTTAATTTGTTGGATTTTCCAAAAATCTATATTGGCTTATGACATTATAGAATGATTGAATAAAATTCTGTAATCTTTAATTGCTAACATTAGGGAGTGGGCCCAAATATTTAGTAAAAGTTTATACACAATCTTGCTGTTTTCCCACCCCTTGCAAAGATAAAGCGTTCATATAAGCATAAGATATTCACTGTTTAGCTCATTTGTATATTTTCCACAGGCATGTTTCTGGCCGAGCTGATAGAAAAATACTTCGTGTCCCCTACCTTGTTCCGAGTGATCCGTCTCGCCAGGATTGGTCGAATCTTGCGTCTGATCAAAGGGGCGAAGGGGATCCGCACGCTGCTCTTTGCTCTGATGATGTCCCTTCCCGCCTTGTTTAACATCGGCCTCCTGCTCTTCCTGGTCATGTTCATCTACGCCATCTTTGGAATGTCCAATTTTGCCTATGTTAAAAAGGAAGCTGGAATTGATGACATGTTCAACTTTGAGACCTTTGGCAACAGCATGATCTGCCTGTTCCAAATTACCACCTCTGCTGGCTGGGATGGATTGCTAGCACCTATTCTTAATAGTGCACCACCTGACTGTGATCCTGACACAATTCATCCTGGAAGCTCTGTTAAGGGAGACTGCGGGAACCCATCTGTGGGGATTTTCTTTTTTGTCAGTTACATCATCATATCGTTTCTAGTTGTGGTGAACATGTACATCGCTGTCATCCTGGAGAACTTCAGTGTCGCTACTGAGGAAAGTGCAGAGCCCCTGAGTGAGGATGACTTTGAGATGTTCTATGAGGTTTGGGAGAAGTTTGATCCTGATGCCACCCAGTTTATAGAGTTCTCCAAGCTCTCTGATTTTGCAGCTGCCCTAGATCCTCCTCTCCTCATAGCAAAACCAAACAAAGTCCAGCTCATTGCCATGGACCTGCCCATGGTCAGTGGCGACCGGATCCATTGTCTTGACATCTTATTTGCCTTCACAAAGCGTGTTTTGGGCGAGAGTGGAGAGATGGATGCCCTTCGAATACAGATGGAGGACCGGTTCATGGCATCGAACCCCTCCAAAGTCTCCTACGAACCCATCACAACCACTCTGAAACGCAAGCAAGAGGAGGTGTCTGCTGCTATCATTCAGCGTAACTTCAGATGTTATCTTTTAAGGCAAAGGTTAAAAAAAGTATCAAGTGAATATAACAAAGAGGCAATTAAAGGAAGGATTGACCTACCTATAAAAGAAGACATGATTATTGACAAATTAAATGGAAACTCCACCCCCGAAAAAACAGATGGAAGCTCCTCTACCACATCTCCTCCTTCCTATGACAGCGTAACAAAGCCAGACAAAGAAAAGTTTGAGAAAGACAAACCAGAAAAAGAAAGCAAAGGGAAAGAGGTCAGGGAAACTCAAAAGTAAAAAAGAAACAAAGAAGTATCCTTGTGATCAATTGTTTACAGCCTACGATGGTAAAGTCTAAGTGTCAACTGGACTCCCAGAGGAGGTCTATGCCAAACTGACTGTTTTAACAAATACTCATGGTCAGTGCCTATAACAAGACAGTGACCTCACCATGACTACAACTCTGTGAGTCAGGGTATCAACAAGATTGACAAGAGGTTGCTGTTTTCCTTACCAGCTGACACTGCTGAAGAGAAACTCAATGGCTACCTAGACTGTAGGGATAATTGTGCAAAGTGATCATTGTAACTACACCAAACACCTTTAGTACAGTACTTGCATCCACTCTATTTTTAACTTCCATATCTGCCATATTTTTACAAAATTTGTTCTGGTGGATCTCCTTGCTCCCTAATTCATAGTTTATTCATAATACTATGTCACTATTTTTGTAAATGCAGTTTAAGTTGAGAAAAAAGTATATAAGAGCCCTGTGTTCCTCCTCCATAAATCTCTTAAACAATGAGCAAAAGTGTTTTGAGAGATAAAATTCTTGCTTAAAACCAGAAAAAAAATATTCTAATGTCAGTAAGTTCAGGTACTTCCATTTTCTAGAAGACTTTAATTTTGAAAGTGTTTTGGTCTGTTATATTTATTTACATCTGAACAGTTATGTGCCTGTACAGTCTCCTCTAATTTTTAAAGGATTATTTTTATGCAACAATTGTTTCAGCAAGTGCAAATTTTATTCTAAGTTCCAGAGCTCTATATTTAATTTGGTTAAATGCATTGCAAAAACAAAACAACAAAAATCTAGAAAAGTGTATCTAAAGTGTCACTTTAGAATAGTTGTCCCACTTTCTGCTGCAGTATTGCTTTGCCATCTTCTACTCTCAGCAAAGCTGATATTTTATGTCAATTCAACACCCCCTGTTATGTAAATAGTTATTTTATCCTGTGGTGCATGTTTGGGTAGAAATATATATGTATATGTATATATAATGTATATATATACATATAGATACACATATCCAGATCAACAACTTCTGTTAAGTCAAATATGTACCACAGTGTATATGTCTTTTGCAATCTTCCAACAGGGATGTATCCTGTACCATTCATTAAACATAAATAGTTTGAAGACTATCACTAATGCATGTTAATATTGCCTATGCTGCTCTATTCTACCCAATTCATTCTTCACAAGCCTTGGTTAGCAGTCACATGTTGGTAGAGTGAATTCAAACAGCTCTATCTAGTATGTCAAGCAGAATAGCTTGCAGTTATTTAAAAGTACCTTTATTTTTGCATTTTTAATTCAACTTGAGTGTCATATGGTGTCTCTCTATATTTCAAGGAAACACACTGCGCACTGCCTATTGTCAAAACCTTGTGAACTTTTGCTAAAAATATGTCTAAAACTTGTTTAAATATAAATAATGTAAAAATATGATCAATTTTATTTGTTGCATTTTGTACATAAGAAAATTATTTTCAGGTTGATGACATGGCGATTTATTTTACTTTATGCTTTTGCTTTTTATTTTTAATCACAACTCCAAACTTTTGAATCCATAAGACTTTTCAATGGATAATTTCCTAAAATAAAAGTTAGACAATGGGTTTTGTGGATTTCTTTGTTATAATATATTTTCTACCATTCCAATAGGAGAGACATTGTCAAAAATTCAAACATGGATCATTTTTTACCAACTATGGTTGCCTCAATATTACCCGTTATTCATGGAAGTTTTTTTTTTTACTCAAACTTTTGTAGTATTTGCTTATGCAGACTAGTCTTATTTTTTTAATTCTTGCTACACTATAGCTATTAGAGAAATAACACAGGCTCTGTCCTTTTTAGCCATGAACAAAGTGGCAAAGTTGTGCAATTACCTAATATGATATAAATTTTTGTTTTTTGCACAAACCAAAAGTTTAATGTTAACCTTTTACAAAACTATTTACTTGTAGTGTACTGATGAACTGCATGCAGGGAATTGCTATTACTAAAAAGAATGGTGAGCTACATTATTATTGAGCCAAAAGAATAAATATTTCATTTTTTATATTTAATATCTTGGCCTCTGTTTTTTTTTTATTGATGGAAGTTTAAAATATACATAATTAATGAAACCCGCACTTGATCTGACATTTGTATACATAAAAGTTCACATGGATTTTACAACAACCTAATGTATGGTCTACCAAACAGTACTACAGAATAAAAGCTATGAAAAGCAGTTTTTGTGAACTTTTTTGTGTGCAAAAGGATCAAATCCACATGTTCCAACTTATGGTTTCTATAACAATAATAGTCATCATCGATAATAGTTGTCAATTCCAAGTCCTTGCCTTGGCTCAGTTCTTCTCAGTGTTCCCTATACCATCTCCAAACTTCTTGGTAGCTAACAAAGGTTACATACATTGTTATTTAAATGTGTCTTACGAATTCCTATTTATAAATGTAGTATTAATTATAGCATTAATGATTGAGAATTTATGTTAACTATTTTTTTCAGGGCCCTTGGACTTATGTCATGTCAAAACCAAATGTTTAGTCTCAGTGGAAAATCCCAGTTGTAAGGCATATTTATTTGAAGACGAAGTGAATTTAAATATGCATTTCATAATTTCCTCAACACAAATGATATAAGCTGACTTCATTGGAATTCATGGGCTCCTTTCTGCTAAAGTCAATTTTCAGAGCCCGCCAATACCAGAGAGAAGTCAAGTATTACTTTGCAAAACCCATAGCCTTTTTATGCATCCCATCATATAATCTTAACCAAGTATTCTATTAATTGATATGCATTGCATCTAAATGATCATCTTCCAAAATAGTCACAAGAGCCTTCAGTTGAAACAAACAAACAAACAAACAAACAAACAAACACTTTAAAAAATATACCTCTCTAGCTAAAGGATATTCTGAAAATACTGTTCAGAATATAGAGCTGTTAATGTAAGTTGATAGATTTTTTTTAAAATAACTAATTCCACAAGAAAAATCCTTCTGTTCTGTTATTGAACTTCATGACAGAATTCTGTTTAAAATAATACATTAGAAATAATCCACTTAGACACAGATATTAAACTATGAAATTAAAGAAACTTAAACCCACCAATGGCTGCCCTATAGTAGGGAAGAACATTTGCATGCAGGAAAAAAAATGAGTATTCCAGTTTAAAAATATTACAGGGAAAAGATAATGGCTATGTAAATTAGGTATTTACAAGTTTTCAAATAACTAGAATACAGTAAAATAACATGAAAATCATTTTTGTGCATTTCAAACCACTCAGTAGTAATCATAAACAATGTTCTTACTGACCATTTTTGCAGAAATGGAAAATACCAAAAAGACCAGACCAAGTGTTCTAACACTTGTCTTTCAGTATCAGTTCTGGTACCAAATGAGCAATGCAATTCAGGCAGATCAAATTCTGGCCCCTCAGATTCCTCCTCTGTTGAATGGGGCTGTTGTCTCTCATAGTAGGTCTCTAATTTTAAAATTCTATGTTCAAAATCAAATTGTCTAGTCAAACTGAGTAATTTTTTTCTATATGGGTAATAATGAGAAAATATGAATTGCTAATAAACCTTTAAAAGATTATATAACCTTAAATAGACAGAAACACATTTGGCTTTCACTAAAGCCCCATTAAGAAAAAAGTTTTCTTGTCTTCAAAGATTTTATACCACAAAGTGAAGGATTCTTTAAATAACTCAAAGGATGGCTATTATTTCCTCTTTACAGTCTTATAGTGTTTTTTTTAAGTTTATTTATTTTGAGAGATAGCACAAGCGGGGGTAGGGACAGAATGAGAGGAAGATAATCCCAAGCAGGCTCTGTGCTGTCAGCATGGAGCTGACATGGGGCTTGATCTCATGAACCATGAGATAATGACCTGAGCCGAAATCAAGAGTCAGAAGCTTAACCAACTGAGCCACCCAGGCACCCCAGTGTTACAGATTTCTAAAAGACAACACCTGATATATAACAAAAGTGATTAAAACAAAGTGACTAATACTTTAGAGTTTTACTGTAACATTGTCTAGAGCCACAAGTGTATTTGTTTCTTCTTTGCCATTAATTAACATTTTCCACAAAATTTTAAGTAGGGCTTCAGTCTTATATTATCTAGAGTACTGTTGTTATTACAAAAGAATAAAAGATGCACATAATTTTCTTCTTTTCTTTTTTTTTTTTTTTTTTAGTGTTTATTCATTTTTGAGAGAGACAGAGAGAGAGACAGAGTGCAAGCGGAGGAGGAGCAGAGAGGGAGGCACAGAATCCAAAGCAGGCTCCGGGCTCTGAGCTGTCAGCACAGAGCCCAACACGGGGCTCAACCCCACGAAGTGCAACATCATGACCTGAGCTGAAGTCAGACACTTAACCAACTGAGCCACCCAGCTGCCCCTGTACATCATTTTCCTACAATAACATCTAAAACATTTTATTCTTTTCAAAAACTTTTGTTGTTACTGACGCCTATGGATTCTTTTGTTAGCAGTATTTCTTCTCTCTTCTTCTCTCTAGAATGTCTCTGTTCTCCATAATTCAGCCAGTTCACATACTGAAGTACATATCAAAAACCTTCTAAACCTGACAGCACCCTATTGCTCAGAAAAATCAATTTTCCCTTCCAATTACGGAGTAGAAACAAATGAACAGACAAACAAATCCCTGCCTAATCTGCCCCTCACCTATTCCATTGCTATCATCCATCACTGGCCATCACTCGACAACTCATGTCCCTTATCCCTCAGAATCACACACTCGCCAGTTACATAATGTTTCGACATCTCTCCTGTCTTGCACACCTACTGTCTTTGCCTGAAACACCCTTCCCTCTTTTTTTCCCCCCCTGGCAAATATTTGCTTATCTTTCAATAACTGGTTCAAGAAAAATCATCATTTAGGAAGCTTCCTCAGAGTTCCTCAAGTAGAATTATTTCTCCTCAGATTTTCTAATGTGCATCCATGATGGTGTGGCTCAACTGTGCCTGTATTAACTCCTCTGTATTTATCTCTTCTTAATAGATTGTAGTACATCCAATGTACGGGACATGTTTCATTAATTTCATCATCCTTCTTTCCTTAGTGACTAGCAGAGTATGTGACTATCAGCATTCAGTTACATTGCTAGTAGAACTGATTCTTGCAGGAACACACAAATATATTTAAGTGCCAAATAATAATATTAATAAACTTTTTCAGTCCTTGTGGAGGACAATTCACATATTTATTAGCATCTAAATTCAGACAGTCCACCTTTATAATCAGTTGAAATATATACAAACATTTTGGAAATACTATATAGCTAGTAACTATGCCTACAAATAATGTTTTTTACCTAACAAAAACTACTGAAACAAAAAACTTCATTTCATTAACTCTATCAGTGAAACAATTTAATGAGTTGTCTTCAGTAGAAATATTTTGCATAGATAAAAACAGACTTAAGGACTCAGGTTTTATCTCACTATTTTAATCTAGATATTCTTAAACAATTCATGAGTACACTGATAATACACTAATACTACCCTAAAGCCCTCCTATCAAAAATACCTAAAAATGGAGGATAAAATATTGTCAAAAGATCTTTTTAATGTATAACTGGGCTTACAAGAAAGCAAGGGAAAGTCCCTGGGGCTGATGGACAAAGGTAAGCAAGCACTAAGTCAGATGATACTCTGTGGGCCTCTATTGATCCCAGTGACCTAGAGCTTGGTTTAAACTGCCTAGATACAGAATTTTGTGAGATCAAGCCCCATATCCAGCTCTGTGGGAACTGAAAGGACAGCGCAGAGGCTGCTTGGAATTCTCTCTCTCCCTCTTCCTCTGCCCTTCCCCTTCCAAGTTCTCTCTCTCTCTTAGAAGAAAAAAACAACAGGCCTAGGTACAAGAAATAGAAGACAAAGATTTGAATCCAATATGGGTCAGAGATCCCAAATAAATTCAAGACACACAAAAATCTATACACTTTTTTTTTCAAAAAGCTACACACTTAGTAAGAGCATTTTTGAAAATCAATTATTACAAAAGCAAATAGGAAAGCAACTTAGCAAGCACATTTTCTGTCTTGTCTTAGTTCTGAGTTCATGGAGAAAAGTCTTTCTTGAGACTCATAGCTATTGGCCTAGAATTCACCTGGGTTTATGGCCCAAATTTATACTATTTGTCTAGTACAAAATAGTAGAAGCCAAAAATTCCATTTAAAGTAGACACAAGTTGCTAGTGGTTGTAGGCTTCTATTAGAAATTAACTGAAATCCTTTCTGAAAGACACACCTCAAGCCAGGCCTCAACGATTTCCCACAAAGTCCAAGAAACATGAACTCACAATAAGAGAAATAACAAAACAAACAAAGCAAAGCTGCCAGATGACACAGGGGGAACATATCCATAAATTCTTTGGATATAGGATATAAGTATGTTCAATAACTTTTAAAAAGAGGGATTCAAATATGAATAATGGCAAGAAATAAACATTATGAGACATACTTGAAGAAGCATACTATGCCTTCTCTAGAAATAAAGAATGACTGAAATTAAAACAATGTGCAAGACTTAAATATCAGGTTACTTAGAACTGAAGAGAGAAGTCATGACTGAGAATCTGAAAAACTTACAAGCAAAATAGCAAAGGCAAAAAGCTAAAATGTAAGAAACTCTTAAGAGAATTTTGGTATAGGTGAGAAGGTGTAAAATGCCTGCAATTCCAAAAGGAGAATTAACATATTAGGGGGAAGGCAATATTTGATTACAAAATGACTAAAAATTCTTTATTATTGAAAAGGGACACAAATCCTGACATTCAAAAATCATAAAAACCCTAATTAAGATAAAAGAAAACCATATCCAGGAATATCTTAATAAAATTTCAGAACAAAAAGTATAAGAAAAAATTCTTAAAAGTATATAGTAAAAATGGACGCCACAAATTATTGTTAAAATTAATATATGACCAGGAAAAAATATCTTTTTTATTATTAATTTTTTAATATTATTTATTGTTGACAGAATGTGAGCAGGGGAGGGGCAGAGAGAGAGGGAGACACAGAATCTGAAGCAGGCTCCAGGCTTGAGCTGTCAGCACAGAGCCCGACATGGGGCTTGAACCCATGAATCGCAAGATGATAACCTAAGCCAAAGTCAGATGCTTAACTGACTGAGCCACCTGGGTGCCTCCAAAATATCTTTAAGAATAAAAAGAAATGAAAACATTTGTTGTTGAGAGTTCAAGAATTCTAATTTTATTGTTCAGCAGCATGATAACGATAGTAACTTTTACCTTTGCTTAGAATGCTTACTAAAATTTCAAGGGTATACATAGAAAGACAAGAAATAGAACAAAATGATTAAAACTGTACAGGAGAAAAATGAAATACCTTGACATTTAATAAACTCAAAAGTATAAGAAGGAAGAGAAAAATAGAAAAAAATAAGAAAAAAGTACAAAATAACCTGGTGAAAATTAATAATAGTCATTCTGCTATGAGTGCTTATTATGTTCTAATCATTTTTCAAATACCTCACATGATAATCCTCACATCATCCCCATTAAGATAAGAACTATGAAGAAACTGAGACATGGAATACTCTTAACTTGCCCAGAATCCATTGCTAGAAAGAAGAACAATAGGGATATTGATCCAGGAAATCCGGTTCTAGATACAATCTTTTAATCATTGCATCTTAGAACTTGACATCCAGAATGACTATGTTACACAACTCTACGGGAAAAATCGCACTGTATTAGGAAAATGGTACACTCTGGAGAACAACTCCAACATATAATCCAATGTAACACCATGGCATTAGTGATAACTATAAAAACATATCAATAATATCTCAGTAATTACTAGCAAATACATTGAACTGTTCGGTTAAAAGGCAAATACAGTTGATTTTTACATTGCAGCTATCTAAAATAAATAAACCTAAATCAGAAAAGTTAAAAAGTAACAGGATTGGAAAAATACCAGACAAATACTAACAAAATGAATACTTACATATTTTTATTATTAGAGTCAAAATAGGTTTAAAACACCACGATATAACTATTTTAAACAGGATGCACCTATGAAACGTATCTTTAAAATACACATACACATGAAAAAAATCTATTCAATCACAAGGATAAATAGACAAATCTATCACACAAGAAAGATTTTAACATACTTCCTTGAATAATTGACAGCTCAAATGGATAGAAAAACCTAAAAGAATATGTAAACTTTGATTACAATTAGTAGCTTCACCTATTAGACACACAAAAACTCTGCAATTCTGAAAAAGTCACATGATTTTTTTTCAAATGTGCATGTTGCATTTATTAAAATGCATTAAATGAAAGGCCAAAAGGCAAGTGTCAAAAATGTCATAGAATTGGACTTAAGCAGAGAACACTATGTTCTGTGACTGGCATGCAGTTAAATTAGGTATCTAACTTTTGGAATATTTGGGGGCTTAAAAATGTACTTCTAGTTTCCTGTCCTGGAAATGGTGAGGGAGCTAATATCAGACCAATGCTCTGATAGGTAACAACTATAAATCCTGAACAAAATACAATTATCTTTAGGCACTAGAGAGTAACCCCCAAAAGCCAGAAAACTGGAAAAGAAATGGCACTAGATAAGCTTTCTGTTTATTATGGCTTTTGTCTGAGTTCAGGACCAGTCAGTACAGAGCTGAAATTCATATAAAAAAAATCTGCAGCTATACTTGTTAAGAAATCAGAGGACAGAGTTTAAAACAATCACAGCAGCTGAAGAGTTATAGAACCACAGATGGGAAGCCCCAAATTTAGCATATAAACTGAATTCTTTGGCTGATTCTTGAACTTTGCATGTGTGGGGTACATTTAAAGTAGTCATTGCCAAGGCTTAAGATCCACTGCAAGAATATAGAGTCTGGAGTTAAGTTCAACCAATATTTTTTAGAGGAACAGAAGAGAAGACAGAGAATCTGCAAGATATCTTTAACAATATTCAAAACAAAAGGCAAACAATAGAGCCCCAAATGTTAGATTTAACAGGCAAGAATTCCAAAGTGATTTAGTTATACTCAAGGATTGTAAAAGAATATATGCTCATAATGAAGGAACAGAGGAAATATCAGAAGAAAAAATAGAAACTATAAAATGAATCAAAAGAAAATTTGAGAATTGAAAAATGCATTATCTGATATCATAATCTAACCTAGGATATTAAAAATGTTAGAAGAAAATGACAAGGAACTTGAAGATCAACAGAAATGAACAAAAGAAATAAAATGAGGATTCCTCTTTCCCCACATCTTCACTAACATCTGTTGTTGCCTGAGTTGTTAATTTTAGCCACTTTGATAGGTGTGAGGTGATATCTCATTGTAGTTCTGATTTGCATTTCCCCGAGGATTAGTGATATGGAGCATCTTTGCATGTGTCTGTTGGCCATCTGTGTATCTTCTTTGGAGAAATGTCTGTTCATTTCTTCTGCCAATTTTTTAATTGAATTATTTGTTTTTTTGGTGTTGAGTTGTATAAATTCTTTATTTATTTTAGATATTAACCCCTTATTGGATATATCATTTACAAATATATTCTCCTATTCAGTAGGTTGTCTTTTACTTTTGTTGGTTGTTTCCTTTGCTGTGCAAAATCTTTTTATTTGATGTAGTCCCAATAGTTTATTTTTCCTTTTGTTTCCCTTGCCTTAGGAGACGTATCTAGAATAATGCTGCTATGGCCAATGTCAGAGAAATTACTGCCTATGCTCTCTTCTAGGATTTTATGGTTTCAGGTCTCATATTTAGGTCTTTAATCCATTTTGAGTTTGTTTTTGTGTATAGTGTAAAAAGGTGGTCCACTTTCATCCTTTTGCATATAAGTGTCCAATTTTCTCAACATCATTTGTTGAAGAGACTTTTTCCCATCACATATTCTTGCCTCATTCTTTGTTCATTCTGTTACATTTTTTAAAATTTCATTAAGTTTTTTAATCTACCTACCTACCTACCTACCTACCTACCTATATTTAAATCTCTGGCAGACTGACCAAGAAGGTAAGCAATATGAGGAATATAAAATTACAGGTATTGCTGAGATTAAAAATAATAGAATAGAATGCAATAATAGACTGCTTTACGTCAAAAGGTTTTTAAAAATAAGCAAAATAAATACATTCTAAGAAAATTAGCACACCAATATTGAAAATAAAAAAGTAACAAATTTTTTATAAAATTTATAATTTTTAAGAAATTTAATTAATAGTTAAAATCATGCCCCACCCCCCCACCCCCACCTCCCACAACATACAAGAGACTAGACACATATGGTTCAAATTGTAAATAAATTTCAGGTTAAAGATAATCATATACAAACTCTTCCACAGATTAGAAACCGAAAAAAACATGCCCAAACCCATCCTAGAAGCTAAACCAAACCTTGATACAAAACCTCAACAAGGACAGTAGCAGAAAGAAAAATACAATTGTACACAAATTATAGATAGATAGGTAGATAGATAGATAGATATAGATATAGATAGATATGGATAGATATATAAATATAAATATGGATACATATATATATCCATCCAGCAGTATATTAAATCCAACAGTATATTAAAAATGTAAAATAGATGCATCTTTTAGAATGGCAGGGTAAGAAACTCAAAGGACCCTCTCACAAGCACAACTATTTAAGTGGTGAGAATTATTAACAACAATTACATAAGTTCTGGAAATTGTCTTAAGAGTACATAGTGAATAGAGAAACATTTCTTCAACAAAAACCACTAAGTATCAGTGAGAAAAGTGAGGGTCTGTGGCATGTGAGCCACAGTTCCATGTTACAAAAGCTTTATCCTGGGTGCTCCAAGAATGCAGGACTGACTCTGCTCCAGTGCTCAGTCAAAGAAGGAATAAGCTGCCTTCATTTCTCATCTTCATCCCCATTCCCATCCCCAGCCACATACGACAGAAATTCTATCCCAAATAGGCCTGAGAGGACTGAAATAGTTATTCCCTAACCCAGCCCCATCTGCAGAGTAGAAGTGCTACTCCTTGCATGGCAGGCCAAAAATACGGGCATCCCAACAGCCCCCACTACAGCTTATTCATAGGGCAGAGTTTCCTCTCCAGGAGGGGCAAGTCTACACTAGGGGCTGCCACTCACCATAGAGTGTGCACTCCTCAAGCAGAGTGTCACCTTGGGAAAAGCAGGACTCTGCCTCCAATTCAGTTGCAGTAGTGTGGGAATTCTGTCCAGAGGAAAAGGAAGGACATAGGACACAAAGAGCTCTGGAACATTTCTGAGGGGTTTGCTTTATTTGGAACAGAAAGTGCAGAACTCCATGTCTAAGAATGTTATAGAAAACAATAGGTATTTAAAAAAATAGATAACTTGGTGGACATCTATTAAGAGGATGTTAGTAGCTCCATGTTACAAACAGAACAGCCAGAAGTTTAATAGAGTAAACCAAGGAAAGAGAAGGCCAAAAAGAACCCTCTTAAGGTCACGGCCAATTCTGTGGTCAAGAAGGCTATATGCATACACAGGTTTTCAGCCATTCAGGAGAAATCAGAACAAGACATGAGACACACATTAAAGAACTCCCCAAAATGCACACAAACTCATCAACACAGGACAAAAGGTTCACTTGCATAAGGGTTTTTAAATACAACCCCTGGCCAAATACTGAACAATAAGTTATTCAAACCCAAGGGCAACTTATAGGAGGCCAAGACTAAAAATAAATTCAGAATCATTCTTGGCAGTTGAAAGACTGTTTGCATGTCCAAGGTTGTACTCCCTCAGGAGCGGAGAGGACAACTCCATGCTACTAGTCCCTGTTTGAACATGAGGCCAAACCCCCAAACTCCCTGAACTGGGACAACAGCGTCCAAGCCACATACACATTCAATGGCAAAGAGTAAAACTCTAACCAGATAAGAGGGCTTAATTACAACCTTTGACTAATAAGCAGTTAATGCTGACCCAACGGCAACACCAAGGTATCCAGGCTAAGAGAGAAAAATAAGGGAAGACAATCTGAGCAGGAAAGTCAGAGACCACACACTACAGAGGAAACAGACTTTACAAACCTCATACAGCCAAATAACAAATTTTAAAAATTAAAAAACAAGCAATGAAACAAACAATAACAACAAGCTCAAAAGGTAGGAGGGACCAGAAATTCTAGAGTTGAAAGGCACAAAAACTACACTGAAAAATTTGAGGGGTTCAGCAGTGAATTTGAATTGGTAGAACAAAAAAGTCAGCAAAATTAATGAAAAATCAATAGCAACTGCACAAACTGAAGAACAGAGAGAAAAATGAAGAAAAATGTGAGGCATCATTAAGCACACCAGCATACATGTAATTGCAGGGTGAAAAGGAGAGAGGAAATAGGAAAAGAAAAGAAAAGTTATTTGAAGAAACAATGGCTGCAAACTTCCCACATTTGATGAAAAACATTAATCTATACATCCAAGAAGGCAAGTATTGGTGAACAGAGACACACTGGAACTCCTACACAATGTTGGTGGGAATGCAAAATGGAGCAGTTGCTATAGAAAACAGTATGAAGATTCCTCAGAATATTAAAAGTAGAACGACCATATGATCCATCAAGCCCACCTCTGTCAATTTACCCATAGAATTTAAAGCAGGATCTTAAAGACACTAGCACTGCCATTTTCAGTGCAGCACTATTCAATATAGCCAAATTGTGCAAACAACCCAGATGTCCATCAACAGATGAATGGATAGAGAAAATGTGCTACATTCATGCAGTGGTGTTCTATTCAGGCATGAGGTTCTGCAGTGTGAGACACCATGGGTGAACCTTGAGCATATCATGCTAAATGAAATAAAGCCAGTCATGGAAAGACAAATACTGCATAATTCCACCTATATGAGGTATATAAAAACAATCAAATTCATAGATTCAAAGATTGGAATGGTGGTTGCCAGGGTCTGAGGGTGGAGGGAAATGAGGAGTTACTAATGAACAGGCATGGTTTCAGTTAAACGCTAGAGATCTGCTGTATAACTCTGTACCTATAGACCACCATAATGTATCATACACTTAAAAATTTGTTAAGTATGCAAATTTCATATTAATTATTCTTAACACAATAAAATACAAATTTCTAAATAAACCAAATGAAGCTTGGTTGAGCCTTACTTTATAAATGGCACATACAGTTGACCCTTGAACACAGGTTTGAACTGTGTGAGTCCACCTATATGCATTGTTTTCTCCCGAAATACAGCACAGTACTATATACAAAGGCATTTCTCTTCCTTACGATTTTCTTAATACCATTTTTTTCTCTAGCTTAATTATAAGAATACAGTGCATAATACATATAACCCATAAATATGTATTAATGGGGAGTTTATGTTATCAGTAAGGCTTCTAATCAACAGTAGGCTATAGGCAGTTAAGTTTGGGAGGAGTCAAAGTTACACACAGATTGGCTGGGGGTGAGAGGGGCGACCCAAAGCCTTGAGTTGTTGGAAGGCCAACTATAGTCATTTTCAGTAAATGTTCTATATATATTTGAAAACAAGGTCTATTCTGCTATTGTTGATTCTGCTCTTATAAGGTAGTGATCTACATAGTGTTTAATCATCTCTGTTTTTACCGAGTTTTCAATTGCCTATTCTATTAGTTACAGAGAAAATTATTATAAACTCTCGTATGCAATTATGGATTTGTCTATTTCTCTTTTTAAATTTGGTCAAATTTCTCCTGCACACGCACCTGGCCCAGGATTTGGAGAAGCCAAAAAAGAGGCTGCAGACGGTGTGTGAGGTGTGGGAGATGCAGGCACCCTGCCACACAGAGATGCACAATCGGCCTGGTCCAGGGCCTGGAGAAGGTGAAAAAGGAGACCTGCCAGGGACTGAAGGAGCCAAGGCCCTAGCGCTACTCTGCGCCCGCGTGATGACCGGCAACAGGCACAATTTGGCCCCTTGCTCCATGCCACACAGCACCCTCAGAGCAAAGTAATATGGCAGCTTTCTGTTTGGCTCTTGCGCAATGATGAGACAAAGCCATGTGAAAAGGGGCATTCTGGGAAACGTAGTTCCAGCTTATGTAAATTCATTCTGCATAAAGCTACTGCACCCTACTAAAGAAGGGTCCGGGACAATTAGGATACAATTATAACTCATTTGATTCAAGATGCTACTTGAAAACCACAAAACTATAAGACTGTTGAGAGACAAAATATAAAGAACAGAGGAAAGATAATGGTGGTACCAGCTCATTGGTTATACCATTACCAGCTATAACCACGGGGCCAGGGGGCGGGGGTGGAATCTTATTTTCTATGAACAGACCTTTTTTAAGGAATAAATATGTATGTTAAATGTTGCTGAGAATTTATAGGAAATGTAAATCAAATACACACTTCCTAATGAATTTGTTAAATTTAGGTTTGTATAATGTATGACATACATCTGTGTTTTCTCATGTAAAACAGTTTTTTTTTATGGGGGGCTACAACTTGTAATTATGCTAGTAAGGCTGTTTAAACAAAAGGTAAAAAAAGAACATTTTTTCCTTTCAAATATTCATAATGTATAAGAGCAACAGTATTCCCAAGTTCAGGCAGTGTCTGGCTTTCCAATGATCATTAACATTTAAATCATTTCAGGGAATTGGAGAAAATAGAAACAAAGTTAAAGTTAACACAAAAGGAGTGAGGGGGATGTGAAACTATGTAGCAGATGCTAGAAAAATCCTTGTTATGTGGGCATTTTTGTTTTATAAAATAAGGTTTTGGGTGTGTGGCTTTTGGGTATCAGCATTATGTAGAAACACAATAAAAAAGAGACACAATTAAGCAAATTACTCGGGAAAGAGGGAAAATGAGGTGAGAATTTCCTCAGAAACGGCCCCTCCCCCAGCTCTCAGAAGGTCTTTAGCTACCAGCAGCTTCCCGGAGGACACACGGTTGTCATGGAGACAGAAGAGGCTTCCTCCTCTGCCCTGGAGCACAGGCAGCCAGGCTGGTTGAACGAGAAAGGGAACACAGTGGTGAGCCCTTTTGCTGCCTGCAGTGGACATCAAGGCTATGGCCTAATCCACTGAAAGAGACAAAGAAAAAAGAATACAAATTCCACACTCCCACCTACCCCAACATACACATCCAACACAATGATATTAGAGACAATAAGGATACTCTTTGATCACCTATTTACTTAGCTAAAATTTAAATAGATCAAAGAGCTGTTTTTAGAAAAGCTTTATTTTTTCTAAGGTTCAATAAAGGCAAACCTATTACTATCCCAGTAACAAAAGTTATTGGAAATAAGAATAAACAAATAATGTTATAATGTCATGTAAATTCTTCAAGAAAGTTATGGACCGGGGCGCCTGGGTGGCTCAGTCAGTTGATCCTCTGACTGGCTCAGGTCATGATCTCACAGTTTATGAGTCCAAGCCCCGTGTCGGGCTCTGGGCTGACAGCTCAGAGCAGAGCCTGGAGCCTGCTTTGGATTCTGTGTCTCCCTCTCTCTGCTCCTCCCCCACTCACAATCTATCTCTGTCTCTCAATAATAAATACACATTAAAAAAATTTTTTAAGTTAAAAAAAGAAAGTTATGTACCATTTTAGTTACAGAAATCTTTCATTAAATACCAGTAATGTGTATGGAAAGATAAGCACAAGTTAACAAATTTCTTAAAATTAAAAATGACTAAAACAGGCATAAATAGAATTATGGGATCTTTCAATATTTATAAAGAATCCTTCTATTTTATAAGACTGCCCTATTTGTATCATAACACAGAGCAAATGATTTCAACTAGAATTCAAAAGATAATTAAAAGTGAACATGAGAGTCAGTGGTATTTAACAGCATTCTTTATGTTTCAATTGTCAGGATGATCATAAATAACATTTCTTCTTTTATTCTGTAGTCTTATTAAACACAAAGCACAGGTACTTTGTCTAAAGCAATCTATAGTCACATCTTCAATTTATGTTGACATCCTATATCCTTTCCAGAGAATGAAAACAGGGAAAAGGTATGTAATGAAAAAGTTAATAATAAACAAAAACTTTATATGTAAATTATTATTTCAAGCTACTTCTCAGAAAAAATCCAAAAGAAAATTAACATAATCGTATTCCTGGATTTTTAAAGTCCTCATATAAAAATGCTGTGAATGCCTTGGTTTATATATTTTTCATGAAGTATATACAACACTAAAGCTACCAGTGTTTTTGAAAACATTTACATGATGGATAATACAAATGGAATTTCTGACCTTTAAGTAAGGAAACAGATATTTATTCACTGGAGACTTTATGCCTCTGGATTCTGAGAGCACAATCAAGCATATAAATAGAAGAATTTATAACGTAATGCCACCCTGATTCTTTCTGGAAAAAAAAAACATGGAAAACAAACCAAAAACAAATAATTGTTATATAAAAATGGATCTTATTCTATATGAAAAGGCAAAATGTGCTTCTTAGGGGAACTCATACTTGCCTAACTTTCTAAAAAATTATGTCATGATCAATATTTAAGTTCTTCATGACTTTGGTGACATATTATGACAATAATATTAATCCTAACATTAAAAGATCAAGGTAAATAGAAATGATGATGGTAATTTATCTTCAGCAAATTAGCTGATGTTCCTAAACTCTCATGACTATTCTAACTTTTTACTTTGAAACTTGAAACAATTGAAAAATTTCCTTCTATTTTCTGTTTATTCTCTTTGATCCTCTTTCTTTCTCATAAGGAGTATACATGTGTATGTATATACCTTTTAAACATATTTAAATAAACATTAAAGAGAAAATACATGTAGGTATGCATGTATATACATACACATGTATATGTATATAATGTGTATAGAGAGAGATTAAACAAAAATATGTATTACACAATAGTATCAGGCAATGTAACACACACACACACACACACACACACACACACACACATACACACAAGCTCTTCATGTTTTCACATGAGGGAAAAATATGGAAAGAGTATTTCCCGGCTCTACCCACCTCTTCACTCTGTCCAAGCGAGGAGTGAGCTACCTAATAGGAATTTAAGAGAAGAAACCATGAAAACATGCTTTCTACCTTCTGGGCTCTATTTCTGGATCTTCCTGCAGGGAGAAAGTCAGATTTGCTATGAGCTACAGTAACCCTTGTGGGCTGGCTTGTTCCAGCCACGAAGATCTGCAACTGTCCAGCTGTGTCTGTGACTGAGGAGAGTAAATCTGGCCCCCAAAACTTAAATGTCTGTGTGTGTGGGCGGGGTGTAATTTTCCCTCTCTTTATTTTAAAATTGTACTTTAAGAAGTTAACCCAGCTTCACATATTTCATGATTTTTCAATTTGTAGTTATCATATGGGCACAAAACAGCAGAACTTAACTCTCCAAGATTTTATTTTTAATTAATTCTGAAACAGAGAATGCCATAGAAATATGAACACTAAAATTGGGCTAGTTGTGTGTGTGTGTCTGTGTGTGTGTGCGTGTGTGTGCGCACGTGTGTGTATTATACGCAAGATCATTTTGAGGTCTAATTTCCTCATTTACGTGGGGATGCAATGATAAAGCTCAAGAAGTAAGTTTTAAGGAAATTCATCTCCAGCTCAAGGTCTTCATTCCAAATAACATGGTTTCAGAACTGCTTTTTAAAAAATGAAAGTACATATTTTAAAAGACTTCATTTTCAACTCTATTGCATAGCTTTGAAAAGTATATGATTAAAGCAATCCTTCTCTTTAACATCAAATGACATATCCTACATTCCAGTTTAAAGTGTCTGACTCTCTCTAACTTAAATAGTCTGCAACTCATTTTGGAACTGGAACATCTTAGTGGCCAGCTGACTGAAAACAGGCTATTTGCAGAGTTGTATCCTCCTGACATTCTGGTCCAGTCTCCGGATTTCTCCATCTCTGGAAGCTGCAACATAAAACTTATTTGTTTATTGCACATCCTCCTCTGTGCCCAGAATTATAACAACCTGGAGGCTTTTACATGTATTTAATATCTCTTTTTTGTAGAAGAAAATACACCAATACATATGTAGGCATAATATGCGAATGTGAAGAATCTCCTATTTCATACTAATAAAAACTACAAATTGGCCAGAAAGAAAATAGTAAAACAACAATGACAGACCACTGTACTGTGTGCTTCATGTTTGTAAAATTTTATCCTATTTATTCATCATAAGACCTCAATGAGTGAGTTTTATTAACCTTATTTTAAAGATGGAGAAGACTGAGGCTCAGGATCACAAAGTCAATGGCAGCACCAACATTCAGATTCCAACTGGCTGATGCCAAACTGCCCCCAAACCAAGCTCTACTGAGTATACTGCCCTATTAGACATGTTAAGCTGTTCCACTAATACCTGTAATCAATATTTTCTCTGAAATCACATTTTATTTGCTTAATATTTATTGAATACACTGTTATGCAGAGAATCGGCAAACGTGAGAGAATAGAAAACTATTGTTCTGCCCTTGAGCCCAAAATAATTTAATTTCAAAACAAGTTGTTCTAAGTTAAAAGGCTTGATCACATGACTGTTCTGTTTTGGACATGGGAAAAAATGGATCAAATAGACAATGTCATACTCAATTAGGGTCAGGCAGAATAGACATACACACAAAAGAAATAATTAAACACAGGCACTAGAAAATGGACCAAAAATACGAATAGGAACAGTGGCAAGATCAAAGCAAAATTCAGGCAAGATGATCACTGATTCAGTTAACAGACATATTGCATGTGTCCAGTTAACATATTGCATAACATACATATTGCACGATTCAGTTGACATATATGTTGCTGTACTGTGCCCAGCACAGTGCTAAATGCTGATGAAATGTCAGCCAAGAATGTACAGTCCCTGCTCTCATGGAGTTTACAGACTAGCAGGGGGCACAGAGACAAACAAGCAATGCCAGTGCTGTTTGAGGAAGCTAGGTAAAGGGGGTTGGACAGGGCACTATGTGAACAGAGAAGTGGACGCTTAAGACAGTCTTCACTAGTTTCCTGTATCAAGGGATATGTAAGTGACCCTGAGGGACAAATAGGAGTTAACTGGGTGGCAAGGCTGTAAGCTACATGAGGGAACAAACCATATCATACTACAGGGCCTGGCAGATTCCTGGCCAAAAGTAGACATTTGTGACTTACCAAACTGGCCACACACATGAAGAGGGAGATGATCTTGAATTCAACCAAAGAAGGAATGATAAGCCAGTAAAAGAGCTTATGCTTGAGGAGAGGATCCTAATAGATTATGTTTTAAACCTACTTTTGAAGTTTTAAATTCAGAATAATTAGCTATCTTTTTCTATTACAAAGAAATGCCACAACGATTAATCTTGTACATATGCAATGGTGTTCCTTTGCAGGATATCTGTAGGATAAATTCCTGACAGTATATATTATTGAATAAAAAAGCAGGTTATAAAATAACATTACTTTATGATCAGAGTCTAGCAAACAGATGCACAAATAATTTATGGCTTTGTGTATAGAAACATTCATAAGCACATACATGTACGTGAGAATATTTATGGGTAAGGGTTTAAAGGAAACTGATACTATTAGCACCTACAGGTTTACAATGGCTATTTTTTTCATGTTTATTTCATATTTTTGATTTTTTAAAAATTCCTATAAGGAGGCTCCTTAAAACACACCTGCATACAGAATATGTATTCAAATATACACACTGATATGGATGAATCATGATGAACAATCTGCTGAAGAAGAAATATATTCAGAGTACTTATGTTTAAGGTTTTAGTTATATTAAATAACATAAATGCCTCCTGTTCTGACAATGATTATTATAATTGTATACAAAAAAAGGAAAACAACCCCTGATAAGTGCATAGAAATAGAGGTATTTCACCTGCAGCTTCAAAATTACCTTAGTGTTTTAATTTTTGTAAGTATGCATAGCTCACATGTAGGTCCCAAGTCCATATACTTGGTGCTCTGCATGAATTATGTTAGTTAATTCTCACAGCAATCACATGGTAAAGGCAATATTTTTATCCCCACTTCACAGATGTGGAGACTGAGGCTTGAGTTTAGAAACAGAACCAAGATCACATAACCAATAGAGGGCAGGCATTTAAAGCTAAGTGACTCCTGAGCCCATGGCTTTGACCACCAGACTAATCTGCATCTTTCAGCTTTCTCATAATGCTACAAAATTAACTTGACAAGATATAAAATAAAACAAATTGTGCTTCGAATTGCATAGTTTATGCCATCTAAGATAATGTCTGCTTTTATCTCTGCATCTTAATGAATGTATTTTAGATAATGCTAATTAAAAGGGAAAATAAGATAAAATTTAGTATTTCTAAAGACTTAAATCATGATTAAGTCAATTTGATGAGGTTTGCCCTATATGTACAGTGTATAGATGTGAGGTTAGTATGCCAATCAAACAAGATTTTCATTTGATTGCTTGAAAGTACCTAGTCTAGCCTTAGAAACTGTCATCTAAGTTCTATAGTAGTTGAATTTTTTTTAATGTTTATTTATTTTTGAGAGAGATAGACAGAATGCAAACAGGGGAGTGGCAGAGAGAGGGAGACACAGAATCTGAAGCAGGTTCCAGGCTCCAAGCTGTCAGCACAGAGCCTGATGCGGGGCTCAAACCCACGAACCGCAAGATCATGACCTGAGCCGAAACTGGACACTTAACCAACTGAGTGACCCAGGCACCTCAAGTTCTGTTACATTTTAAATTGAAATCAAACCATATTCTTAGAAGATAGTTAAATCCATGCACAAGCTACTAGGGATGTAGAAGCAATCTTCTAAGAGCATTCTTTCATTTGATCAAGTTCCTTACCCCTATTATCCTAATTAGCAACTTCCCAAATGTGAGGGATGGCTTAGTAATACCTAAGTACCCAAGGGTTCGAGATGACGACAAAGATGGAATGCATGCCTACAGATGGTTTCGGACTGTGAATGTTCAAAGGTTGACATCTAAATAGAAAAAAAAAATTATTAGCTATTCTTCAAATAGCAGAAGACTGCAATAGCTGGTGAAACTATTAAAAAGGAAACCAAGATTATACATCCGGGAAACATTTTTAAAAGTTGCTTTAACTGATGGGAAGTTTTCCCAACAATTGTGGCTGTTTTTCACTACCTAAATAAGGGCAAATTTGAAAATGAGAATTACTACTACTAATACACACAAATGACATTTCCATTAAAATTCTATTCCAGGAAAGGAAATTTGAAAGTAGAGGCTGGGTGCTGTCTTGCCATTTGGCAAGAAGCCAAACATTTTAGCCTTGGAATTAAGTATTAAATGAGAGCTGTGAAGGATGGTGCTTACGTTAAGCCACTCCCATCCCTACCATTTAGACCAAGTCTCGTAAAGATACACTGTAGCATATTTTTAAAGGGTAGTAATATTCTTCTATTCTACACAATTTCTTCATTGCTTATGAATCACAGATTTTGTTTTGAACATTTTACCAACATTTATATCCTGCTTTTGTCTCTTCATGAAAGAAAAAGTACAAACGTAACCGTACTTAGAGATAAAGTACTCAAATACACGAACTAAAATAGTAAAAGTGATTTGTCTAGCAGAGGAAGTTTAAATGGCGGTGTTTCCTATGTTTTCCAGTTTGGGAAAGATGTTTTATCAATTCTGATTTGTCACTCACATATGGCACAAGACTTTGTCTCACTTGATTTTGGAGCTCATAGTAAAGATTAAAGAGCAGAAAGAGGCTGCTGAGTTGTGGTATGTTAACATCACGTTGTGAAATGGCATGCTAATAAGTAAAAACTAGGATTAAAAAATGCCAAGGGCATTCTTGGGAGGGTTGTCCAGGAGGGCAAGAGGCATCATATGCAAGCTCTGCTAGTCCACAAATGTACAACAGAGTTTATGATATGGAACCTGACCCAGGCGGCAGTTTCTTGGACAGAGATCCACTTGCTATATAAATGTTAATACAAGGTCGCCAATAGTGAGTGCAGCCTGGAGAGAAGCCTGTTCTGCATTCCAGCTCTTCTCTAGCTCCACTGGAATAACTGGTGTAGAAAACTGATGACACAGACTATGAGAGGCAAGCAAAGGAAAAAAAAAAAACATTTAATTCTGAGAAGCTCAAGCTGGTGAAGTTTTCAAAGGATAAGCTGAATTGAGACCAAGGAGAATATTGACTAATTTTTGCCTATTGTGAAATAACAGTATAAAAATAGTAACAGCAAAATGATTATAATATCTAACACTCAATGAACTCTACTACTTGGGGACCACCATGTTAAGGGTTGTGTAATTGAGTTATGTAATTTTTGTGGAGACACCGTAAGGTAGGAGCGATTGTGATCTCCATTTTACAGACAAGGAAGATGAGATTTGGAAAATCTAAAAAGTGACTTGTCCAAAATCACACTGTTTCTGGCAAATGAAAGATGGAGATAAATTTCTTTCACTCCTCCCATTGAAAAGTGGGTCTATGCATCTGTATGGGTTCTGTGATTGCTTTGCTCAGTAGATCACAGAAGAAGTGATACTGTGCCAATTTTTGAACAGGAGCCCTCGTTCCTGCCTCTTAGAAAACTCTCTCTGGGGAAAGCCAACCACCATGTAGGAAAACCAACCACCCCAAGCCCAGTTTGCTGTAAGGAAGTCCAAGCTAGGCAAGTGGAAAGGCCACATTGATAGCAATATGCTCAATCGTCTCTTAGCTGTTCTAGTCTAATCACCTCAAGTAGACATATGAGGAAGTGTGATGGTTAATTTTATGTGTCAACTTGATGGGGCTAAAAAGATGACCACATAGCTGGTAAAACATTATTTCTCAATGTGTCTGTGAGAATGTCTCTGGAATGGATTATGATTGGAATCAGCAGACTGAGTAATAAAGGTCTCCTCACTAATTTGAGTGGGTATCATTCAATCCATTCAGGGCTTAAATAGAGCAAAAAGGCAGAGGAAAGGTGAATTCTCTCTCTACTTGAGCTGAGACAGCCATCAATGTTCCTCATTCTCAGACCTTTCAAACTCACAATGGGATTGATCCCATCAGTCCCCTGATTTTCACAGATTCCAACTGAATTTCAACACTGGGTTTCCTGGCTCTCCAGCTCACAGAGGGCAGACTGTCTCAGCCTCCATAACATGGGAGCCAATTCCTATAACAAATCTCTTCCTATGTATATCTATACATATCCTACTGGTACCGTTTCTCTGGAGAATCCTGACTAACCCAGAGAGAAAGTCTTTACATGACTCTGCTCCAGATGATGACCTCAACTATTTTAGAAACCCGAAGTAAAAACCTCCCTTCTGAACAGAATCAATTCGCAGAATTGTGAGAGAAAATGATAAATTGTTGTTTTAAGCCACTAATTTTTAGGTGGTGTCCTACATGGCAACAACTAACAAGAACACTGTTATTAAGTGGTAGATTTAGACAGTAGCACACAAGACCTCTGCAGGGACCCACCATTTTCATAAGAATACTAAGCCACCCAATAATACAAGACGGTATTTGCCTTTTTCACTATGTTGGCATTTGCACTGATGGTACCAAAGCATTGGTAGATAAAACTGGGGGTGTCTTAGCCTGAAACGAGGTGGTGACATCACGCGATATGATAGGCATTATGTTTTTACTCAGCCACACAACTTTTTTTAAATCCAAGGTTACTTTAAAATGTCCTAGATGGGGGCGCCTGGGTGGCTCGGTCGGTTAAGCGTCCGACTTCGGCTCAGGTCATGATCTCACGGTCCGTGAGTTCGAGCCCCGCGTCGGGCTCTGTGCTGACTGCTCAGAGCCTGGAGCCTGTTTCAGATTCTGTGTCTCCCTCTCTCTCTGCCCCTCCCCTGTTCACGCTCTGTCTCTCTCTGTCTCAAAAATAAACGTTAAAAAAATTAAAAAATAATAAATAAAAATAAAATGTCCTAGATGAAGCAGTAAAAATTATTAATTTTCTAGAATCTTGACCATTGTGTATATGCATCTTGAGTACTGAGTGACAAAACGGGAGTGCACAAAAAATCCTCTGCTTTGTACCTGCCATTTTGGCAAAAAGCAATTGGTGATTGAGCATGGAGATACACTAGCTGCATTTTTCATGGAATACCATTTTTACTTGAAAGAACAACTGACAGACAAGCTATAGCTGTTCAGACTTGGGTATTTGACAGGCATTTTCTTGGAAATAAATGAAGTAAGCGTGTCACTTCAAGTCAAACGACCGCCGCTATTTTTGCCAGCGATAAAATTCAAACTTCCAAGAAACAAAATTTTTGAAAAACTTGTATCTGTCACAGTGAACTTCACAGGTTCACAATATTTGTAAAGTTTTCTGATGAATTCAGTGATGCTATTAGGAAATGTAATTTTTCTGCATTGAATAATGAAATGTTAACATTGGGAAGATCTGCCTAATTCAGTGAAACAATATTTTCCAACTGGCCAATCCATGACATCAAAAAAAAAAAAAGTCACATAAAAGTTAAGATCCATTCAAAGTGCATGATAGTTCAATACATTTTTAAATGTTAGAGAATGTCCAAAATTACTGATTTGTCTTTAGAGTCCATGTAAGAGTCCATAAGAAATATCCACTTGGGGTGTCCGGGTGGCTCAGTTGGTTGAGGGTCTGATTTCGGCTCAGGTCATGATCTCGCGGTCCATGGGTTCCAGCCCCGCATCAGGCCCTGTGCTGACAGCTCAGAGCCTGGAGCCTGTTTCAGATTCTGTGTGTGTGTGTCTCTCTCTCTGCCCCTTCCCCACTCATGCTATCTGTCTCTCTCTCTCGCAAAAATGAATGAACATTTAAAAACATTAAAAAAGGAAAGAAAAGAAACAGCCACCTGTTGAGTTTTAATGTAATATAAAAGAACAATATCCACAGTTACCTGAAAAGCTATTAAAAGGCTCCTTCCTGTTCCAACTTATCTCTGTGAGGCTGCACTCCTCATACACTCCAGCCAAAACAACAGACTGCTATAGATTGAATGTAGAAGCAGATATGGGAATTTAGCTCTCTTCTATTAAGCCAGGCATTAAAAAGATTTATGAAAGTTTGAAATAGTGCCACTCTTCTCACTGAATATCCTTCATTCTGGAAAATAGAATTGTTTTCACACACGCACACACACACACACAATTTATGTTACTATGTAACTTAAATTTTTGTTATTTTAAAATAAATACATATTTTAAAAAATTCTTAGTTTTAACTTCATTTAAGTTTATTTTTTTTTTTATTTTGAGGGGTGGGGGCAGAAAGAGTGTGATATCAGTGCAGAGCCCGACATGGGGCTTGATCCCACAAACTGTGAGATCATGACCTGAGCTGAAATCAAGAGTTGGATGCTTAACCAACTGAGCCACCCAGGCATCCCTCTTAATTTTAACTTATAATCTAGTTAATAGTAATACTTATATAACCCATATAACTAAAAACACATTGAGGTTTTCAATAATTTTTAAAAGTATAAAGGAGTCCTGAGATTAAAAAATAGGAAAGCCACTCCTCTAAAAGAAGACATCATTCCACATGCCACACACATCAAATTTATTATGAGGTAAGAGATCATATGGCCCAGGCAGCAAAGAAATAGGCCAAGAATCAGGAACAGACCTATTAAAAATCATCTGCAGATGGCATATAAGAGAAATTACAAGTGTATTCAATGTTGAATGGTCTGATGGTCATATTTCAGAGGCACACCTGAGTAGTGCTTTTTAAATTATTTACAATGCTATTTATTGCTGATAAGCTTTTTATACTAATTATAGACCAAAGGCTTCACAGTTTATACTCAGAAACATACAATATTATGTCATGGAGTTGTTCTCAGATGCTAACAAAGAAATTTTATCTTTTGTTTTGTCCTATTGTTACTGAGCAAGAAACCTAGATAATAAACCTCTGCCTCACATTTATAGCAATGTCATTCTTGGGTTGACAGCATGTCTCCTGAAAAACGTCACTGTTAGTTCCTGCCTGAAGAGTGGATTTACTATTTATTCCCTGGGTTCAGACACTTAATGCTCTATAACCACATCCTTATGACATTTTTATAATCTTATTATTATGTGAATGGCAAAAGTAAGACTACTACAAGTGATAGGATGTTTGGGGGAAAAATAAGTAATTAGGGAAAGATATTAGAAAAGGTGCAATCCAAGGGCACCTGGGTGGTTCAGTCGGTTAAGTGTCTGACTACAGCTCAGGTCATGGTCTCACAGTTCGTGGGTTTGAGCCATGCATCAGGCTCTGCTGACAGCTCAGAGCCTGGAGCCTGTTTCAGATTCTGTGTCTCCCTCTCTCTCTGCCCCTCCTGCAATCGTGCTCTGTCTCTCTCTCCCTCAAAAATAAATAAACATTAAAAAAAAACATTTTTTTAAAAGAAAGGTGCAATTCTGTGTTATGCTTAGATTCTTCCTTAGAAAAATTTCAAACACAAATTTTCATCTAAAGCTTTTCTGGAGCAGGGCCCTTGGTGAGAATGCTGTTGCTAACTGCAATTTATTTTTAGTCTGAATTATAGATAACCCCTTTGTTCTGTTTACAGCCCACACACTCATGAAACATTCCCTCTTTTCCTAACACAAGAATCAGTTGCTGCAGTGCTCTGGGAAGAGAGTCATATTGTCACTACCAGAAGCATGACTCATTTTGATAAGGAGCCTGCAGCATTTCATCAAGATAGTGTTGCCATAGCGAACAGATACAGTATCCAGTTCAAGTGAATCAGGGAGAAGAGAATTAACACTTCAAGTGTGTATGCAGTTATATTAATACAAATGCATGAGTGCACGCCAATTCAAATACTACTGGAGTTATGTCTTTCTTCTCTAAGGAGCTTATAGGAAATGCTATCAAAACATTTTTCTTCTGGTTGTATGAAGAGTGTCAACTGTTTTTCAAATGATAAAATAACAGTATTTTAAATATACATTTTCTTACTCCTTCTGGCAAGTAAAGAATATTTCTCACTAATGGTACATTCACAGATATGGGGAATGACATACATTTAAATATTTTATGCTCCTTAAAAATTCTCATGACTACATCCTCTACTCTGTTTCAAATGTGTACTTACTGAAAGACCCTAAGGCTTTAGGTCAAAAGCTATATGAATTTAAAAAAGAGTTTTCCATTTTTTTTCATGAAAATAAAAATAATGTTTACAAGAAAGCACTAAATTTGTGCTCAAAAGTAACTGTATATTAATTACAAAGAATATAACAAAGTATATAACATTGATATTACAAAGTAATTTTACAAAAGTAAAAGTATACAAAGTATATTACAAAGTATATAACATTGATGTTTCTTTGAGCTCATTGTAAGTATTAGTCCTTTCTCCCTTCATATCTACTTTCCCACAAGTACATACACAGACACTGGCAATTGAATTTGGTTCCCTGGGAATGTTAAATAGATCCAACAATGACATAGCTCAGATTATCTAAGGAAGTAACACCTGAAATAATAAAATCCCAAAGTGTAACTCTCCTTATTAAAAATATTACTTTTAATGTAAATAAAATTGCTACATTTTAAAATTAAAGTTTGTCTCAAAAAAAAAAGTAATAGAGTGAATTCTTGATTCACTGGGGTAATGGCTATAACAGCGAGGGGGTATAAGAAGATATAAAAAGGTAGATATAAGACTAAATCATCAGAGCTAAAATATGAACAAATTTAACATAAACACATTTAGGTAAAATGACATACAACATTTAAAAATGCATTTACAGCTCTATAAACACTACACCAAAAAATAAAAATAACAAGAAAGTTTAAGTACACTATCACATAAATTATTTCAAAAATGGCCAAAAGTTTACTGTTTTGTCAAAAATATTCTGTCACCATTTTTCACTTTTTATCTTTTTTTTTTCTCTATGGGCCCCACTCTGGTCCCAGGTAAATTATCTTTCCTTAGCCATTTCTCCAGAGCCTAATTCACCTGCCCTGACTCTGCAGTGTTTGTATCCCCAATAACACAAGCTCTCCTTTGCCTTCACCGTGCAGTCAGTCCCAGGGCCTCTCAACGAGACTATTGGCAGAGAGCAGGTGTTACCCAGCTGCTAGTAATCTGACTGGACAGAGAATGACAAGTCTGTGTTGCAGGAGACATAGTATGGCATTTGTTGATCACTGTGCAGTCCCAAGTAATAAATACATCTTAAGTTGTTGATGCTTTGGGGTCTTAATTTTAAATAATGTGTTCCCAGAAAATTGGAATTGAACTCCAAATAGTGTATTCCATTAATTCACTCATTTGTTCATTCAGCAAATATTGAGGGCCTATTACATGCCAATCACCGTCTTCAATGAATTCATAGGTGAATAAGGGACATGTACATGAAAATCACTCATTTTATGAAATGTGGTTAGAATGTCATATTTAAGGCTTATTTATTTATTTATTTATTTATTTATTTATTTATTTATTTTGAGAGAGAGAGTGTAAATAGGGGAGGGGCAGAGAGAGAGGGGACAGAGGATCCAAAGTGGGCTTTGCATTGCCTGCCCTATGTGGGGCTCAAACTCACAGAACCATGAGACCATGAACTGAGCCAAAGTCAGTGCTCAACTGACTGAGCCACCAAGGCACCCCTAGGGCTTTTTTCATTTTTGTTTTCAGTTGCAGAAAATAGCAATCAATTTTAGACAGCTTAAGCAAAAAAAAAAAAAAAAAAAGTAAAAAAAAGAAAAGAGAAAAAAAGGAAATTGATTTAGAAGCATAATGAAGTAGCTCATAAAATTAAAAAATGTTGAACAAGCAAGCTTCAGAAAGTAGAGAAACTGCGACATCCCAGTAATGAGCAGAAGCTTGTAGATCTCCCTTTGGGATGGCAGCCTCTGCCTCTCATAGTTCAAAATATTTCATTTCCAGGAAAGACATGCTGATTCTCTTATTCGAGTGGACAAGGTCAGAGAGTGCAAAGCACAGCTATTAAAAGTTCACGTGGAAGACCTAGTTGTATCTAGGCATTATACCTAAATGCAAAATAGCCACTGTAAGATCAGAACTAGCCCTGGAACAAATCAATACACAGAGAGGAGCCACAGAAAACTTAGCCTGGGAGTAGGGGCTGGGGTGGGGGTGGGGGAGCAGGAATAAGTTAGTAAAATGAGTTTAGAAACACCACTGGTTGTGTAGTAGTTTGTTAGGTGGTTCATAACATTACAGAGAAAAAAAAAAGTGTTGAGGGGCGCCTGGGTGGCTCCGTTGGTTAAGCATCCGACTCCTGATTTTGGCTCAGGTCATGATTTCACCATTGTCAGTTTGAGCCCTGTTTTGGGCTCTGCGCTAGGTGTGGAGTCTGCTTGAGTCTGCTCTCCCTCTCCTTCTGCCCCTCCTCCCTCCCCACTCCTCTCTCTCAAAAAAAAAGTGTTAAGAAAATGAAAAAAAATATGAGAAAACTTGGTTCATTCTATCTATATGGAAGACTAATTGCTGAATGAGTTGGGAGATCATTAGGCTGGATCATCATTTGGATGGAAGAATTCTGAATGCTCTGAACAAAGTCTAAACTATATTTGCACCTTCTAGTACATTTGCCCAGAATATACTTGAAAGGGTCCCCTGACCTACCCTGTTGGCAAACTCCAGCTAATCTTTGAAAACCAGTTCGAAATCCTCACATTGTATACTGGTTTCACAGATAAGCCATACCCTACCTGTATATATTATTCATGCCTTTATTACACTTATGTTTCATTATTATAATTGTTTTATGTCTATCATAGTAAACTACGGGTGTATGAATGGTCCAACATCTAACTTAATATCTGGTAGATGGAGGTACTTGCCTAAAGTTTTCTATAAATGAACTGACAGCAAAGGGGGAAATCTAAGGACTCTGAGCTGAGTCTGACACAATCAGATTTGTGGGATGTCCTACGGTCATAGATTGGAGCAGGGTAAGACTAAAAGACAAAAGAAGTGGTTAGTGGAAGGGCCTCCATAAACACGCTGTTAGCTACATTGAATACAGTGGATAAGGGTGAATTGTGAATAAATAGTATTAGAACTTAGGAGGAAAAGAAATGCAGGCCTGGAGATGAGTTTCAGATTTCAGAGTTGGGGAATAGATAAAAATGGCACTAGCAATGTTTAAGATAGCAAATATAGGTACAGGGGCATGTTGGTAGGCAAAAGCAATAGGTTCTGGTTGTGAAATGTTATATGTGGGATATTATTGGGACATACCAGTAGATTCAAACCCAGACCAACTGGCTCCAGAGGGTATGTTTATAATTCCTAAACTGTGTAGTTTAACTCCTAGGGATGTATTGAGGATTAAACATGTTAACGGTTATAAAGGACTCAGTACAGAGTTAAGGACTGCTTATTGAAAGTTTGCTGTCATTGATCTAAGAGTGGGAGGCTGTAAATCTTCACCCAAAATATCAAGATTATCTTTCGACTGTTCAAAGACAGCTTTTGATGACTTTGATCAACAAAGGATAAGATGGGACTTCTTTAAAATCCAGCCCCAGCATACAGCTCAAAAATGCTTGCTGTTTTACCTTAAGTTAGATCCACCTTCAAGGACAATGAAAAGCTTATCAGGTCAGGAGGTGTGGCCAGAAAAAGAAACTCTAGAAATGATGAAGTTATTTTTACAAAACTTTTCTTTACATGATATTTCTATTATTTTCTAGAAATAGGAGTATTAGGTAGTTAAACATAAACATTCAAATATAAGATCTAGGAATGTGACCCAACTAAAATGTTCAAACTTTTATAATCATCAGTTTGTACTGAGCGCCTATTTCACATGTATAAAATTCAACAACTAAAAATAAAATTAATAACTCAATCTTTCCTTGGAAGCAAGGCTTATGTGTTATTCATATTAGTAATCCTAGCATTGGTACATGGCTGTCACATAGTGGGTACTCAAAAAATTGTTTCATTTAATTGAATTAAATTAACGTATAAATTAGAAACATTTTTGAAGAATCCTTTAAAAAGTATATTTAGCTATCAAATTTATTATGCCCTGCTTCTTATTGAAATTTTTCTTTGAAAATAAGTATAAAAGTTCACAAATTTAAACACAAATTAACTGATAGTATAAGTTTGTTTGGCCACCTGCTAAAAATTATTTAGGAAACACAGGACTCAGGCAAATTCCTGTCCTACTGCCACTGCTGTAGCAGTCGCATGAGAATAAATAAAAACAAGCAAAGAAATACTGAAAAAATAATAAATGATAAAAATAATAGGCCACATCCAGTTTGTTCTGACATTGATCACAAAAAGAAAGAAATTTCTTTGACTTTGCTCTCTTCTTGCCCCACAGATATTAATAAAAGAAAAAGATGGTCAGTCAAACTGGGTTGGCTTGAAATAAAGCAGGGAGTTGAAAGATATAGCCTTCTGCAAGGTCATATAAGGAAATGACTCCAAAGTCTACATTTTCAATTAATAGCTCTAGCAATTATTCATGGAACCTGCATTTTGAACCACCTGAACCAGACACCAAAAAGAAATAATCCATCAAATGTGATAAACAGGATTAATCCATTTTACCTCGCATAATAATTCTCTGAAGTATTTTTATTGACTTGCTAAGCATAGGAGAAAAAACTATTTAAGTCATTTCTCATAAACAGTGATGTACAAAGTCCTAGTGATAGTTTGTGCACTACTATGATGACCCAGATTCTCATATCTGCAAATCTTAACTACAGGCTCCTGAGTTTCTTCAAAATGCAATTAAAATTTAAATAAACATGTGGAAATATGCCCTTTTGCTTTGCACTTTCTGCAAAACACTGTGGTAGGAACAGCCTAATATTCAATGCGCATTCATTTCACAATCTAAAATAGCTAAATGCAATTAACTCTAATATGTTTGGTGACGTGTTCTCCCATGAGAAACAAATATCATCCTACAGATTAAGGGATGTGAAATGAACCACCAACCCTACGCAGAAATATGCTGATTTGATTTTTTTTTATGTTTAATGGCATTTTATTGCAATACTAATCCTTGCTCCTTTTATTACCTTTAAATATTTAACTGTCTCCCATCATGATCTCTCCAAGTTCTTTGAGCTTGGCCTCAGCACAGCTGGGCCACTCTAAGAGCTCCCAGTTGTATAACTAATGAGTAAAGACCATGGGAACAATGATCTCGGGAGTATGTTGGGCTGCTGAATAAAAGAAATAGTCTCAGGCTAAGTACTTATTTCCTTCCAATAGTACTTTCTGGACTATTATATAAGGAAGAAATATAGTTTTAGAACATGAAGTTCAGAGCAATCCATGCCAGGCCACTGTCTTTAAAAGCCCTGTACCTCATATTGATTTAAATATATATATATATATATATATATATATATATATATATATACATACACACACACACACACACACATATATACATACACATATATATATGTATATATATGTATATATATATATATTTCTATTCTATGTCATCATCTACCCATAGGACTACTCTATCACCAGAGTTTCCATATTTGACACATTCTAGGACAATGCCTATTATATAGCAGATATTAGGTAGATACTAAGGTAAATAAGATAGTCTCTGCCATACATGGCCAGTGTCTAATGTGGGAAACTCATGTAAAAAAAAAAAAAGTTGCAATACTTTAGAAGATATAAACATAGCCTTTATTGTGTCCCAAAGATACCCATCTTTCTTCTCATTCTAGAAAACAAAAGAAAACAAAAACAAAAAACTAACATCATCTATAAAGTCTTCCTCATAACAAAAGGAAGTAAAGTTGTCCCTAATCTAATGACCCATCTATGTCTCACCAAGATTTTAATCACTAAACTAAATACATTTATACTCATGGTTTTATTAATTCAGTTCTTGGTTGTTTGGTTCTGTGTATACTTATACTATCTAGGTTTCTTGGCCTTATTTAATCATTGTTCACTGTGCACATGGGAAATATAGCATGGCAGTTAAGAACTGACTCTCTGAAGCCTCCCTATCTGGTTTGAAACCCAGCTTCATCATCTACTAATTGTGTTCCCTTAGGAAAATTACTTAGCCTTTCCATGCCTCCATGCTCATCTACAAGTTTGTATAATAATAATTCCTACCTCATGAGGTTTTGTATTAATTGTGTTTTTAAAAACATTTTCTGTATTTTATAATACTTTGACATCTTGGGACCTTGTGGACCCAGGAAGGGACTGACTCTCCTAGGGCTAGTTAATTCTTAGACATAGCAAACAACTTGCCTGTGAGCACAACTTTGATATGCAAACTAGCAAATCACAAATCCAAACCTCCACCCACCTCCTTTTATCAGACTCCTACAGTCTAGGACACTATCTGTCTGCCTTAAATCACCGTGGGGCCAGGTACTGAACAACTAGGAATCACTCCTATAGCCTGGACTTACAGAAATTATTCAAACTATCCAGTCCTAAACCTGCTCAATCTGCTTTACCTTGCCTCACCCATTCCTTACTGTGAAAACCATAATAAAGGCTATTGTCCATGCTTTCCCCTCACCCTTCTGCCTCCTGACTGACCTTGACCTGCTGCCTCATATGGTCCTGTGTGGCATGGTATGCCCCCATCCTCCTGGGAACTGTGAGTAACAAGTTAGCTTATCAATGACCATCATCTAATCTGTTAGCTTCACCATACCTGCATAGTAATAAAACCCACATTTTAAGTTGTTACAGATATTCAATTATGTATTATATTCAATGCATATAAACATCTTAGGACAGTGCCTCACGTTATAAACCCTCACATATCAACGATTTTGATTGGTATTATTTCTATGAATGCATATAGTACATGCATATAGACATTAAATAACAAGCAGTTACTTTCATTTATTCATTAATTCAGCATTTCCTGTTTGCCAGAAACTATGTTAGGCATTGAGGCAATAACAGTGAATACACAGTGTGGTTCTTATCCACATGCTTATGATCTTGTTAACAACTGTGATAATTTACCCTATTTCCTCTTGTTCCTTAGTAGTAATTACAACTGTTGGATTGATATTCCAGGCCTAATAACTTTTTTTTTTAATCAAGTCAACATTAAGGATTACATCTTTTTTAAATATTCTTCTTTGCATTATTCTAAGTACAGTTTTCACAGTATTAATTTCTGTTCTTCATCTCTAAGTCAATCTTTTTCTCTTTTACCATTTGATGATAAGGAGAGGGGCCTAGAACTGATGCATTATGGTAAATGACAACCATGGGAAGTAATTACATACTATCCTCCTATTAACATATTTCAGTCATCGAAATTTCAAATGGCAGAAACATACCATTGACTCACAGTTAGTCACTGAATAGAATCCAAATAATTTGGAGCCCTTATTTTCACATGGTCAGTCATTCTCCATCTGTATAGTTTGCTTTTTGTTCTTAAATGTCCACTACATATCTGTGAATTTCTCAGTTCCTCCTATCTAGTTACCAACATGTTAAGTACACTTTAGGGTATCTGCCATGCCATTCCCAATGTCACACTAAATCTTCTGAGTGATTGCCACTCCTGCTGAGTAAGCATCACACCCAGTAATCCTAACACCTCCATACTCAGATAAGAAAACATGATGCAAGAGTAACCCAAATCAGAACTTTTATCTCCTCTCTCCCTCTGTCTCACAAATGCAAAGACTACAGCCAGGTAGTCCTGGGAAACAATGCTGTACAGCCCCTACACTGGTAACCATATTCATGTATTCAAAAATATTTACTAAGCACATAAAGCAATAAACAACACATGCACAGTCCAAAAGCTTTACTGGTGAAGGAGGGTGATAATAAGCAAACAACTGCATGAGTAATTATTTCAAAATCTAGACTGGACTCTCCTTTTATGACACCTTGCACAAAAGAGAAGACTAAGAAGGGGTGTAAAAACACTGGAGGTGGTGCATGTTTTGAGCGAAGGAACTACAGAGAAGGGATCCCTCAAAGAAGAAACTCCAAGCTGCAACTTAAAAAAATAATTAGTTGGCCATGCGAAGGGGGAAACAATAAAGAGTTTAGGCAGGAGACACCAGATGTATAAAAGCTCTAAGGTAGGAAGGAGTTTGCAACATGAGTAAAATGAAAGAACAGCAGGCTGGAACCTGGTGAGGAAGGGGAGGAGTCAGTGGACCAAGCCTTGAATGAAGGCAGGGGCCAGGTCATGACCAACCTTGTAAGCCGTCTTAAGGAACTAGAACAATGTATACATAAAAGGAATCCATAGAAAGAGAACAAGAAAGAATGAAGCAAATATAGGAGACTCTGGAGCTCCTGAGCCATGCCCAGCTTCAGTTTTCTGCAGCCTCTCTCTCCTCTTCAATCTACCCTCTATGCTACCACTAATGTTATCTTTTTTTTTTAATTTTTTTAACGTTTATTTATTTTTGAGACAGAGAGAGACAGAGCATGAATGGGGGAGGGTCAGAGAGAGAGGGAGACACAGAATCTGAAACAGGCTCCAGGCTCTGAGCCATCAGCACAGAGACCGATGCGGGGCTGGAACTCACGGACCGTGAGATCATGACCTGAGCTGAAGTCGGACGCTCAACCGACTGAGCCACCCAGGAGCCCCTAATGTTATCTTTTAAATAAACATCTTATTATACCACTTCTCTGTTTAAAAAAGCATGATGACTGTCCATACCTTAAGGATAGAGTCCCAGTGTACAATACACTTTTCTAAATTTTTTTTAATGTTTATTCATTTTTGAAAGAGAGAGACAGAGCACAAGCAGGGGCGGGGCTGAGAGAGGGGGACACAGAATCCGAAGCAGGCTCCAGGTTCCGAGCTGCCAGCACAGAGCCCGACATGGGCTCGAACCCATGAACCATGAGATCATGACCTGAGTTGAAGTTGACACTTAACCAACGGAGCCACCCAGGTGCCCCTACAAAACACTTTTCCAGAATCATCTTCTGCCACTTCATCCCATATACCCTGCATGTTAGTCACACGAGGCTATTCACTGCTCCTTAAAAATGGCACATAGCATTCTATCTCCTTGCTTTTTCTTGTGCCCCTTCTTCTGTATGCCTTGTCTGCCCGGGAAATTATCTACAAGGTTCAAATGTCATCTCATCCATACGGTCTTCCCACACTATATTTTCTGTACTCTGATAGCATTTTATCCATGTTATTTGTATGAAATATAGCATTTTAAGTTTTAATTGTGCATTTCTATCCTCAGAGTAGGAGTATTTTATGTGTATTTCATGTTAAATTTTTCGCTATACCTAGTAGCTAGCACATAATACTCAAAACGCTTAACGTATGAATACATATATTATCTTTTGGCTACAGCCAAGACACATTATTGCACTCCCAAAAAGAGCTTTACAAATAATTATGATTTATTTTTTTCCACTGAGTCATCCAGTCACTAGACATTGAGATGCAATAAAGAGGGCTCTAAATTATAGATTTCAAATATACAATCTTACTAGTTATAGATTTTTCTTACCTAAAATATACGACCCCATTGAAACTATTTATATACTTAACAAGATGAGGTATTATATGAAAAATGTTAATGAATTCCTTTCTCTGAAATAAGTGGTTCAAGAACATAGTAAAGCCGAAGACAGGTAAGAGATAAAGAAAATTATTTCCCTTTTATATTTAAGTGACAGAAACAACAGAATACCCTAGGGCTCTTTAAAGACAATAAAACGCTACCTGCCCAAAATACTCTCAGGAAGCTTCTACCAGTAGGAAGTAAAATAAAATAAATAACCTGTAAGGGGTCCTAGCGGGCCTTTGATACTCAGATCGTGATCCCTTACATAAATCAAACACAGTCAGAACCAGGAGACTTTATTCTGGACACAGTTCTGATTCGCATCAACTCCTGGATCTTGGAGTTCACCCATCTTCCTCAGACCATTTGTCTATTTGCTAAGTAATGCAGATGGATTACACAAAATTACTTCTAGTGCTTACAGTCTATGACTGTACATCTCAAAGATAATCTTCCGGTAAGAAGACCCAAATATAAACTACTCTCCATTAAAATGCCGATAAAATTAATTTTAGAATACTTTGATATTGCTTTACATGTATGTATGATTAAGAGATTTCCACTTCCTAAAATTGACCTTCTTTGGTATCATGATCCCACACTCTGCTAATGCCCACTGGTGTAACATAAACAAACAAGCTGGCGCTTACAGTGTGCTCATGCAAGCTGCTTCCCTAGGAATGGCCCCTGTGAGCATTTGTGCCAGGATTATAACTCTTTTTGCAGAATTCCAACAGCAAATTTTCCTTTAGGCTTAGCATCCTGCTGACCCAGTTTTTTCACACAATACTGCCTGCAGCTCCAGACGGTCTGCTGAAATAATGATCGAACCTCTATCACCTTTCCCCTACTAGGCGAGGAGCTCCCTCTCTGTGAAGATGGCTGTTAATGAGAGGTAACGATGTGCATATGTGCTCCCACCGCCCACAACCAAGGCCGACATTTTTAGTCGATCTTTTACAGAGAACTATACCAGACTTCACAGTTCTCCTTAGCAGAGCCTTACATACAGCCACTAATAATCAATTAGGGTTGGCATCTGAGATGGAACTTGCCATCCTAGGCCAGATGGTCTCAACATCTACCTCCTACCTTTAATCTAAAATAACTAGAGAATAGATTTTAGAACCTTTTCTGAAACCACTGAGCAAGTCCAGAAATAAACAGAAAAAAAAAAAAAAAACTAAGCCTAATTTGAGCTGGTTCTCTAGGTTTCATTAAATGGGTGTAATTAGAGGTTGTAGGATATTAAGAAATTTAAACAAGAGCTATCTTCTTTTTATTTTATAACCAGAACTCAGCATTGGATGAAGATAATTTCCAACTGCCTTCATTTCCTTCTTTAATGATACTGTTATTGACTATGTAACATGCAGGGTCTATAAGCCTACGGCAGAATGTCTAAAATTTAGCAATGGATAAAGAAAAGCTTGACAAGTTTCTGATACCCATTAGGCTCACAAAACAAATATCTCTATGACCTAATCATAGTCATCTGGGGAAGACAACTTAAAACACTCGAAAACATTGAACTTTAGTTGCCACCATTTTATATTTCTTGTGATTAATAATCTCTCGAGCAAACACTGTTCTCAGACAAAAAAAAAAAAAAAAAAAAAGACCAAGATTCAAGATTGTTCTCTAGCCCAGAAAAATTTGTAAATATAGGCTATGTTTAAACCATTTAACAAGTGAGCAATAAAATATGCCACAGGCACTCCTAGCTCTATGCATTTTGGCTTAGTTTCTCTCAGGAAAATGGTTGAATAAAACCTTACATATTCACCAAGTTGCTGATCAATGTTGCAGATGATCCCAAATATAAGATAAACTAACATCCTTTTACTCCATCATCTAATACAATGAACTCATAAATATGGAAATTTTGAATGAGTATGTAGAGTAAAAAAGATGAAAAACGATTATTGTCTTCTTGGAAAAGTACCCATCTTGGGAGGTACCCATCTATTCTTTAACTTATTCAGCACTGGTCTACTGGTGCTGTTCAACATGGTAGCCACTAGCCATTTGTGAAGACTGAGTTCTTAAAATGTGGTGAATACAAATTATGTGCTAGAAGTATAAGATGCACACTGGATTTTGAAGACTTATTATGAAAATGAATATAAATAATAGAAAACATTTATTGAACACATAGATTTTAAGATCACATGCTAAGTACTTGTCAGATCTTAACAACCCTATCGTAGAGTGGCCAGTGGTCCCGGTTTTTCTGCACTGAGGGATTTTTAGGATGTGAAACTTTAGATGCAAAATCTGAAAACATCCAGAGCAAAACAGGATGAGCTGGTCACCCTACCTATATATTAAATATTATTTACCCCATTCTTCAGATGAAAACAATTATGGCTCAGAGAGATGCAGTAATGTGCAAATTCACACTACTAAAAAGGCAGAGACAGGATTCATATTGTGCCTGGTCTGTATTACACCGTATAAAAGTATATTATATTCTCTATCAGAGAAGACTGTTAGGTTTTGATTCACTTCTCTAATTTAAACATGTAAAATATATAATATAAAGTTATTTCAAAGTCTGCACGATAACTAATGTCAATGTATGCTGATCTATATACTTCTTATTAAGTCTATGAGATAGGTACTGCTATTACTCCCATCTTACAGATAAGGAAAAAAAAGGCACAGATAAGTTAAACAACTTTCTCATATAATCAGATTTTCAGCAACTGGACTGAACCAAGATAGTCTGGCTTCAGTGTTGTTAAACTTTGTTGTAAAGGCGGCCCTTCTTAACTACTTATTAATGAATATGGAAGGCACTTCAGATGTCCTGGTACCTCAGAGGGATCAGAAGAACTGAGGGACACATGGAGAAGCTACCATGGTAACCTGGACTCCAAAGCCACCTGTAAAAACTAAATTCCATCTCATTAATATGTTTGGGGTCTCAAAAGGTTAAGGGCTGGGCTCTAAATTCTTTTCATGTAACATTATCACTTTTGAATTCTTAATTTTGATTTGTCTTTTGGTTCTCTGATGTATATTTTCATGTAAAAATATAAAAACTGTATTGGTAATGTATTTTCTGAGAAATTGCTTATGTAAAAATAACCTTTGCTGTCTTTATTCATAAAAGAATTAGTTTTCTATAAAATTTTGAATTAAATCTTTTCCCCCTCTAAATTTTATAGAAAATTAGTACAAGTTAGTTGTTTCATTTTCTCTCTACCAATATATAGCAGAGGAGTCATCTGATGTCATCATGATTTTTATTGTTACAAAGAGACTGCTTTTTATGATGTCAGTGCTTTTGAAATATTTTATAACTCTATTGGAATGTTTTTAAGTATTACCAAGATGTGCCTACCTATAGATTTCTTTGTATTGATTTTTGCCTGGAACATAGAGAACCCTTTTAACCACCATTATCAACACAGGACATTTCTCAACAATTATCTTTGATTGGTGCTTCTGATCCAATTATGCTAGTCTCTTCTTCAGAACATGTATAAGTTTGAGACTGACTTTCCTTTTTTGGCTTTTCAGACCCATTATCGCTCTCATCTTTTTTACTATTTTGCCTTTATCTGTACATTCTTAGAGAGCTACTCATTGTTCACATTACTAATTCAATTTCTGCAGTGTCAAATCTGTCTTTTACTGTCTCCAGTATGAATATTAATACAGATATTGAATTATCATCTCAGCTTGTATATATAGACTTAGATATGGGTATAAATATAGAGGGGTGGATAGATAGATAGATAGAGGTATCTTTTGGCATCATATCAGGGATGGCAATAATTTTTCCAAAATCTAATTCTTAATTCTTTAGACTAATTTTTTTTTCCTCTAGGTCTTTATTTCCCAAGTAATTGTTCAAAATCTCTAAGGTAGATTTTCTTTTTCTTTTCAGTTACTCAACACTAATTCATGCCAGTCTAGACTCTCAACATTTATTGATAGAAAACATTTAGTGATGGCAAATGAACAAAATAACCCCTGCCCCCCTCTCAGCTTTGTCCTAATACAATCTCTCTCTATGATCTATAATGCTACCACAAGTAAATAAACATGTCCTTAGGCCCACTCTCAATACACTAGCGCTTTTAATCCAGTGAGGTCCCTCTGCACTGAAGTGGAACCTTCCACTACCAATCATGTTCACTGGCTCTCCCATCCTCTTCACAGTGGAGTCAGGACACTACAAGTCACAGAAAGGACTGAGACCGTGGCTCCAGGCATCCTCTCTACAGGACTTGACTTAGATGGAACATGGTAGCCAGAACACAACATGAAATCGCCAGTAAGTACAGTACACCACCACCCATAGCCCTCCGACTACCTCTACCATGTGTATGGGACTTGGGACAGACTAGAAGAGCAGTTTAGTACTGCCTCAGGCTTTTGTTGGTTCAGATCCTCTGAAGTGAGTGCCCCTGGAGGGAAAAAGTGACAAGGTGATCTGAAGAAGAAAAAAAAATATCATTTTTCTACCCCTTTCAAGGATATAAAATCAGAGTAAAACATCATAAAATTAGGAGAACATTTCCTAGACTTTAAAATCCCTTTTCAAGATGCCTGGGTGACTCGGTTGGTTAAGCATCCGACTCTTGATTTCGGCTCAGGTCATGATCTCACCGTTCCTAAGATTGAGCCCCCTGTTGGGCTCTACACAAACATTGCGGAGCCTGCTTGGGATTCTCTCTCTCTCCTCTCTCTCTCTGCCCAGCCCACATGCTCTCCCTCTCTCAAAATAAATAAATAATCTTAAAAAAATAAAAAATAAAATCTCTTTTCATTGTTCTTCAGTTACGGAACATTCTTCTCAGATTTTGGCAATAGGTTACGTTGTTGTTTTATATTGTGGTTGCATGTTCAGATTCCTCTTCATCTGTACCTCTCACAGGGACTGAGAGTCAGGAGAGTCTCTAGGGAAGACCAACTAGAGAACTTTTAAATAAGAACAGCTTTGGTTCAGCAAAGACTTTACGCCTTCTATTTTTCAAGAGCTCCTGGTATTAAATATAAAATATTTTTCATTTAACTTTCTTCATGATTTATTAGTCTTTGAAGTTCAGTAGAATAACAACTCACGTTGCTTTTGATCTTTGATGTGGATGTATAGTGACTCTTTGAACATGCAGGGCTACATAATTTACATATCAACCTACATAGCATCAAAGATTTGTGAAGCAGTTCTGAGTGTTGTACAGGCAGTTTATCAGACATAGCAGGACTACTTTTGGTTTTGACACCTCTGCTGAGTCACCTAACATGTATTGGGTTATCTGAAAATTACAATGGTGATACTTTACTCTTCTGCTGTTTTTAATAGGACAGCACATCAGAATAACTACTTTCTACATTAAAATATTTTTTCCAACATTATTAAACTTGCCCCAACAATGTTAAAGCAGTACTGTATGGACAAAGCCATCATAAGCAGACTTCGGGAGTCTATTTTGCATTGGCAGGAGATGATTTAACAGGACATTTCCATCTCTGCCATCACAAATAAAATATTTGCATTAGCAACATAATGCATGCGGATTCCAAAACAAATTCAGTGTAAAGGGTCATCATAATTGGAGGCACTGTGCTATTAACCACTGTAATTTCCTTCATGTGCTCTACAATTTAGCCTAAATGCGACTTCCAAAATATTGTACTTTTTCCTAATTCAGCTGTACCTATAGCACTATCATCCTAATGATCCTCTTATGAAATCTCCTCTTCTTGAGAATACGTTTAAACATTTAATTCTGAGAATCAAGGTGCATTACTTAAAGATATTTACTTCATAATACCATTCTTATGTAGTACCTTCCTCATGAGACCAGACAGCATTTTATCCAACTTTTTGTATCACTAACAAGAGGTTTCCATTAATTGAGATCCCAGTAAACCACATATACAAAATAAATCATGATAATAAATCTATGATAAAGGCTTTAATTCTCTTTCCTTTTAATTTAATTGATTGGTAAATAGATTTTTTTTTAAAGAAAAGGAGAACAGAGAAAAGCCCATAGGTTAATTGTAGTCAGTAGAGCTATAATATTTCTAACAATAAATAGAACAAAAACTCAAGTGCTTTTTATAATATGCTTACTGATGCATATCTGCTGCCAGCAAAAATATTGTGAACATCATAAATTCAGAATTTTCCTAGCTACACTTCAGAAAATTGACAAATTTTGTATGTGTATCACTACACTAAGCCTAGGATACTGAAGAAATAAATTTTAAACAGCATATACAATGCAAATATCTGAGTTTAGTTCAAAGACCTACTTATCTGGGTCATTTTTCTGACTATATCTCTATTTGATATGTGGGATGTGTGTACTATTTAGAAAATCTGACAAAATTAAAAATAAAATCACTGCAGGGAGATAATTACAATACATACTCAAACTATGAATTATAATAGGTAAGACTATACAAAGAGTTCCCATTACAATAATGCACTTCTATTAATCACATATATTGTATATATATATATATACACATTGTCTGGATACATAGATATATTATATATATGGATCTGCATAAGGGTTTTAAATCTTCTATATGTTTTGCAATGTTTGAAAGTCCTTGTACGATGAAATTATATGAATACTTTATAAAGAGATGAAATGGGTGACTCCTGTGCGATCATAAGTTGAAGATAAGCTTCCCGTTCCTACCCAGCATGCTCCTTGCTTATCTACCGCTACTGCCCAGCTGGTGGGTACTTTGGAAATAAAAGTTAATTTTAAAACTTACCTAAGCATGTTGGGAAAACTGGACAGTAACTTGCAGAAGAATGAAACTGACCACTTTCTTACACCATATACAAAAATAAACTCAAAATGGATGAAAGACCTAAATGTAAGACAGAAAACCATCAAAATCCTAGAGGAAAACAGGCAACAGCCTCTTTGACCTCAGCCACAGCAAATTCTTACTAGACATGTCTCTGGAGGCAAGGGAAGCAAAAGCAAAAATGAACTATTGGGACCACATCAAGATAAAAAGCTTCTGCACACTGAAGGAAACAATAAACAAAACTAAAAGGCAATTGATGTATTGGGAGATATACTTGCAAATGACATATTGCATAAAGGGTTAGTATCCAAAATCTGTTAAGAACTTATCAAACTCAGTACCCAAAAAACAAATAATCCACTGAAGAAATGGGTAAAAGACATGAACAGACACTTTTCCAAAGAAGACATCTATATGGCTAACAGACACATAAAAAGATTCTTAACATCACTCATCATCAAGGAAATAACAAATCAAAACTACAGTGAGATACCACCTCACACCTGTCGGAATGGTTAAAATTAATAACTCAGAAAACAGCAGATGTTAGCAAGGATGTAGAGAAAGGGGAGCCCTTTTGCAGTGCTGGTGGGAATTCAAACGGGTGCATCCACTCTGGAAAACAGTATGGAGGTTCCTCAAAAGAATAAAAATAGAACTATCCTATGATCCAGCAATTGCACTAGTAGGTATTTATCCAAAGGATACAAAAATGCTGATTCGAAGGGGAATATTAGTCAACTATCAAAAGGGATGAAATCTTGCCATTTGGAACAATGTAGATGGAACTAGAATGTATTATGCTAAGCAAAATAAATCAGAGAAAGATAAATATGTGATTTCACTCATATGCAGAATTTAAGAAACACAACAGATGAATGCAGTGGAAGGGAAGGAAAGATAAAAGATAAAGATAAAAAGAGAGGGAGACAAACCATAAGAGAGTTAAATACAGCGAACAGAGTTGCTGGAGGGGTGTTGGGCAGAGGGATAGGCTAAGTGGGTGAAAGGCATTAAGGAAGGCACTTGTTGGAATGAGAATTAGGTGTTATATGTAAGTGATGAATCACTAAATTCTACTCCTGAAATCATCATTACACTATATGTTAACTAACTTGGATTTAAATAAAATTTAAAAATTAAAATAAAATAAAATAAAATAAAGTAAAATAAAATAAAAATTTACCTAAGCAGAGCATTATTGGAAAAAGAGAACGCCCAAAAATTCATAGTATGTCCAAAGTATTTTTGAGTTATTTACTACTATTTCAAATTATATATTTCTCTAAGAATAGGTAATATGTCTATTTTAAGACAACTGCCAGCTTATGGAGATGTCAAACATTAATTTCATGTAATATTTTGAGTTTAAGCAGCTCATTTTATCAGCAATTGAAGGTTATTTTTACTATTACATAATAAAATAGAAGATATTTTATGATTTGTACAATTTTTATTTTTATTGTGTAAATGCATCTTCTATCAAAATCTTTTTCATACTTTCTTTTAACATCTCTAGAATATGATTAAATTTTAAATTTTTGCCTTCATTCTACTAAGAAATTTTAGCAAGATGTAAAAATGTAAAAAATGTTGAAGACAGTACAACAGTATTACATTTTTTTTTAATTTTTTTTAACGTTTATTTATTTTTGAGACAGAAACAGAGCATGAACGGGGGAGGGTCAGAGAGAGGGAGGCACAGAATCCGAAACAGGCTCCAGGCTCTGAGCTGTCAGCACAGAGCCCGACGCAGGGCTCGAACTCACAGACCAGGAGATCATGACCTGAGCCGAAGTCGGCCGCTTAACCGACTGAGCCACCCAGGCGCCCCATGAAGACACAAAATTTTAAGTACACTTATCACTTTCTCCTGTCCTGGTTCTACAATTGTACCCATCTCTTACCCCTAGTCATTCCTTATAGGTTTTGAGACATCGATATATACAAGAGAAATTGAAACTCCTTATCGTGGCGCAAAAGAGCCTTCCTAGCACCATTCCTGCTACTCTTTGCAGACATCTCCCAGCCAGTCCCAGCATTACCCTTTGCTTGGCCAATACCAAACCTCTAACATTTCATAAAAATACCATGCTCTTTTGGTCTTTGCTGTTCCATTTGCCTAAATGTCCTGCTCCTTTAATGACCTGGCATTTTCCTATATATTTTTCAAGATTCCCTGTAAACGTAAGTATCACTCCAAAGCCTTCTTGGCAACAACCCTCCCATCCCCCCAGCTACACTTCCTCTCACTTCCTATCTCCCTATTCATAGGATAGCTGGTTCACCTTCTCTAAGATCCCAGATCTTATGTGAAAACTTTAATGGTTGCACAAGTAGTATACTATATTAAAGGTATCAGTTTATAAATTTGCTGTCTCATTAGATGTTGACCTCCTTATGGGCCCAGAGTAAGTCTAACCCATCTTTTTTTCTCAAAGTACACAGCAAATGATGGGGTAGTAGTTACTTTTAGTTTTATTTGCTTAGCATTCCTCTCCTTGAAATCAACCTCACCACCATTCCCCCACAGTTCCAGAACTGCCTTTCTTTCATTTCTCTCCTTTCAGAGCCACAGGATTTGGTTTTTGAGTAAGTCAGTTACCTAAGATTACTTTTCCGGGGATATAAATATTAGTAAATTAGAACACTTTCCTTTCTGTTTAAATTAGGAAGATGTGGTCTGGGAAGCCCCTGAAAGTCATGGGTACAGACACAGACACAAAGACAGTTTAAGAGGATAAAGCATGATCACAGAAGCAGAAATGAGAAAGGGAGAAAAAAGCACCCTAGGGCACTGCAGACCCTGGTTTGCAGTTATTCATGTCTACAATGAAACCCCCCTTTTTTTCTTAAGCTGGTTCAACTAGAGTTTTATCTTGACCCCAAAATGCTAACTAACAGAGAAAAAAAATCAAGAAATGGGAGGTAGCTGACAGGTGAAGGAGGGAGGGAGGGAGAGAAAGAAAATTAAAAAGTCAAATGTCACAAGAAATCCTTTCAACCTTACTAAACTCACTCGGTATGCAAGAGTTTTCAAACTTCTCATCAGAATTAGATTGGTAGCAATCAGGTATCAAACCTCTAGGATGAAATACAAAAACCTTTGTAATGAATGCAAGAATCTACTATATAAATCATACAAAAAGCAATTAGAAAAGAATTTTAAAATTCCTTGGTTTTAAGTTAAAACTTCTCTATTTATAAATTCAGAAGTCTTCCATAAAAAAAAAAAAAAAGACTAGTATTATGTGGTGATGCTAATTTGGTCACTAATTTCCAAAAGTTTACAACATTATTATGAGAAAAGAATAAAGGCAAATTGCAAGTTTTGCTTTCTAAATTGACCAACAATTTAAAACATTGAAAGGTTAAAACAAAAGGCTCTTAAGGGCACCTGGGTGGCTCAGTAGGTTGAGCGTCCAACTTCAGATCAGGTCATGATCTCAGGGTTCGTGAGTTCAAGCCCCGCATCTAGCTTGCTGCTGTGAGCGCAGAGCCCTCACCAGATCCTCTGTCCCTCTCTCTCCCTGCCCCTCCCCCACTCTCTCTCTCTCTCAAACATAAATAAACATTTTTTAAAAAAGCATCTCAAAGGCTCTTAGACTCTGATGGATATTTTGCACTTTTGAAAAAGATAATTATTCCATATTGATTTTTTAAATTTTAGAATTTAGCAAACCATGTCAGGATTTTCAGATCTATTCAAATAGCACTGATCTGTCTACACTTCCTTTGAAAAATTATATTATTTAAATATTGGCCCATCAAATTGACAACCCATTATATTTTATCATTATGGAATATGCACTAAGAGCAATATGCGAGGTGCTGGCTAGGAGCTGCTGATCCAAAGTAATTTTTCAGATGGAAATTAATTCAGCAATCTAGGGAAATACCACCACCAAACAATGCCCTACTGAATCTCATTAAATCAATTTGGAAAGGCATATGGGTGGAAAGGTAAAAATAAATCAACAAGATTAAAAAGGAAGTATATTGCTTTGTAACAAAAAGAGAGGAGGTATAGTATCTGGTTGCCAAGTAACAGGATTTTAAGTAGGAATCATTTGTCTTCCTTATAGAATAAGGCAATTTTGAGGATTAGAGCAAAATACTGTTGCATATGGTCCAGTTTATATAAACTGCATTTCCCTCAACCAGACCTACTCCATCTTTCAAGAGGGAGATGAGCTTTCACTGGAGGAGCCATTGCCTAGCAACAAGATGCTAAGAAGGCGAGCTGAGTCCTCTCCAGAAAGAGCTCCCTCTCTCTCCCCACTGCTCTGCAATGACCTCTAGCACAGATCAGTGCCCTTGAGAGAACCACCTTAACAACCAGAAAGCTACTGGAGAAGAGTTTTGTTAAGATCACTATGAGGTCTAAGCTGCTTTTGTCTTAAAGCAGATCACACAGTGTTCATGCTTCTGTGGTTAGCACGACACAAAGCATTTTCACCAAACATGATTTTACTTCAGTGAAGCCCCTGGCTGTCATCAGTACTGAGGCACTTGACTCACTACCTAACTAACCACAGGCCTCAGGTCTGTCTGGGCTTATCTGATTGCCAAATGTTTGCTGAAAAGAATTGAATGAACTCCATCATCCCTGCTATGACCTCAAGTGTTACACCCACCAGCCCCACCCTATCCTGGGCAGGGTAGCAAACCCTCTTTTAACCTCTTATTCACAGTGTGACTAGTCCTCGGCTCCTTTTACCCTTCACTTCCACCTCCTTGATAAAGATTTTAAATATTCTTTTTTTTTGTTGTCTTAATTGGGCCTTAGTAAGTACACGGTGCTAGGTGCTGGAGATAAAATCAGGAACAAGACATACTTCCTGTGGGAGCTTCTAGGACTCCATGGGAGGAAACAGGTGAAGCCATGGGGCAGGCTGCCTGGAGAGAATGACTCTCCTATGAGGCCTAAAGAGCCTGCAGAAGTTAGTGGGGCAAAAAGGTGGGAGTAGCTAGAAAGTGTGGTGGACTAGAGGTGGGGAAGAAGACATCTTGCAGAGAGAACAAAGGCAACAAGAGCGTGGGATCCTGAAGCCAGGGGAGTATGTTACCCTACCGTCATATCCTTACAGTTCAGTATTCTGTAAGTTTTTAGCTACGAGTCAAACTGACTCAGTAACTTTTTATTGCAACCTAGCATACAACCAAAACCATTCACAAATCTATTACAAAAGCTGCTGTATTTCACCAGTCTCTTACTCCAATTACATTTATTCAAAATGTGTTTCCATATGTTTCCAAACAGGAGACAGGGCTTGGAATACACTCAAAATAATTATTCTTAAGGGTATAGGACAGTGGAATAGAGTACATACTAGTAAATCTTTTGTCAAATTGCAAATACCCAAGAAAAAAAAATAGGAAATGTTTTCAGAGCAATCCAGATACTACCCTTGCAAATGTCTGTATTCACATGGACTTACTATTCCTAGATGCTGGTCTTAATTTTCTTTCAAAGGAGAAAAATAGGCATGCCATTTGCTTATGATTGTTTCAATAGATAAAACGTTTAATTTTTGAAGGGCTGTTCTGGAAACACTATGCCCAAAATTAGAGCTCCAGGCTTCTCTGATTTGCTCTTCAGAGCTGGGCGGCTACTCTGCCTCTCTGCTGCCCCCATGTGCATTGACAGAACATAGCAGCACAGTAAACCTTGCCTGAGAACAAACCTGCCAAGCCACAGAACTTCAGCAAAGGAGGGACAACGTGACAAGCACAAGCCTTTCTCACAGATTCCAGGAATCTGGATTGGTTGTGACTCAATCGCTGCGCAGATGGGTTTCTATTGACGAATATTTTAAGGATTTGTTTCAAAGAGAGGAGAGTTTTTCCAATATCCAAAGACAGCTCAAAATGTATATTCAAACAATATGAAGAATAAGAAAGCAAGATGTAATCGGCTAATTAAGGTTCCAGTTTATACAATTACAGAACAATTATTGCCCATCCAAGAACCAAATCTTACTGGTTTTTCTTTCCATCTTAGAAGTGCTATTCTGTTCCTTGCTAGTGGAATGGTATACATTGAGGATTTCATTTAGCTTTCTTATCTTACTAAAGCTAAATACATGCATTTCCTTAAAAAATAACCTGTTTTTGGCAACTTGTATGACATACAAAATGTGAAAGAAAATTCTATTTTTGAGCTAACTTTTATACAGTGCCTTTCAAATATGCCAATCCTTTCTTCTTTATTTCTACTCTGTGCCTTAGAGATTGTAAGTATTCCTACACCTTCATATATCATTCCTCTGCAGATGGTTTGCAAATGGTTCCTCAGCTTTTCTTGTATACTAGAAATTAATCTTTGAATGTTTCACCCCTGGCTCAAATTAAAAGGATAATTCCTTCTTCTCCCAAACCTTCTTTCATACTGATTTTCCTACATTTTGGTTTTTCTTATCATCTTTCCAGGCTTAACACCCAAAAGTTATTTTTGAATCCCTTTCCCCTTTCCTCTATATTCATTTTCCAACCTGTCAATGCTAGGAATTCTGCCATGGGCTTTTGTACCATTGGCCGGAGATTTCTGGTGAAAAGTGGATGCTTAATAAAGATCCACAGATGGATTTTTGATGGATGGATGGATGGTTTGATAGATGGACTGAGAGAAAAAGACATTAGACAATCATAATTTTGAAAAAAAAAAACAACTAAGAGGATAGGTATGCTGTAACAGGGAGATGAAATCCAATTCAAAGTGGGGGTACAACAGGGATAGGCCTTCATGATGTGATTTTTTTAAGCTCATATTTATAAGATAAGAAGTTGTTAATCAAATAAAAGGAAGGAGAAAAGCATTCCAGGCTGAGGGAATGGACTGTTCTCCTATGAGGTAGGAAGGAGCTAACTGCAACATGGGGAGAGGAGAGAAGAGCGAAAGATGATGAAGTGCCAGACTGGAGTGTTAGTTGAAGGCTTTTTGTTTTTTTTTTAAATCCCCCTTTGGCATATTTATAGCTTTTTTAGCAGGTGAATCATACGTTCATGCCAACTGCCTATTCCATATTTGAGATTTGAAAATTATGATTGAAATTGGGTCTTACAGCACATGTGATTAGAGATTTTATCCTACGAGCAAAGAAAGCTGTGGAAGAGATTTAACCAGGGAAGTGACACATTCTGATTTGAGCTTATAAAATACACTAGAACATTTCCATAACACAGTAAGTGTGGTCCAAAATTTTCACTGCCATAAAATGTACCTTTTTTATGATTAGGTTAATGAAGTGACCTGGATGAGCCTACCAGGACAGTAGAAGGAGTTCAGCCACAGCAGGGCCTGGCTCCCAGCCTCATTCAGCAACCACCTGTGGCAGCTGTCCAGTCTAGATTAAATATTGGTCAGGATGATTTTCGGTGCTGCAGCTTGGATTTCCAACATAGTAGCAGCAATATCAAGAATCTCTTGTTTTGCTGATACCATCTAGAGAAACTGAACTGAAAGAAAACCGGGGGAATGGAAGAAGCTCCTCATCTACTTCCCAAGATACGAGCTCCTGATATTTCCTCGATGAGCATTACCTTCTTCTCTTTGGCCTTCTCCACCAAAAGATGAGAACTTTATTATTTTTTAAGGTTTATTTGTTTATTTATTTATTTTGAGAAAGAGAGAGAGAGAGAATAAGTGGGAGAGGGCAAAGAGAGAATCCCAAGCAGACTCCCTGCTATGAGTGCAGAGCCCAACACAGGGCTTGATCCCATGAACCATGAGATCAAGACCTGAGCCGAAATCAAGAGTCAGCTGCTCAGCCAACTGAGCCACTCAGGTGCCCCCAAATATGAAAACGTTAGCCTGCTGTTTGGGAAAGGGGGAAGGATGGAGAATAGCAACCAATCACAAACTGCATTGTATTTAGTTTCTCTTAATTACTAGTGGGATGTCATGTGCTTTTATGGTAACACTCCAACTGTTATGTGGAAATTGGATTACAGGTGGTAGAAAGGTTTTTTAGTTAGCAAATCAGTAGGAGGCAATTGCAATAGCTCAAATGAGAGATGAAAGGTTCTTTTTTTTACCTTTTTCTAAAGTAATCTCTCTACCCAATGTGGAGCTCAAACTCATGACCCCAAGATCAAGCATTGTACACTCTACTTACTGAGCCAGTTAGGCACCCTGAGAGATGAAGTTTTCTTAAACTAAAGTGGCAGCAGCAGAAATGGAGGTAAGCAGACACATATGAGATATTGAGGAAGCAGAATCAACTGATTCAGTGATTGATTGGATGTCAGGTAGTAGAGGGTAAAGTGTCAAGAAAGACCTGTGATTGCCCAGATTTCTAACATGAAAAGAGAAGCATATGGTGGTTCAGAATACTGACATACTTGGAAGGAGAAAAATTCAGGAAAAGATCACGAGTTCAGTTTTGAACATATGTTTGAAGTCCTACGAGACAACTGAAGTAGATTTATTACTTAAGCAAATGGCTGTGCATGTCTAGAGCTCAAATGAATGGTTCTAACTAGAGGTAAAAATTTGGAACCTATTGCTGTGGAGATGGTAATTGAAGTGGTTAGAAAGAATATGATTGTATAGGGAAAGCAAGGTTAGATTAAAAAAGAAAAACAAAAGGACTAGCACCCAAGAATGAGAAAAATAGGGAGAATATGGTGGTCGGTCTAGATGCCATAAGAAGAAAGTGTCTCAAAATCGTATAAACACGAAACCATGCTGAAAGCTGTTCAGAGGTCAAGCAAAACAGAACAGAAAATGATCTGACCCATTGATTTGGACAGCAGGGTGACTTTAGCAAGTAGAGTTGTGTGGAAGAAGTCAGAGTCAAAACCAGACTGGAGTTATTTGCTAATTTATTGAGAAATTTTAAAATGCAAAGTGACATGTTTAATTTTATATAGTTGTTGGGATGTAAGCAGTAAGCCTAGATACTTCTTTGAAAAAGTTTTGTAGTACAGAAAAAAAAAGAGGCAAGACTATAGGTGAGAAGAAATTTTGTTTTTAAGATAGGATACATTTGAGACTATTGAGAGAAAAGGGTCAATAATGATGGAAGAAGTAATGACAGAAGATAGAGAAAAGATAGAAAATTTAAGATTCTTGAGGAAGTGGGAATAAGTGGCATTGAGAACACAAGAGAGGTTTGCCTTTGATCAGAGGAGGAAGAGTTCTAGTGTTGCCTAGGAGAGGAGGGGTGCAGATGATGGGGGTCTCACAGATTCTGTGCTTGGCAGTTCCCAAAGCCTTTAATACTCTGGGTTTAGACTCTTTTGTTAACCTCCAAACTGGTCACCCTGCACTGGACTCTTTCTACTCTACAACATTCAACACAAATTATGTATCACAAAGAACTACATCAATAATGTCATTTCTCCACTTGAACGTCTTTAGCGACTACAAAGAAGGACACTGAAGAAGATGTGCTGGATGTGAAGAGTTAGAACCAGGTCAAAACAGAGGACCTGGCCTTAGCTCAGCTATATGCTCATCAAAATCCCTTCACTCCTTTGTCCCTGTTTTCCAAACTCCTTTCTTTACACAACCTGGCTTCCCTAAGCCGTTGCCATTTCCATCGTGACACATCATCAATGATCAAGGTTCACTTCTTTACTTTCCTCCACAACTTACACCAATGACTCCCACAGAGAAGCCCTACAACACTCATTTGGTTCTTTACAGGTACTATTCATATTGCAGTTGAATTTCTCATGGTTTTACGCATGCCTTCTCACACAGGCACCATGTTTCCATTGGTAGGTGTATCTAAGAGAAAGTAGCAGAGTACCTTTTGCATTACACACACACATGCGCGCGCACACACACACACACACACACACAGATACGCAATATTTTGCAACAGTCATACAGAAAGGAAAACAGGAAACAAGGTAAGAAGTCTTTAGGAAGTCACTTCTGCTACATCATCATGCTAAAACTCACAGTCACATTTCCACAAGAATGTTCAACGAATATTCTCAATGGACATATGCTCAAAAGAAGCCATTTCAGAGAGTCAGAAAAATTGAGTCCAGTGCCCTAATTAATTGTTTGACTTCGGGCAAGTCACTTTCCCTTTGGGTCGCAGGGTCTTCATTTGTACAAAAAAAGTACATAGACCAAATAATCTCTCATTTTCCTTCTAGTTATAGTATTCTATAAATCTCTTTTTGAGAATGAGGCTGATTATGAGTGAAGAGGCATTTTAGGATTACAGAGATTGCGACCACAGAGTGATGATCTTACAATTCATAGTTCTTTCTTTGCATTTACTAGGGAAGGAAAAAAAGTACTGAGTGATATTTTCATTTTCTGTGAACCACATTGTCCTTCCTGGGGAAAGTCTACTATCACCTTTAGAATGTGAAGTGATTAAACCATAATACTCTTCAACTGCTTGCAATGTAAGGCAGTGTTTGATGATGAATGGTTACATAGATAGCCTCATAGTACCACCAAATATGAAAAAGTTGCTTTTAGATCAGACTCTAAGCATCAAACTAGTCCCACAAAGAAAAAAAAAAAATCCAATGCCCTTATTGTTAAATAATGACTCTAGTAACAACTACAATTATTTCACCCTTGCAACTGATAGCAATTTCTGTGGAAAATAATCAGCTAACATTTAACACAATTTCTTGGAAAAAAGCAGCACTCTCAAATAAATACATAAGACTCAGTTTACTAATTACATGAAGGATTAGAATGAATCATGAATCAATAAAAAGAGCTAAACCCTATTCATATATCCAGTAATAAATATTTAAGCACAGACTAGGATTCGTAATCATGTGGCTAAAAATTAAGGCCCTGCAGGATGCCTGAGTGGCTCAGTCAGCTGGGCGTCCGACTTCAGCTCAGGTCATGATCTTTTGGTCTGTGAGTTAGAGCCCCGCATCGGGCTCTGTGCTGACAGCTCAGAGCCTGGAGCCTGCTTCGGATTCTGTGCCTCCCTCTCCTTCTGCCCCTCCCCTGCTTGTGCTCTGTCTCTCTCTCAAAAATAAACATAAAATTAAAAAAATAAAAGAAATTAAGGCCCTGGACCAAGGTATCTATGTCCTGGCTCAAAAGGCAATAGGACCTGAAGGAAGAGGTCATTCTTATAGTGTGGTAGGCATAATAATGGCCTTCCAAAGATGCCCACATCCTAATTCCTGGAATGTGCGACTGTGTTACCTTATATGATAAAAGGGGCTTTGCTGATGGGATTAAATTAAACATTTTGAAATAAAGATTATTCTGGTGGTTCCAGTATATTCACAAGGGCCCTTAGAAGAGCAAGGCAGGACGGTCAGAGTCAGGAAGGTGATGTGCCAGTGGAACCAGAGGTCAGAGTTATGTGGGCTCATGAGAGAAGTACATTGTTTACCACAAACTGTTTTATTCTCCTTCTCCTGTATCAATTATATACCCAGCTTTTTTTTAAGTCAAAGAGCAAATGTAGAATTACGTGAATATATTTGTCTTACCCTTTAAATGACTCTGATAAGTCTTTTCATGATTTACTTTTAGGTAAACATACTAGTTTCCTCTTGCAGGTATCACAAATGAGCACAGACTCAGTGGATTATAAATACTGCTAAAGATTTTCATGGAAGTGGTATTTTTTTATTTTTCGTGTGTGTGTGCGCCTAAGTTTATTGTATAGAGTACCTAAAGTTCTCACAATGGTGGGTTCCCTCCATCTCAACAAATTCTTTAATCGTTCTTATAATATTGTGAATTAAAGCCTCCTCTAAGTGTTGCTAAATATAGAAACATGAGCTCCTCATATCCACTTATCACCAATAAATAATATGTAATTTTTTTCTGAATAGAAATATTCTATGTGACTTGTTTCAATAATACATGTTCACTTGGAATTTATTATTTAGAGACATAATTCAAAAATATATTATATCTTCAAATAAAAAATTATAACTCCTGGGGCACCTGGGTGGCTCAGTGTTAAGTTTCCGACTTTGTTAAGTGTTAAGTGTCCGACTTTGTTAAGTGTTAAGTGTCCGACAGTGTTAAGTGTCCGACTTTGGCTCAGGTCATGATCTCGCGGTTTGTGAGTTCGAGCCCCGTGTGGGGCTCTGTGCTGACAGCTCAGAGCCTTGAGCCTGCTTCAGATTCTGTGTCTCCTTCTCTCTCTGCCCCTCCCCCACTTGTGCTCTGTCTCTCTCTGTCTCTCAAAAATAAATAAATGTAAAAAAATTTTTTAATAAAAAAATAAAAAAATCTTATAACTCCTAATAAAGATATGTAATCTGTATAGAGCATTAATTGTGAAAATGCTTCCTGACAGTACATGGCTTTCTTGCATGACTAGATATGGAACTGATGTTAAAGCCTCACTTAGGCTCTAAATATACAGTGGAAATTATTTATTTTACTTTTTTCACTGAAACCACAAAATTAAACATTGTTAAATGTTAGCTGTTGGGAGAGTCTATGTAACAAATCACCCAAAGACAGGAGGCCTCTCTCATTTCCATGGAGCCAAGAGTCTCATGGAATCCATGAATTAGTAGCAGAAGAGCTGCAAGGAATTTGTTAGCCCCTTGAAAATGCAAGCAACTCTGTGTGTGTGTGTGTGTGTGTGTGTGTGTGTGTGTGTGTCCCTATGCACACATGTGGACCTATATTCTTAGGTCCTTACATTCTTATATAGCATAAATAAATGTCATCATTGCTTACAGCAGTCTGTAAAGAGAAATACTATCTCTCTGTAGGCAAGCTTCAGTAGGCAAAAGGTTAGATACTTATAGTTTCCATTCTTACCCCAATTACACCATCCCAGTTATACCTTGGTCAAATCATTGCATCGTTTATTGCCTCAAATGTTTACTTCTTAAAACAGAGTTAATGCTGATTTCCTTATGCCCCATATTACTCAAGGCTCCACTTGGAGACAGATGGAGGGAATAAATACCCAGGCCTCACTCTCTTCTCCCTCTGACCTCATGCCAGACCTCTTAGCAGCTGAACCTAACTGTAAGCCAGAGTGCAAAGTTACCTGGTGATATGCTCCACACAGCCTATCCTTGCACAGCAAAAAGAAGGGTGGAGATGGGGAGAGAGTAGATCCTGGGGAATGAGGCACGGTGAGTCAGAGCAAGCTATCCTGCACATGTCCTCAGGTATGAAGTTCTTAAAGCTACACGTACTAACACGGGGTCTTTACACTTGCTCTTTACCTCCTTCAGGTTCTGATCAAATGTCACCTCTATGGTGAGACCTCTTATCACCCTATTTGAAGTAGCAAGCTGCCTTACACCTGCCTTTGACTCGCCACCCCCTGTCCTGCTTGGAGTCTGATGGCAGCACTATCATCCTTACACAGACTGCAAACCTCACTTGCTTATATTTTTTTCATTATTGTCAGCCTCTCCCCACTAGACCGTAAGCTCCAAGAGAGCAGGAAATATTCTGATTCTGAGAACATTGCCTATCTTCAATGCCTGCATCGGCAATATCTGGTACCCAATAGGCACTCAACCTATCCTTAATAAATTAAGAAAATTCTTGTGCTGTGTTTTAAAAATGAAAACAGGCCTATTAATAACAAAATTGTAGTGTTATTCTTTTTTCAAAATCACTACAGATTACTACTGGTAGCTTTCACTATCTGAACTTTATCTCCCAAATATCTCCTTTTTTTGACAAAAGTGATTGCTGTCTCTGCTGAGCTTCAGAGGAGAGTATCTGCATCCCTTAGAGCAGTACACTCTCCCCATGTGTATCAGTTATTTGCATGCATATCTTATCAGCAAAACTGCATTCCAGGTTCTTCGAAGGAAGGATCTGTGATTTATGCAACGTCCATGCTCTACAGCGCGGAGCACAATCCACTGCCTGTAATGTGTTGAAGAGCATTAGCCCTGGAATCAGGGGCCCTGCATTCAATTCGTGCCTCCATGCTCACCATGAGACCCTGCCATTTAAGGTCTCTAAGCTACAGCATGGATAGCTACAAGGGTTAAATAAGATGATGCATTTAAACCATTAGCCAATAAATGCTCGATAAAGCATATCCATCATTACCTTAGTGAGTGTTCGGTGTCTGTTAAACAAATTAATGGCTGTAGTAAGATATGGAAGAATAAAATCCATACAAGATCAAATCTTCCCATGTCCTTGTTTAGTGATATATGGTGGGTCCTTTATGTAAACTAGAAAAGAAATCACTGTCTAGAGTGCAGACTCTTGGTTGCTCAGAATCAAATCCATTCTTACTTACTGTATGACCTTGACCAGGTATTTAACCTTTCTTTTTTTTCTTTTTATTTATTTTTTTAAATTGTTTAATATTTATTTTTGAGAGAGAGAGACAGACAGACAGACAGAGTGTGAGGGGAAGAGGGCAGACAGAGAGGGAGACACAGAATCCGAAGCAGGCTCCAGGCTCTGAGCTGACAGCACAGAGCCCGGAGCAGGGCTCGAACCCACGAACGGTGAGATCATGACCTGAGCTGAAGTCAGGTCATTATTTTTGAGACAGAGAGGGGCAGGGCATGAGCAGGGGAGGGGCAGAGAAAGAGGGGGAGACACAGAATCTGAAGCAGGCTCCACGCTCTGAGCTGTCAGCACAGAACCTGACACGGGGCTTGAACTCACAGACTGAGATCATGACCTGAGCTGAAGTCAGACACTTAACTGACTGAGCCACCCAGGCACCCCTGGGTATTTATCTTTTCTACCCTTGAGTTTTCTCACGTAATCCATTGAGAACAGAACTAGGGTGTAGTAAATGATTGATATCACTAATTACTATAGACACTAAAAGAGACACCAAACTGAAAAAAAAAAGTTTTATTTTAATCTGATAGGCTGTTAAACATTCAGAAAGTCTAGGAATTTAGTCTGCATGCTAATGATAAATAAAGAGCTATAATTAATTTTTTTTGCAGCCTCTTGTTACCACAGTCTTGTCTTTTCAAGATAGGACTAAACCATAGACATTTAGAGAAAATTACTTCAAAACAAGCAGTGTTCCAAAGAGGTAAGATATAACTTCAAAAATTCTTTTATGCATTTGTTAAAAGTAATCCTCAGAGCAGCTGTTATTAAAACTTTCTACATTTTATCACCCAACAGTGTTATTTCACAATCATTAATAATTAATCATAGGCCTCTGATTCATTCCTGTCCACTCTAAAAATAGAATACCATGAATAGGCTTAGAACCTTAGCAACAGAATATTGAGTATTCTATCAACCTAACCCAAGTACCTGCTCACATTCTGCAAACAGATCTGTCTCAGAATTGCTAAACTGGAAGGTATTTCATGGCAAAATCAGACCTATCTGTCCTATTTGCAGTGATTTCAAACTCATCTCCCTAAAAGCCTCAACATTTCTTCTGCTATTTGCCTGCTGGCACAGAACAACAGAGCTTGTGCTACCATTTGAGACTCTCAACATGGAGTCCATCAGACAGGAAGCCTACTATATCAGTACCAACCTGGCCAGCCACCTAATGGAGTTTCCGATGTCTACCATGGGACAGATATTTGAACGAGCTCTGAATGAGAAAATTGAATGAGAAAATGTCATTCATACGGGTAGCATCTAATCTTTACTTAAATTTTAATTTAATTTGTGCAATTTAGAGATAGGAGGGGCCAACATGGTGGAGAAGTAGGGGGATCCATACTTCCCGTGTCTCTCAAAGAAGTGTAGAAGCCAAAGGGCTTTGAACACCAGAGCCTGGGAGGAAAAGAGACTGAATCTACTAGGAAGAAAATGGGAAAGCTGGAAAAAAGATAAGTGGGTAACTGTGAAATGGGGGAGATAAAAACAAAGGCCACGTGGGTATGGAGCAGAGGGACCCCCTTCTGCGGAGAGACAAAGGGGAGAGAAAGAGCAGCTAGGGAAGTGTAGGACCATATCTGGACAGGAGAAAGATCTCGGACTGAGACTGAGAGGGCTCCGCTCTCTAACTGCAGAGCTTTCTTCGGACTGGGGCTGGCTCCCTCGGCACCTGGGGAAGAGGGGAGCGAAGCCTGCGTGTGGTGGTAGTTCAGGGGCTCAGTACGCAGTTGGAAAAAGTGGTTCCCTGCCTGGAGGGCTGCGAGATAGTACAAAGCCTGCCTGTGTCTGCCATCCCTGGGGGCTCCCGGCGAGGTCAGTGGCAGAGTCTACAGTAGGAGAAAGTGGTCTGCTCCCTGGGGTGCTGTGGGAAAAGATAAGGCCTGCCTGTATCTGCTTGTGTCTGTGAGGGCAGTGGCTCAGTCTGCAGTAGGAGAAGCTGGTCCTCCCTGAAGTGCCGCGGCACAGACAAAGCCAGCCAGGACCACATATAGGGCTGCACTGAGAGGTGCTTCCCCAGCGCAGAGCACATAGAGCAGGACTTTGAATCCTAGCCAAGTGTAGGGTCAGGGTAGTTGGTGGAGTGAGAAGAACCACCCCATCTGCACCTGCGGCACAGTGAGGATGACTCAAACAGAGGCCACTGGGTCTGGCTCTGTGGAGAAGAGACAGGGGGTTCCCCATTCCCCACCCCCGCCCCAACCACCACCACTAAGGCGGGGCCTCAGAGATCACTCCCAGGGCTCATAGTGGAGGTGGATCCAGATTACGCCAAACCACGCCCCCTTGCACTGGGTAACTGCGTATCCACCAGAGCGGCACAGACCCTGCAGACAGCTCCTCCCCACAAGCAATGCAGCATTGCCTGAGTTAACTCTAGGTCGATTCTGGATATATAGATATATTCTCCCTCCCCCCTTTTCTCCTCCTTATCTCTTCCCTCCCCTAGGCTGGTTACTCTGGTTATTGGTCTGTCTAAACAGACATATTTAATCCACTCTCTTGGTACATGTTCTACACCTCCATCTTTACACTCCTTTCTCTCTCTCTCTCTCTCTCTGGAATAATCAAGCCATAGAGTTTCTCTGGGTAACTTTCTCTTCGTTTTGTTTTCCCTGCCTCTTTCTTTCTTTTCTTTTCTCTCTCTCTGGATTAAGCCTTTTAGTCTCTCTGCCTAATCAATGTTTATTTTTTCTCCCCACCAACCCCCCTGTCATTTCTCTCTTTGCATGTGCTCTTCCATCAGCACCACCTCCACCCTCTTCTTTACTTGTAGTTGGTGTTTTGGGGTTTTTTGGTTTTAGTCTTTAGTTTTTTATTTTTGTGTATTTGTTTGTGTTATTTGTGTATTTGCGTGTATTTGTCGCCATTTTGTCTATCTGTTTTCCTTGACAGGGCTACTTCAAGGAACAAATCAAAGCACACCTGGTGGAGGGCCCAAAATATTACTACAAGTAAGGTAATAAATAACCAAAGTCACAACAACAGAGAGCAAGTAACAATCTCTGCAAAAAATCCTCCTGAAGGGCCAGGCCCTGGACAGTGTATGACCCTCCTTTAATATAGCAGTGCTCTCAGGTGCAGAGCACACAACAAGCTTTTAAAATGCATAAGGGACAGAAAATTAGCCAAAATGATGAAACAGAAGAATTCTCAAAAGAAATTCCAGGAAGTAGGACAGCCAACAAATTGATCAAAACCATTTTAAGCAATATAACTGAACAAGAATTTAGAATAATAGTCATAAAATTAATTGCTGGGCTTGGGAAAAGTATTGAGGACAGCAGAGAATCTATTGCTACAGAGATCAAGGGACTAAAAAATAGTCATGATGAATTAAAAATGCTATAATGAGGTGCAAAATAAAATGGAGGCAGCCACAGTGTGGATTGAAGAGGCAGAGGGGAGAATAGGTGAATTGGAAGATAAAATTATGGAAAAAGAGGCAGCTGAGAAAAAGAGAGATAAAAGAGTACGAGGGGAGAATTAGAGAACTAAGTGATGCAATCAAATGGAACAATATCTGTATCATAGGAATTCCAGAAGAAGAAGAGAGAGAAAAAGGGGCTGAAGGTATACTTGAACAAAGCATAGCTGAGAACTTCCCCAATCTGGGGAAGGAAACAGGCATTGAAATCCAGGAGGCACAGAGAACTCCCTTCAGGCATAACTTGAATCAATCTTCTGCAGGACATATCATAGTGAAACTGGCAAAAACACAAGGATAAAGAGAGAATTCTGAAAGCAGCTAGGAATAAACGGGCCTTAACATACAAAGGTAGACACATAAGAGTAGTAGCAGACCTATCTACTAAAACTTGGCAGACCAGAAAGGAATGGCAGAAAATCTTCAATGTGATGAATGGAAAAAATATGCAGCCGAGAATCCTTTATCCAGCAAGTCTGTCATTCAGAATAGAAGGAGTGATAAAGGTTTTCCCAAACAAAAACTGAAGGAATTCACCACCACTAAACCAGCCCTACAAGAGACCCTAAGGGGGACTCTGTGAGTGAAATGTTGCAAGGACCACAAAGTAGCAAAGACACACTATAAACATGAAAACTACAGATATCACAATGACTCTAAACCCGTATCTTTCAATAGTAACACTGAATGTAAATGGACTAAATGCTCCAACCAAAAGACACAGAGTATCAGAATGGATAAAAAAACAAGACCCATCTATCTGCTGTCTACAAGATACTCATTAAAAAAATTTTTTTAACATTTATTTATTTTTGAGAAACAGAGTGAGACAAAGTGTGAGCAGGAGAGGGGCAGAGAGAAAAGGAGACACAGAATCTGAAGCAGGCTACAGGCTCTGAGAGGTCCACACAGAGCCTGATGTGGGGCTCGAACCCACGAACTGTGAGATCATGACCTTAGCCGAAGTCAGACGCTCAACCGACTGAGCCACCCAGTAGCCCCAAGAGACTCATTTTAGACCTGAGGACACCTTCAGATTGAAAGTGAGGGGATGGAGAACTATCTATCACGCTACTAGAAGTCAAAAGAAAGCTGGAGGAGCAATACTTTGATATCAGACAAACTAGACTTTAAATTAAAGGCTGTAACAAGAGATGGGAAGAAGGGCATTATATAATAATTACAGGGTCTATCCATCAGGAAGAGCTAACAACTATAAATATCTATGCACTGATTTTGGAAGCCCCCAAATACATAAAACAATCACAAACGTAAGTAACCTTATTGATAAGAATGTGGTAATTGCAGGAGACTTTAATGCTCCACTTACAACAATGGATAGATCATCTAGACAGGGAATAAATAAACAAGGGCCCTGAATGATACATTGGATCAGATGGACTTAACAGATATATTTAGAACTCTGCATTCCAAAGCAACAGAATATACTTTCTTCTTGAGTGCACATGGAACATTCTTCAAGATAGATCACATACTGGGTCACAAAACATCCCTTAATAAGTATAAAAGAATTGAAATCATACCATGCACACTTTCAGATCACAATGCTATGAAACTTGAAATCAACCACAGGAAAAAGTCTGGAAAACCTCCAAACGCATGGAGGTTAAAGAACACCCTACTAAAGAATGAATGGGTCAACCAGGCAATTAGAGAAGAAATTAAAAGATATATGGAAACAAATGAAAATGAAAATACAACAATCCAAACCCTTTGGGATGCAACAAAGGCAGTCCAGAGAGGAAAATACATCGCAATCCAGGCCTATCTCAAGAAACAAGAATAATCCCAAATACAAAATCTAACAGCACACCTAGAGGAACTAGAAGCAGAACAGCAAAGACACCCCAAACTCAGCAGAAGAAGAGAAATAATAAAGATCAGAGCAAAAATAAACAATATAGAATCTAAAAAAAAACAAAAATCAAACAAAAAAAACCAGTAGAACAGATCAATGAAACCAAGAGTTGGTTTTTTGACAAAATAAACAAAATTGATAAACCTCTAGCCAGGCTTCTCAAAAAGAAAAGGGAGAGGACTCAAATAGATAAAATCACTAATTAAAATGGAATTATTACAACCAATCCCTCAGAAATACAAGCAATTGTCATGGAATACTATGAAAAATTATCTGCCAACAAACTGGACAACCTGGAAGAAATGGACAAATTCCTAAACACCCACACAATTCCAAAACTCAAACAGGAAGAAATAGAAAATTTGAACAGACCCATAACCAGTGAAGAAATTGAATCAGTTATGAAAAATCTCCCAACAAATAAGAGTCCAGGACCAGATGGCTTCCCTGGGGAATTCTACCAGACATTTAAAGCAGAGATAATACCTATCCTTCTCAAGCTGTTCCAAAAAATAGAAAGGGAAGGAAAACTTCCAGACTCATTCTATGAAGCCAGCATTACTTTGATTCCCAAACCAGACAGAGACCCAGAAAAAAAGAGAACTACAGGCCAATATCCCTGATGAATATGGATGCAAAAATTCTCAACAAGATACTAGCAAATTGAATTCAACAGCATATAAAAAGAATTCTTCACCAAGATCAAGTGGGGTTCATTCCTGGGCTGCGGACTGGTTTAATATTCACAAATCAACCAATGTGATACATCACATTGATAAAAGACAAGATAAGAGCTATATGATCCTGTCAATCAATGCAGAAAAAGCATTTGACAAAATTCAGCATCTTTTCTTAATAAAAACCCTTGAGAAAGTTGGGATAGAAGGAACATACTTAAACATCATAAAAGCCATTTATGAAAAGCCTGCAGCTAATATCATCCTCAATGGGGAAAAACTGAGAGCTTTCCCCCTGAGATCAGGAACACGATAGGGATGTCCACTCTCACCACTGTTGTTTAGCATAGTGTTGGAAGTTCTAGCCTCAGCAATCAAACAAAATGAAATCAAAGGCATCAAAATTGGCAAGGATGAAGTCAAGTTTTCACTTTTTGCAGATGACATGATACTGTACATGGAAAACTCGATAGACTCCACCAAAAGTCTGCTAGAACTGATACATGAATTCAGCAAGGTTGTAGGATACAAAATTAATGTACAGAAATCAGTTGCATTCTTATACACTAACAATGAAGCAACAGAAAGACAAATAAAGAAACTGATCCCATTCACAATTGCACCAAGAAGCATAAAATACCTAGCAATAAATCTAACCAAAGATGTAAAAGATCTGTATGCTGAAAACTATAGAAAGCTTATGAAGGAAATTGAAGAAGATATAAAGAAATGGAAAAACATTCTGTGCTCACGGATTGGAAGAATAAATATTTATAAAATGTCAATACTACCCAAAGCTATCTACACATTCAATGCAATCCCAATCAAAATTGTACCAGCATTCTTCTTGAAGCTAGAACAAGGAATCCTAAAATTTGTATGGAACCACAAAAGACCCCAAATAGCCAAAGTAATTTTGAAGAAGACCAAAGCAGGAGGCATCACAATCCCAGACTTTAGCCTCTACTACAAAGCTGTAATCATCAAGACAGCATGGTATTGGCACAAAAACAGACACATAGACCAATGGAATAGAATAGAAACCCCAGAACTAGGCCCACAAATGTATGGCCAACTCATCTTTGACAAAGCAGGAAAGAACATCCAATGGAAAAAAGACAGTCTCTTCAACAAATGGTGCTGGGAGAACTGGACAGCAACATGCAGAAGGTTGAAACTAGACCACTTTCTCACACCAGTCACAAAAACAAACTCAAAATGGATAAAGGACCTGAATGTGAGACAGGAAACCATCAAAACCCTAGAGGAGAAAGCAGGAAAAAACCTCTCTGACCTCAACTGCAGCAATTTTTTACTTGACAAATCCCCAAGGGCAAGGGAATTAAAAGCAAAAATGAACTATTGGGACCTCATGAAGATAAAAAGCTTCTGCACAGCAAAGGAAATAATCAACAAAACTAAAAGGCAACCGATGGAATGGGAAAAGATATTTGCAAATGATATATCAGACAAAGGGCTAGTATCCAAAATCGATAAAGAGCTCACCAAACTCTACACCCGAAAAACAAATAATCCAGTGGAGAAATGGGCAGAAAACATGAATAGACACTTCTCTAAAGAAGACATCTAGGTGGTCAACAGGCACATGAAAAGATGCTCAACGTCACTCCTCATCAGGGAAATACAAATCAAAACCACACTCAAATATCACCTCACGCCAGTCAGAGTGGCTAAAATGAACAAATCAGGAGACTATATATAGATGCTGGAGAAGATGGAGAAACAGGAACCCTCTTGCACTGTTGGTGGGAATGCAAACTGGTGCAGCCACTCTGGAAAACTATGTGGAGTTTCCTCAAAAAATTAAAAACAGACCTACCCTATGACCCAGCAATAGCACTGCTAGGAATTTACCCAAGGGATACAGGAGTGCTGATACATAGGGGCACTTGTACCCCAATGTTTATAGCAGCACTCTCAACAATAGCTACATTATGGAAAGAGCCAAAATGTCCATCAACTGACGAATGGATAAAGAAGATGTGTTTATGTATACAATGGACTACTCCTTGGCAATGAGAAAGAATGAAATCTGGCCCTTTGTAGCAACATGGATGGAACTGGAGAGTGTTAGGCTAAGTGAAATAAGTCAGGCAGAGAAAGACAGCTACCATATGTTTTCACTCTTATGTGGATCCTGAGAAACTTAACAGAACACCAGGGGGGAGGGGAAGGGGGGAAAAGTTAAAAGTTACAGAGAGGGAAGGAGGCAAACCATAAGAAACTCTTAAATACTGAGAACTGAGGGTTAATGGGGGGTGGGGGAGAGGGGAAAGTGGGTGATGGGCATTGAGGAGGGCACCTGTCGGGATGAGCACTGGGTGTTGTATGGAAACCAATTTGACAATAAATTATATATAAAAAATAATAATTTGTGCAATTTATAAATAAACAGTGTAAAGTACTATTCTATATAATTTACAACCATGAGTTCATTTAATCTTCATAACAACCCAATGGGGAAACCAATGCAAAAGTTAAGTTTGTTTCTAAGAGTCACATATCTAATAAATGGACGATCCAGAATTGAAACTCAGGCAGCTGAGTCCTGAATCCGAGAAACCAAAGGCTTAAGCAATCCAAAACAAACAAACCAACCAACCAATAAAGAAAAAAAACAGTAAACCACAGGTCTGGTTAATATATTTCTTTTTTTTTTTTTATAAAAAAGTATCAAATTTATTTCAATATCTAGTTCCATTTTTAAACTAAAGCTGGTGGACAATTTTTTGTAATTTAAAATTTATTATCAGAGGGGAGGAAAACATTAATAAGCTATCATATACTGACAGCAAATAAAATTACTGCACTATGCATTTATAAAAGCCTGTTTAATAGTAAAAAGTCCCAGTTATCTACTTAAGGAAAGATCCTTTAGCTCTTTATTTCTAATTTTAACACGTATCTCATTTTGACACAATTTACCTTTTTCATCCAATTACTGGTATGATGACCAAAATTTTTCCAAATGTTAAACCTTTCTTTACCACTTATGAGTTATGACTTAACTATTACTTTTTAAGAATTCCTTAAAAGAAATTTGAAATTTTAATTTTCACCATGAATTTTCTGATGAACCTGTTTCATCAGAAAGCAGAATATCACTACTAGGTAAGTTAAAACAAAGAATGGAATAAAAACACAAAAATGGCATCTATATAATGAGCAAATTATCTGATAAGACATTTTAACTACTTCACATTTCTACTTAGCACAAGAAAGAGTAAATTGGTTGCAAGGTAACACAAGGTTTGGCATTTTTACTGCAAGCTTTAAATCATAGTGTTATTCTACTCAACAAGACATCTCTAAGAAAATTGCAGTGTTCATAAGTACAAAAACTGTTATATCTGGTAGGTGGTATTCTATATAGTCAATAAGAGAATTCTTTATAAAATTAGATTTTAAAAAATGCAGAATGTCTGATAATTATCTCAAAGGTTAAAATGAGAAAATGCAGAACACCAAAAGTCATTAGTTAATATGTGGCTTTGAGAAAGCCAGAAATGATTCTATTCCAAGGAATAAGCAATAATGATAAAAGATATAATTAATATACTATATGCCTTTTAAGCCAAAGCGCACTTTTCACCTCAGGACAGTTTTGATTTTTACATTCTTAACTCCTTTCGTCCAGAAAGGGCCCCATTCTAAGCCATTATTTGAAAAGAATTCATAATGTATAGTCATTTCTCTCCACAGGATGTTTTCATTTCAGTACATAAGCTGCAAAATGGCAAATGACTAAGTCAGTTATAAAGAATTTATAGAATAAATGCCAATTTACAATAACTGTCGACAGACTTCTACACCAAAGCCTAAAAGTTGCAGTAGTAGAGGTCACAGCTAACATGATCCTTCCATGTGCTCAGACTTCATTGACTACAAATTACTGTCATAAAAATCAGAAAAGAAACCTCAGTGGGTCCTTCCAAAGCTGCTTAATTTTCCAAGTGATTTTTCTCTGGTTATAGAGCCTGTTCATTCCTTCGATCCTTCTTTAGTCATTTAGCTTTTGCAATATTTTCTTGACGTTTTTGTTTCTTCTTTTGTTCCTTTTCCCTGGCTTCAATCATCTTGGCCAATTTCCAGGACAGTATAGCACTTGCTAGAAACAATGGAGTAAGGGCCAAAATAACCATTGTAAGGAAGCCATATGGGTCCTTTGCAGCCCATTCCACAACGTACTCGGCCCAAGCCTTTATATCAAACATCTTGGTAGCGTCTTATGCTTGAGTAGTTATTTCCAACTTTGTCCTGCGATTATTAGTGAGCCAATTACAATTTCAGATGACCCTTGCTTGTCTTCTTCTTTAGCTCTACCATATACTTGTGAGAGAAGATTTAAATTCTATATCCTCCAGGTCGGAAGCCCGGTTCATAAATTTCTGTATAGCTCTTGGCTTTACAGCAGGACAAATACGGGCATGGATTTGAGGTGTGATTAATGTGAGTGTATATATGTTCCTTAACTTAGTTTCAGAATATTCAACTTACCAAGTGATAGTCTATGTATGGATTTCACTAATATGAAAGAGTTCAAAGAGTTAAACACAAAGATGTATAGCATAGTCTGATATAAAGCAGCAGAGGCAACAATTGAGAAGAATCAAAACTTCCATTAAAAAAAAAAAGTTTATTTATTTGAGAGATTGAGAGAGAGACAGAGAGCAAGCAGGGGAGGGGCAGAAAGAGAGGGAGATACAGAATCCAAAGCAGGCTCCAGGCTCCGAGCTGTCAGCACAGAGCCCAATATGGGACTCAAACCCACGAACTGTGAGATCGTGACCTGAGATGAAGTCAGACGCTTAACCGATTGAGCCATCCAGGTGCCCCAAGAAGATTCAAAACTTTAAAACAAGTAGTCCCAGGCTCAGCCAAGAGTAGAGAACAGTGTTTCCTTTTTTTACCCCCATGAAAAAGTAGTCACTTGCTCTTTCTCCAACAGACGGATGATAGATAGATGGCCAGGTAGAAGATAAACAGATAACACACAGATGACCCTTACTTCCTCATGCCACCCAGATTTCTCTTCTGTTCTTTTTCTCTCCCCCAAATGGGATAACTTCAAGCCTGAGTTCATGAATGTCTCTCTGGATACCTGCAGTATCTGAATAGCAGCCATGAACCACAAGTGGCCACATAAATTAATTAAAATAAGCAAGTTAAAAATTGAGTTCCTCAGTCCATTCACTACATGTGGCTAGTAGCCACTGACAGCACAGATATGGGAAATGCTCACCACCATAAAAACTTCTGCTCTAGAAAAAGACAGGAGCCACTGTCAGTTCTGTCCCCTGAAAGTGGTACTGACGCATCTTTTCTGATTTACTCTATTTTTGTGTCATCACAGAGCTACACAATTAAGTTTAAGAAACCATCTACTATAAACATTGAAATTATTTGGCAACATTTACTTTATCAGACATTTCGTTCAGTCTGCCAACATTCCCTGATCAAAATCATTGGCAAGATTCTGTGGATTTTTTTTGCCTTGCATGACATCCTTCCAAGTAGCTAGAAGTAGAGAGTTTAATATATGTACTTCTTTTAATCAAAGAAAATACAACGCATAGCTGATTGTTTTCTTTACCTAAAAGTTTCATCTAACGTCATGCATTACTAGGAAAACATCACCTTTACCATTTTGTCTATCCTGATATGTGCTCGCCTCACCTTGTCTTTCAGAATTGTATCCAAATGCATCAAACAATTTCTGTATTTAATTTCCATAATATTGTATCCTTATTAGACTGGCAACAATTAAGCCACTGAGTCAGCAACTAATAAAATTTAGACATGATCATTTTTCCGTAAATATGGGAAGAGTTCCTCCATAATCTCTTTTGCTAAAGTAAAGTGAATTATAATATCTGTTCATATTTTCCTCCATCAGATACTTACTTATCACTTACTATATGCCTGGTAATGTATTAAATGTGCCCTCAAAGTTCTTACAATACAATTAAGCTAAAATTACTAAAATAAAAAAGTGGTATCTGTTGCCCTTTGAGTTCCCATAGGATGAAGATGCCTGCCTAAATTCAAATCTCTGCTCACTTTCTCCCAAAACTACACAGATACAAAAAGGGAGCAAATAAAACCATCCATCATCCATGCTTACAGAATAACTGGGAGACAAAGATTATGACAAATTGCAACTTATATGTAAGTAGGGTAGAAGCATCCAAAGCTGGAGAACCACTCTAAGGCTGGGGCCACAGCAAAAACAAGGAGGTGAGAGTGGGATACAGAAGCAACAGAACCCACCAAGATATAACATCACTTTCAGAAGAAGAAAGTTCCAGCAGGCCTGGAAGAATGCCAGAACAGAGATAAGACCTGCTGGATCAGAGCACTGGCTCTGAGAGAATTGAAGACAAGGGGCAGAAAAGTGCACAGGAGCGGATGCAGCAGTCCTGGAAGAGGTATGGCCTCTGGGGGAAGGGAGGGCACTTGGCCCCCCGGGGGCATCCCTTGGAGGCCAGGTGGTAAAGAGAAAGTAGCAACAAGTGTTCAAATTAAGGAAAACTAAGAAACCAAAGAGAATCAGGACCAGAAGACACACCAACTTGCTTCTCTGTGGAGAGAAAATTGTACTTTTGGTCCAACAGAATAAGGCATTCTCAAACCAGAAATGTTAGTGAACCGCTCAAATCTCTCACCTCTGCACAGGGAATCAAGGTGATACAACGTAACTTTAAACCTGTAACAGTCCAGAGAACACAGTCCTCATGAACCTTCCCTTAGGAATCTACTAGAGGGTGAGCTTCATCCAGCCAGATATGAGCTGAGAAATTTCAGCAAAAAGACCTTTGGTGAGCACTGAAGATATTCAACATCTATACTTAATTGCAGATTTAGGACTACAATAAAGGTGGGGGAAAAGATTAAAGATAGAATATACCTGTTACATATTCTGCCAGAATTTAAAAATGTAACTAAAGACATGGGAGGAGAAAAAAAGGGGAAAAAAGGGAAAAAAATGAAACACATTTTACTGTGTTTACACAGTTTACACAGTTTTACTATGTTTACATTTACTGAATACTGAATAGTGAAAAGAGGATATTGTTTTAAGCTGACAAATCAGTTAGCAGAAGCCTAAAAAAGGAATTAAAGGGACTAAGGTAATAAACATAATCATTAGGAAAAAAAAAGAAATGTTCCTAAACCAAATTAAATACTCTTTCTACTCCAGACCCCTGAAAAAAGAAAGGCAAGGAAACAGACCACATGGTGAAACATAGTATCTATAACAATATATACAGTAAATATAAAAAAATATGGGGCGCCTGGGTGGCGCAGTCGGTTAAGCGTCCGACTTCAGCCAGGTCACGATCTCGCGGTCCGTGAGTTCGAGCCCCGCATCAGGCTCTGGGCTGATGGCTCAGAGCCTGGAGCCTGTTTCCGATTCTGTGTCTCCCTCTCTCTCTGCCCCTCCCCCGTTCATGCTCGGTCTCTCTCTGTCCCAAAAGTAAATAAAAACGTTGAAAAAAAATAATAAGAGTTGATTATTGATGTGACCAAACATATTAGTCACATTAATATATATAAATAAGCTTGATTAACTTGTTAAAGAGATTTTCAGATTGACTCGCAAAGTAAAGCCCAACTCTATGCTACATACCATCAACATACTTAAAGAGGTTCAGGAATGTTAAAAATAAAGAGTTGGACAAAGTTTTATCAGGCAAATATAAGTAATAAAAATGTAGGGTGCCCTAGGATCCTTGCAACCCCGCTGGCATGTCTCAGGCTGACTTTGACAAAGCTGGTGAGGATGCTAAACACCCAAGACCAAGTCAGCAGATAATGAGATGACGTTCCCCTACAGCCGCTACAAATAAACAACTGCAGATGACACAAACAGCGTGGCCTGGGCTGTCGGATCTCAAAGGGGAGGCCAGGTGGGATGCCTGGAATCAGCTAAAAGGGACTTCCAAGGAAGATGCCATTAAAGCTTACAACAACAAAGTAGAAGATCTAAAGAAAAAATATGGAATATAAGCCACTGGATTTGGCTGTCAGCCAGTGCATTTCATTTAAACTAATACAATGCCTTGTTTTTCTACTACTGCAGACGACATGAACTAATGAAAATAACCAGTTAACCTAGATCCTGAAGACTGTACAGAATATGGCTCTAACAGAGTAGAGCTGAAATGGTTATTGACCTTTGTTGAGTAGTTTTTATCTGTAGATCTAAGATGCACCTGTTTCAGTAAGCAAAAAAAAAAAATTAATAAAAATAAATTAATGCAGGGTTGATATCTTGATATTGGACGAAGTATAAATCATCACAAAAAACATTAAATGAAACAAGGAAAGACATGTTAAAATGATAAAGGTCATGCTTCATAACAAAGATAGTATTTTTAAATAGCCATAAACACTACCACCACATTTATAAAACAGAAAGTCCAGGAAATGCCAGGAGAGACAGTTAGAAACAAAATAATAATAGAAGACTTGAATGTATCAATCCCAGACCAAGAAAATCAAGTGAATAAAAATAAAGGAAGGATATAAAACACTTTTCACACCATGAATAAGGGTGATCTTATGAAGCTATATTGAATTTTACCACCAATAACAATTTACAATACCTTTTTCTCAAAGGCATATGGAAGATTCACATAAATTAATCATGTTATATCACATAGAAAACCTCATTTTCATAATACAGACATAATTCAAATGACATTCTCTGATTAGAGTATAATATTAATAGAAATTAATAACAACATTTCTAAAGTGTCTTTTCTAGCTGAAAATGTAAAACTTGCTACTGAACAACTCTAGTAAAGGAAAAATGCTAAATTAAGTTTCAGAATTTCTTTGAAAAATCATGATAATTAAAACAGAATGTATGGGATATGATTAAAGCTGCGACTAAAGAGGAATTCATAGCCTTAAACACTTACATCAATAAAAATAAAGAATGAAAAGAAATGAATTAAAATCCCAACCTGAAGTCCTTGGGAAAAACAAAGACACAAACGTTGTAAAGCACAAGAAAGGAAATGGTAAAAATAAAGCAGAAATTAACTATCAGAAAAATATTAGAATTAATAAGTTAAAATGCTGTTTCTTAGGAGTGGAAATCACTTGGTAACTTATTTAGGGATAAAAAGCAGAGGCGGGGAGGCGTGCCTGGGTAGCACAGTCGTTTAAGCGGTTAAGCATCCGACTCTTGATCTCGGTCCAGGTCATGATCTCACAGTTTGTGAGTTCAAGCCCTGCATCAGGCTCATGGTGCAGAGCCTGCTTGGGATTCTGCCTCTCCCTCTGTCTGTCTCTCCCCTGCTTGTGGTCTCTCTCTCTCAAAATAAATAAACTTAAAAAAAAAATGTTTTTACAGGGTGGGGGGGAAGCATAATACACACAATAAGAAATAATCACTGAAAGAGAAGTAGTTAAAACACTAAAGAGACTATTTTGTACAGTTCTATGCAAATAATACAGAGATGAAATAGTAATTTCCCAGTAAGTTTAATTGATCAAAATTGATCCCATTAAATATAGGTGGCTTAAGTACACTAACTTCCATGGGGAAAAAAAATTAGAAAAAATTATAAAAACCCCACCTCCTTAAAAAGGCCTCAGGCCCAAATGGCCTCACAGGAGAGTTCTACCAAACCTACAAATACCAGATAATTCTAATTATGCTTAAATTCTTCCAGAACATAGAAAAAGAAAGAATACTTCCAAACTTTTTTTTTTTTAAATAAAGCAAGTAGAACAGGGCTAATTAAGCCTAATGAAGATACCAGAAAAGCATAGTTGAATTGCTTACCACTACAAACATAAGACATTAGACATTGTTCGTTCCCAGCCCCAAGGCTGGGGAAGGGATTAGTAATGGAGAGCCCTGAGGTCAGCTGCCCACAAGCACTAGGTATCTACACTGCCCTTGTTTGCCCTGCTGGGGATAACCTGAACCAGGTGTCAGTTGCTGCAGGCACAGGGCCAGCCTGGCCTTGCAAATTCCAAAGGAAATGAAGGGAGAAGATTTTTTTTAAATGTGTTCTTTATTTTTGAGAGAGAGACACACACACACAGAGCGTGAGTGGAGGAGGGGCAGAGAGAGAGAGGCAGACACAGAATCCGAAGCAGGCTCCAGGCTGTGAGCTGTCAGCACAGAGCCCGATGCGGGGCTCAAACCCCTGAACTGTGAGATCATGACCTGAGCTGCAGCCAGATGCTTAACTGACTGAGCCACCCAGACGCCCCAAGGGAGAAGTTTTTACTTTAGCCTCCTACAACCAGGCTGAGCTGCCTCCTGCCCCAGGCCAGTGCTACGGTTCCACATGGGTTCAAACCACTCTCTCTCCCTCATCCGTCAACTCAGGGGTTTCTCATGGTTTCCTCCATTTTTCCCTCCCTTGTTCCTCTGGGGTGGATTTGAGAAGGGGGAGGGGAAGAGCCAGCAGTCCCACTAGGTCCACCTCTTGGGCGGAACTGAGCTCCAGCAGAGAAAGGACATTTGATGGGTTTGACTAAAACTCAGAATTCTTGAAAGGATGTGCTGGAAGATAAAGCTAGCAAGTAACTTCAAAATTATGAAGGCAGCGAATGATCTGATTTGGGCTCTAAACTAGATTTGGTAGATCCCTGAATGTTTTCCAGCAAAGGAAGACTTATTAAAACAGTGTTATAGAAAGATCAATCCAGTGATAACCATTTAGGGGGATGTTGCAGTATCTAGAGTCCCATCCTAGTCAAAGTACAGGCCCCAAGCCAACAGCATCGGCCTCACCGGCATCACCAGGAACTTGTTACAATGCAGACTCCCAGAACTATGGAGTCAGAGTCTGCGTTTTAATAAAATCTTCAGGAAATTTATGTGTACATTAAAGTATGAGAAGCAGTGCCTTAGGCATCATAAAATACCAGCTGAGAAAAGAAGAGTTGGATGCAGGAAAAATTGTATTTCAAAGATCGGGGTAAGGTTAGAGAAGACAGTAAGGTTTCAAGATTGGGTCGCAGGGAGTGTATGAGACCTGGCCCCAAGAACAAATTCATAATGACGTTGACTACGGTTAATGGCTTACAGCTGCATCACCACCAATTTTCAAAATAATCTAAATTGTTAAATCATAGTAATATTTCAATTTGGAAAAAAATCATTAGAAATCCTGCTATTACTCTTTTGACTCTCGAAGATTTTACATGGCTTATGTTTTTAATGAAACTATCCATCTGATTTTCCATTTTCTTTCTTACAGTGTGGTAGATTTAGAGTCTTTCCCCAAAGTTCCCTTTGTCACTAACCTGGGCATTTTTCCAAGCCCAAAGATAGTAGTGAAAATTATAGGCTCTTCCTACATACTTTTCTTTTTTAAGCAACTAGAACTGGGTTCCATATTAGCAAGCCTCAATCTTTCCCTATTTGTAGAGGTTTTTTTTAAACATCTCCTTTTTTTTTAAGCACCTTCACAGTCCTGATCAAAACACAGAAGACTTCTTCAAAAGGAGCTAAATTCATTAGTGTGCAATTAACGGAGTTGGTTTATATGGCTTATATAATTTCTTACTGAACATGCATGCAGCTTTGTAAATATCATGATAGAGAAATTTGAAAGCATCTTAAACAGTCAAGTGTTGAAAGAGCTACTCATTAATACAGAATGTCAATTTAGTTAATATAATATAAATAATATAGAAATAACAATATAGAAATAGAAATCATAATCAAGATAAAATGAGTCCCTCTGTGAAATACAAATGTACCACATCACCCTCAGCATGTTTTACCTCTCTGTTAAAGTTAAAATTAAGAAAATGCAGTTGTCTTCAGTAACAATCTGGCTCATTAAAAGACTAATATGTCTTTTAATAATAAAATAAAAATAAAAGTATTAAAAATAAAAGTATTAAAAATAAAAGTACTCTTCATTAATTGGAATATATCACATATACAAATATAAGCAAAGAAGCGTATCACCTTCAGATTAGCAATGATTTAAAAAAAAGTCTCAGTGCTGACAAGGATGCAACAAAATAGGTACTATTTACATCAAAGCTGGGAGTCTAAATTACCACAAACATTTTAGAAAGAAATAAAAAATTATCTGTTAAAATGAAAATGTCACGTACTTTTGACCCAGGAATCCTATTTTACTTTTAATATAGCTAACAACAACAACAAAAAAAAGCATCATTGTAGTGGTATTTCTATAGTGATGTTTATTGTAGTAGTATTTATAGTGATAAAAATAAAAACTGAACAATCAGCCCTCTGACACCCTCTCAATCTGAATAGATACCAGCCCTCCAGCTGTAAACATCTGTTGGAAACTGATAAATATCAGCTGTTTTTAAAGTTTAAATATGTTGACTCATTATATCTTTAAAAGAGTTCAAATATTTTACGTCAAAATGTTACACTACACGAAATCTAATATCCCACTAATGAATTTACCTTTGACAAACGATTCGGTTGTCCCTAAGAGCCAGCTGCTAATGGATATGGCATCATAATATTTATGTGACAAAAAATAATACTAACAGTAGAATTTAACTGATTTATAAAACAAACTGTTTTCACATACAGAACAAGAAATATATATATCTACAGATATTTATTAAATGCCTCCTACTTCCCAGATACTCCCCTACATTCTGAGCATGCTGCAAAACAGATTTGATGCTGGCTTTCAAGGAGCTCATGATCATGAGCAAGACAGACATCAATCAAATAAACAAACAGGTATGTACACAATTAGAAATTGTGAACAGGATGCTATAAAGAAAATAATAAGGAGGGGTTTCATTCTATAGATTAGGAAGTTGGGAATGTGCACTCTGGGAAAATGACATTTCATCTATTAGGGTTGAGAAGTCAGCCTTACAAATGTAGGGAACAAGTCCTCCAGGCAAGTCAAGAAGTCTCTTATTTATTTATGAGACTGGCTTATTTTTTTAAAAATGAATCACAATGTCTAATTGGTACTTCATTAAAGCTCAATATTTACTTATTGAATCCAACCATGGATGCATGCTATTCCGTCTCTCTTAGCAAAGGGCTATGTGTTGAATTTTGGCACAATGGGGCACGTGAGAAAAGCTAAAATATTTTGAAAGTGAGTACCACATATTTATTTGCAACTAACACACCGATTATAAAAGGCCTAAGGCATACACACAAAAATTGACATAATTAAACATATATGCAATTAACCCTTTATAGAGCTGTGTTTTTATGGCTCCTGTCTCTTCTTTCTACGTGTCCATAATAGTCATAGTTCAAAACCTTACTCTCCATATCATCTCTAACTATATGGATTTCCATCTGGGAGAAAGACTTGTGAGGGGTCATAGAGGTCTGAATCAGAATGAATGAGGATCCTGTTGAAAAGTATTCCCCGGTTCTAGGGAGTAGATCCTTTTTCCCTTCCCTATTTAAGAATAAATAAGGTTTTATGATCACTGTCATGGAACTCAGTTCAACAAGTAGAGCATTCATTGTGTACATCCCCATACCATACCCAGCTCTGTAGGGGAATCCAAAAGCATGTTTTGTTTTGTTTTTGTTTTATTTGAGAGAGAGAGAGAGAGAGAGAGAGAGAGAGAGTGTGTGTGTGTGTGTGTGTGTGTGTGTGTGTGTGTGTGTGCTTGACATCAGGGGAGGGGCAGAAGGAGAGGGAGAGAGAATGTTAAGCAGGCTCCATGCTCAGAGACTGTGAGCTCATATCTTGAGCCGAAACCAAGAGCTGGATGCTTAACCAACTAACCCATCCAGGCGTCCCCCACAGCATGTTTATTCTCAGCTCACTACAAGACATGTTCCATGGATCTTTGGAATCTGGCCTTCTAGTTACATTATTCAAGTGTTACTTTTCCTCTCAGACCTATTGTTAGCTAAGCTCTTTTGACCACAACTTCCTTTTATCTATCTTCTCCCTTGGCATTGGCACAAATGCCATAACCACAGTCCTGGACACTTTGCTTTCCTGGCTCATCTTCCTCTCTTTACCCTCTACATAGCTTTCCCCAAAGTTTCATAATTGGCCATTTAATGTGGGGTATCTCATACCCACTTAGAGTCTACCATCAAGCTCAGATGGGTCCCAAATCCTTATCTGTGGCCCAGATCTCCCTCCATACTCCACATTCTGATCTCCTACACTCTCCTCACATGACTTGGATGCCTTACGGACAGCTCATGATAGACCCAGACGCTTTCACTTTGCCCTGGTTCTGTTCTTCCTCCTTCATTTCCTGTACTCACAAAGACTCCTTAAACCATTCAGGATTCTAGAAGTGATCCTAGTCTCTTCCCTCCTTTTCACCTTCCATATCCAATTGATCACAAGATCCTGACAGTTTTGCCCTCTTTATATCCCTCCATTATTCTCCTTCTCTCCTTGGTTAGACTCTTAGGTCTTGCATGGAGAAATTCAACAATGATTTTTTAAGCTAGTCTCTGCCTTCCCTTTCACTGTCTCCACAAACCACCCAATGTATCCTCCATAATTCCATCAAAGGGGCTGTGTTAGAATATCAAAGTACAGTATTGGGGCACCTGGGTGGCTCAGTCAGTTAAGCCTCTGACTTTGGCTTAGGTCATGATCTCACGGCTTGTGAGTTCAAGCCCCATGTTGGGTTCTGTGCTGACAGCTCAGAGCCTACAGCCTGCTTCAGATTCTGTGTCTCCCTCTCTCTCTGCCCCTCCCCTGCTCACACTGTCTCTCTCTCTCTCTCAAAAATAAATAAACATTAAAAAAATTTAGAATATCAAAGTATAGGATCAAGTTAAATGTAGTGTTTAATGACAACACTAAAAGGTTAAAAAATTCAGGAAAGAGAAAAATATATCCATTTTCCTCCCCATTAACTCCCTCTGAAAGCATCAGTTTTCTAAGAAACAAGGTCACCTGAAATATCTCCCTTGTGAACTCAACAGAAATTTTAGCCAAAAAATCCTCATCATTAGGATTGGCTATTTATAAGGGCAAAGGAAGTAAATAAAGAGCACAGACAGGTATGTTTCAGGACTAGTCTCCCCACGAGTGCCCTCACTGGGGTCCTGATAAAATGAGACACAAAGCAGGAAAATTGGAATAGTGACATAGAGTGGCAAAAACAGGTTCCAGGAGATCAGGATTCCACATACCTAGATACAGGGTTTTATCCCAAAGACGCCCTTCAGGTAATTTACCACTAACTCTGTGCTTGTCCTGCTGGTATCATCTCCCACTTCATTTGACTGAGGAAGTTTTTGTTGAACGTCTCTTCTATGCCCTATTGTGAGCACTGGAGGGTATGAAAAGGAATGTAAAACATAGCCCCTGTCCTTACGAGTCTACATTCTAATTGTGGAGTTAACACATTAAGGCAAACATCCATGAAAATATGCTAAATGAGAAGCTACAAAAATAAATGGTAACAGAAGGTAGGCAAGTGCAGTAAGATGGACAGAAAAAGAGGCTGGAATAGGCTGGGTCCACAGGCGGGTCCTGGTGAGAGGGAAATTGGGCCCATATTGGTGTTGTTGCCCAAATATTTTGTGATTTACACACATTTGTGTACGGAGCATGTTAGAAGTGTCCCCACCCCAGAGGGTGATAATGTAGGCCAGAAAAAAGTACATCAAAAATTTATTTAAAAAGCAAACCATGAAGGGCTCTGTAAGTGATAAATTTAATTTTTCAGTGGTTAAATTCTCTGCCTAAGGACTGGTAAATCAGGCGGAATCATTTCTTCTGCTCTTTGAAGATCAGTCAGGGGATGCTGGGTTTCACTGCACATATCTGAAGATTTTCCACACCCACAAAGCCCTCCAGCTATAGCTCAGCATTGTGTACCTCTGGACAGTCAATCCTAAAAGAAGTAAAACACTACCCTCTAGTGTCCAATGAGCAGAACTGTGAAAATTTAGCATGTTTCTTCATATTTTTCAACAGTGGCCAAGGCCTAGGCCGAGAGCAGTATTCAGTATTCAGGTTTTAAATGGGTTTGCAATTAAAAGGACTAGAGCACCTTGATAGGATAAAAGTAAACCCTTCGAGAAATGAAATTTTGAATCAGAGAAGATTAAATTGTTTCAAAATGGGCCTAATACTCTAATTACCACCATGACTCTGCATTTATGCAAATTTTTCCTCTAAGGAATTCAAAATTTGACTTAAAATCCAGAAACCTTGACTCCTCGTCCAACCCTTACCATGTAGTGAAAGCACATTCATTTAAACTAACTGTTCAGTAGGACATTTATTAGAATCTACCTCTTCTTGGCCCTAGCCACATGTGTTCTTTTCCTGATCTAAATTCCAATAAGACTTGGGTCTACATTTGTTCAGGTCTTGTTTCCTGGTGGCAAGCAATATTTTTAGTTCCTTTGCGGCCCCTGAGATGGGCATGGTATGTAAAGTGCGTTTAAAAAATGTTTGAATGAGGGGCGCCTGGGTGGCTCAGTCAGTTGGTCCTCTGACTTCAGCTCAGGTCATGATCTCACGGTTTGTGAGTTCAAGCCCCACGTCGGGCTCTGTGCTGACAGCTCGGAGCCTGGAGCCTGCTTCGCATTCTTGTCTCCCTCTCTCTCTGCCCCTCCCCTGCTCACATGCTGTCTCTATCTCTCAAAAATAAATAAAGATTTTTTTTTAATTTTAAAAAAAGGAATAGTACCGAGAATTCAGAAAAAAGGTACTTGTTCTTTAAAAAAAAAAAAAAGTTTGAATGAATTATGGACAGATGGATATGTGATAGATGGTAAAATAATCACCCTTATTTAATGAAGAGAAAAAATAGTATTCGTTGTGCAATTACAAACGCACCCACAAAGCTCACTGCACTGGCTCCGAGGCCATAGCATACAACTAATAAAGAATATCAGGAAGGCAAGAATGGCTCCAAATCAAGCCTGGGAGCTACTACTGTACTCTGCTGACATGAGGAATGGATGCTCTAGCTCTGTCTGCTCCTTGTGGAGGCCCTCTAAGGATTACACAGACATGTGAGCACAAAAGGAGAGAAGAAATCTTGAGAAAGTTGGAACAGGTACCTCACCCTACTATCCTCAGAAAACGCTCTTCAGGGTTTAGTTCAGTTAGAACTAAACACACAAGTCAATGCTTCCTTGGAGCTGGGTAGAAATGTCATAAACAATGGCTCCTGTAGGTACCACTGAATCAGTCAATCCTTGAGTTTCTGGTTCTGGTTCAGTCACGATTTCTGGTTCAGGTGTTCTGTGGGTGGTGGCTGGGAATGGTTGGGTGATGTTGGTGGTTGAAATGCAATAACGCAATAATATTGGATGACTACCTGGTTCAGACTCTTTAAATGCTCTTTGCTTTCTCTTGAAGGAGCAAGCTAAAAAAGTGTAAACGTATGCAGTAGGTATGTATACTTGCCCAGAGACTTCTCCAGACAAGCTCCACTTGTCTCCTCCGCAGCAAGTTGCTCAAAGATTTCTGCTCTTTGTTCTCATTCCTTTAAACTGTGTACCTCGACTCTGTATTCTAAAGAGCTCTTTTACAGGTAACTTGACTCAGTCACAACATGATAGACTTCAGGACAATTCTTCATATCTCCCTCTCTCCCAGGACCATAAGTATGAAAAGAAATTCACTGTGCTTCTCTCTTTGGGTATGGGGACAACTAGATGACAGGCCTGCCTTTTGGCCAGGGTTCCATTTCCCTAGAGAACAGGAGGTACTGGAAGAGGTAGGAAATAAGAGGCAAAAATGAAGAAACCAAGGGAAAACAGCCTATGTACACAACACATACAGAACACACAGACACATGTGTGGTTCTAACTGCCAAACTCTCCTAAAGAATGGTTGAGACCAGTACCATTTTCGTATCATGTACTAATTCTTTGGCCCCCTTTTACCCCAATATTTAGACTTTTTCCATAAAGAACTCCAGAGGTCTCCTTGGTGAATACCAGGATCTTTTTTAGTGCTTATTCTCTTTGGTCTTTCTTCAACTTCTGACATTTCTGATATTTTTGATGACCCATTCCTAGAACAGTCTCCTGATTTGCCTCCCAAGATTATCATTTGTTAGTTAATGGGAATCCAAAACCCTTCCATTTTTTTTAAGAATCCAAATATTTTGGTATGTTTTAAATGTATACTGTTACTAAATTAAAGCTTTAATACATCCTCACAAAATATAGTGACATGATTTCACTTGAAGAGCATGTCAAAAATCTAAACTTGTAGCCATGTGTGACTGTGAGGGTCCATGGCGGTAGGACAGTGATACAGGCTTCTCCTACCTCTCCCCTTGGCTTCTACATCTCTTTCATCAATTCCTATTCCTCTTCTTGCTTGCAAGACTCAATCTTCAGTCCCAACACCCTTCTACTTACTTTCCTTTGGCCTCCTGATCCCGTCTCCTAAGGCCAATTGTCAATTTATACTAATGGCTGCTCAACTGATTTCCCAAACCTAACCCAAGCCTAGTCCCAATACCTCTAGTGTCCTAGAGAACATCTAAATCTTTCTATCTGCAAACTGAACACATCAGCCTCCCTCTGGGTGGCAAATTAGCTTTTCTATTTCTCCTGCCTCAAATCTCATTTCAACAGAAGCTGAGGGTTTCATACAGGGTTAGCTGCAGAGAAGGTGCCCATCCTATTTGAGCTTTCAGAACTGGGTATAGGTCTGAAACAGAGATTAATCTGAAGAAGTTTGGCAGATAAGCAAAGCTAGTTATAATGTGATGGAAAATAAGCTGTTATAACATTCCAGAACAACAAAGCCCTCAGAGTAAAGGGCAGACTCTGAGCTTCACACAGAAACTGGGGTATAGGTTGTGGGTAGGCAGGAAGTTTTTAAGACATCTCCTTCATGCCATAGATCCAAGTTTTATGCATTAGTTATGTGCATATCATGGCAATAAGCTGAAAAATACAATTTTTAAATTACGTTTAACTTTTGCTTATCCTTCCATAAATTATTTACTTTGTGGATTTTCGTAGGCCATTTTTAATCCCCATATTATAATGATCTCTCAGGGATCTCTTTATGTTCTAAGATCATCCATAGCACCATATATAATCTGTCCTTCTATATATGGAATCAACCAATACTGATCCATGGTATTGATGATACTGATCCAACCAGTGGATAGCTTTTCTTAAGCAAGTTATTACAGCCACCTGAACATCTTCATGAAAGGCATGATATGCACAGAAGGAAGAAAATTATGATGATTTGGCAACTTCCCTGTGAAAAGTCCTCCTCAGTTTAGACATTATGATTGGTTACATTCTGAGGTTTGTATTTAATAGAAAAATATGCTCCTTTAAGTCCTAATGAGTACCCCAAATGAAGTAAGATAATCATGATTATACATCTCCATTGGATCACAATTTATGTCCTAAGAAAGGTAATGAGAAAGGTCAGAACTTCTCTATTTTAGAAGAGTCACTCAGTCTTACTATTAGAAACCCAGCTGTAGGAAATGGACACTCCCAAAAGATGGAGTGTACTAAGCCTCTATGAGATAAAAATCCAGACTATTTAGATAATTGGTGACGCCTATCTTCACACAGGAGGCAGAAGTAGTGCACAAAATATCTGAGTATGACACAACGTTGTAGAAGATAAGGGGAAACTGGAACCCTTTGTAAAGTCTCTATCTCTCAGTATACTGGAATTTTTCTTCCATCGTAATAAACCAGATCTGACTCAAAGGAAAAAGGAATCCCACATTTTGGCATTTCCTAGGGCACGTGGACTGATGTCCCCCAGCCATCTATTGGGGCTACATCATCATCATCAGTTGTTGTATAATTAAACGCACAACAAACATTAAGTGTGACCAAGATATAATTATGAAGGAGAATTTCCTTTTATGTATGACAAATTAGTAAGTTCTATTTCAACACTAAAGATCATTTATTTTTAACTGTGTTCTGCATAAATCTTCCTATACTACAGAATTTAAAAAAAAAAAGCATTAATTCTATTTACCAAGCAAATATACTACTGTATTAAACATATATATTTAATATGTAGGAACATGAACTATATGAAAATCAAATTTCACTCGTAGACAACAAATATCTCTCCAAGAGACATATTAGGATTACAGAGAGGGTTAAGTGGCTGGATTCTTCCAGAAAATGGTGTCCTAGTCTAACAAAATTTCTATCAAGGAAAATTATTTTTCCTTATTCTAACCTAAGCAAATTTGTAACTCAATTTCCATCACAAATCAGAAGGAAGCTTTGGGGGGTACTTAGGTGGCTCAGTCGGTTAAGCATCTGACTCTTGGTTTTGGCTCAGTTTGTGATTTCATGGTTCAGTTTGTGGGTTTCAGCGCCCTGTTGGGCTCCATGCTGGCACTGCAGAGCCTGCTTGGGATTCTCTCTCTGCCCCTTCCCCACTTGTGCATCCACACTCTTTCTCTCAAAATAAACAAACAAACAAAAAAAAGGAATGGGGCACCTGGGTGGCTCAGTCGGTTAAGCATCTGACTTCAGCTCAGGTCATGATCTCAAGGTTAGTGAGGTCAAGCCCTGTATCTGGCTCTGTGCTGACAGTTCAGCTAGATATCTCCTTCAGATTCTGTGTCTCTCTCCCTCTCTGCCTCTCCCCATCTCGTGCTCTGTCTCTCACTGTCTCTCAAAAATAATAAACATTAAAAACAAAAGAAGGAAGTTTTGATGGATTTACCCTGTAAGAAAAAAAATGGTAAAAAGAAAATAGCATTATATAATGCATAATTTAACATTTGTTAGCAAAATTCTGTAAATTCATTCTGATTTATATTATGTATTATCAGTTCTAATATATTTTTCTCTACTCTTCTATTTTTTATTCTTAATATAATCTATTCCTACAAATATGCCCAAGTCTCTAGCAGCCAACTTAAGATGATTTCTTGACACTATCTTAAATTACATTGCCCTCATTGATCTCATCACATGCAAAGATAATGACACTTCACGTGTCCTTCCTCGATTTCTATAATTCCCTTAATCCCTCATTTCCACTCCTACAATTCATTTGAAAATTGTGCAGAGCCCAACAACTTTTCCTCCATTTTCATCACAGTTGATTTTAATCAATATTCAACTCTACTAATGTCCTCCTTTTCCTTGAAACTTTTCTTTTTTTTTTTTTGGCAGTTTTATTCCGGTCAATCTTCTGCATTTCTTTCTGATAGTTTCTTTTCAGTTCCCAGCTGTCAACTCACAAGAGTTTTTCTTTGGTTCTCACTTCTCTCATATATAAGCTGTAGTTCACATGGCCACATTTTGTATCTCCTTTCTCTGACATTTCCTAGACTTAAGCACATGGGGAATTTTTTTTCTCACCATGCACCTAAAAATAGGGGTTTATCTACTGGAGAGTTAATGGGCAAATGCTCTCTCCACAAAGGGTTATCGCTGGGCCTCTAAAAATTCAATATTGTTCTCAACTATATTTTCTCCATTTTTATTATCACTGGAGATTAAACCCACAATTCTCCACAATAACAACCCCCTCACAGAACTACCTAAGAAAATTAGCCTGATTAGACCCCCAAGATCTAAGGGATGTTTAATAATACAAATATCACTGCATCTCTTTTCTCCTTTAGAATATCAATAGCAACTTTTGTTTGGGGTAAAAGATGTTTAAAAAATTGTAGCAAGACAATCCTTTCACTGCTGAAGTAGATGCAGACATTGCTCACTTCTGCCTTGAATTCACCCATATAACATTGAATTAATGCCGTTAAAGGAAACATGTGAGAGCGTACACCTAGTCACTAAGGTCCCAGCTAAGTCTTGGTGGGATAATTTGAAGGGAAACCTGGGCATTAAATAAGATAAGGGGGAAAAAATCACATTAAACAAAGTCAGCCACGGATCTATTCTTAGTTTCAGTTCTGTGCTATCAACAGTCCTGAAACCCAGGAGCAGAAGTTCCATGATGACCCTACCTGAGAACTTCAGGGTAGCCCAATGTTGATGCAGTCTTGAACTTGGCAGCAGTAGTCTCACTATATACAGGCTATCATTGTCATTGCTATTTCTCCTAAGTCATTGCATTCCCCCATGCTATGCTACATTTGAGAAGTTCCTGCTTGAACCATGAATCTCTTTCCTCACTCCCAGTAATTTTTTTTTTTCAGAAAAAATTTTTTTCAGAACACTTTCAAGTGTTCACTTGGGCCTTGTGTAGCTTCATGTTCAGGATATGTACAATATGAAGGTGACACTTCAACGAAGGACTGATTCTAGAACCCCGAAAATCTGTGGGAGACGTTACCAAAGTCTCACTCTTCCAAGTCATGATGATAATATACTTTATAGCTAAACACTTGGTGTTTCTACATCAAAAGTTCATCTTCCTGGTATCTGACACTCTGACAAATAATTATGGGTTATTATTTAATTCCATAAGTTTCTACAACTCATAATTTCAGCTTAGGACCTCGGGTTCTATCTCACTTATACACATTCATGATTATGCTCTCTTGCAACGGTTAATTTATCTTAACATATCTCAAGGGAAAAATGCTCAGCACACATTTTTAAATGACTCTATCATAGTAGCATTATTCATAATAGCTAAAAGGTGAAAGCAACCCAAATGTCCATCAAAGGATGAATGGATAAATAAAATACGGTGTATACACACAATGTAATATTACTCAATCTTAAAAAGTAAGGAAATTCTGACACATGATTCAACATGGATGAACTCTGAGGACATTACAAGAAGTGAAATAAGCCAATCACAAAAAGACAAATATTATATGATTCCACTTACCTGGGCTACCTACAGTAGTTAAAATTGTAAAGCCAGAAAGTAGAGTGGTAGTTTCTAGAGGCTAGAGGAGAACCAGAGAGTTATTTTTTAAAGGGTATAGAGTTTCAGTTTTGTAAGATGTAAAGAGTTCTGGAGATGGATGGTGGTAATGGTTGTACAATAATATGAATGTACTTAATTCCACTGACCATGTAATAGTTAAGATGCTAAGTTTTATGTTATGTGTATTTTACCACAATAAAAAAATTAGGGAAAACCATTATTCTGGTGCCATATCAGTCATCCTGGGACAAGGGTGTCTCATTCCTTCCCAATGCAATGTTTTCTCATCATAATACAGAGTACTCATCTTCTCAAACACCCCACTCACACTGCATAATCCTGGTTCTTATTTCAAATATACTCATTCCAGTGGTGGATGACAGTTTCCGTTAATTCCACCTGGTACAGACTGAAGGATGGCTTTCCAAACCTTCAGATAACAAAAGAAAAACAGCAGAGTCCTAAATAACCTAGCTGGTGACCACTTGCCCACCTGGTGTTTATATTTACTCACCTCACTGACTAGCCATCTGTCTTTTGTCTAATGAACCTCAGCCTTGTTAATCCACCTAGCAGCAAATATGTTCACAGCCGGCTCTCATCAAAAGGTGCTCCAGTTTTAACATGGCAGTTTGGATTTGTACAGAGCAGCGGGAGTCCAGATCTATGCTTCTAAGCCACTCTACTATATTGTCTCCGTGAAACACAAAAATACTTTTTAAAACATAATTTATATTATCAACAATATATTAATACTTTATAATTATTATATTAAAATGATTTGAGAATCACTAAACCTTTTAAAAAGAAAAATCTAAATCATTACGATTAACTTCATAAGGACAAAAACGTGTATATCACATTCAGAAAGCAAACAGAAACAGTAACAGTAAATTGACTCCTTTAAATGATAAAGGGTGTGGGTGGGTAATTTATAAAGTCAACTTGAGAAACTCTTTGAGAACTAAAAGGATAGAGGATGTAGTTGAAGATAACATAGAAGTTAAGAGCTTTGCTAAACTGTGGTACATCCATACTTTGGAATACTACTCAGCAATAAAAGGGAATGAGCTGTTAATACTTTCCACAATTCAGATGGCTCTCAAGGGCATTGTGATGAGTGAAATAAGCCAATCTCAAAGTCACATACTATTTGACTCCACTTATACAACCTTCTCAAATTACAAAATTATATCAGTTGAGAACAGGTTAGTGGTTGCCGGGGGCTACGGATGGTAAGGGTTCAGGGGCATGACTGTATACAGAGAGGAAGATGTTTGTGTTGGTAGAATAGCTCTGTCTGTATCTTGATGGTGGTGGTGATTACACAAATCTATGCATGGGACAGAATGGCACAGGGCTATGCATACACCCTGGTTTGATACTGTAATACAGTTATATAAGGAATAAACATTGAAGGTATATGGATGAAGCACACAGGACATTTCTCTGTACTATTTTTGCAACACACCGTGAATCTAGAATGATTTCAAACAAAAAGTAAAAAAAAAAATTTTACTTTTTTCACTAAATGGAAAAGATCCAAGACACATATAAAAGGAAGAAGGGGAAGAAAGGAATAATCAGGAAGGAATAGAAAAAAATATGCTAAGACAAATATTTGTTCCTATTTTGAAAGAGCCAATCAAGCAAAATCAATATAGGATAGCCCACAGCTACAAATATCTTTGAAATATCTTTGGTTTTCAAGGATAATAAAAAGTGTTACAGGCAGAAACTACAAATAACATACAAAAGGAAAAATAGTTGGGAGTTAAAATTACACGTTCTTTTTATGATACTAAATTTTAGTAGTGCTAAGAGTGATTTCTATGCAAATCGTTCTTAAATTGTGAAGTTACTCAAAAGCTTGTTTAAAATGCATATTCCTGGACCTTATCTCCATAGATTCTGAGGCAGATGGCCCAAGAATCACATTATTTAAGACTGGTCTACTGAGTTATGCGGAGAAAAAATTTATGGTGATAAAATATTAACCTAGGGTCGTATGGGTGGCTCAGTCAGTTAGGCATCTGACTCTTGATCTCAGTTCAGGTCTTGATCTCAGGGTCATAAGTTCAAGCGTTATGCTGGGTGCTGCACTGGGCGTTATGTTTACTTATAAAAAAAAAATCTTAACCTAGCCAAACTTTTGTTACGGTGAGAAGGAATCAGAAAGTGTGAGGCCCCATTGACCCTTTTGGGGGAAAAAAGTACTGATGTCTGAAAAAATACCACAGCTGATCTACAGCGGATGAAAAGAATAAATAAAAATTACAAAATCTCAAGAGGTGATATGGTATTAAAAAATTGGTAATGTGTAATGTACCCATTAAGATTAGCATTAAATTTTAGGGGTGCCTGGGTGGCTCATTTGGTTAAGTGACCGGCTTTGACTCAGGACATGATCTCACGGTTTGTGAGTGCTGACGGCTCAGAGCCTGGAGCCTGCTTCAGATTCTGTCTGTCTCTCTCTGTCCCTTCCCTGCTCTCACTCTGTCTCTCTGTCTCAAAAATAAATAAACATTAGAAAAAAGAAAATATTTAAAAAATAAAATAAAATTAGCATTAAATTTTAATTGGTAGTTTTTAGCACAGCTTTGTTATATAATTAATCTATAAAAAATATTTCTTGGGAAAGAACATATACAATACTAAAAAAGAAAGTCTTAATGTCAAAGAATTTAAATAAATCTTAATTAATACATGTTAGGAGGGAGGAGAAAAGGGGAAGGTAAGTATATGAGTCTCATGAGAATCAGTAGAAATCTTGTATTTTCATCATTGGTTTAAAATTACATATATAGGGGCGCCTGGGTGGCTTGGTCGGTTAGGCGTCCGACTTCGGCTCAGGTCATGATCTCACGGTCCGTGAGTTCGAGCCCCGCGTCGGGCTCTGTGCTGACTGCTCAGAGACTGGAGCCTGTTTCAGATTCTGTGTCTCCCTCTCTCTCTGACCCTCCCCTGTTCATGCTCTGTCTCTCTCTGTCTCAAAAATAAATAAATGTTAAAAAAAATTAACAAAAAAATTACATATATATACATGAAACTAATGCAACATTGTGCATCAATTATACTTCAATAAAAACTACATATTTTGTATATTAATCTATGTATTTATTAAGTTATACATGTATACAATATGTGTAAAATATGTATACATATTATATGTATTTTAACTATGCATATATTAAAGCTAAACACTGTAGAACTTAAATGAGACAAATGTACTGTATGTTCTACAAATACTTGTAGGAAAAAAATAACTAAAAGGAACAAAGAAAATCTTCAATGATATATAATACATAGGGGAGAAGAAAATGATAAGTATAAACCATAAATTATAAAATAAAATGGCAAAATAAGATCATATGTCACTTTTTATGGTATATGTAAATGACTTAAAAGGAAAATACCATCAGATGGCATCGTAAGGGAAATCAAAGTCACTGCTTATTAAAAGAAGAGTACATATAAACAAAATGGCAAAGAAATGTTGGAAATTAAAGGGGTTTTGAAAATTTCTCCAGTCAAAATGAATATTTAAACATCAGAGGAGAAGAGAGGTAGAGAAATTAGAATCAAAGTATCATGTATTGTGGCAAAAACCATGAAATGGGATAGATGTGTAACTATACTATATGTAGTATTTTATAGATGTATAAAAGTTACAATGCACAATGTAAATATAATTATGAACAATCCATATGGTAGAGAAATACATACAATATAAACTATCAAGAAAGAAAGGAAAATTTCACTTAAAATTTAATGTGGCTCTAATAGATATATCAAGGACATGAAACAGAATTTCAGAAGAATTATAAAAATTGTAAGAATTATAAAATATCACTCAAAGGCACGATTAAGCTTTACATTTATACAGAGAATATACACTTTTCTACAACATCCACAGAACAAATATTAAAATTGTTATGTTTTGATAAAGTAGTATTTTTACTCAACCAGCCCAAAGGGTACATTCTTTCCAGATCTAATGTGCAACTCAGGAGGTTAAGAAGTAATCACTATTCTCCAATGCTTAAAAGTTCTTTCTTAGCCCTAATGCCAGGAGTTAGCCCTGATTCAGTCATTGTCTCCTAAGGGTCTTAGAGATGTACAAATAAAACCCACATCAGCTCTCTATGCACTTTACCTCACTGTACTAGGCCTCCAAATACACCCCAATCCTAAATCCTGAACCTATAAATATTACCCTACATGGCAAAAGGGACTAGGCAAATATGACAAAAGATCTTGACATGAGGAGTTTATCATGGATTGTCTAGGTGGGCCCTAAATGCAATCACAAGTGCTCTTATGAGGGAAAGGCAGAAGGAAATTTCACCACAGAACAGGAGAAAGCGATGTGACTGTAGAGGCAGAGATTGAAGTGGTGTGGCCACGAGCCACAGAATACCACAGTCACCAGAAGCCAGAAGAGACCAGGAATAAATTCTTAGAGCCTCCAGAAAGAGCGTGGCCCTGCTGACAACTAGATTACAGTCCAGTGATGATGATTTCAGACTTTTGGCCTCCAGAACTGTGTGTGAATAAATCTGTGTTGTTTTAAGCTATCGACTGTGTGTTTTAAATCACCTGCCACAGGAGCTAGTATGCTGACATGCTCATTACGTCCACCTAGTTCCTCTCTCTGGGACTCTCAACATATCAGCAATGGTACCATTGTTTTCGTTGTCACTCAATCACCATGAATTTCTCTCCCTCTTACATCTATATCCAAAATGGGGGAGAGGGAGGGAGGCAAGAGTCAATTTTTATCTCATCTCCCTTTGGGGGAAATAAATTAAAGAATATCTCCACAAGAGAAGTACAACTGCATACCCTTTTAAAGTAAAATTATCTCAGTTTGTATTCTTGTCCTCTCTCAATGACACTGCTAAAAATGAAGAACACATCTTAGCAACCTACAGGCAATGGAGATAAAAGAGATGTCAGAAGAACACAATGCCTAAGTATTTAAAAAAGAGTTCTGGGAGCACATGGGTGGCTCATTTGGTTCAGCATCTGACTCTTGATTTCGTCTCAGGTCATGATCTCATGGTTCGTGGGACTGAGCCCCATATCAGGTTCTGTGCCCTCTCTCTCTCTGCCCCTCCCCCACTTGCTTGTGTGGATGCACACATGTGCACACACCCTCCAAATAAATAAACATTAAAAATTTTCAAAAGAGTGCTGTACCTCTTGTTCTCTTACCAAAACGTTAAATTGCTAATATATTTTGCACCATAATTTTATTTTTAATTAATACTTTTGGTGGAAAAGCAAAGCATTTGATAGATGTAGAGGCCATAATAAAGCCAACTGCCCTAAGAACCATGCAGTTCTTCACTAAAGATTTCCCCCACCTTGATTTACATGGACCCTGTCAGGAGATTCAACATGGCAGCTTCAATGAAAAAGTGGATCCTGTTATGTCCCTCAGTATTGGACCTGGAGGCATATAAAACAAACATTTCTTTGGATGCCAACGTCCACTGTAGGAACAAGTTTGGGCCAGTTCAGTTAATGTATCCATGCTTATGTTTTTCTTTCTCAATTATTTAAAGTCCTTTCAATGCTCTTGAGCAAATAGGAAGTAAACACTGTGGACTAGTCATAGTCTAGCTAGGAAAACAGAAACCATCTCTAGTATTCACAGAAGGAATGGAAAGCACAGGTGGTCCATGGAGAATGGAGAGGCTGAAAGTTACACAGGGAACTGTATAATAAGCCTGGACATTGGCAATAGCAGGAAGTCTTTACCATCCTTAAGCTGGAGGGACAATGGGAAAACATGCAATTACTAGAACCAAGAGGCCAGGACAGCCCTATGGAAACTAGGTACATCAGGATCCAGTGAGGCTGGAGCCGCAGAGGAGATAAAGCCACTAGAGAAGCCATCCTAGGCTGAGAGAAGAGAGTGTCTTGATTTCCCCCTCTCCCTTCCTTTGCCCTCCCATCTCCCAAAATTGACTTAATCCTGTTGCTACTAAGCCAGTTAGGGTCGATCTGCAGGGGATCATCTGTACCCTCCTAGTACAGAGCAGAGCAGGAGAGTCGCAAAGGACAGATCTGCCTGGGCAATCAGGCCCAGGATCAGAACACCCTCTAATAAAATAATTTTATAGTGTTAGATAATGTGAAATATCATTTCATTCAACCTTTCCATTTTACACAGAGGAAATGAGGTCCAGAGAGATTAAACCATTTATCTAAATGTACACACACAGCAAGCTTTTAAGTCCCAGCACACAGCGAGCTTTTATTAGGATCTAGTATTTATTGTGAAACCATTCTTTGTTTAATTTAAGCCACATTATGGAGTGCGTGGTAGCTGGGCCCATTTCACATTCATTCCCAGTGTATGATTCAGTATTTGGTGCCTAGAAAACACTCAAGAAAATATGCATTTGACTAATACAAACTGAAAGAGAAAATGTAACCCCTAAGTGATTTAAAGTAGCTTTAAATAATTTCCAATTGAATATGGGTCACTGAACACGTTAAAGAAAGGACACCTTCTAAAACTAGGTCTCTTAAGTGTTTTAAAAGAAAGCACACATTTTCATTGGCTTGTGATGGTTTTCGCTCTCTACCATCCGAACAGCGGCAATGATACGGTCTTTCAACCATCATACCATTCTTTAATTTGAAATAATTGATAAATAAGGCTGTACAGGTTATATAGAACAGAGATATACAAATAAAAAACTAATAAATATTTATATGGTCTTGTGTGGGAGGCGTTGCCTAGAGCATTTCCTCCACAGTCATGACTATGGAGCAGAAAAGGAAACACAGGAAAAAATACACCCGAAGAGGGATATTTAAATACTATGGTGGGCAGCTGGGGGAGCGATGACTAATACGGCTGTTAGTAGTGGCTTAGAAACAAAAGATACAAGTTGGCTAGAGACCTTCTGTTTTCTTCTGTTACCATTCCTCTTTAAAGCTAATACTGGAAGGGAGGGAGAGAGGGAAAGAGGGATGGAAGGAGAGAATCAAGGAAGGGTAGGCATTAGAGAGAATGCAAGCCGAAAACCCATGTCTTGCCTTTAGAATATACGTTGTAAGGCTCATCTAGAAGGCAGAATAAGTGGAATTGATGAAGCTTCTACAGTGCTTAAAACTTGACTACTAGTTCGCTTATCCATAGAAACTTAACATGCATTGAACTAATGTAATAACATGTGACGGAAGTCAAAGAAAATACAGTTCAAAGTTTTGGGGAAAAGAAACTATCAATTAAATTGAACTGAAGAAAACCTGAAAGATAGAGAAAGGCTAAATAAATTGAAAGGGTTTCTTTAGAAATTTGCAATTATTGGGGAATATTGTTTAGGAAGCTTCCTAGGGATGAGAGAAGCTCTGAGCCCTAGTCATTAGCCATATGACCAATGGCTGCTAGTTTAGGGGTGAGTGGAAAAGAGATCAAATGCATAAGAAGGAAGAAAGAGAAGGAGAAAGAGAGAGACAAACAATTCTGTTTCAACAACACTACACAAAGCAAAATTCCATTACAACTTGTTGAGAGAAGTCACTTTGGGGAAAGATGTGATGGTAGGTTTGAACCTTCTACAAAGAATCCAAGAAAAACACTGATTTTTTTTTTAATTTAAGGTTATTTTTCTAGGTGTATAAAATAAAATGAAATTTTAAGTACTTTACATGTTAAGTAAGTTGTTTTCAACAATTTATGTCAATGGATTTGTGTCAGAAAAATATAGATAATGGGATTAAACAGAAGGAAATTATTATTAACACCTCAAAGTGCAGTATAAGAGATGAGTAACTGAAGGCAATTTCAGCTACATCAGAAAGGCTTTCCTTTTTTTTTTAATCTTTTTAATGTTTAGTTATTTTTGAGAGAGAGACAGAGTACAAGCAGGGAGGGACACAGAGAGAGAGAGGGAGACACAGAATTCGAAGCAGGCTCCAAGCTCTGAGCTGTCACCACAGGGCCTGACGTGGGGCTCAAACTCACAAACTGAGAAATCATGACCTGAGCCAAAGTCGGTCACTGAAGTGACCCAGACACCTCAAGGCTTTCCCTTTCTTTTCTTATGAATAAGAATATAATTTTATTATCCTATATACAGGCAAATAAACTAAAACAAGATCAGGAGAAAACATTCAAAATTTGCACAAATTAGGATAAATTCAAATTAAAAAAAAAAACGCATGTTCATATTTCATCTGAGTGCCAGCTGAAAGGTAATGGCATTTCTTAGAAGAGAGGCAATAGTAAAATTTTAAACTATAGAAGTCTACATTCAAAAGACACATCGGGCACCTGGGTGGCTCAGTCGGTTGGGCATCCGACTTTGGCCAGGTCATGATCTCACGGTTTGCAGGTTCGAGCCCCCCGTTGGGCTCTGTGCTGACAGCTCAGAGCCTGGAGCCTGCTTTGTATTCTGTGTCTCCCTCTCTCTGCCCCTTCCCTACTCACACTCTGTCTCTCTCAAAAACAAACATTGAAAAAAAATAATTTTAGAAAGATACATCATCATCTATGTAGTATTCTTGCCCCAAATATTTTGTCTAAATGTAATCTTTAAGAAATAATCAGACAAATCCAAATTCAGAATAATCTGTAAAAAGAATAATCTGGACTCTGTTAATATAAACACACAAAGTAGAGAAACTGACCCCCTTCCTGCCCCCTTGCATCCATATGGTAGGACTGAATTTCCTCTGCCCTTTGGTTGGGTGGGGCTAGTCCTTGCCAATCAGTGATGAGTAAAAGTAACAAGCCACTTCTCCACTAGAATATTTCATGGTTGAGAAATCCACCCGTCTTCTGTCTTCCCCACAGTAGACTTGTAATTCTCTAGGTAGTAGCTGCCCCATCACATTAGTTCCTGATTAGTTCCAATATATCAGTTCTGAGCAACTAGAAAAAAGATTTACTACATATGATTAATATATTAATAACATATATATTACTATATATATATTATCTCCTCAAAAGAAAAGGAAAAAGTTCTGTTTTGTAGAAGGTATTGGTCTCTTTGTCAATCAAATGAAGATAAATTATTCATCAGAATTTAATCTGAGAAGCGCCTGGATGGCTCAGTTGGTGAAGCGTCTGACTCTTGATTTCAGCTCAGGTCATGATTTCCCGGTTCAAGGGCTCAAGCTCCACATCCAGTGCACGCTGACAAAGTGGAGCCTGCTTGGGATTCCCTCTCTCTCTCTCTCTCTCTGCCCCTCCCTCATGCCCTTCCTCTCCCTCTCTATCTCGAAATAAAAAATAAATAAATATTTTTAAAATAATTAAAAAAGACTTTAATCTTAAGGAATCCAAGAACTAGAAGCTAATGGGCAACATGTAACTAAAGAATAAATTAACTGAGCTTTATTTAGACCAAGAACCATGTAATTTTAGCCAGCTCATTCAAATGCTTTGATTTTTTTTTTCATGTGTGGATAAGACTACTTCAGGACAACCAGGCCTAAAAGAAAGATCAAACCCTTGACAGTCCTTTTACTTAAAGTGCAAAATTACCATGTTACTTGGATTATTTATTTATACTCCTACCTTATTTCAAAAAAGACTTAAAGTATATTCCATATTATTATTTTATTAACACTTTAAACATCCCTGAGTAAATCCATGAGGGTTTTAGAGTTTTCCCATAAAACAGAGTATTTTAAGCATATTGTAGAATTTATTCACTCATGACTTTTATACAAACTAAAGTGAACATCTCTTCTCTAGAATCCCATAATACTTAGAAAGCATAGCAACAAAGAAAGAGGAAGATCATATTTAGAGGAAGTAGGTGTTTTCTGATGCCCTGTCCCAAACATCAAAAAAGTTGCACTTACTCAAATACAAAATCTTCAAACTCTGTGAATTAAGGATTATGATTCGATTATATATTTTACATTTATAGAATATGTATAAATGATATCTTTTATTTTACCAACTGGTAGAAAATATTTAACATTTGTTGTGGTTTTAGTCTTCCAATGTATATGTACATGATCTAAAACATAAAAACATCACTAACATTATACTATAAGTAAATATCAAAGGTGATTAACTTTAGCCCAATAAATTTTAACCTAATTTTAACTCTTCAAAAACTGGGTAAATATTTGAGAATTATTCCTTTTACAAAATATAATTTTATAGGGTGTTACGAACTGAAAGTCTTTTATACTTATGGATTTGCAGAGGTCTTCATAAATATTAAATCATAAATTCTTATGGATTTCTCAATTGTTGAATGTTTCCTTTCATGAGCTATTTGTAAATATTTCACACACACACACACAATGTATTGGACAGAGCATGGGCTTCAGAATTAGCCAAGCTAATTCTGGTGGGCTTACCAGTGATGGGGTTTAGGACACACTACCCCAAAATATGGCACCTTGGCATACTGAATATCTTAAGCTGAAGGAGTTTGAGAAAATGGCAGAAGCAGGAAGGTCACTTAGATCTCCCCACCACCTCACCCTTCTTCCCTGAAACAGATCATAAAACTCCCAGGCGTAAGGTGTGTAAGGTATCCTCCCTGTACAAGGAGGAAGGAAGGCATTCTTATCACCAGAGATGGATAATTTGGGGCTGAGAAATCTGTACAAACGAACCTTGTTAAACTAACCCTTATCTTCCTAGTTATTTCTTCACCACTTACTACCCTTAACCCAAATCCCTCTGCCTTGTCAATTCCTCACAAATTGTTTCTTTGTCTAAAGGGAATAAAATCTTCCCACTCTGGTCACTTCAGGTCTTCACGTACATGTAAAAATTCAATAAAATACATATGGTTTCCTCCTGTTAGTATGCCCTTGTCACTTTAATTTTCAGACTCAGCCAAGAATCCTCAAGTCCAGGAAAACATTTCTGTCCCCTACACCAGCTTAACTAAGCACATATTGTATGAACCCTGGATAATTTATCTACTTAAATTGAAGAGCTTCATCATCAGCACTTCTAAATTGGGGATAGTATTAACTACCTTTAAAAGACACTGTAAACAATAAATGAGGTTATTCAATTACATTCAGTAAGTTGACACATTGAGAAAAGTGTCCATGATGCAACAATAAAGTTATACAGGTAGAGCACCTACCAGAAATCAAGTATTTGCTAACCAACCCTTACTTAACCTTACCTCAACCCAAATTTCTAATAAATGTACAGGGAGAAAGGAACATTTTAAGAAACTTTCTTCAACGCATATAAAATAGGATATTTGAGGATGCGCTCATCTATCTTAGTCTACAGCTTGTTCCACAACTATTTTTGTGACTAAGGATACCAAAACCAGACATTGCTTTTATCTCTAAATTTCAAGTCAGTTGTTAAAAGTTGTGATTAAACTACTCAAGTAGAGAATTCTAGAGGAATAATGAACACTGACTACAAATTAAACTGATGATCACATATTCTATCTAGTGATTTGAGAGTCCACTTCTCATTGTACACTATAATTCATGAAAAGAGAGTACACAAACCAAGTACTTAGGAATAAGAAAAATTCAGACTTAAAATGAGCTGTCAATGTAATATGCCGTGTTAGAGATGAATAATAATTAAAATGTGCCTCAAGGGCTCTTCCCTCCCCTTTTTTTTTTGTTACAAATATTAAAGAGGAGGGTTTTAGGGTTTTTTCTGATAAACAATTTAGTCAAAATGGCCAAATCAGTGATGCTTACAAGAGTTTCCTGTTCTTGACATCTAAGCCTTATTATAATGCTCTATTTCCTGTATCTCCTTGCTTAAATAGAATCTCGCTTCAGGCAACTTTTTTATCTGAACTTTTGTGTGTAAAAACCAGAGACTCTTATTGAATTGTTTCTCACTGGCTACTTGATCTTAACAAAGCACTGAGATGGTACGGATGGCCTGTGCAACGGGGTGTCCCAGCCTACCAGTTAGTTGAACACCACACATCCAGCTCATTTGTATCAGGGCTAAATGCAATTACAGGATTCAAAACTAACACGCAGAACACTTCTCTTTTAAGCAATTCATCTCTGAATTGGTTAACCCTTCACTGTCTATAAAATAATAACAACGTAGGAAACAAGGATACTCCCTAATATGCAAGTGTCCCAAAATAGATACTTGTTTCAAGGTTCATTTTCTTCAGTAAGTTATCTGGAACTTTCTCATGAAGGGAAATAAATTTTGAAAGATGATTATTTTCATCACAGAGCTAAAGTTTGCAATGATAAACAGGAAGAAATAATTGTGACAAAACAGTAACTGAATAAAACATAAATTCAATAAAATGATATAGAAAAATCAGTGTTTTACATTTATCCAGATTTAAATGTAAAGAGAATTAAATTGAAATTGAGAATGTGTGGTTTCTAATCTTTGTTCTGCCACTACTACTAATGTCTTGAGCAAACTGCCTGGAATCATATTTGGAAAACATGAGAAAAAGCAATTTTTTTAAATTCTTGAGAATTAATTTTTAGCTCTCCCCTTTGACAACTTGATCAGTAACTGATAAATATGAGATAATTATTTAAATTTAACTCAAATTCTTTATGAATTATATTTTCTATATCTAATATGTATGAGTTCAGCAAATATTTATTGACATTTATTGACATAAATTATAAATTCTTGTGGATATTGCAATTGTTAAATATCTCTTTTCATGAGATATTATGTAAATTTTTGCATGGTGTATTGGACAGAGAATGAACTTCCAAATTAGCCAAATCTGGGTCTATCACCTTAACCAAATACATATTGTATAATCTTGGTTGGTTTACTTAAACTGAAATAGTCTTTTTAATTACTTTTTCTTTAAATTCTGGGTCTTTTATATTGTGAATACTGTAGCTGGGAAAAATATTTTAAGATACTTGATAAAAGAAGATATATGATGTTCAGTACCATAAATCATCAGTAAAATACAAATTAAGGGGCACTTGGGCTGCTTAGTCAGTTAAGCATCGGACTCTTGATTTTGGCTCAGGTCATGATCTAACAGTTGATGAGTTCAAGCCCTGTAGTGGGCTTTGCTCTGACAGTGTGAAGCCTGCTTGGGATTCTCTCTCCCCCTTTTCTCTCTGCCGCTACCTGGCTCATGCTCTCTCTCTCTCAAAAATAAATAACCCTAAAGAATTTCTTTAAATATAAGTTAAAATCAAAATGGGATATCACTGTACAGATCAACTAATATTTAAAAATCTGACAATATCAAATATTGGAAAGGATGTAGAGCACCTGAAACACTCAAACAATGCTGATGGGAGAGTAAAATGTTGCAGCATTTTATAAGGCTAAACACACATTTACCATATTACCTAAAATTACCAAGTATTTACTAAGAATAAACAATTGTCCACACAAAGACTTGTCCGTGAACATTCACAGCTTTTCATAATAGCTGAAAACTGAATAAAGCTCCAATATAAAAGCAAATCAATAAGCAAATTGCACCATATCAATTGAATGGAATACTCTTCAACAATAAAAATTAATGAACTAATACACTCATTGATATCAGTGTATTTTAAAATCATTATCCTAAGTTAATGAAGCCAGACACAAATAATCACATACTATATGATTTCATTTGCATGAAATTTTATAACAGGAAAACCTATCTCATCCATAACAACAGAAAGAAGATTAATGTTTGCCTGGACTTAGGGATGCAGGAAAATTGACCGTAAAGGTGCACAAGGGAATTCATTGGGGGTGATGGGAATATTCTATATCTTAATTGGCAAGAGGTTATAGGATGTATATATTTTCAAAACTCATAGAGCATGCATTTCAAAAGTGGACTGCCAGCCAGTTTGCCAGGAGCTTCTGAGGGAGTAAACAGCAAATAGAAACTGTGCACATGAGTTATGCTGTAGGTAGCAACTAATAGTGTTAAGAAGAGTTAACCTTTTTCTTATTCTACTGTATTTAAAGTACAATGAGAAGGACCTAAGTTCTCCTGCTGAGAAATAGTAAAGACTTGATACAAGTCCCGCCAGAATGGAATCTAGTCTGTGGGAAAAGATGAGGAAGGAAGAAAAGATTAAGGAAATCGGTGGAGAGAAGAAGAAAAGAAAAGAAAAGAAAAGAAAAGAAAAGAAAAGAAAAGAAAAGAAAAGAAAAGAAAAGAAAAGAAAAGAAAAGAAAAGAAAAGGAAAGGAAAGGAAAGAAAAGGAAAGGAAAGGAAAGGAAAGAAAAGAAAAAAAAAAAAGAAAAAGAAAGAAAAAAGGAGGAAAGCAGAAAAAAGGGAATTAACAGATTCTTATCTAAGATAAACTTTATTTGGGCTGGCTAGTGACATGATGAGAAAAATTTTTTAATGTTTGCACCACATTCTGGACCTCAAACACATCTCTCCAGAAATACTGTGTAGCCAAAGGGACCACCTAGAAGGTCTGAGCTCCGAGCTCCCCACAGCAACAATCCCAGGACCTGAGCTTTCTACTTCTTTAAGGATCATGGGTCTTGCAAAATGAATTGTGAATCATTTAACTACTAAGAACCATGCTTCTCTGACTGTGAATATTTTTATAATCACTGAAACCACTGAAGCAGTTAAATTGCTGCTTTTGAATCTTATCAGCTGACACATCACACACAAAAGGATTTCAGTTAGTAGCATACCAGAAAAGTGACCAAAGATAACCTGAACCAACACAGAATCTTACCAGGATTGTGGGATATTAATGATTTCAGTCTGTTATGTTTTCCATTTCATTTTAACATTATTTTAAAATATACCTTTCCCCATAATATTTGGGGAGTAAATAACAAGAGAGACATATAAAACAAGTATGTACAGTCACATGATACTTAAAGTAGAAAATTTTTCTGAAAGGAATTTCCAACAAGGAAATATTTCTTCTAACCAGAGCACAGAAAATATACAAATGAAAAAATGTACTTGTTTTCCCCTGTAGCCAAATCAGTTGACTTACGGTACCCTGCTAAACACTGGCTATTTAAGTTAAAAGGAAAAAGTGCATGTGATTTATTTTCATTCTCTGACCACATGTAGTTTGGGATGTGTGTGTGTGTGTGTGTGTGTGTGTGTGTGTGTGTGCGCGCGCGTGTGCGCGTGCATGAGGGGAAGTATGTATTTTAAAATTATTAGATTGTTCTTATTTTTTGCTCTTATTTTTTACCAATATTACCCAGGCGGAAATTCTATAGGCTTTTGCATGAGATATACTTCATACCAAAAAGTTCTCAGATTGTTATGATTAAATTTTAAAACACACACACACACACACACACACACACACACACACACACACAACAATGCACACAGTGTATTTACTCTAGTTGTTGCTACTATTCTACATTTCCAATCCTTAGGTCCGTGGCTTCTTCCTTTCAGATAATTTACATTTTAATTGCAATATGTTTTATATTATTTAATTACCATTTTTTCTGCCTTTTATACTGGAGACATTTAAGGTCAAGCCAACATCACGTAGGCAAAGACTCTGTATGGGCTTTACTGCACTGTGCTTCCCGCCACATCTGGGTTGAGTCCCTGCAAAGCAAGGTCATGAGAATGTGGCTGTTGTCCACCCTGCTCCTTCCTAGTCCTTAGGGAAATGCAGGTCATTTTGGACATGAGGCTGAAGAAGGTAGTAGTATTTAGAACAAACACACATGGATTCTTATCATTCTTGCTCATACTATTCAAAAACTACTTTTTATAATAAGGTTGAGTTTCTCACTGCCTGTGTGGCAAGAGGCTACTTTGTTCACACTGATATTTTTCTAGAAAACCTCTTACATAAAGAGTCTTGCGCTGAGAACAAGAGAGGTTCAAAAAGTTGTGAGAAAAGAACATAGTTGAGGAAGGGAAAATGAAAGCAAAATGAAATGAAATTAAAAACAAGTGTCTTTTAAAAAAAGAAAAATAATTCAAGTAAAAAAAAATGCTTGCTTCATTCTTGTTTTCACTTCATATTCCCATGTGACTTTCTGTAGAGAGAATCAGCCACCGATAAGAATGAAACTGCTTATTGCAATATATCATTTTTAATTTCATGAAACACTCTCAGTGCTTTATATTTAAAAAAAACCATTTTATATCTTTGAAAATTTACACTATTTCTACTTTCTGTCTAGTAATACACGGTATTGTATGGTACATGTAGGTACCTTCATAGTTAACAGGAAGAAAGCATGTAGGAGAAGGCAATATTACAAACCAAAAAGTAGTAAGAAATAATAATAAAACTAACTGGAAAGAATGAAATATGGCCTTTTGTAGCAATGTGGATGGAACTGGAGAGTGTTATGCTAAGTGAAATAAGTCATACAGAGAAAGACAGATACCATATGTTTTCACTCTTATGTGGATCCTGAGAAACTTAACTGAAGACCATGGGGGAGGGGAAGGAAAAAAAAAAAAAAAGGTTAGAGAGGGAGGGAGCCAAAACATGAGACTCTTAAAAACTGAGAACGAACTGAGGGCTGATGGGGGGTGGGAGGGAGGGGAGGGTGGGTGATGGGTACTGAGGAGGGCACCTGTTGGGATGAGCACTGGGTGGTGTGTAGAAACCAATTTCACAATAAATTTCATATTAAAAAAATTAAAATAAAATAAATAAATTTTAAAACAAAAAAAACTAACTGGAATCTATCTTATCTATTTCTAAACAACCCTTTCTCTCTCTCTCTCTCTCTCTCTCTCTCTCTCTCTCTCTCTCTCTTTGATGTTTATTTATTTTTGGGAAAAAGAGAGAACAGGGCAGAGAGAGAGAGGAGGACAGAGGATCCTAAACCGGCTGTGTGCTGACAGTCTGATGCAGGGTTTGAACTCACCAACTGTGAGATCACGACCTGGGCCAAAGTTGGATGCTTAACTAACTGAGCCACCCAGGTGCCTCTCTTTCTTATTTTATTTTGCTCAATAATACATGTGTCTGCTTTATTTCCAATACTAGAAATTACCATAACCTCCCCTTATCTCACTTTCAATCATCAAGGTCCAACTCAAATCCTACGTAGCATCATGGAATTGGGGGGTTACAAATTTCAGAAGAAACTTAAAATTACTTAGTGTTTCCGTATATACTGGTCATGATTTAGGCCACTGTCCAGGCCCACCTTTAGCTCAAACCACTTTCCTCAACCTTATTCCCCAATGCTTGGCAGAAAAGCCACAGTACCTGATCCAATGATCAGGCTATTGACTGGACGAGGGACTGGAACCTAACCCAAGAAGAGCACATCCCTCTGCTGGCAGCATCCCAGGAGGTGGTGTGGTTCAAAGGGCTGTGAGCAAAGAGCACCTGGGTGGCTCAGTTGGTTAAGTGTCCAACTTTGGACCTTGGCTCAGGTCATGATCTTACGGTTCGTGGGATCGAGCCCTGTGTTGGGTTCTGGGATAGCAGTAAGGAGCCTGCTTCAGATTCTCTATCTCTCTCCCCCTCTCTCTCTCTCTGCCCCTCCCCTGCTTGTGCTCACTCACTCTCTCTCAAAATAAATAAATAAACATGGGGAAAAAAGTCTGTGCGCAAGAACTGAAAGCATTAAGTTGAGCATGTCAGACTCACTTCCTCCAGAAATTACCTAGGAGAATTAAGTGTCTAGCTGGTCAGTTGCAAGAGAAGAATGGAGAAAGCCACAGAGAGAAGCTAGAATTCCATGAGATAAAGATAAGCTAGCCATGATAGAGAAAGCAAACATCCAGGGCTATCTGGAACCCTGCCAGGTTTCTAGTCCCGAATCCAGTATATAAATTCTTCTAACAACTATCCCTCCCCATTCCTAGGGAACACAAGTTTCTGTTACTTACAAGCAAAATATACCCAGCACCCTTCCTATCCTTCACCATCCCCTACAACACTCATAGTACATTCCTGCCCCTTGGCCATTTAAAGATTTCTAGTAGAAATTATCACTAAAGTTATCCCAATATATTTCTAGGTGATTAGATTATAACGCTATTTCTTATATTGAGTAAACCCTTAATCCACCAATCTTGTATTCTCCAGCTGTTTGAGCTTCATGAAAGCTCTCATCATTCTGATTCCTCTCTTGTGAAAATGTCATCGTTTATCTGTAAATTTTCCAACTGTGGTTTCTGCAGCTGAAAATAATACTCTTCCATGCGTGATGTAACCAATATAGATGGTATGAACTACCACCTTCCTTGTTCTGTGTCATACATTTCAAGTACTGTTGCCTAAAACTGAAGCAGACTTTTTTCAATGACACTGTTGAATCACTTTAAACTTATTGTTAATTGTAAGCACTAACTTGTTTTGAAATGAGCTTCAAATAACCCACATATTCCCACCTTACATGCATGTAGTTCATTTTTTAGATCCCAGGTCAGGATTTAGGTTGACAATTTCAATTTAAATCTTTGCTAGGCTAAACTTTTGCGTTTCCAGTCTCCCATTAAATGCCCCTCACCACCAACCACAGTCTTTGTGATCATTCGATCCTCTGAAATGCTCTAGCAAATAGATCTGTTTCACTCACCTGGTGTACCACTTATATTACCTAGTCAAGTTATTCTTCTTTTTAATGAAGGTTGTCTCCAAAGTAAAGAGCTGATATACCTCACTCTCACAACCTATACAGTGCTATACACAAAGACTTTACTTATAGTAAAGCAATAGCCAAACAATAAAAAAAAAGTATATTCAGTGGGTCATACACTGTTTTCTAGTCAGTACCTGTGAGCTTCCTTGTATATGACTAGAGTGGGGCTATGCAGTACAGCCTAGTACATTCTTTCCCCTCTTCATACAGGATGAGTGGACCATCCTCTCGAAACATGACTAGATAATATGTACCTTCAACTTTTAGTATTTGGGATATTTTGACACTTTTTTAGATATTTCTTTTTTTTTTTAATGTTTATTTATTTATTCCTAAGAGAGAGAGAGCATTCACAGGCAGAGGAAGGGCAGAGGGAGAGGGGGAGACACAGAATCCGAAGCAGGCTCCAGGCTCCAGGCTGTAAGCACAGAGCCCGACGCGGGGCTTGAACTCATGAACCACGAGATCATGACCTGAGCTGAAGCCAGACGCTTAACTGACTGAGCCACCCAGGTGCTCCTAGATATTTCTACTAAACATTTGTAAGACAGACAGTGCCTGTCACGGGTTGACAAGGTCATTTGGCTTGAGTCTTCAATTTGGCTTAAAGAGTCCCAGATTTAGACTTAACTCTAACCGAAGTTACACATACAGTTTCACTAAAGAGATTAAATCATCTGTCACTCAAACAATTTTAAACTCATGTCCCATTAAAACACCACCCCAATGTTACACATTATGGATAAATATATTTTAATATATCCTATAATTACCATATGAACAGCAGAATGGTATCACACTATATTTGGGGATTAAAATCAAAGCATTAATTTGTTAAGTGAAAACATTTAAAACCATGTGAAAACTGTGTATCACCAGTTTTTATAATTTCAATATATAACATTGAATATCAATATTATTTTTAAATATTCTGACTGCATTAATAAATGGAGATGAGGCGGGCCTTTCTCAGTTTCTCAGAAGCCCTAAAGGCAAATGAGCATCATAATCTCATTACTGAAATGTTCTCCTGACAGCCCTTATTTCCAGCCACATTAAACTTATTCTCACTTAACAAGGCTTTTTACTAGCTGATTCCTCTTGAGATTATTTCTTCTATTTGGCACATTTTTAATGAGCAGCAGTAATTGTATGAATCCTTATGCTAGGCTCAGTGAAGAAAAAATAACATCAACAATAAGGACACTATAAATGTGATCCTTCCCCTCAAGTAGCTTACCATTCCCACAGTCAGTCCACAATTATATACAACACAAAGTTAAGGAATAGAAATTGCATTTTAGGAACAAACAAAATTACCCAGGACCAGAAAGAAAAAGACATAGGTTAGGAGATGTGGAAAAAGTTTGCCAGCCCCATATTTCTATACTGTGGGCAATTCTGGCTCTACTCACCAAGTTCTTTTTGGTCCCTTTACTCCCATTTCCTAATTTTAACCCCACTAGCCATTTTTCATGACAAAGTGTGTTTCTGGCACACATCACACAGGAGAAGGCAGTGATCCAGCTAGAAGAGGACACGCAGCCACAGCTGTCCCTAACACTTCATCTGCCATCGTCCCACCCTACTCTGCTCCAGTCCTGGAGCTGATATAGTCAAGAGTGTGATCTTGCCAAATCTCTGATCTTCCTAGCCAGCCTATCCGAGGCATACACAGTATCCTTACTCACAATTTATTTCAACTGATACAGGCATAAAATATGGCAAATGGAACTTTATTAAAACAAAAGAAAAAGAAAGATCAAAATAGGTAAATGAGCTCTTATTCTAGGGTAACCATCATAGATTACTTTGACTAAAATGACTAAAGAGTACACAGCAGCCAATTTCATTTCTTCACCTCCGTCACTTGAGGGGTGCTTGGGAATATTTATTAATGGGTGATAAAAACTGGCACTATCTGAGGGTCAATCACAGCTTGCCCACCTATTGTTTCATATCATGTTCACATTACAGTGGACATGAAGTGACCAAGCTGTAAGAGCCTCTATAACCTCCAGCTTCTGGAGCTTGGGAAATGGTTCTGATCTTACAAAGTAAATATTCTCAGCTGCAAGCACGAAGGGTCAAACTTGAGTTTTTATTGCCAGTACAAATATTTTCTCCGTGGAGACTTAAAATTACATTGTGTGTCACATATGTAGAGAACGTCAGCACTAGGGCAGAAGATACCAAAAGTGCCCTCAAGGCAGAGTCAGAGATGCAGTTTTTCTGGGTCAGTCCTCAGGTTAATAATCAAAGACCAATGACTCTCTGTGGTAAGAGAAGCAGACCCTGAAGCAAGACATGGGCAACCAGAGCTGAGCAGACACCTATGTACCTAAAAATAAGACCAACATGGGACACAGAGGGAACCTACAACATGTTGACAGACAGAGTATATATTAGCCAAGGTTCTTATCAGTTTGTAGTGAGGCAAAACTAAAAATATCAGGATCTAACGGCTTCTAGTTTATTACATATGAATAAATAGTAAACTGCCTACATTTATTAATATAGAGTTCAAGCACAGTGAACCCTCTTATTATTCCACAAGGGCCTCCATTAAAAAACCTCTTTAGGAGCTGTTTACATAAATATCTGAATTGGATGAATCTTATTTGACAACTGCAATCACAGTTTTGGTACCCAGAGGAGGTGTGATAATTAATAAGGATTAGATTTGTCTATAAATGACAGAAACAAGACTGAAGTTTATTTCCTTCTCACATTACCTGAACAATCCAGATTGACATATCCAGCAGGGGCTCAGGCCCCTTTGTCTTGTCACCCCGCCATCTTCACTACGTCCAACAGGTGGTTGTTCCAGGATAAAGCTCCAGCTTCAATCATCATGTCTCTGCACTCCATCCAATATGAAGAAACAAAAGAGAGTTAAAAAATAGTAACCTCCTCTTTAAGGACATTCATTCCAACGATATCCTCCTGGTCAGAACTTAGCCACAACCAGCTGTAAGTGAAGATGTGAATTTCATTCCTCTTTCTAGGAGGAATGGTGGCCATGGCCCAGACAAAAATAAGAGGCTCTATCATGGTGGAAATAGAGACAACAGCTGTTTATAGCCAAATGGCAGTTTCTGATATAGTAACCCAAACCCCCTCCACATTATGCAATTTTGCACTAACAAAGTACTTTAAAATGTCATTATGGATTGAATTGTGTCCCCGAATAAGATATGTTGAGTCTTAATCTCAATACGGACTCAGAATGTGACTGGACCCAGTACCTCAGAATATAACTTTATTTGAAAATAGGATCTCTGCTGGTGTAGTCAAGTTAAGATGAGGTCATTAGGGTGGGACCCAATCCAATATGACTGAGGTCCTTATAAAAAGGAAAATTTGGGGGGCACCTGGGTGACTCAGTCAGTTGAGTGTTCGACTCGATTTCAGCTCAGGTCATGATCCCTGGGTGATCACCAAGCATGAAGCCTGCTTGAGATTCTCTCTCTCTCTCTCTCTCTGTCCCTCTCCCCTGCTTGTGTTTGCTCTCTCTCTCTCTCTAAAATTGAAAAAAAAATGTTTTTAAAGGGGAACTTGGACAAAGACATAGACATGCATGGACGGAAGAGTCTGTGAAGGCACACAGAGAGAATGTCATATGAAGATGAAATGTTGGAGTGATGCACGTACAAGCCAAAAAACATCAAAGATTGTTGGCAAACTACCTGGGGTTAGGAAGAGGCAAGAAAGGATTCTCCCCTAAAAAAAAATAAAAAATAAATAAAAAAAAAAGAAAGGATTCTCCCCTATGGGTTTCAGAGGGAGTATAGCCCTGTTGATACTTTGATTTCAGACTGTAAGCTCATAGAACTGCAGGAATACATTTATGCTGTTTTATAAGTTACCCAGTTTATGGTACTTTGTTACAGCAGCCATAGGAAACTAATACACATAGGTTATCTCATTTAATTCCCACAACTACTGCTATGAAAGAGGTACTGTTTTCTTTCCCCTTTGTACAAATAAAGAAATTAAGGCTCAAAAAATTAAGCAACTGCCAAGATCCCTTGAGCTTTGGTTCAAACCTAGGTTCTTCTGATTCCACAGCCAAAACTCCTGATCTGCTACACTAACTAAAGAATTAAGAAAAAAAAATGTGTTTTGGGATCTTCCATTCCATGTCAGCTTGGACATCACTAGAGGAAACTGTGAAGTGCTATGCAGATATTAGGTGGTTTTACTATCCCCCAAGTGCATTTGTAGCATGATATTGTAGCCTATCTTCCAAACTGGGACACATTTGAGAATGAAAAAGATGCTATTCATAAGTATATTGGAACAAGAAGGTGAAGCAAGCACTGCCTTGGGAAAACCAGCTCTTACAGTCACACTATTTTTAACTCATTCCTCAGTGTGCCCTCCCCCTACTCCAAACCAGAAATGACAACATAGTAACTTTACCAAATTCTAATAATTACAGTTAGAAAACATCAAAAATACCTTAACTATGAAATAATAATAACATGGCACCACAAAAATATTTCTTGATAAGGAGCAATATACAGGTCATAAAAGATAGTTTTAGAATTATTTTGTAAGATGATTAATCCATAAAAAGAAAGAATGCATCTTGACTATTTAGCCAAAAGTATCTGAGAAGTCCTTCCAGACCTCTAAAGACTGAAGACCTCCATCTCTGGAAAGCTGAACAAGAAAGAAAGCAGTCTACCTTGTTTGAGACTGTGCATATTAAGGTGCTGTTAATAGTGACTAAGCCAGTAACCTAATAAGATGGAGAGTATCAAGCATACATTTTTACAAAAAGATGAAATTGCCTCTCTCCTAGACTCCTTTCCAAGGTTGAGGAAAAAGGAACTTCCCCAAGGATGTGGATTGAAAATTGTTACCTCTAGTCTCACACAAACTTGAGCTGTAACAATGTCAGAAAGGAGTCAGGTTAGTCGACAGAAAAGAACTCTGTAAATTCGGAATTCTGCCAAGATACAGGCTTCTCTGATTATTTCCGAGAGAGCTAGGTGCTCTTGGAGGTCATCTAGTTTGACTATAACCAAATAATAAAGAAAAGTAATAATTCTCCACAAGCACAGTATACTATTACATAATTATATAATCTGATAAAAAAGCTCGAATTAAGGCTCTCTACATTCCTGGAAGTTTGGCTCCCATGGGTTTTATCTGGGGCTAAGACAGACAGAATAGAACAGTCTCTGTGCAGGTGAATATGCACTTACCCTGCACATCAAACATTGTACAGTCTGAGTAAACTGCAGGGTTCTAAAACACTAATTGTGTTTACCTCTACATGAGAGGATTTCCAGTCATTCTGTGTTCTACTTTCTTCATGTCTTCTCATTGAGAACATAGTACTTTTGAAATTATAATAAAAAATAATACTTTTGAAATTAGAAAAAAAAAAGGTATTTAAGAAAGATCATTAAAATATGAATAGGGGTACCTGGGTGGCTCAGTCGGTTAAGTGTCTGATTTCTGCTCAGGTCATGATCTCATGGTTCATGAGTTTGAGACCCTTGTCAGGCTCTGTGCTAACAGCTCGGAGCCTGGAGCCTGCTTTGGATTCTGTGCCTTCCTCTCTCTCTGCCCCTCCCCCACTCATTCTCTCTCTCTCTCTCTCTCTCTCTCTCTCTCTCTCTCTCACTCACTCTCTCTCTCTCTCTCTCTCTCAGAAAAATGAATGAACATTAAAATATGGATAAAGAACTTCCAGTTTCTTTAGAAAACTAGTCTAGCATATAAAAAGCTGGAAAAAGTCAATCCATCTTAAAAACAAGTAAAAGGCTTACCAAACTGAAAAATCAACAACTCTTTAGATCCTTCAGGGAAGTGAGGTCATAGGGCAAACTGATGTCTCCCAAAATTAGACAGACCAACAGACAAATACAGAGAATCACTAACCCCCATGGGAACCAGTGCCAAGGTAGGGAAACCTAAACTATAATTGATGAATTGCTGGAGGCTTAGCATTACATATCTGAGAGATAAAAAGTCCAGGGAGACCCAGTCATCAGGGGTCCCCATACTTTTGTGAATTTTACCTCCAGGAGCTCAATCAGGTTCTCACAATAAATACTGAAGAAAAATCTCCTCTTGTTTATTGCAGGAGGAGGGGAAAGGAATCATTTTTAAATATTGAGAGCATTCTGTTCTTAACAAGGTCTGCCCTCAGGAAAAGCTATTTAACCAGAGCCTAGCCTGCTATTGTTTTATCTGAGCCTAACTGACCTGGGGGAAAGAAAATAAATAACTCTACCTCCTCTAACCATCCTATCCCACCTAAGGGGGAGGGAGTACTGAGAAACACAAGTGGAGTTCACAATCCAGAGGTACAGGCTCACTAAAGACATAGACCTACTCATAGAATTATAGAATGCTTCCCCTCCCGCCTCTTCACCATCACATCACTAAAGGCCTATTTATAGCAGTTCCTTTTATCCAGGAAATCATGTCCAGCTATCAAGCCAAAAATTATAAGACCTACCAAAAGGCAAAAAACACAGTCTGAAGAGACAGAGAAAGCATCGATATCAGACTCTGATCCAAAAAGAATGTTAAGATTCTCAGATAAGGAATTTAAAACAACTATAATTAAAATGCTAACAGTTCTAGTGGATAAAGTAGACAACATGCAAGAATCAATGGGCAATATCAGCAGAGAATTGGAACCAAATGAAATGCTAGTGATAAAAAAGAAAACCCTCTGTAATAGAAATGAATACCTTTAATGGGCTTATTAGTAGACCAGATGTTACTGAGGAAATAATCTCTGACCTTGAGGCTATGTAAATAGAAACTTCCAAAATTGAAAAGCCAACAGAAAAAAGATGAGAAGAACCCAGAACAGAATATCTAAGAACTGTGAACAACTATGAAAGGTGTAACATACACGTAACAGTAATACCAGAAGGAAAAGAAAGAGAGGAGCAGAAGAAATACTGAAACAAGAATGACTGAGAATTTCCCCAAATTAATATCAGACATTAAACCACAGATCCAGCAAGCACAGAGAACACCAAGGAGGATAAAGTGCAAAAACTGCAACTAGGAATATCATTTTCAAACTATAGAAAATCAAAGATAAAGTTCTGAAAAAAGCCAGGGGGACAGAACACCTGACCTATAGAGCAACAAACATAAGAACTATATAAAACTTCTCCTTAGAAACTATACAAGCAAGAAGAGAGTGGAGTGAAATCTTTAAAGTATTGAGATAAAAAAAACCCTCACCAACCTAGAATTCTGTACCCTGAAAAAATATGCTTCAAAAGTGAAAGAAAAATACAAAATTCAAAGAATTTGTTACCAGTAGACCTGCCTTGCAAGAAATGTTAAAATAGGTTATTTAGAGAGAAGAAAATGATATGTCAGAAACTTGGATCTACATAAACAAGAGAAGAACATCGGAAAAGAAGTAAGTGGAGGTAAAATAAAAACTTATTTTTCTGGGCACCTGGGTGGTTCAGTTGGTTAAGCATCTGACTCTTGATTGCAGTTCAGGTCATGATCTCATGGGTTCATGGGTTTGAGCCCTACATCAGACTCCACACTGACAGCACAGAGCTGGGATTCTCTCTCTCTCTCCCTCTTTCTCTGCTCTCCCTCTCTCTCTCTTCCCCTCCCACTCTCTCTCTCTCAATATAAATAAACTTTAAAAAGTATTTTTCTTATTCTTAATTGATCTAACAGATACTAATTTGTTCAAATAAGAGCAACAATGTATCCAATCATATATGCTTATAGGTGTAATAAATGTATGTATCCTAATGTATAAGTGAATGAATGACAGAAATGATACAAAGTATGGGAGAGAGAAATTAGGATTTTAAGTTATTACAAGGTACTTGCACTACCTATAAATCAATATAGTGTTTCTTAAAGTGGACTTGGATTGGGTGTAAGTGTATTTTGTAAATTCTATGGCAACCACTTAAAAAAGTAAAAAATTAAGTACAACTCATACGCTAAGAAAGAAGAGAAAAGGGAATTATACAAAATTCTCAAATAAACCATAAAAGACAGAAAAAGTGTGGAAGACAAAAATAAGAACAAAGAACAGGAGCTACAAACAGAAAAAAGCAAATAAATGTGGTAGATATTAAAACAACGATATCACTAATCACTTTGAAAGTCAGTGAAAAAAAAGAGATTGTCAGAGTGAATAAAAAAAAAAGACTTATATTTTGTAAACAAGAAACCTATTTCATATATAAATACATGTATAGATCAAAAGTAAATGAATGGCTTGGGCTCCTGGGTGGCTCAGTCAGTTAAGTGCCCAACTTGGGCTCAGATCATGATCTCGTGGTTCACAAGTTCAATCCCCATGGTGGACTCTGTGCTGACAGCTCAGAGCCTGAAGCCTGCTTCGGGTTCTGTGTCTCCTTTTCTCTCTGCCCCTCTCTCCTCATGCTCTGTCTCTCTCTGTCTCAAATATAAAAATAAATAAATAAATAAAAATAAATGTTAGAAAAATAAATTTAAAAAAGTAAATGAATGGTAATATACTATACTAATATTAATCAAAAGAAAGCAGGAGAAGCTATACTAATTTCCAACAGGGTAGACTTCAGAACAAGGAAAGTTATCAGGGATAGAAGAGAATTGCATAATGATAAAGGGGTCTCTTCTCCAAGACTCATAACAATCTTTAACATGTATTTGCCTAATATGGAGCATGAGAATATGTGAGGCAAAATAGATAGAACTACAAGAAAAGATAGATAAATATACTATTATAGTTGAAGATTTTAGCTATATCAGAAATTGATACATCCATCAGGCAAAAAACCAGTAAGTACACAGTTGAATTTAAAAAATACAATCAATCAACTGAATATCATTGATGTCTATAAACTACACCCAACAACAGCAGAATACATATTTCTCTCAAGCACACATGGAACATTCATCAAGATAGATGACCTTCTGGGCTATAAAACACACCTTAACAACTTTAAAAGAATAGAAATCATACAAGGTCTGCTAACAGACCCAAACAGAATTAAACTAGAAATTAATGACAGACGAACAGCCAGAACATCCCGAATATTTGGAAATTAAACAACACACTTCTAAATAACACATGGGTCAAACAAAAAATTTCGAGAGAAAGTTCAAAATGTTTTAAACTATATTATATTAAAATTAAAATATAATTTATGAAAATTTGTGAGATGTAGTAAAAACAGTGATTACAGGGAAATTTATAGCACTCAATGCATATATTAGAAAAGAGAAAAAGCTAAAATCAAACACCTAAGTTTCTACCTTAGAAAACTAGAAAACCAAGTGCAAATTAAATCCAAAGTTGGCAAAAAATAGTTAAAAAATTAAAAAAGAAATGAATGAAATTGAAAATAGGAAATCAATAGAGAAAATCAATGAAACCAAAAGCTGGTTCTTAAAAACACTGACAAAATAAATAAGCCTATAGGTTGGTTAACTAAGAAAAGAGAGAGGGCACAAATTCGTAATTTCAGAAATGAAATTAGCAATTTCAGACATCACTATAAATCCCATGGACATTAAAATGATAATAAAGGAACACTATGAACAACTCAATGCCCACAAATTTAATAACCTAAATGAGATGGACCAATTCCTTAAAAAATACAATCTGCCAAAACTTACAGATGAAATAGACAATGTGCATAGGCCTGTATCTATTAAATAAATTGAATCAATAATTAACAAGTTTCCCAAACAGAAGCTACCAGGCCCAGATGGATTCACTGGCAAATTCTACAAAGGATTTAAGGTGGAAATTATACCTGCTGTCTACAATTGCTTTCAAAAAATAGAATCAAAAGAACTACTTTCTAACTCATTCAAAGCCAGCACTGACCTACTACCAAACCAAAGACATAACAAGGAAAGAAAACTATAGACCAATATCTCTCAGGAACATAGATTCAAAAATCCTCAACAAAATAATGAATCATTTCAATATTGTTCAATTAAATATTATTCAATTTCAATTAAATTGAATCCAACAGTGTACAAAAAGAATTATACACCATGGCCAAGTGAGATTTATCCCAGGTATGCCAGGCTAATTCAAAATTCAGAAATCAATTAATGTAATCCATCACATCAACAGGGTAAAGAGGAAAAAAAAAATCACATAATGATTGTAAAATAATTACATGGTTTTCTCTTATAATCTATTAATGTGCAAAATTACATTTATAGATTTTTTTTAGTTAAGCCATCCTTTCATACTTGGGGTATACCCAACTTGGTCATGATATTGTTAATTTTCCATACACTGTTAGCATCAATTTGCTAATACTTTACTTGGAATTTTTGAATCTATATTTTTTAGTAAAATAATGCTGGAATTTTCTTCCTCTTAATGAATTCTATTGGGATTGAGATTACTAACTTTGAGTATGTCACAATTACTAATTTTGCTTAACAAAAAACTGCCACAAACAGTTAAAAAAAAAAAGAGGCTGGGAGAAGATATGTACAAAATATGTAACTGACATAAGTTGGCAAGCCAAATATATAAATAACTCAAACAAATCAATAAGAAAAAAAGACTAACAACCAAAATCAAAAGGGTAGAACATATAAAATGAAATTCACAAAGAGGACAGCCTAAATATTTAATTACATTCATCAAATATTATAAAAAGATTCTCAACTGCACTATAGGTTGGGATAATACAAGTTCATACAATAATTATATAGCATTGTAAAACCCATCAGAACAACAAATTTGTAGAGCAATTGGGAATATTTTGTGAAGTTGAAATATGCATGACTTAGTTCCTAACAATTCTACTGCTAGAAAATCTGTCATTCAATAGACACCAGAAGGGTGTAAAATGAGAACTTTAACAATCTTAATTAATTATAACAACCTTAACACCTGTCTTTCAGTAGGAGCATGGCTAACCGAACTGTGAGAAATAAAATAAATAAACTGTCCCTGCTCACATCTACATAATACATCTTGAAAACTGTATATTGGGTAAACAAACACTAATGCTAGGGGGAAAATAACATGTACAATATGGGACCATCTTCTGTAAATCTTGAAAACACACAAATCAATGTTATTTATGATTTATGACTACAAATGAAAGAATTAAAATATAAGCATGGATAGAAAGATACACACCAATTTCATGAATTAGATGACATGAGGGATGAAGAGAAAGGAATGGGATGGGCGAAGGAGTTTCTATCACAATACTAAATGTTTATTTTTGTAGAACATATGACAAAATGTTAACATTTAGTTTGATACAGAACTTATTTTATAATCCTCTTCAGTTTTTTCATGTTTTGAAAATGTTTCTTGATTTTAAGTAAAAGGACTTCTTTAATAAGCACTTGATAAGTACTTGTATTATATTACCACTCTTACTGTCCCTCAAACCTTTCTCTATAGGATTCCTTTTGTGATTTGAATATTCCCTGGGCCAGTTTCCTCATCTGTAATGTAAGAGTGAATAGGTGACCATGAAGATTCTATCTCATATATTCTAAGTGCTTTCTCTTTCCCATCCTCCTTACACCTCCCACTTCCCTGTTTTTAAGATTCACTACCTGAATCCATCGTGAATCCATCTTTTCCACTCTTAAGTCTCCTTTTCCGAAAAGTCATCAGGAAACATTTGACCAAAGCATGCTCAGTAATCAAGTTTGCTGAAACTTTAGAAAAGTTTTTTCTTGGGTTGGTTGTTTCCCATTTAAAATAAAAGTCCTACATTTTCATCTGTCCTCTCTAACACAGAAGATGTGTAGGGAGGAGGAGGTGGTGGGAACAGAAAACATGCTCCATGGGAGCAGGGGTGCTACTGCATTCTTACCTGGGCGTAAGACTCCATGCAAAGAGCAGCAGCTAACTTTGGAGTGGACTAAAATGAAGCCATCGTATCTCTTAGCACAATCTGGGTAGGGCAGCACAGAACAAACTGTACTTTCCAACTGGAGGTGGGGCGCGGGTGGGGAAAGACTGGTGAGGGGAGAGAGGGCTCCCCAGATCAGAAGCATCCCGTGTAGCATCCTGCCTGAGAAGGAGGGTGCATTGGCTGGACGAGCTCCCAGAAGAAACCATCCGGGGCTGCTGCAGCGCAGCAGCCCGCGCCCCCGCTGAACTGCGGAGGTGGGGCCAGGGGTGGCAGCGGGACCGCTCGCTCCCCTCTCCCGCCGCGCGGGCCCCCGGATGTGCGAGGTCGCAGGGGAGGCTGGGAGAGCAAGAGTGGGCTTCCCAGGCCCGCAAGCCTTCCGCTTGCTGAGGACTCTTGCAGCCATGGGCTACCAGGCGCAGGGGCCCGTCATCCTGCCTCAGGTAAAGCTGGGGACTGGGGCAGCTTCTGAAGCCAGGTCCCTTCCAGTTTCATTCACCCTGCAACAGAGGTCTGCTGCCTTGGGTTTTAGCACTGCAGAAAGTCCTCCAGGAGAAAAAGTTTTGCCTTCCACTGACCTTTTTTTTTTTTTTTTTCTTGGCAGGCACTTTTCAATATACCCCTTTAATCTTACAAAATCGCATCATTGGCTCCCTAACTGAGCCTGTATTCTGCGATTCCATTCAGCAGTCTGTGAACTTGGTGCAGCTATAATTGGGACATTTTAGGATGGAATTTGTTTACAATGCTCTGTTCCTAGCTGTTATTGTTGTTCTTTATTATTATTATTATTATTATTATTATTATTATACGTTATATTATTATTATCCTGCTCTCATTTTCTTACCGTTATCCTACATTGCATATTTATCTGACACTTTTCTAATTTTTTGACCTAGTAAATATTTAATTGCCATTTTATATATCAAAATAGAGCAATCTGGATGACAGAGAAACGCTCGTTTCTGAACATAAGCACAAAGGGAAAACTTGTCGTCAGTCCACAGCTGTTTTTAATGTTGTCAACTCGATTATAGGATCTGGTATAATAGGTAAGTGTTGTTTTATTTTAAATTTTAAATGAAAAGACAAAATTTAAGGCTCTTACTCTGTTGCTAGTATTCACTGATTACTTTTGAGGAAAAAATATTAAGTATTAAAATTGGTAATTTTTTCCCATAAAATCACCTCCTTTTTTTCCAGTGTAACCATGTGCACTTTTATGCTGAAGATGAGGTTCTGTTCACACTCTTTCCTCATTTGAGAGCATCTTCCATGAGTGGCAGATAAAGTTGGAGCTGCATATGGGATCTGCTGAATTTATTTTTATGGGCTCTATGGTCAATTGATAATAAATAAATAATAATATACTTTTTCCATCTTCCTGAAGTGTCCACCATTTCTTGAACCACCTTTCTATGACCTTCTATAGTGTAAATCTCCAGATATTTGGAAATATTGAAGGTACATAAATTTAATGTGAAAACATAATAATCTTGTGAATAATTAAATCATACAGTGTTTCCTTGCCTATCTAGAGTTAAAGTACAAACTTATGATATATTAATTTTAAGTATCATTTAATTAATAAGTAGATATTGGTTAAATGAAAATAGATTTTTTTTTAATGAAGGAGCCAAATAATCAGAATTGAAAGAAATGAGCAGCTCATATTTTCCCAGTTTGAAGCAAGGGGAAAATTCTGACAAAATTAGGTGCGTTGCATTAGAGTAATTAAGGCAATTATTTTTTCAGTGCTTATCATTCTATTTGTTCTTGGAAAACATCCAATTTAAGAAACAGCAAGACAAAACAAAATCCTGCAAAATTCATTGAGAATACTACTTTTTCCTGTAAAGTTTTGACCTTTTAGTTATAGTCATCATTGAATGTTCATCTGGATTGAGTTATTTTTTTCATCTGTTGCAAGCTGATGTGTCTCTTGATTTTCCTTGATTCCATATATAGACAATTCTTTTTGGTGGTACACAGAATAGAGGTAGGTGAGGCAAAGTAATCAAGTAGGGGCAACGATTTGTTTGAAATTCTGCTCCCATGAACCAGAGAGGTGTGGGCAACTCTGCCAGGCAGAATTCCAGAGTTAATTCCTAATGTGAACACTTTTAAGCTGATTCGTGTCAGCAGCATTGAAAAGTGCCTCTTCATTATGTACAGCAGATTTTTTAAGGAAAAATTTTTCATGGAATAAATTCTTGATGGAAATATTTTAAATACATTTTATCTTAAATATGTATTGCCCATAATCTAAAATTGACCATTTCCCAAAAAATTCATAGGAAATACTTTTATATAACCCTTCAGCTTTATAGAAAATACTTTTGCCTTCTCATTTTTCTCTCCTTTTCCTACATGGTTACCATTTTGATTCTGGCATTAGTCTTTCCTCATATCCCCTTTCTGTAGCCTTATTACCTTCTCTGCTTTCCCAGCTAGCACGAAAGGAAAGCTTTAGGTCATTACTTTCCACATATTCAAGGTCATGTTCCCCTCACCCTGAAGTGAACATTATTTGTGTGAACTGGCATCTTGCTGCTTTCTTATTCTTATTCCATCACCTCATAAATTTGCTTTCTTGACATGTCCTTAGCTTGCATTTTATTCTGAAATAGTGTTAACATACTAACATTTGAGTAGCCTTGTGCACTGTTTACAACCATGGCCTGTAAATATGTCACTTTATGAGCTTGTTATATATAGGAATTGGGGGGAAACTTCTAAATTTCTATATGTTTTATTAATGTGATGGGTGGGGCATTTTATGTTTTTTCCAGGATTACCTTATTCAATGAAGCAAGCTGGCTTTCCTCTGGGAATATTGCTTTTATTCTGGGTTTCATACGTTACAGGTAAAATACTATGCAATTGCTTTTTCCTGCAACTTAAATTGTGCAATGATGATTACACACACACACACACACACACACACAGACACACAAATAATTGAATTTCCTAATTAAGAAGTGCATCAAATAATCCTAAAGAATTTAGACTTTTATGTCCAAGAAGATTTACTTTGCCTACTAATCCTCTGAACAGATTAGAAAAGCATTATATATCACCAAGCCTAAATCCTTTTCATGTGCCTTTTTTCACTTTGTGCAGAGAGCAGTAGATGGGGGAGTCATTTTAAAGGCTGGGAGAGACTGCTCTGAAAGTGTAGACATCAGGCCTTCCTCTCCCACAAATACCTTAAGCAGATGCGCACGAATGAGCAATATTTTCTAGCTATTTTTGTGCAGGTAAGACTGAAAGGCCTGGTGCTCAACCAGCACCTTTCAGGGTGTCCACCACCCACTCCCCACGGTGCCTGCCCAGGCTCCCTACTACCACTATCTCAGAGGGCAGCAATAAGGTGCTTCTCTATCACTTCTCTTCTGCTTCCCCCTTTTCATGTAACATGTTCATTCACACTCACGTTTTGCTACTTTACAACTCATACTCACCTCCTCTTCCTGTTGTTCTCATCCCTGCCCTTTTACCCGCCACCCCCCCAACTCACCTCATGACAACCACAGGGTCCTTCCTCTACCTTAGGGTCACTGTGAAAGAGGCAGTGATCAAAACCAGATACCCACTTGCGGTGGCTGTTGGTTGGTGGCTTCTGTGTGTGGTCACTTGGATGCCTTTTACCAGGCAATGCAGAACTCCTCAGCTGTCTGTTTCTTCAGTTGACCTGGCTCTCGATGGGGCCACCTTCCTGTGAGGTAATGATGCCCAGCCTCTGGCCAATGACTGACTGGTAGGAACACAAAAACTGACCTCCCAGCCTCCGGGAGACACCAGTAAGTGTTGCAGGTGTAGCTCCAGAGGGCCTCCACCACAGGGATTGGGCTGAGGATAGTCTTCACCTGAGACCATGCGCTGGCTGAGCTGTTTCCCTTCCCCTGTCCTGTTCTTCCCCTTCTCTCGAGGGCACTCCCTCAAATCCCATGCCCAGGAATCTCTGGTCAGCTCTGCTTCTGGAGCCCAAGATGCCATCCCCTCACAAAATCTCAGGATTCCAAGACCAGCCTTTAACTCTGATTTTTCCCTCAGGCTGAGGAAGAGAGAGTAAAGCACACAGTAGTTACCACAGTAGCTGCAGGAGCACTGGGCTGCTTTCCTCCCTGCTTTCTTCTCACCACCTGCTCTCCCCAAACCTAAGCTGCTTTGAGCTTCTAAGCTCTTATTTTGTAGCTTAAGACCCAAAACTGAGTAACCCATGGGACCCATAACGTTGTGCTTATTCAGAGTTTCTGGTGTTTAAAAATTGCATTCTATTCATGAGAACATTCATCACACTAAAAAATCCCATTCAAGGATTACTCTTGTCGTTTTTAATTTCCTGTTTCCCAGTCAGTCATCACTGACAAATAATTTCCACCCAGGCATAATAACCGTGGATTATTTAAGCGCGCTGTAAACATTTACACACACTGTAAGCCAGTAGATAGAAAAAAATTAAAAAATATATATCACCTAAGAATTAAATACTTGAGAATTGACAATTTACCCAAGCCAAATCACATTATACATAAATAAATCATAATGTGAATAACTGTCTCAACTAATGCCATGCATAAACTTGTAGCAGTGACTGTGAACAGCCTTTTGCGAAGCCATATATTGCAAAGTTACTAATCAGTATAAATTAGTTACTCTTATTCAGTTGCATGATCAAAATATTTAAGTAACTTTGATGAATAAAGGATGACCACACAGAAGCAAAAAAAAAAAAAATTACAGACTGTGATTCCTTTTATTTTTTAATTAGGCCTTAAAGAGGAAAATCTACAAGTAGGATATAATACTGAATTTTTCTTTCAGTTGACACTGTAGGGGCCCCTGGGTGGCTCAGTCAGTTAAGCTTCTGACTCTTGATTTTGGCTCCGGTTACAATTTCTCATCTCTCGGTTTGTCATTTGAAGCCCCACCCCACCCCCCACATCCCCCCAATCCGTCTGTTGACAGTGCAGAGCCTGCTTGGGATTCTCTTTCCCTTTCCCTTTCTCTCTCTCTCTCTCTCTTTCAAAATAGATAAGGGGTGCCTGCGTGGCTCAGTTGGTTAAGCCTCTGACGTCAGCTCAGATCATGATCTCACAGTTTGTGGGTTCGAGCACCATGTCAGGCTCTGAGCTGTCAGCACAGCCTGCTTCAGATTCTGTGTCTCCCTCTCTCTCTGCCCCTCCCCCACTTGCACACATGCTCTCACGCTCTCTCTCAAAAATAAATAAATTTAAAATGAACTTAAAAAATAAATTGACACTGTAATTACACAATTGTTTTTCTTTATAATTATTCTTTTTTTTTTTTTCTTTTTAAGGCCTCTGATGAGATATGTCCAGCTAGGAGGTAGTTTTTCTGTTTTCATGTTTTTGAAATGTTGGGAAATAAAAACAAATTGTAAATATTTACAACAAATGCTTTAGTTTAATTTTTTTTAAGATTTTTATATTTGTTGATTAGAGTGTAATAATTTTTATTTTTCAAACATACATACTGATTTAAAAGAAAATTTTTATGTTGGATAACATAGACTCATTCATGGATTTATCTAAAATTTGCATGCAGTATATTTAAAGACTGCATAACGACAACAGAAAAAAAAATATTGCATTCAAATTCCTTCATAGCTCAGCCACAATCTGAATTTTTAGTTTCATCTCCAACTAATCTAACATCTCTTTCACATTGTCACGAACATTACCATGTGTAGAAGTTATGTTTTAGCTATTCTGGAATATTCCATCCTCTGCAGATTGTGCTGTCATGCTGCCTTCCCATGGATAGTCTCCCTGCTTGACATTCTTTTTCTTCTCTACCTGGTGAAATACTGTATATCCTCCAAGGCTTACTCAACTCCTCTGTGAAGCCTTTCCTGGTTTTAAACAAAGGCAATATAATTAATTTCTATGTCTTTTGTGATTTTAGAATATTTTTAAATATACTCATTAGGCCATTTATTACATTGAATTTTGATCAGTTATGGAGACATCTAGCAATCCTGCTATATTAATTCATTCAACAAATATTTAGTGACAACTGCTGTCATTATACCAATGAAGAACATTATTCCTGCCTGTATGAAGCTCACGATGTTGTGTCAGGCAGACAAAGACATAGAATTATAATACTTTATGAAAATGCCATAATAAAAATACATAAATATGTGCATTATGATACGGATGCTGGCACTTAACCCAGTCTCAAAGGAGCAGTCATATTTTGGGAATGAAGAGACACCTCCACTGACTGTTGATGAGTGAGCAAAGAAAATGGAAGGGTACTCTAAGCAGAGGGAAATGTGGAAGTGCAAAAGGAAGCTGTGTAAGTGATTCCATCTGGCTAAAGCATAGGGTTGATGTTCGAAGGGGAGAGAGATGAAGTTAGAGGTTTGCAGAGGCATTTATGAAGGCTCCCATGTAATGATCATCATTACTGCTTCCTGCGGACTGGTTGGATCCTAAGCGTAATGCAGCCACTGTTCTTAATCCTTCATAAGTAGATATTCTACTTCATGGAGTATGTTCTACTCTTTTAGAGAAGGAAATTGAGCCTTTGATAGGTTAAAAGACTTGCCCCAGGTTAGCAGTTATTGACAAGAAAATTGTAACTTTGACTAAGTGCATGGATTCTGGAGCCAGACAACCAGGATCTGAGTCCTGACTCTTCCTTTCTAACCCTGTGAAGTTCAGCAATTTGCTTACCCTTCTGTGGCTCACTTTTCTCATCTTTTAAAGGCGGTGGGTAATAACTGCACCTGCTTAGAGTTGTTGTGAGAATTAAACAAGTTAATATGCATAAAGCATTTAGGAAAAAGCCTGGCACAGAAAACAGTGCTGTGAAAGTATTTGCTAGTATTTTTCTGGCTGTTATCATTATTGTTATCAGACTCCAAATACAGAGCTTTCTCCACCACCACATGCAGCCTATAGAAAATAACCAAAAGTAGCACAAATTCCCGTTCATTTAGCCTGTAATAGCATGCTAGGCATGGTGGTAGACATTTAAATATCATAATCCTCACAGGCTCTTCAAGGTTTGGTGTATTGTCTTACTTTACAGCTGAGACTCGAGAAAATCAAGTCTTTCACCCAAGATCACACAGCTAATAAGTAATTTTTTCTGCCTCATGAAAAGGATTTTTTAATCCAAAAGCGTTAGAGGATTCCCCGGGAGGATTTTAAGCAGAAGACATGATCAGGTGTATGCTGTGGTCAGGTCCATCTGGTAGAGGGGAGACGTCAAGAAAATCTTGGTAGGGAAGGCATGTCAAAAGTATCTTGAAGAGGGGCCAGATGGGTGGATGGGAGAACTATTAGGAGTTTTTGCAGTAATCAAGGAAAGAAATGATAAAAGCCTAAGCCCTCAAATAAAACATATTAGAGATTAGAAATGAGAGGATACTGTTGAATAATTTATGGTGCAGTAGTTAATGGACTTGGTGACCAAAAGAATATAGCAGGTGATGGGTAATGAGAAGTCTGTGGTGATTCTCAAATTTCTACTGATATTGTTAATAATTTGGAAAAATATAGATGGAGAAGCAGGTTCCAGAACAAATCTATAAATTAACATTTGGGCATTACAAAAAACAAAGATGTCTGTGAGATGTCCAAGGTAAAATGTTTATTAGCTAGCTAGATATAGAAATTGGAGTTTGGAGGAGACTGGTTTAGAGATACAATGATGGTGGTTAATAACAGCTGTATGAAAATTACAGCCACAGGCATGAGTAAGATCACAGTAGTTCATTTTGAGGAGTGAGAAAAAAGTCCCAAGAATCCAGGTTTTAAACAGAGTGAAAGAAACTGGTAAAAACAAACAAACAAAAAAACAGAAAACAAAAAACTGTATGATTGGTCAAAAGGTAGGAGGAAATCCGCTCTTTTGCAGTCAGCGCTCAGAGCAATGCGCATCTCTGGGGACAAGTGGCACAAGCACCACAAGACAGGGGGCAAGAGAAAGCCCTACAAGAAGCACAAGTATGAGCTGGGATGCCCACTGCAAACCCTGATTGGCCCTGCCACATACACACAGTCCATGTTGGGGAAGGCAGGACCGTGCCTTGAGACTGGCTGTGGGGAACTTCTTCTGAGGCTCCCAGTGTTGTACATGCAAAACGAGAATTATTGATGTTGTCTGTAATGCATCTAACAACGAACTGGTCAGCACCAAAACCCTGGTGAATAACTGTATCGTGCTCATTGACAGCACACCCTATGACAGTGGTAGGAGTCCTACTGTGCACTGTCCCTGTGCTGCAAGAAGGGGACCAACCTGACTCCTGAGAAGCTTTAAACAAAAAACAGTCAAAGAAAATTCAGAAGAAATATGATGAAAGGAAAAAGAATGCCCAAATCAATGGTATTCTGAAGGAGCGGTTCCAGCAGGGCAAGCTTCTTGCATACATCGCTTCAAGACCAGACAGTGTGGCGGAGTAGGTGGCTATGTGCTAGGGGACAAGAAGCTAAAGTTGTATCTGAGGAAAATCAAAGCTCGGAAAGGCAAATAAATCTTCCTGCTTCCTATCTTTGGTCATGTTTATTGTTCTGTCCAAAAAAAAAAAAAAAATGGTAGGAGGAAATCCAAAAGAAAGTGAAGTCACAAAGGCCAAGGGAAGGTGGTTGAGGAAGAGGGGAATGGTAAACAAAGAAATCGCTAGGGCGCCTGGGTGGCTCAGTTGGTTAAGTGTCCCACTTTGGCTCAGCTCAATATCTCACGGTTCATGAGTTCAAGCCCCGTATCCCACTCTGTGCTGACAGCGCAGAGCCTGGTGCCTGCTTAGGATTCTGTGTCTCCCTTTCTCTCTGCCCCTCCCCACCTGTGCTCTGTCTCTGTCTCTGTCTCTCTCTCTCTCAAAAGTAAATAAACATTAAAAAGTTTTAATGAAAGAAAAAACTTGCTACTGAAATAGCAAGTTAGATTAAGATTTAGGATGCGTCAGTTGGATTTATCAACTTGGAGCTTACTGGTGAATTTGTTGAAAGAAGATTCAAGAATGTTGGAGGGAATCAAGGTGGAAAGCATATTGCAATGATTTCTGTTTTTTCCTTTGTATTTTAATGCATTTCCAAATTACTTAAGGGATAAAAAAAAAATCACCTGTGCTGGAAGCATGAGCAAGAGAAGAGAAAGAACAAGAATCATACCCTGTACATAGCTGGGTACCCAATGCACCTTCAATGTCATTCATTTAGTATTCAAAAAACATTGATTTAAGTGGGGGGGGGGAAGGAAAGAGAGATCAACTTTTAATTGTATAATTTCTATATATTTGTGTCTTCAAATCCAACTCTAAAATGAGAGCTTAAATCTTTAAAATATAAATTACAAAAAAAATTCTTTGAGTTCTCTCTTAACCACAATAACTGTAAAATAAAGTTCCTACTTGTACTTTGTTATAAAACAAATGATCTGATTCTCCTCAATCTATTTTTTTTTCCTGAATGCTTGCATCATTTTTCATTCTTGGTTTTCACACATTGAATGTCTATGAAATATTTGATTACCTACATTCTGTTGCTTGGACAGTTGAGCCACATCCTGTTAAAAGTCGTTACATTGGTTAGGTTAGGAAAGTAAAATGGAAAACTGATGCTTTGTTTCTAGTCTGCATACTTCCTTCTGTCCAGGTCATTGCACAGATATGTTAAGTGTATTTGCATCTCAATTGAAAAATATATGACTGGAAATAGTACTGTTTCATGAAAGGTAATGTTTTATGAGAAGAAAGTGAGCCTTGCCATGCCAATCTACTGTGGCATTAAATTAAACTCTTCAAAAAGTTTCTTTGAAGTCTTTAAGTCAAAATATTTTTTAAAACTTGTGTATTAAATGCAATCTGACATTGTTTAATTACTATTTTTGCCACAGACTTTTCCCTTGTTTTATTGATAAAAGGAGGGGCCCTCTCTGGAACAGACACTTACCAGTCTTTGGTCAATAAAACCTTTGGCTTTCCGGGATATCTCCTCCTCTCTGTTCTTCAGTTTTTGTATCCTTTTATAGGTAAGTTGATTCCTTTTACAGGTATATCCTCATAGGTAAGGTGACAATGAATACTGGAATTATTTCATAAGCATACAACTATTTTTGAAGAAAGTAGCTTTAATAGTAGATTAAAAGTGAATAGGTAAGGGAAACCTGGGTGGCTCAATCAGTTAAGCATCCTACTTCAACTCAGGTCATGATCTCACAGTTCATGAGTTTGAGCCCCATGGTTCATGAATTTGAACCCCGCATCAGGTTCTCTGCTGTCAGCACAGAGCCTGCTCCTCTCTCTGCCCCGCCCCCCTCGCACACTCTCTCAAAAGTAAACATTTAACAAAATAATAAAAAAACAAAAGTGAATAGGTGAAATAATAGATTTCTTCTAAAGCTGAAATACATTTTTTGAAAACCTAAGGGTCTGTGGAAGCCATGTGCAAACAAGGCCAACATGCAATTTAAAATTTGTGCCATACTGGTGAGCATGTCTTCGTAGGTGCATTGTTAACGTTTACCAGTGGTCGAATTGACTTGATTTTTAAAATCAGTAATATAGAAGCTATTGTTCAAACCAGTAGCTCCTTATGTCTTCATGGAAGGCTAAGACTATTATTTCCCCCAAATCTTATTTTTTTAAATGAGGGGGTATTTGGGAGCCTTCACAATTTTCTATTATTGTTCCTTGTTTTGAGCAATGCATGTGTTACAGAAAACATGTTTGGAAACTGAACTTTAGTAACAAAACAAATCACATTTTAATTTTAATTAAAAAAAATGTTTTTAATGTTTATTTTTGAGAGAGAGAGAGAAACAGAGAGCGTGAGCGGGGGAGGGGCAGAGAGAGAGGGAGACACAGAATCCTAAGCGGGCTCCGGGCTCTGAGCTGTCAGCACAGAGCCTGATGCGGGGCTCGAACTTGGAAACAGTGAGATCATGACCTGAGCTGAAGTCAGGTGTTTAACCGACTGAGCCACCCAGGTGTCCAACAAATCACATTTTAAATGACTACCAAAACTCACTATTATTTAAAGGTGTTCTGTCTGGAAAAGAATCGATTTGTAAGGTGAAAATGTTTTTGTAATATAAATTTATATTCTCCCATAAATCTGTTATCTAGTTATTTTTGAAGTTGTACATATTCATAATCACAATACATATTTGAAAGATGTAGGAGTATGCCAATATTTGGGAATAACATTACTTTGAAAATCAGTGATGGGTATTAAGGAATGCACTTGTTGTGATGAGCACCAAGTGTTGTATATAAGTGATGAATCACTAAGTTCTATACCTGAAACTACTATTACACTGTACGTCAACCAACTGGAATTTAAATAAAAAATTGGAGAAAACACTGCTAAATGCAAAAGAAAATTTTAAATATTCAAGATGAGATATGCGATGGCTTATCAGTAACTATTATTTTAATTATGTTTTTAGCTATGATAAGTTACAACATAATAACCGGAGATACTTTGAGTAAAGTTTTCCAAAGAATCCCAGGAGGTGAGTCAATATATTTATTTATGTATTATTCATAGTTAATGTTGTTCATAATAACTTACAAGCAAAATATTTGCAAGTGGAAGAATTGGATGGCTTCAGATATCTAGCAATATCCATGATCCATTCTGATCCTAAAGTATTAATCTACCTTTATAGACAGTTTAGTTCTTATTTAGCTATATGAAGGATATCATTGCTATTCATATACTTAGAATACTTTGGATTTTAAAAATCTTGTGCTACATATCACCAACTCTCTGTAGTAACATTTTTCATGTACTGTTTTTACTATGCTGTTTCTTAAATAAGCAAGCTGACTTTCCCCCCATTATTTGTATTAAGATATAATTTAATACAATAAAATTAGCCCTTTCTAATGTATAGGTCAGTGAGTTTTGACAAATGCATAGCCATATATCCACAATCACAGTCAAAATACAGAACAAGTCCATCCCCTCAAAAAATTTTTCCTTATTTCCCTATGTAGTCAAACCCTCCTTCATGTACAGCTCCTGGTAGCCACTATACGATTTCTCTCCCTAGTTTTGCTTTTCCCAGAATGCCAGATAAATAGCATCATATATAGGTAGACTTTCAAGTCTGGCATCCTTTACTGAATATAATGCATTTGAGATTCATCCAAGTTTGGGGGTGTATCAGTAGTTTGCTCTTTTTTTATTGCTGAGGAGTGTTTCATCATATGGATGTACAGCAGTTTATCTGTCACCTAGTTGAGGGACATTTGGGTTGTTTCATTTGGCCTGATATTGAAAAACCACTATGAACATTTCAAGCAGACCTTTTCAACATGTGCCACAACCCCACTCCCTGTTTGACCTTGCACTATATCATGGCGTGTTAAATAACTTAGAGGTCACGAGTCTTTTTGTCTTGAAGAGCTTCCCGTCCAAGCCACATAATCCTCAGTTCATGGTGACCTAACTCTACAGTTGTTATCATCGTTGACAGCGATGCAGATGCACCTTTCCTCTCAGTGCTGAATCACTCATCCTACACACATACAAACCGAAAGAAAACAAAACCTAAAACTAGAAATCACACCTACTCCTTTCACAGGGTTTAGTGGAAACGGAGATCAGGGAGACTTGACCATCAAATCACAGACACACTGTTTGCTGGCTGTGTGGCCTTGAGAAGGTTAATGCCCTGAGTTCTAGTCTCTTCATCTCTAAATTACGAAGTAGAGTACCACCTGCTTCATAGAATTGTGTGAAACAACAGAGGTAATACCGACAGTCCTTGGCAGATAGCAGGCTTACCCAACACTGTTAGCTCTTATCAGCAGCTTCTGTTCTAGCCCCCAGCCTACAAATCATGTTTTCATAAACTGAGATCATGTGAGTGGAAGAATGCCGTGTATAAAATGTGACCTAATTATGTAAACTTTCTATTTTCATCAACAACTAAGGGAAAAAACAAGAAAAAATACATTCACATGTCAGCTGTGATTATCTTTTAATTGGATTCATGAAGATTTTTTCGTTTCCTTTGTTACATTTTACGTTTTCAAAGGAGCATATATTAATTTAGAAAAATCTTTTTATCACTTTATTTTCTTATTTGAAAAATATATATATTTACTAGGAAATAATAGAAAACACAGACAAAATAGAGGAGATAGAACATACCCATAATTTCTTTGTTTAGGGAAAACCAGGTAGGGACAATTCTTCCAACAACTTTCTCCCTACTTTCCTTCCTCCCTTCCTTTTTAACATATACCTCCAGAGTCTTAAGAATATGTGTGACTTCAGATATTCACATGACTAAGATAATACTATACAACTTATTCTATAATGTGCTTTTTCTCTTACTAGTATAGTAGGGACACACTTTTATATCAAATTATAGATACCTATCCTATTTGCTTTGATGGTAGTTCAGTATTCTCCTGTATAATATCAGCTGTACAACAAAATAGACCAAAATTAATTTAAATTTCCCCAAAAGAGAAACATTTCGATCACATTTTTGTTGTTTTTTAGTTATACATAGTATATGGATATATACTCTTCATATAAATAAAACACCTTCTACAAAGCTAAAGTTCCCTTTGAATCTCCCTCCCTGGTTATTAAATTTTTAATAATCAAAAATGAATTTAAAAAAAATAGGCCACATAGCAAAGAACACACTTTATTCTTATCACAGTTTTTTTAAATTTTTTTGTTTATTTATTTTTGAGAGAGAGAGAGACAGAGCATGAATGGGGGAGGGGCCATGAGAGAGGGAGACACAGAATTCAAAACACGCTCCAGGCTCTGAGTTGTCAGCACAGAGCCTGACGCGGGGCTTGAACTCACAAACCATGAGATCATGACCTGAGCTGAAGTCGGATGCTCAACCGACTGAGCCACGCAGGTGCCCCTTATCACAGTTTATTTATCATTGTTGAATGGAATATTTTATAATGTGTGCCTTGTTTGTATATTTTATAAAGTATAAGATGATGCCAAAATACTTTTAGAAGTAGATAAAATCCTTAGCTGTATTTTTTCCCCTGAAATATATCACCAATATCTTAGACTGGCAAGTGGGAATTGCTTATACTTCTCTCAGATAACCAAAGCTTTGGTTCTTGATACAAGTCAAAGTAGTAAGAAATGTTGGTATAAGAATTTGTATGTTTAGATGATTTTGAAATTTCTCAAAAATCTTACTATAGTTTAGGGGTGCCTGAGTGTCTCAGTCAGTTAATACCTGACTCTTGATTTCAGCTCATCTCATGATCTCATGGTTCCTGGGATCAAGCCCCACGTTAGTCCCTATGCTGACAGTGCTGAGCCTGCTTGGGATTCTCTCTCCCTCTCTGTCTGCTGCTCCCTTGCTTGTGCTCTCTCTCTCTCAAAATAAATAGACTTAAAAAAATCTTACTATAGTTTAAACACTTAAAATACTTATTCAGGTGTATTTTTGTTAGAAGATCAGTATAAATAATAGATCTCATCATTAGATCCTTATTAAAAAATGTCCTTTATGGTAATAGAGAGCCTTTGTTACTAGGTTTGTCTCTGCTATTCATAGGATTCTATTTCAGTGTTTTTTAAAGACTTAAAATTTCCTAGTGAAGAGAACCTATACTTTCTACCAAACATATTAGTAGAGCAAATTATTTGAAAGGGTAAACAGAAACAGATATGCAAATAATTTAATTCAAATTATGTTCACCAGAAATATGTAAGTAGTTGAGCTCAGGGTTCAGGAACTTGAACTTCCTGTTTTAGTATTTTGATTTCACAACTTTATGATAATTGTTTAATTATGTCTGAGTTAAACAAATATTCATGATTATTTTTTATTACAGTATGTACGTGTGTGTGTTTGTGTGTATATTTATACCACTTTGAAATTTCATCTTAGAACTTCCCTGTAAGTTAATTAGCCATATGAGAAAATTAAAAATGAGTCTCACTTTTCCCAGTAATAGCTTTTTTTTTTTTTAAACACACTCATTCACTTATTCTATAGACCTTAGACTTTGCACAAATTAATGAACAAAGACTTGGTATCACTGGGGACCTTTCAAAAACCTAATGGTAGGGTCTCTGAAAGAATTCAATATGAGCTCAAATATTTAAGCAGTGGTGTCTTCCTTGGAATGGATATATAGCTCCTGAAGTTAACACTATGGTTAGCACAGCTTTAAAATGATATAAACCCTTGCAAGTATGTTTTATTTTATGTTTACAACTTTTTCTTGTATTTGATGACAGGCACACGTGTGCACGTACACCCCCCCCCCAACACACACACACACAATTATTTATTCATTATGATAGCCAAGAGTCTGCAGTATATACTGGTTTCTGCAGAGCTTCCCAAAGACTTGTCTACACAAGTTGTTTCTGTCTACTTTTCTTCAGGGAGACCACTGCTTCTCAACAAAAGTGTAGACATAGAATATCTTTACCTAAAGCTTGATTTTTGAAATGTTAAGTTTTACTGCTCACGTCTCTCTAGAATACTGAAATTTAAAAAAAAAAAAAAAATCCTCAGAATATGCCCTGTCCTCATGTAGCTTACTTCCTATTGAAGGGATTTGCCATTAGAGAGTTTTGAACCAACAGTGACATCATGTGTTTAACCTTTGGGAAGGATCTTTGTACTTTCTGGGTTAAAAGTATACTCTAGGGGGACAAAGGAAAGGTAAAGCAGGAAAACTGACTAGAAGGCTACCAAAATGATTTGAATGAAAAATAAAAGATTATTTGAACTAGGGGTGTCTGGGTGACTCAGTTGGTTGAGCGTCCAACTTCAACTCAGGTCGTGATCTCATGGTTCATGAGTTTGAGCCCTGTGTCAGGCTCTGTGCTGACAGCTCAGAGCCTGGAGCCTGCTTCAGATTCTGTGTCTTCCTCTCTCTCTGCCCCTCCCCTACTCACACACACTCTCTCTCTCTCTCCCTCTCTCTCTCTCTCTCAAATATAAACATTAAGGGGTGCCTGGGTGGCTCAGTCGCTTAAGCATCCGACTTCAGCTCAAGTCATGATCTCACAGTCTGTGAGTTCAAGCCCCGTGTCAGGCTCTGTGCTGACAGCTCAGAGACTGGAGCTTGCTTCAGATTCTGTGTCTCCCTCTCTGTCTCTGCCCCTCCCCTGCTCATGCTCTGTCTCTCTCTGTCTCAAAAATAAATGAAAACTTTAAAATAAATAAATAAATAAATAAATAAATAAATAAACAAACAAACAAACAAACAAACATTAAAAAAATTTTTTTAAAGATTATTTGAACTATAGGTTCATCCTTAAGTTATTTTGTATTTATATTTTTGTGAATAATTTCTATTTTTACATGATTTTATGGGATTTATTTACTCAAAATCTTTGTCATTTAGGTAACATTTAATGTTGAGTTATTTTTGCAATTAAGTATTTGGCTAATTACTTGTATCCCTGGTGTGTAACTCTTACCCATAAAGACTTTATAATATTTGTTGTGTTTTAGTTGACCCTGCAAACTTGTTTATTGGTCGCCACTTCATTATTGTGCTTTCCACGGCTGCCTTTACTCTGCCTTTGTCCTTGTATCGTGATATAGCCAAGCTTGGAAAGGTAACTTTTACATTTTAAAAGGTGCAGACTGAAACCAAGAGCAGAAACGAGAAACCAAGAGCACACTTTACTCACTGTATGTTAGCCAATTTGACAATAAATTATATTTTAAAAATAAAAAATAAAAAGGTACTGAAGTATAATTTGTTACCTGTACTAATTGTGTGAAACTATCTTCTATATGGTCAAGTTCTTAATTATATTTATCTTAGTTTCTTTTAGTTTACTTATAATTATACTAGGGTAAACTGTGCTTGAATATTAATCTTATTTGTGGGAATTGATGGTTAAATAGTTAATGATTATGAAATAAATATGTTCTTTACTTTCCTTTTTTTAAGGTAGATACTCTGAAAGCAGACAGCATACTTTCAATTTAGAAAATAAAAAGAATTATACTTGCACAAGTCTAATTTACTGAAAAAATGTTCTATCATTTTTACAGATAGTAGTTCAAACAATTTAAAGTTAGACTAAGTTTAAGAAGTAAGGATAACTCACTTCATTGGCTAAAAATCTTTTAGTAAACTACGATGTGTTTCATCCAGTGAATTTAAATGTCAGTATGTTGATTGATTCATGAGGATTTGGCCGTTGTGTATGATTCTTATTGCTAAAGAGAAATTATGATTTATTTCCAGTGAAACCAAACAAGTAATTATTCCTCTCACCATATACGCTCATCTGCATGGGTTAGCCTTTATCTACTTATATTTTCATTTCATTACTCTCAAGGAGTGTTTGTATTTTATGCAAAATATTATTGGTGTTATAGCTATATTTTGCCAAGCATTCTGATGAATCATTTTTAAAGAGAGTTATTTATATATTTTTTATGTTCTAATTTGAAGAGTTCAACACTTGAGTGAATTTTACTTCTTAGTGTGATGTTTCATGTCTATCTGTAGTTATGGATCCTTCCATAAGGATCATGTTATGGGTCCTGTTACCCACAGTCCTTCCGGATGGAGCTGAGAGTGGAGATGATATTCCAAAGTATCCTGACCACTCTACCTTCATTCCCTAACAGACTTCCAGAAATAAACAAGAGCTTTTTTGTGAAAAATTTTAAATGGCTGAACAATTTTCCATTTCACATGTTATAGATGTAAATGTTATTTTCTGAGAGCAGAAGGCTGGGCATTCATGAAAAGAAAGCTAACATTCTATCATATTATTAATACCTGGACATTTTCCCTAAATTCCCTTTAAAAGATTCATATTGAAATATCTAAATAAACCTCCCAGTGAGCAAAGCACAGTAGTTAGGAGTCCTGATCTGGAGTCAGGATGCTGGCATTTGAATTCTCCCTCTGCCATCTTCTAGCTGTGTGACCTGGGGAATGTCATTTAAAATCCCTGTTCCTCAGTAGATCAGAGGACTCATAATACACTTCTTTCTAGTTAAAAACTAACAACCCAGGAAACAAGGTTAATGACAATCAAATGAAATAAAAGCAGTTTCATATTATGTTTCTCTTATTAGAGAAAGAAGTCTAAAATGGGTGTATCCATTAAAAAATTAAGGGCAGAAACACAGATCTAATATTGAGTGCACAGAACACATATACACACAGACCGGTTTATATTTTAACCATTGAAATAGTGACAGAAGAGAGGGGAAAAAGCAAAGACTGTAGAAACAGACCAAAGGGCAAAGCCAAATAGGAAAAATAGACTAACAGAGCTAGAGAATAAAAGGGAAAAGGGAGAGGACACCCAAAATGTGTGAAAGTGAGTATGTGTGGGGAGGGTCTTATGTTGAAAGGGAGAGGAGAAGGTAAAGACAGAAGCAGAAGAAGTAATTATAGGTAGAAAAAAAGCACAAGCCAACACGAAAATAGGACCTGAAGAAAAAAGAAAACAACTTCCCTTTCACTTTCATGAATGAAAATCACCAGTTTTGTATTCTATACAGTAAGCCACTAAAAACATTTAAAGCCCTGTTGCAAGATTAGAGCACTCATATATGGTACTTGTCCCCTATTTTGAGAAAAAAAGTAGTACTGTGATCTGATAAAAAGTTACATGCCTGAGATTATCAACACCAGTCTATAAGAATAAACTACTATAGGATTGTGTAAACAAAAACTGTATATGTGTTTATGCAAGTAAAAAGAGAAACACCTAATATTTTCAATACAACGATTTTTCTTCCAAACTGACAACATCTTTACATTTTCTTTTGCAGATCTCTCTTCTTTCTACAGTTTTAACAACTCTGATTCTTGGAATTGTAATGGCAAGGGTAGTCTCACTGAGTCCATACATGTAAGTTTTATTGCTATCTTGGTTAGTTTTTAATTTACAGCCTTCAGTAGATATTTATATAATATATTGTAAATACGGAAGTATAAAGTAATCATGGCATTGGAAGCATTATTTATCTTTAGTATTTGACAAAATGAGAGAAAATAATTACATCTAAGTAGACAGGCATTTTTCATCTGGACCCTGCATGCTGATGTGGTTAAACTGAAGTTACTTTTTATGTTAATGGCCAATCCTAAGAATTAGAATAAGGAAGGGTTTTGAATAGCGAGAAATAGGAATGAAGTCCAGCACTCAGGAGGAAAAATGGTAAATGGCAGAAACTTTTTATCTATCCGAGAGAAATTTGCCCTTAACGAAGTTTCACCAACATAGGCTGAAATGAGAATAAGGAATATCGTAGATGTTTCCCCAGTACAGGAATATAGTCACTTTGAAAACCACCTTTTATTCTCTACTAAGATAATATTCTTTAATTAATTTGTGTGAAGATGCTTTGTCACTTGTGAACTGATGTTAATTGCTGACAGTGGCATTCATTTGTTTTGAATGTTATTTGGCCAAATAAAATGTTGATAACTTAGTATTGGTTCCCCAAGTTTTAAAAATATCACTTATCTACAAGACAAAGCGTGGATACTGCTATTTCAAACAATTCCATTTTTATGCCTTGATTATAGAATAGATTCTCCAGATAAGGGTTGGGGAGTTTATTATCCAGAGTCCAAAGAGAATGCTGGAATGAAACAAGCTTAAATTGGTCTTAAGACAAAATAAAATTAACTTAAGACAGTGTCTATAGCACAGTACAAAGACTGTACTGGGTCTTTAATGAATGTAACCTGTGAGGGAGAAAAAAGGAATCCTGATAAATAACTATCTTTGATAACAAGGTCCCCGAGATAACTTATTCTTTCCTATTGATTAATTGTTACAAAGAAGATCACATCATTTGTTCTGAAAGATCACATCATTTTCAACTTCATGTGCTGATGTCTGGGTTCTTAGTCAACCAGGAAAATACCAAAAATTATGCCTCTAATTTATTTGGGAGGAATTATGAAATATCTTGTCTAATTGCATTTGATATAGCCTTTCCTTTGGGAAAAAATGTATTTTTTAAAGGATTAAAATAAAAAAGCATAAGTAAGCGTAAGTATTAATATAACATTTATATTAATGTCCTCATCAAATAACTTAATCCCAGTTCATAGTTGTATTAGCTTGGGGTGCCAGAACAAAATACTGTAGACTGGGGTTCTTAAACAACAGAAGGTTATTTTCTCATAGTTCTAGAGGCTGTCAGTATGGTCAGGTTTTGGCGAGAGATCTCTTCCTGGTTGCAGAAAGCTGCTTTCGTGCTGTGTCCTCACAGGGCAGAGAGGGAGAGAGACAGCAAGCTCTCTGGTATCTCTCTCTTTTTTTTTTTTTTTTCAACTGATCAAGATGTTTATTTGATTTCAACAAGTCACAGACGCAGTATTAGGCAATTCTGAATGGCACTCCTATCTCTCTTCTAGAAAACACCTAGCTTATGCATGAGACAGATGAAAGTTTAAAAAACTTAAGAATTTTTATATTTATTTCAGTGGATTTCAAAATCCAAATGTGCATCTTAACAAATAAAAATTCCATGTTCAGTAAGGTTTTGAAAATTATTATATAAACTTTAACATATATAGTCAAATAAAGAAAAACTATTTAGCTTTATTTTAAAGTAACTTGTATATTTGGGAGATGCTTTTCACAAACATTTACATACTAATATCAACAATAACTTAGCTCTTTATAAGGACACTGATCCCATCAAGAAAGCCCTGCCCTCAGGACCTCCTCTAAACCTAATTATCTCCCAAAGTCCCCATCTCCAGATACCATCATGTGGGGTATGTGAATTTTTGAAGCAGACACAATTTAGTCCTCAGAAATCGTGGTTTTGAAATGCCCCCAGTTCACTTCAATGTGGACATTCGTTCTTCCATTTAGTCAACTCTTATTGAACGCCTATTGTTTCTAGCTATCTTGCCACACCCTGAGAGTAAAAGAGCAGAGAGGCACAAGTCAGCACCTGGTGCAAGTTGTTCACAATCAAGCAGCGCAAATGGGCTTATTTTACAAACAAAAGAAGAAAAGAAACAGAAATGGCAGTACAGTAGAAGTGCAAACTACAGGCATAAACACAGCAGCAGTGCCAAAGAAGAGAAGGCTTAATAGTTTGACTGAATCAGGAAGGGCTTCCTGGAGGAAGAAAGATGCGATCTGGGTGTTTTGAAAGACGAGTGAGTCTGAGTTTCTTCAGGTAGATAAAAGTGTAAAAGGCATTCCAGGCCCAGGAAAGGTAAGCATAAAGGCACAAAATCATATATTAAATTCTACTGACATTGATTAGTATCTACTATGTTGAACTGTATTCATCTCTGCTTTTCAGAAGCTGAATTTACAGCAACAAAAAACTAAGAAGTATATTGAACAGAATACAATAGATAATTGTTGGTTAACATTTTTAACTGTGTAAGACAGAACTTTTTTAATTGGAGCTTTTATTATAAAAAGTGACTCTGGAGAATAAATTATTAGGTTATAATAAAAGGCCTTATAGGGTTGCCTGGATGGCTTAGTCAGTTGAGTGTTGGGCTCTTGATTTTAGCTCAGGTCATGATCCCAAGGATCACAGGGATTGAGCCCTGTGTCAGGCTCTGCGCTGAACTTTGAGTCTGCTTAAGATTCTCTCTCTCTGCCCCTCTCCCCTGCTCGCTTGTGTGTGTGCTGTCTCTCTCTCCCTCAAAAAAAAAAAAAAAAAAAAAGTCTTATAGATTTGGCAAATACAATACTATGAGGCAATATTGAGGAAAAAAAACCAAGCAGCTAAAAGTTGGAGGCAAATAAATTAATCATTAATTGAGCCCCAGCGGACAGTTTAAAGCAATGATTTTCAACTCTAGCATCGCTTTAGGTTTACCCGAGTAGCTGTCAAAAATACTGATGCCAGGACCCCAGCTGCAGAGACTCTGAGGGAATTGGTCTAGGAAACAATTAATTATTTAACAGTTTTGAGTCCGTGAACAAGGATCTAGAGCCTCTTGGTTTAAAGAGATTTAAATCACGAGTATACGTTTTTACTGACGTATCATTTCTAAAAATACACCATAGATTTTGTGTTATTTTAGGCACTGTTGTGCCATTATTTTTCACAATTCATTCTCTACTTATTTTTTAGTTACTCTTTAAATGCAAAACGTATGTGAGATACTATTGTGAATACAAAGAGAAAATATCTCTACTCTCAAGGGGCTCGCAGTTATTGGGGAAGATAAGGCAGCACAAATGACTGTCATATGGGCAAGTGTATCTTGATACAAAGGAAAGAGGAAGGAGAGGCCATTTCCTGGTGGCGCTAAATGAATTGATTTTATGGCCAAAGAGCTATTTATTTCTGTTGTAAACAAAATGTGGTCTGTATCTTTCTAACCTTCCTCTAGTGGTGATATCATGCTTCATCTGAGCCTTTGCAATTTTTCTAATAACAGGGATTATTTACTTAACTCTTTCAATATTTAGATGTTAAAACAGTATTTTTTTCTAATATTGTGCTGCCTTTTATTTCTGTTTGAATACTACTGCAAACAACTTCTGTTTGTCCAGATTTATAATCAGGCTAATCAAATCCCATGTTCAAGGGCTGGCATAATAGCTAGTCAGGCAGGCTTCTTTCTGAAAATATGACAACCATAAATGCTTATAATCCATAAAACATGAGAAACTCAATACTCCATGTGTGTTTTTCCTCATTTTTGGTTCAGAGGAATGATCAGAAAAGCTGTGCTTTTTCATAGGGCTTTTAAAATGGTATTTGGAAAAGATCTTTAAACCCACTATCAGCAAAGAGGAAGGTCTGTAATGGCTACTGGTATTGACCTTGTTACTATGGAAACACCTTTTTAGTCGTTGTGTTTTAAAAATAAAACACACGATTCAATTTCCTTTTTCATAACTCATAAGGCTATAAATTCTGCTTTTTGATATGATTTCAAATATCTTATAGTCCAATGACTTTCAGTTCTCTTTGGAAATCATGTTCATTTTTATTGCATTTTCCAACCTTTTGCTTTCTAAAAACTGAGGTGGCAAGGCAATTTAATTGCTTTCTAGAAAGTGTGCTAGTATCAAAATGCAATGACAGTTCTTCCTTTTTTTTTTTCAAACTACCATTGGAGGCATTATCACTATGAAAACCTTCATTCTGTGTCTCATTAATATTCTATTGTTTACATTCAGAATGGAAATGATAGCATGCAGTCCAAATTTACAACTATTTTCTCTTCATATAACATCTCTTTTATAGCAGTTTAATCATTAGTGTGGTGTTCCAAACATAATTCCAAAGAGTGTGTCCATACTTTCAACAGGCTTTTATGCATATGAAATGTGCCTTCCTCAAGGATCTTAATATGTATTAGTTTCTTTGCCCCTTATCCATTCTGATCCTAAAATTCTACAATTTGATGCTATACATAAAGAGGACCTGGAGGGGATTAAAGGAAGGATAAGAAAAAAATGGGTAAAGACAGAGGAATAGTGCATTTTTGAAAAAGGCCATGATTAGTTCTGTCAAATACGAGCCATCGATTTTTTATGACTAAATTATTATCCTTTTTTGTTGCAAATGACAGCAACCACAGAATCCTAACTGCTTGAAGCAAAAGAGAATTTATTGTCTCACATAACTACAAAGTTCAAAGGTATTCCCGTCATTAGATTTGATTGTATTTAGCAGTTTAATCAATGAAATCAGACACAGTTTCTCTTTTCCCACTTCTTGGCTTTGCTTCCTGTTTTGGCTCCAGTTTCTGAAAGGCTGTCTCCTCATTGTGACAAGATGGCAGTAGCAGAACCAGCCTACATCCATTCAAGTCCCAGTCCATGAAAAGAGAATGAGGTTTCTCTTTTAGGTTACCTCCAACCTTACTTCCACCGTTAGTTCTGATTGCCTCTAATGGGGACTGGTGATGATCCCAAACTCTATCATCATAGCCTGTGCTGACTTGCTCGTGTTTGTTACATGACTACCCTTAATGCTAAGGATAGGGTCACTCCCACTAAAGCACATGGATTGAGAGTAGAGGAAAAAGTGGTCCCAAAAGAAGTCAAGGCAATGATGCCAGGAGAAGAGGGAGTAGCCACTGTATGATACAAGCTACGGATGTCCACCTCAGGTGACAGGAGGTTACTGGTAACCATTAGGAACATCAGTCAAATGATATTAGTGGACATCAGGTTAGATAAAGTAAGATGCAAGTGAATGGTAGGGAAGTGAATTGGGCAAATACATACCCACCTCTTTTTGTTTTTTAAGAGCATCAATGAATGAAAGTAACATGGCAAAACAGTAGCTTGAGACAGGAAGAACTCTAACAGATACATTTTTGTTTTTACAATGGGAGATATTGAGCATGTTACAGGTCGAGCCAAAAAATGGAACCAAGTCCCCCAGGAGATCTTGAAAAGTTGGAATTTAAAATATAGAGTAATCCCTGACGAGGAACTGGGATGCTTCTTCCTCTTGAAACAATAAGATCAAGTATGGAGAGTAAAATATGGATACATTCTGAAGACCAGAGAAGGGCATTTGAATGTGCATGCCCATATTTTTTCAGAGATGAGATTATTATCTGAAAGTGTGGTAGACAAAGGTATGTTCAGAACATGAATATTTTAGTTGGTTATATTTAGAAGTTTCTCCATGGAAAGTACGAAGGGATCCGTGCATAGGAATGAAATAATCACACTATATGTTAAATTATCTTTATTCATATTTTATGTTTTCTTGTGTATTTTATCCCTTTCCCATAATTGCAAGCTCCATGAGAACAGGATTGCATTAGCTCTTTTCACATCATATACCCATGACTCAGCACAAAACCTAACACAGAATTAGAATTGCAGCAAAAGAGTGTTGAATGATTAGTGGAATAAATGAATGAAACTTTGTGCCTTCTGCTTTTAATTGCTTCAATTTGGAGATTAACTATAATTTTGAAGTAATGAGCCAGTAAAAATTATCATGAGACAATAAAAATTTCATGCAAAAACATTCCCTGTCAAAGAAAAATTTCCTAAGCCTACTTCCATGCCAGCAAAATTAGCTAACTGATTTACTAAAATACCATTTGATTCCAAGTTCTGCAGCAGTGTTAGAACTGGTACATTTTGCCAGACAGATTGCTCACATGAAGCAACAAGTAGATCCATTGTTTGAGTTGAGTCTACATGAAAATAGGAAAAAACAGCTGCAAGACAATGTATTCTCAGGAAAGATTCATCCAGTCACTCTAGCAGAGCTGGAGAAACCGCTTAGGCTACTCAGTGTTAAGAATGTATTCTACTCATCATCAATTATTTTTTTAAATGGCTGCCATAGTGAGTTTTTCACCCCTCTGTTATTTCCAGTGAGAAGCCAGACTGGCATGTGGTGTGATTCACAAACAAAGGGCAAAAATAGAGTAGTCTGTTCTTCCAGTCGACAAGCATTTATGAAAAGTCTAGCTAATGTCAGTCTCTCTTCTAGGTGTTCAGGCTATAAAGATGAAGAAAGGACAGTCCCTGACCTTAAATACCTATAGTTTATGGATGGCAAGAACAGACATTTGAAAGATAATTTCAATATAATGATGAGTAGAATTATGGGAAAGAGCTTAGAAACAGAGACAGGGCCCTTAGCCTAACCTGGGCAGGCAGGTAATAATATTTCAAGATAAGAGAATATATGATCTCCTGCTTGAAAAAAAATGTACTAATGTTAGTTGGGTCAAAAAGGAAAATGGGGAGAGGTTGGAAGCTACTATTGGCCGAAGTGTGTGAGGCCCAGACATGTGATGTCTTTAACTGTGATGTCTTTAACATGTGATGTGTAGAATGGCAGAAGCAGTTCAAGGTTAGGAGGGATACTGCCACTGGTCTGGGAACTATCAAAGGAAAATAAAGTGCTGCCCTTGAGAATTTTCCCAAAAACTCTATGTTGCTTTAAATCATTCCTCAAATATATATTTTATCACAGTTTTAACAACAGCCATGTCTCCATGTTACCTTAAGAGATCCTTAAGGTAACCTCATGTTACCTCATTTGAAAAATTACTGAAGATGGTGCTTTCCTAATCCACTGACCCCCATTCTCCCATCTCCACCACCTACGTAGCCCTCTGTGTTTAGGAAGTAACTAGACTTGGTGATTCTGAGCTGAGAGTTTGACTAGGCTATGCAAATAAATGACCATAGACAGGCTGGCAGAGACCAACATGTAAGGAAAGCTTCATGTGTAGTGTTAAGAAATTTGAATTTGCTGTTTAGCTGACGGGGCATTGGAGGTTCTTCAGCAGGGAGCAACTGCAGCAAGTCTCCCTATCAATGGACTAATCTTACAGCAGAGATGAGTATAGATAGAGGTACAAAGACTCGGAAGGAGTCTATCTATAGCAAGCATCCAGGCAAAAGACAAAAAGGCTGGTAGAAGTGAAGAAGAGGAAGAAGAGGAGATTGATGTCAGAGTGTCCAGCTTGGACAACCGGACTGTTAGATGGCCTAGAACTCACCACCAAAAGGAGAAAATGGGAGAATCAGTTCAGTCAGTAAGCATTCGCTTACCGGGTCAGTTTTTTAGGATATACGTCTGTGAAGATCAATATAGCACAGTTCCTTTCTGCAGGTCTCACATAACTCATTGGGGAGTGAGGTAGGGAAGACAAATACATAAAAGATAACCTCAATAGACTATTTCATAGAATTATGAGCATGGTGTTATGGAAACACAGAGGAAGGACGCTTGCTTCTTTTAAGTTGTTAACTCAGAGAGGAAGCAGGTCTGGGAAAATCATAGGAAACGTTTAATATTTTAATATCTTGATTTTGAGTAGCTCTTGGAATGGGGAAGAAAATGAAGGAATAGAAGTCATTCAGTGTTTTGGAAATGCAGGTTGAGTTTAGGGAGAGTCTGGTATGGCAAAGATTGTACAGGAACAATGTGTAAGGTGAAGAATGGCGTAACCCAAGTGGAACCCACTGGAAACAATTATCTGGAGCTCACATCTGAAGTTACCTTTATTTTAATATGAACCCACGTTATATTTTAATTTAAAAACATTTCATGAAAAACAAAGTAGAGAACCCAGACAACACTCATAATACTAACAAGTTTTCATTTTACCCGAAAGTTCAGTCTGTCCCCTCCCACCCACTCTCTGCCCTTTCAGTCCCAACTCACAAAAACAGTTAACACCAACTTTGAAGAGTTCACAGAGGAATTGGAGCCAATAGTGGGAAAGAAGAAATAAGTAGGTAATAGAATAAGAATCAAAAGTGATTGGCGTCCCAAATGGAAAACAAGAAGTATTTGTGATGTTAATGGTACCACGTTGTGCAAACTTTCATATAATTCATATAAAAAATAAAAATTATATTTTGGCAAAAAAAATCAGCATAATGTTTTATGTAAATTTTAGTTCAAGATCAGCTTGGGGTAAAATTTGTTTTTTTAAAAAAGGATCAGCTTTGATGTTTAGAGTGATTCCCAAGAACTTTCCTGAACAGCTTTGTGTGTTCACATAGACCACAATTGTTTACAGAAGAGAATCAGAAGAAATGTGAGCTGGGACCAAGGAGGTGGCAGAGAGCTGTCTGTCAGCTGATGCCCAAGCTGGGGAAATGGGCAGACCTGCCTATATCATTAATAGCTTGTGGTGTGACAGGAAATGTGGAGCCTTTGTTTGTGTGCCTGCCAGAGCACTTAACTCTCAGATGTGTCTGGCTAACAAGGTTAATATGTAAGGATCTCTTAACAGAAAAGCAGGCTCTGCTGAGATTGTATGATTGTATGCCTATGTGTAGCCGAAAAGAGTTTGGGCAGGTACCACAGAGAGGTATCATGTTTGATCCTCTCGATCAGAGGCGTGATGTGCTCAGGATCAGAAGCAATCCCCTTGAAGCTTGTTTTCATAAGTCTGTGAAGACTAGAGATACATTGGATAGGACCGGCTTTCTGCTGCTTTGCCTTATAAATGCTTAGCTGTTGTGAAGATAAGGTGGAGCTTGCCTTTCAAAATAGGATGAAATGTCTGAATCCAAGAATCCAAGTGGAAATGATGTTGCAAAGTGAATTTATGTCCCTGACCCTCCCCACTCCCATCCCCCTCCACACATACAAAACGTTTCTAGAAAGAATATAATTAAGCATCTGACTGGATTTTTTTCTTTTTTCGGAGTAAGAGAAGCTGTCATTGTTTTGAAAGTAATTTGCTGTACCAAGGTTGCAAATTGCCATAAGCCAGTCTCTATTTGTGTTAATAAAAAAATATATTAAAACACTTGAAGCATTATGTCTTGAATCCTCTGAACCTGATGGTAAGCCTCCATTATGTTGCCATGATCCATTTGAAACTTTGTAAGACATTTTATAGGATCCTGCTTCTTCCCAGTAGTGCTGTTATTTGGTTTTATTTTTTCTTAAAAGAATACATTCATATATTTTTACAAAATCAAATATTACAAATGGCTTTTAATGAAATAGAGAAACCTTTTTACCAAATCCTTTTCTATTTCATCTGTATCTTTTGACATTTACATCTTTACCTCTGCATAATGTGCTTGTAACTTATTTCTGGATTCTCACTCTTTGCCTATATAGTAGATGAAGATTTATCTCTCTCAAGTTATCTTTCCTTTTGACCATATCCTAATACATGGAGATATAACACCATGTTTAAAATTAGTTATATTTCTATTCTTGTATACTTTTTTCCCCCAGAATTAATACTTGCTTTTGATTGTGTTTCTAACCAGATTTAGCTGGACGTCCAAGTTAGCTTTTTTTTTTTTTTTCTTTTGGTAAGGCTTTGAGTTTTTTGAGGCAGTTTTAGGTTCACAGCAAAGTTAAGAAGAAGGTACAGAGATTTTCTATATACCCACTAACCACACACATGTGTGGCCTCTCCCTTTGTCCACACCCCCCATCAGAGTAGTACATTGGTTACAATTGATGGAGCCAGATTAGTACATCATAATCATCAAGGCCTATAGTTTCTATCAGAGTTCACTTTTGGTGTTGTACATTCTGTGGATTTGCACAAATGTATAGTCTCATGTACCCATCGTATTATCATGCAGAGTATTTTCACTGCCCCCAAAATCCTCTGTGCTCCACCTATTCACCCCTTCCCCTAACCTTCCAACACCAACCAACCACTGATCTTTCTTGTCTCCATAGTTTTGCCTTTTCCATAATGAAATATAGAATCATACAATATGTGTATAGCCTTTTCAGATTGGCTTCTTTCACTTACCAATATGCATTTTGGATTTTTCCATGCCTTTTCATGGGTTGGTAGCTCATTTCTTTTTAGCACTGAGTAATACTCTATTGTTTGGATGTTCCACAATTTATCTGCTCACCTACTGAAGGACATCTTGGTTGCTTTCAAGTTGTGGCAGTTATGAGCAAAGCTGGTACAAACATCGTTTGCAGGTTTTGTATGAACAGAAGTTTTCAAATCCTTTGGGTAAATAACACATAACTCAATTGTTGGGTTGTAGATTTCGAGTATGTTAGTTTTGTAAGAAGCCATCAAACTGTCTTCCAAAGTGGCTGCGTGATTTTGCATTCCCTCCAGCAATGAACGAGTCCCTGTTGCTCCACATCCTCACCAGCATTTGGGGTTGTCAGTGTTCTGGATTTTGGCCATTCTGGTGAGTGTGTTGTGGTGTCTCGTTATCGTTTTAATTTGCATTTCCTTGATGATATATGATGTGGTGCATCTTTTCATATACTTATTTACCATCTGTATGTATTCTTTGGTGAGGGGTCTGTTAAGCTCTATGGCCCATTTTTAATTGGATTATTTGTGTTCTTGAGTTTTAAGTGTTCTTTGTGTGTTTTGGATAACAGTATTTCATGAGATGTGTCTTTTGCAAATATTTTGTCCTAGTTTAGCTTTTGATTTTGATCATTTTGTTACTCTTTCTTCAAATGCTCAAACATGTTAGATAATCTACCGATTTATTTATTTATTTTTTCCTGGAGACCTCCCACTCAGAGCCTTCTAGCCTTCCACCCCGTTGCTCCTTTCTGAATGGATTGATTTCTGTTTGCAGCCCCACTGTCATCCTCTTTTTTGTGTTAGATGCCTTATATCCAGGATCTCATATCTTTCATTTTTCTTTATTTTCTCCATTTTCCAGGGCACCCCACATAGCTTTCTGTTGTCTCTGAGTCTTACACACACACAAGTTTTGCAAAAGGAATCAGCTCTTTTTCATCATTAGCTCTCTCTCTGTGGTTGTTACTTCTTCCATTCTCAGCAGCTAACCACGTAAGCATCTGCTTTCTTGTTCTCAAAATGTCTTCTCCACTGATGTCTCTTTTCCATTATCCCCTCCCCCATGAATTTATTCCCATTTTAAATTCCTTTAATATCATTTTCATAAGGTCTGAGGAGAGAAAGAAGGTATATTTCCTTTTTTGTGGGGCTTGCAACTATGCCATGAAGGGAGTAGACCTTACCATACAGGTGTACAGGTAGGGGATGGTTAGAAAGTCCCATCTCGAAATGTATCCAGTTACTGGATTATCTAATCCCCTTCCCTATCTCTTAGTTTACAGCTTCTATTATGCTGTTCCTGATCAAGAGACTAGGAAATAAAAGAAAGAACAACTATCGTATGTATTGGCAATTAACTTATAGCTTTGGGAAGAGATAGCTGTGAAAAACAATGACTAGGATTTTATCTTGTTTTACTGGGTATTTCTCTAGCACCCAAAATTGGGAATTGATTATTTCTGCCTGTCATGTATGCATTCAGCAAAAGTTACTGTGTATTCAATATGGTAAAAATTGTGAGAGATCTATTTCCTATTGCTTCCAAAAACTATTACACACACACACACACACACACACACACACACACACACACACACACATATGCCTCAAGAGTTTATAATACGTATAAGGCCATTTCACCTTATTAAAACAAAATGCAGGTCCCCCAAGTAATTCCACAAAGTGAAACTCTTAAGTTTCCTGTTCAGGTAGGTAGCCTCTGACTGTCTCTAAGAAGGTAGTGGTAAGTGTTCAAGAAATAAACTTAAATGTCACTGTACTTCTATTTTCTCAATGCCAATGATAAAATATAACTATATTCTTTTATAATCTTTGTGGTAAAATACAAAAGGAAGAACTTTTAGTAATATGGACAGAATAAACCCTTTCTATAATTTGAAATTGAAATAACAAAAAAATAGTAAGAATAACCCTTAATTTGTGTACGTGTTCATGCGTGCATGTATGTGTAGATAGAAGCTTTAAAATGCAAAAGGTTAATTTTTAACTGTTTTTTTCTTCTTTTAAGCGATTAGTCTAAGATATTATCCAGTAATTAAATAATCAGGCAGTTTGCCTCTCTACTCATCTTAGATGTCACATATCTTCAGGTTTAATGAATGCCCTCTTTTATTCAAACGTTTAATTATCTTCCATTGGTGGTAGTCTCCACACCACTGTAGCAAAATTTATCATATCAACACAGAGCCCCAGCTCAGCTGGGGAGACTGATGGCTGCACTAAGATATAAACCCTGGAGTAAGGTGAGCAGCCCCACGTACCCTGAGATTGTCTAAAATGGCCTTAGGCAGCTGGAAGGTGCACCAGTTTGACAGATGCAGTTGTGCAGAAAATCAGTATATGGGATAGAATACTGAATATTTACTGTGAATATCCAAAGCATAAATGAGCCTTTTCATCATTATCAACCAAATGGCTGCCTATTTGGTAGCATATGTGTCTATTCTCAAGATTAATCATTCACTTATTTTAAATAAAATAGCTCAACCTCCTCAAGGTCCCTTTATTCTCTGAAGGAATTATGAATACTATGATGAAGATTGCATTTCATGTATTTGCAGGTTCTTACAGCCAGACTAAGACATGCATTGTTACTTTAATTATAACACAAGGAAAGGGAGAAAGAGTGGGAAGGAGGTCTTATCCAATACTGATTGCCCACTATATAACACACTCATTCATTTTCTTATTTAACCCTGTGCCAGATATGTAAATAGAATTATTAGTAATGTGGAGAATTATTATTAATAATAATAATGTGGAGAATTATTAATAATGTGCAGACAAAATTGTGACCAGTGTCATTAAGTAATCTGCCCTAAGGCACTCTGCTAGTATATCATAATGCTAAAATTTAAATCCAGGTTTGTCTGACCTCAAAGCCCGTATTTTTTTCCATTACAGCTTTCTGTATTCCATATGGTTTTTCTCAGCTGTGAGGAAGGTTGTCCTTCATAGAGGAAATTAAGTTCATTGTTGTTTTAGTTGTCCCTTATTAGTATTAACCACAGTTTGGTCTGTAGCCAGAAAATAATCACAGTAAATAAAAGAAGCAGGTAGGAGCCAAATAGAGGTAAAAAGCTAGTCCATTCATCAGCAGGTAACAATAACACTTACTGAAGAGACGCTATCGACCTCGGTGGACTAATTTCAGAACTATTGGCTTCCATTGCAAACTCTAGACACACACCAGTGAATGCAGTTGGTTTCAGTTCCTCAGGGAAATAAACTTCAACAGTAGCAATAGAAGAATCTAAACCAAAGACAACTGGGGAGTAGTTCTTATTTGGGGATTTCTTCAGAAGAAGACTTGCCTCCTTTTGTACAAAATAAATATTCTAGAAGAGTTGTATGTTAATTAATATGTTTGAATTTGAATGATCATTTGAAAGCCATTCCCAGTTGACAGGTAATTTATTGTGAATTATACTTTAAAATTCAAGAAAGAAAAAGGAGGGGTGCCTGGGTGGCTCAGTTGGCTGGGCATCCAACTTTGGCTCAGGTCATGATCTAGCAGTTCACGAGTTCAAGCCCTGTGTTGGGCTCTGTGCTGACAGCTCAGAGCCTGGAGCCTGTTTCGGATTCTGTGTCTCCCTCTCTCTCTGCCCCTCCCCTGCTCATGCTCTGTCTCTCTCTCTCTCTCATTCTCTCTCTCAGAAATAAAGATTTAAAAAAATTTTAATAAAAAAAGGAATCCTGTAATCATTTTGTAATAACAAATTAAATTTCACTTCATTGATTCACATTTCATAGTATTTCAGCATGACTACAATATACTATATCTTTTCTGCCATGTCTGTATTCATGATAACAATTTTAATTTGTTTGTTGGGTTTTTTTTTTTTTTGCTTTTGCTTTTTGCTTTATTTTGAAGACTCTCTGATATCCATGATTCTTTATATGTTAAAAAAAGTACTCTTTCTGTTTATTGTTATATTCAATTCTTCCATTCTACTTGCCTTTCAGAAAATTCAAGTGGTAAATAATAGCTGAAATTTACAACGTAAGCTACACTATAGGAAAAAAAATTAAACCTCTTTGGGTAATTTCTTTAATTCTTTTAGAAATTAGAAAATAATTACGTCTCTGAACAAAAGTTATCAATATGACTCCTTCTAGATCTGTATTGCCCAATATAGTAGCAACTAGCCACATGTAGCTATTCATTTAAATTACATAAAATTAAATAAATTGAAAACTAATTCCTCTGTCATACTAGCCATAATTTCAAAGTCTCAATAGCCACATGTGGTTAGTAGTAACCATATTGGACAGCACAGATATAGAACATTTCTGTCATCATGGAAAGCACTATTATATAGTGCTGTTCTAAATTGTGATATAGAATATAGACCAAGATGACTTCTTTCATCTTTTTTTTTTTTCTGCACGATCCCCAGCAATTTAAAACAGTAATTGCTACCTAGGTAGTGGCCAATAAATACTTGTTGAAAATTGAATGAATTGAATGAGTGACTGGAAAACAGGAAGAATGTAGTTTCAGTTGTAGAATATTTGTGGAAATTTATGGTTAAAAATTAGGTTCAGATCCAGAAAGGTTTTATGCAGTAAATATTGTATAATCATACAAAGTTTGGGAAGCAGGAAATTGGGCTAGATTCTTTTGAAATAATTTTCTATATTTATTGCCAATATTTGCCAGCAATAGACTATCCTATTTAAAAGTCAATTCATTTCTCTTTCTCTAGAGATAGCTATTATTCTTAAGTTGGTTTAAATCATTCCTGTTTATGCTTTTATACTTTATTATGCATTTATGTATTGACAATAATATCTAGTATTGATTAGTATGTTTGTAAAATATATATATAAATAACCACTATGGTAGGGGCGCCTGGGTGGCTCAGTCGGTTAAGCGTCCGACTTCGGCTCAGGTCATGACCTCACGGTCCGTGAGTTCGAGCCCCATGTCGGGCTCTGTGCTGACAGCTCAGAGCCTGGAGCCTGTTTCAGATTCTGTGTCTCCCTCTCTCTGACCCTCCTCCATTCATGCTCTGTCTCTCTCTGTCTCAAAAATAAATAAACGTTAAAAAAATTTTTTTTTTAAATAACCACTATGGTAAAAATATTGCACATTCTCTTCTATAATTCATGATTTTTCCTTCAGTATTATTTTTCATATATTTCCATTTTGATACAGTTAGTACTGAGTGACTCTTTTTCATTGTTCTTATAGCACACAATTTTGTTTATGTCATATTTTAGTTATGGATTTATTTATCAATTTTATTGCTTGAAATTGAGAGAGTTTCCAAAGTTTGGGTAATATAAACAACGTAGTAGTGAACATCCTTATCCATATTTTTGTGTGTGTGCATGTGTGCACTTTCCTAGCCTAGGTCATATACGTAGAAATGTAATTGTTTGCTCACAAGTTTTGAGTGCCTTCAGCTTTACTAGATATTATCAAACTCTTCTCCAAAGTGTTTTACAATTTACAGTTCTCTCCATAATAATTGCAAGTTGTCCTTTCCCAGCAATTTATCAACATTTCTATGGTTGAATTAAGTGTGAAATGCCTGTTTGTATGGATTTTATTTGAGTTTCTTTGATTATTAAGGAAAGTGAGCAACTTGTAGCATAATTATTCTCATTTTCTTTTCTGTCAATTGACTGTTGTTCATTGCTTATTGGAATGTCTTATATACACAACAAATCTTGTTTCCAAGTGTTTAGCTTATCTTTATATTTTAACTTTGTATATGGATTATTTTATTATACAAACATTCTCATGTTTACCAATCTTTACGTTGCTTTTATGGGTTTTTTAAAAAATTATTTCCTCCTTGAATATCATATTTTATTCTTTAAATTTAAATATTAATTTGGGGGAGAACTGACATCTACATGATATTGAGTCCTCTTATTCGTATATATGGATACAGTACATCTCTCCATTGATTTGTATCTTTCCTTAAAATTATGTCATGCCATTAAGGTTATGCATATCTTCTAAAATATGTAGTGTTTTTATTGACACTGCCTTTTAAAAAATATTTTACTTGCTTATTTATGTACATCAACCCTATTGATTTTCGTGTATCAAGCCTATATCCAGTGACCTTGCTGAATACTCTTATTAATTTCAACAGGTTGTCAGTAAATTCCCCTGAGTTTTCTGTGTACACAATTCTATTGGGTACAAATAATTTATCCGTTTCCAATGATTACATATCTTATGACTTCTTGTTTTATTGCATTAGCTAGAAATTCTAGGAATATAGTCCAGAGGCAGTGATAGTAAAGATCTTTACTTGGTTTTCACCTTTAATTATAATATTTCTAAATATTCACTTTTAAGTGTGTCATTTGCTATAGATTTTGGTAGGTATTCCTATCAGGTTAAGGAGGTTCTATTTTATTAATAGTTTGCTTAGCATATTTTTCAAATGAAATACTGGATTGTAGGCTTTTCTACAGATTCTGAAATGCTCATAAGCTTTCTTCTTCCATTAATCTGTTGATGAGATGAATTACATTAATAGATTTTTGTTATTGAACAACCCTTGCATTTATTTGAAAAACTCTGCCTACTCAGGATTTTTTCTTATACATTGCTTGTTACATTTGATAATATTTCATTTTGTATTTCAGCATCTCTAGTCTAAAATCAGAACAGTTTATAACTTCATTTTCTCAATCACGATGGGTATCAAGTTTTCAGAAATCTCAAAATATACTGAGAAACTTTCTCTCCCTCTCCCTGCCTCTCACTTGCACGTACATGTGTCTATAGCTGGTTGATTCTGGAACTAATTTCAGGCTCTTTTATAAAAGATTGGAAAGCTATATTTAATGCCTCTTTCTTTCTCTTTACCTAGATTTGGACACACATGCATTCTATCAGTAACATCTTTTTTTGGTATTTTTCATCTTATGAAATCAACATCACTAAGCTGAATACAAAAAAATCAAAATTGTCTCTTTGTACTGTTTCACACTCCATCTTATCTAAGAATATATTCAATGAAACATATGGACGAGGAAAGATTTTAAAAACTTAAGTGGAGGAAGAAGAATGAAAATCAAACTCCTACCTTTTTATTACCAATAAAAGAAATAAAAAGTAGAACAGTACCATAATCTGTACTGAAGGGAAAAATGAGTTGTATTATCCATGTGCAAATACAGCAAGAGAAAGTAGATATTTTAAAACCTATTAAAAAGTTTAAAATCTTCCAAGTTTCTGTAATTTTTGTTGGTTTAAAAATTTTTTAATGTTTATGTATTTTTGAGAGAGATAGAGAGAAGACAGAGCATGAGCAGGGAAGGGGCAGAGAGAGGGAGACCCAGAATCTGAAGCAGGCTCCAGGCTCCAAGCTGTCAGCACAGAGCCCGACTCCAACTCACGAGCCGCGAGATCATGACCTGAACTGAAGTCGGACGCTTAACCAACTGAGCCACCCAGGCACCCCCAAGTTTCTGTAATTTTTAGTGCTGCTTTTCTACATCATTTTTTCAAGACCATGGACAAACTATGTATTTTTCCATGTTAACGTTGGAATTTGACAGGTGCTCTGTTCCCAGTCGATGTTCACTGCAGTAAGAACAGTGGAGGCAGCAGGTGGCAGCAGCTCCCACTCAAAAAACTGGGAATCACGGCAAGCCATGTAACAGCCTGAGGCCTCCCTTGTAGGCTAGCTAGTTCTTTTGTGTAACTGCTCATTTCAAATATGGGGGGAAATCGATATAATGCAGAAATCCCACTAACTTTGACAAAGCAAATGAGACTTTTTTGTGTGCCTATTTTACGCAGAGAATGAATAACAAATTTATGAATTAGGTGGGTGTACAGCTATTGCCTTTATGCTTTCTACGACCCTCCTTCCTCTTTTCCCCTCTTCTGTCCTAGTGTATTCTTTTGGGTTTCACTCAAGTCTTTCCTTTTTCAGGGAAGCCGGACATCTTTTAACATTTCCCTACATTTTATTAAATGACAATGAATTACAATAATAATAAGCTGATAATATTAGTGACCACTTATTGAACACTTATTATATGTAAGGCTCTCTTCCAGAAGACTTACATATTTTATCTCATTTAGTTCACACAATCATTCAGTGGAGTAGTTACTACTGTTATTACCCACATTTTATAGATATCAAAGCTGAAATGCAGAAAGGTTAATAACTTGCCTAGGGTCACCCAACTAATAGGTAGAAGTGGCTAGAAGACTAATACCAGCTATCTGACCTTGGAACCTAGGCTCTTCACCATTATTCGGGGATATGTTAACCAGGAGACCAATCTCTACCAATAGACAGACTGACAAATATTTTAATTACGCTAAGGAATAGGGCAATTTAAAGTTCATATATTCCAAAACGTCTTTGAGAAGTACTTCCACAGGTAAGAATTTGAGGCCACTGACAGTTCACTATGAAAGGGATGGGCAGCAAATCTCAACTTCTTCACTTACTATCTGTGGAAGCTTGACAAGTTACACCACCACCCAGAGCTTAACTTTCCTAATGTATTAAATGGTGACAGTAACTCTTGAGTGTTATTATGAAGATTGAGATATCATAGGATAGCTCCCAGAATACAGTTAAGTACATCCTCAATTAATATTAATTCACGTCCACCTTCTTGAGTAAACTGTACTGCCAACTATGGATTTCCCTTGGGTAGGATGAGCCTGGAGAATGAGTTAAAGGGGAATGAAGGGAAGTATTCATTAACTGAGGAAGAACATTGCATTATGAATTTTTGTATTTCCCTCAGTGAGTATCTTAAATGATGAGTGCATAACCAATGTATCTTGTTAAGTTGATGACTAAATAAAGTCACAAAATTAAGTAGTCAGTGGATATTTTATGTATGTACAGTCTTTTCAAGCATTTGACATGCATTTTAGAGGACCAAGGTTACCATTACATTCATGTTCCTGAGAAATTATTCACAATTAAGGAAGATTAATGGGAGCCCCTTATTAATTTCTGACTCAGTTTTTATTGTGACAGCATTTTGTGTTCTCTGATATGCTTAGGCTTGTGTTTGTTTGATCATTCATTAAATACCTGATTTATCTTCTAGACCAAAAACAGAAGATGCCTGGGTATTTGCAAAGCCCAACGCCATTCAGGCTGTTGGTGTTATGTCGTTTGGTGAGTATATGGTTTCAAAGGCCCTTTCTCAATATGGAGGCTTCTGTATAATGAAAAAAAAGTTTCGTATTTGTGTCTGGAGAGCAGATGTCCTAAGTTTTAGACTTCCTATTAGCAGCATATGATCTAGTTTGTGCCAACATAAAATTAGGCTCAAACGTTTCTCACTCATCACTAAAGTTTGATTTAATTTGGACAAGTCTCTTCCTCATGCAGACAACTCATTAAAGTCATCTTGTTTCTTAACTTGAAAATCGAGCAAGTGTTGTTATGTGCTTCTTCAAAACCTTGCACACAAAGTATTACAAATTGGCCAGATGTCTAAAGCTACTGTTATATCCCAGATTGGAAAAGAAGCCATGGACTGGAAATATAGTGTTGTTTAGATTTCCTGTAAAACTGGAAGGCCAGTAGGAAATGGAAAATAGGAGAGAAAAGTTGGATAGGCCTGGTTTATATCAAGAGTGACATGAAGAGACTACATAAGCCTAATGTGAGTGAAATTTCTCATTCCTAAAGCCGTTAGAAAGTTATTTTCTGACATAGCTAGTAAATTAACGTATTTGAACTTCAGTAGCATTCCAAAACCATATACATCTCCGAATTTTCAGAAGAAAAAGAGAACCTTAGTGTTTGTTTTAATGACGCTCATTTTGTTTTGTTTGTTTTGTTTTGCAGCATTTATTTGCCACCATAACTGCTTCTTAGTTTATGGTTCTTTGGAAGATCCCACAGTAGCTAAGTGGTCCCGCATCATCCACGTCTCCACCTTGGCTTCTGTATTGATCAGTATTCTCTTTTCTACATGTGGATACTTGACATTTACTGGCTACACCCAAGGTAAAATGAGAGATTCAGTCTCATCATATTTTGCTATTCACATGGAGTGGTTCTGTCACTTCTCATTTTGGGTACAATTATACCTAATGTTCTACTCCGAAGTATCACTAATCTCTTCTGCCCATTCTCTCCTCAACCTTCCTGCCTCTACTGTTTCTGTTTTGTGATTCTCTCCCTTTTAAACTGCTAAACTTATTTCTGTAGTTCATTCTCTCTCTTCTTCCATGCTTTCACTTAAAAGCACTTGAATTCTGGCTTCCCTCCCCACTACCCCCTGCAGCTTCACTTTCAGAAATATCAGTATCTTTCTGCTCTTCAAAGTGAATAATCTTCTTGGTTCTGATTCTCATGCACCTCTGCGAGTCACTTAACGGTTCTGAACATCCTGTCTTTTCTCCCATAGGAGAAGGAGAACCATCATATCATCATTCACTCTGTTCATATTTTTTTTTACTCCCGGAGTGATTGCTCTCTGCTTTTTCCTACCTTCTTTCCCCTTCTCCCCCACCCACCCCCTCCATTAACTGGCTCAGGCAAGTTGCCTTCTTTTCTCTGAACAAATTCTCTGGCGATTGCCCTTGTTTTAAACTCTAGTCCAGACCTATCCTTTCATTTCCAGTCTCTTGCCTGCAGGACCTACCTATTTAGTTGTCCTGTTCTTACCTTAAACACAGAACATCATCTTTCACACAAAACCAGCCCCTCCCCTCCTTCCCTCCTCCCTCAGGGCACCACTCCACACTGAATTTACTTCTCTTTTCCCTGTTCACCCAGGCCCAACAACCGAATGGCTCTCTCTTCTGCTTCCTTTGACCTGTGCGTTCACCCCTCCGTGTAGTGTAATATCCAGGGTAATCTGACAGCCCGCTAAATGCTGTGATTCAAACATGTCACAGCTTTTGCAGGTCTATTATCTCATTTGACCTTGAAACAACCCTATGAAGGTAAGTGGAATAACTAGTTTTACCCCCTGCTTAGAACACAAAGAGGTGAAGGAACTTGCCCAAACTGGATGGTGACAAAGTAGAAAACAAGTTTCCTGACTCCCAGTCCAATTTTCTTTCCATTCTCTCTTGCTGTCTACCCCATTTTGGTCAGGTGTGACCCATTAAAAGCTGTCTCTTATCCTCCAGACCCTCTTCCCTTAGTTGTCAGATGACACTAGGTAGTCTTGAGTGAGTGGTCATTGTTTCAAATAGAGGTTACTGGTGACTATGATGATAGGTGGGCATTTTTCAAATAATGAAAAAAAGTAAAAATGCCTTCAAAACAAAGTGGTTAGGATAATTCCAGTGCCATCAAAAATATAATACAGGCATATGCCATTAGAGTGCAGTAACAAAGTGATCGTGAACATCCTGATAAAAATTGTGTTTCAGAACATTGCCATATATCACTGTTGCTGTATCATTTGCCAAGGTGAATGGCCTGTAGGCTCCAGTCTGTACAAAACCTTGGTTTTTAAATGCCTTCTCTGTAAGACATAAATCCTTTATCTTAGTCACACCTTCCTAATGTTGTTATCAGTGGTAATTGCTTAGATATAATTAAATCTTTATATAACAATGCTGACAGGTTGGTTTGGGTTTGGGTTTTTGTGTTTTTTTAACCTAGCTATAATTCCCGAAAATACACTTAGACTCAAGCTGGAATAAGCTGACACTGTTCCTTCAGGCTGTTTCATTTTAGGCAAATCTGGTCTTATCTGTGCACGCTGCGTGCTTCCTTTCTTTTCCTTCTTAGTAGATAAATTTCAGCTTGTGAGGCACTAAGGACTGCAGGTTGCTCTTGACGTTCTAGGCACTTTTGAAAAGGGGCAGGGCCCATTTTGTAGAGAAGATTAGTGAACAGGGACTTTTAGTTCTCTTTCTCAGAATGGTGGAACCTTTTCAGTCAACCTTGGAACAGGCCTCCGCCACGACTGCTCTGTGGTTTAATCCCTTCTGCCCTAAGGGACACTAGACAGGAATGTGCATTTGTTCTAATTGACAGGAGGAGGGAGAAGAGTCATTAGAGTCTTGGCAGAGCCAAGTCATTTAGCTTTTTAAAGAAAAAAAAAAGGACAGAAATACAGTTTTGTTTTCTTTTTAAACAGTATGGTAGTGTGTGACTTTGATCTGATATCCTGTTCAGTCTAATTGGAAAACGTGACCAAAATTTTAAAATGTAAGCATATTATATTTAGGAAATGAACAGGCCCAAATATTGTTTGTTTCAGTTCTGGGAAGCCTTTTGCTGCCATGACTTCTGGGCCCTCGTTAGATCCCTCCATTTCTTCATAGATGTCTGAGAAAAGACAGTGTCGAAATAGGAATTGGTCCGGGGCGCCTGGGTGGTTCAGTCAGCTAAAGCGTCCAACTTCCGCTCAGGTCACCATCTCACGGTTCGTGAGTTCAAGCCCCGTGTTGGGCTCTGTGCTGACAGCTCCGTCTGTGTCTCCCTCTCTCTCTGCCCCTCCCCCGTGTGCATGCTGTCTGTCTCTGTCTCTCTCCGTCTCTCTCAAAATATATAAACATTAAAAAAATTTTAAAAAAAGAATTGGTTCAAGGTGTACATGGTCCATTGTTTAGTGTGGAACTAATTAAATATAATGCTTTTCCTCAGAAATAACCATATTTCCACACTTTTAAATCAGTGCTCTTACACCAAGGTTGATCCGATACCATGAAAGGTAAATTCTTGCTGTGACAGGGGGTTTGTGATTGAACCCTATAGCGTGGTCTACAGGAAATTCAGCTCCCCAGATGTACTGGTCTACTCTTCCTTTCAGGATTGCCCTTGATCTAAGAATAACATTTCAAAAGGAAATTTGTTTATTTTAACATACTTTTTTTTTTTTTAATAACGAAGTCACTTATTTACCAGAAACAAAGACCAGAAGCAAGTTTATAAAACCAGTGTACAAGAATTTAGGGAGTTGATTCAGGTGTCAGAAGACAATGGATAAAAGTATTTTTCAGATGTTGATACACATTTAAGGCACATCTACTAAAAACAAACAATGAGAGTAAGGGAAAAACTACTAGTTATAAAATCATCTTCAAGTTGGCACAGGTACTAGTTTTAATATCAGTCAATAATTATAGAGTTATCGAATGCAGACACGCTATATTTAGACTTGGCAGTCTGTTCCATTGATTAAATGAAGTTTCTGCAGCTTGACTTACATGATAAATACCCATTATCTGATTTGTTAGGTGTTTATCTCAAATATTCAGTTGAAATAAATCTATTTTATATTATTCTCTAGGAGACTTATTCGAAAACTATTGCAGAAACGATGACCTGGTAACATTTGGAAGGTTCTGTTATGGAGTTACTGTCATTTTAACGTACCCAATTGAATGCTTTGTGACTAGAGAGGTAAGCACAGTTCCTTTCCAACACTTTATCTAGTTGATCCCTCTACTACATTTAATTCAGGAAGACTTGTAAATAATTTAATCCTGCAAATTTGCAAGTGCACGATGAGGAATAGAAGTTATAAAATTTTCTTTTTCAACCAGTGTGAAGAGAATTTCATACTCAAATGCTTACAAGTTATTTTTTTCTAAAACTGGATTTGAAGATCACGTTTGGTGGTTTAGTTTATATTAGCATAAGTATAAATATTTATACAACTGCATTCCAAAATGAATGCCAGCCTTTAATAGGGCCAAACTAAGTTGTTTTTCCTTAAAAACATTCTTACAGAGAAATTAAGTACTGAGATTTAAAACATGTTTTACAGAATTGTCCTTTTGCTAAGATTGTTTTAGAAGTCAACATGTATTCAGGCACCTTGGAATTTTGATCAGTTGTGTTATTTTTAAAAAATGAAAATATCTTACTGTACATGGAAAACCAAAATCAATTTAAGCCATTAGTTTTACAGATATATTTCATTTATATATTTATCCAAGTATATTTATCTCTATTTTACACCATGTAAAATGATAGAGATGGTATATTACACATATATGTTTTTGTGATGTATTTGTACTATATATATATATATATATATATGTGGATTTGTGAAGGATGATTAAGTGAAAAAAGAACTCACTCTTTTTGTGTAAACTTGGATGACATGGCTTGTTGGGAATCCCTTATACAGTCAGCGAAAAATCCACTGTACGAGTCAGCAGAAAAACATGATCCTGTTTCACAGTGGTTCTTTCAGCAATCACACTGAAAAGGGCTTAGTTTTAGGATCTATTCCTAGAGGCTGTTTACACAGTGCGCCACGTGAATGGGTCTAATGTGTGAAGTGAAATGCCTAAACGCCACAGAGCTTTAAATACGCTAACTGATCGGCTGGCTTCTAGAGGAAGACCAGTGCCTACCTTACGCCTTTTCTGGGGTAAGGAACTGCTCAGGGAAATAGAATAAGGAAATATTAAGCACTATGTATGTCCTTTACAATTAGCACTTGTCCTCACTTACAAATGTGTAAATCACAAGCCCGTTCTCCAACTTGAATATAAGAGAGAAGTATACTGAACTTTACTTTTATGAAGATTTTTTAAAATCTAAGAGCCTGTAAGGTATTTGCTGTTGTTGGATGCAGGAAATGGTTTTATTTTAGCTTCTGCCCAGTACTTTGGGTTCAAATCTGATCTCTAGATCAGCAGTAACAGATGGTACATTCTCGTGTGGTTTCTGGTGAACTGCTTATGGACCATCTGAATCACTCCACCTGCACAGCTTATGTCTTCAGTACTTGGAACTTGTGTTTCCTCTCTAGCTGCCATGACAGGAAGACAGAACTAAATCAAGATCTCTGCCATGGTAGCAAATACGAGGCAGAGGAACCTCAGATATACTTCATTCATTCACTTCCTTTTTCTCTCTCCTCTGTCCACACACACACACACACACACACACACACACACACACACACAGTCAAAGCCATTTCTATTCATAGGTTAAGTAGCCAGCCACATAAAAGGATGCCAGAAAGCCTGCCCAGACCCCTAATGAATGTCTCTCACTAGCCTGCTGCACTTTCTACTCTTAGAATTTTGTCAGATGCATCTACAAGAATGAATTTTAAATATTTGGAAAAACATTACCAATTGTAAAACCATAAATAAGTAAAAGTTATTAGTATCCCCATTAATTATTAGCAGAGTTATGGCCGTATCCAGTCTGTGGGGAATGCTACTTATCTAGGAATATTACTTAGTACAGCTTGGAGGGTTGGCTTCATTAAGACTTTCTAGGGGCGCCTGGGTGGCTCAGTCGGTTACGCATCCGACTTTGGCTCAGGTCATGATCTCACAGTGCGTAAGTTTGAGCCCCGCGTCGGGCTTGTGCTGACAGCTCAGAGCCTGGAGCCTGCTTCAGATTCTGTGTCTCCTTCTCTCTCTCTCCCCTTTCTCCGCTTATGCTCTGTCTCTCTCTGTCTCAAAAACAAATAAACATTTAAAAAAATTAAAAAAAAAAAGAATTTCTAGCATCTGACCTTCTACCATTTTCAACTCTTGTCTCAGAGGTTCCCTTGCACAGAGTCAACCCTGTTCAGACTGTCTCCTCCTTGTCTCCCATAGGTATCTTTCCTGTTCTTCTTACCTCTTTTGCTCTTTTCACATTGTTGCCTCAGTCTGTAATTCTGCTCTAAATCCTACCCGTGTTTCAAACCCTATCTCAAGCCAAGGTCAGACAGGCATATTTCAGAATTGCTGTAGAGCCAATTACTCTCTAAGAAAGATGGATCTAAGTAACTAAAGCTCTTTCTGTTCTAAATTCTATTTGATTATTTTATCCAGGTATAAATTGATCACTATTTGCTTTTTTAGATGGGTTGAATCTCTACAATCTACTTTCATTCAAATAATCTAAATAGCATCTGTAGTTTCTGTTAGTGGCAGTCTTATTGAACTCATACTTTTTAAGGCAACTTCCCAACATCATTCTTACACTTAAGAAATAGGTTTTTTTTCATACATTATTATACCATGTTCTGAGGCTGTAAGATAACCTACTGCCTATATAATAATTCAACAAAGAATATTTGTTGTTGAAATGTGTATGCATATGTGTGCAAGTACTTCAGAAATATAGGATGTTCATATGGCTTAAGATTTGATTGATTGCCTTACTGGTAGTGTTTTATATAGTCCTAAATGCTATAATATGATATACTTACTTAATAAGTCCTCCATGCCTCTGAGAATCCCTCTCTAAATAATGTGTTTATTTGGCAGGTAGTTGCCAATGTGTTTTTTGGTGGGAATCTTTCATTGGTCTTCCACATTATTGTAACAGTGGTTATCATTACCATAGCCATGTTTGTGTCATTGCTGATTGATTGCCTTGGAATAGTTTTAGAGCTCAATGTAAGTACAATTAAAATTTACACCTTTTATCCTAAAAATAAAAATCTCTTTAAAAAGAATGTTTACATTTAACAAAGGTTCTATTTTCCTTAACAAAGGTTGCACTTTCTGAAATGGAATGAAAATGTGTTCATTATGTTATAATAAATATTAGAGTGATGATATTGTCTACTTTATAGAACTATGTACTTTTTTAAACATTTACTGATTTTTTTTTTTATTTTCAGAGGGAGAGAGTGGGGAAGGGGCAGAGAAAGAGGGAGAGAGAGAATCCCTAGGAGGCTCCATGCTGCCAGCACAGAGCCTGATGTGGGGCTTGAACTCATAAACCATGAAATCACAACCTGAGCTGAAATCAAGAATCAGATGCTTAACCGATTGAGCCATCCATGCACCCCTATAGGACTATATACTTTTAGAGCAGTGGTTCTCCAGTGGGGGAAATTTTTCCTTACCCAGCAAACAGTTTTGGTTGTCACAGTTGGGTATGTGGGTACCACTGGCATCTATTGGGCAAGGTCTAGGGATGCTGCCAAAGACTCCACAATGCACAGGACAGCCCCCATCATAAAGAATTACCCAATCCAAAGTGTCAGTTGTGCTGAGGTTGAGACACCCTGGTTTGGAGCACTTTTTCATATTTTATTTTCTTTTTTTTAAATGTCTATTTACTTACTTTGAGAGAGAGAGGGAGGGAGAGAGAACGAGTGGGGCAGAGACAGAGAGAAAGAGAGAGAGAGAGAGAGAGAGAGAGAGAGAGAAAGAATCCCAAGCAGTCTCCACACGGAGCCTGACACGGGGCTCAATCCCATGGCAGTGAGATCATGACCTGAGCCAATATCACGAATCAGATGCTTAACCCACTGAGCCACCCACGCGCCCTTCATATTTAATTTTCTGTAATAAATAAACATTACCAGGGGGCCTGGGTGGCTCAGTCGGTTGAGCATCCGACTTTGGTTCAGGTCATGATCTCATAGTTTGTGAGTTTGAGCCCCACATCGAGCTCTGCACTGAAAATGCAGAGCCTGCTTGGGATTCTCTCTCTCCTGCTCACTCTCTACCCCTTGCTTGCTCTCTCACATCCTCTCTCTCTCTCACACAAAAATAAATACACATTTAAAAAATATTACTAAAATAACTATATATTACGTGGATCTGGAAGTTCCCTTGTTAAGTAAGAGTAGGTCTAGAGAGATTCATTAAATATGTGTGAATGAAGAGTTATACCCCACATTCACTTCCCACAGCCCAAGTTCTTTTTCTTTAACGTATTTTTTTTCCTTCTCTAGACCTTTCCCTTGTAATCTGTACTGCCATCTCCCAAATCTAGGTGCTTGTGATACCACATCTGAATTAATACTGGTTTTTTGCCTCAACTAGCACATATTTAAGTTCTGCTTCCAGTGTATCATAATAATGCTTAAAAATGTCTACTTTCCTACCAGAGCAGGCATAAATTCTGTTGCCTCTATAATCTGACCCCATGCCTTCTGTGGAAAGTTATTTACCATTTACTTCCCCAAATCTACCCTTAGCTCTAGTCAATCTTATTTTGGGCCTCTGAGTAAGCCATATTAATTCTTTCTTTCATCCTTTGGCTTATATATATTCTTTCCTATAATTATTATTTTCCTTTCATTTCCATCCAAATATCACAAAGATTTAAGATCTAGTGCAACTTCTAATTCATGTATTTGTTGATCAAATATATATTATTCCTATATAATTGAAACACAGTGATGGGAGGAAATCAGAAAGGATCCATGCTTTCACGGAGCATACAATCTCACAATTAAACATGAAAAGTTCAGCTACTATATAAGTCATGAAGAAGAGAAATGAAAGTAGATGGATTCCCAGAAAACATTTATAAGAAAAGATTGACAGGATTTGGTGACAAAGAGGGACAGAGGGACACATCAAGAATGACTCCTTGGTTCTACTTTGTGGAGCTGGGACAATGATGCCCCCTGATGTGAAGTGAATAGAAATGGATCTACCACTTTAGAGTCATTAATCTTCCTCTTCTCCAATCCTTATGGAATTTCTGCTCAGAATCCCACCACTTGGCATTTATTAATTATGCACCACAAGGAGGGAGGACTTGTACAGATGGAATCCCAAGTCATTATTTACTCACTCTATTGAGAGTTGAGGGATAGATGAAGGCATTATTGTCTGTGCAAGACACTGTTCCCTCCAAATGCCATTTGGATTTGAAGTTCCAGACAAAAGCAGTGGAGGATTCAGTTAGTAATACACTACTGGGGATGTTCTTATAGCAGAATATATGAAAAGTAGGGAGTAGGCAGCTTCTCAAAACCACAGGATCCTGGGGAATGATCTATCCCACCAGCAATGGAAAGAAAGCTCATAGGAGAGATACACAAATATTAAAGGTAACTTTCACCTACTTCCCAATTTTGCATAAACCAAAGACTATTAGGTTCATTCAAAATCATTTTATGTTCCAACCTTGATCTATGATCTATGTAAGTGGATGACTACTACCTTAATGCACTAACTTGATTTGTGTATCGTTATCATGTATCGTGTGTTGTTTAAACTGTCTGTAAGCTTGCCTTCCCTACCAGAGAGTAAGTTCTTTGAAGACAAGTATGATACTTAGCTATTTCATCCATCCTCCACAGTATATGGCATAGTACTAAGAACACAGTGCTCAAATTACTGCATGGGCTATTGCCCCTTGGGATCACAGATCAGGAACTATTTCTACAATCGTTCCTGAACATAAGGGGTATTCATCAGCATAGCACCAGGATACTAAGTGTTACCAAAAAATGATGGTATTGACAGTGACATTAATCTTTCATCTGTGCTGAGGATATGATCAACATAATGATCCCCAGGTCTGTTATTTCTTACTTTGTTAGATGTCTCATTTGAATTCATATTTGGTTGTGTGTGGGCTTTTTTAATATTGTAGGATTTTGGTATGAAAAATATGTTTATCAACTGCTTGATCACTTAGTACATGTTGATAGCCTAACTGTTCCCTTTAAGTTAAGCAAGCATATACACATTATTGATTTTTTAGTAATGATCTATTTTTGTAAATTTGACCATAACTTTCTGTTAATTGCTTATCTCCATGATACTTGCACAATAAAATTGTAAGCATTTAATTACATTAAAGAGTACCTATTGTACTTACGTTGAAAATTATTTGCAGCTAAGACAGAATTCTAGTATTGTAGAATAATCAGAGAAGAATATTGGGTGAATGTCTATTATAAGGTCAATATCTGAGCTGGTTTTAGAAAACGTTTTACAGATTTAAAGCATGATTCTAGATCTTTAGCTTTTTAAAAACCTGGTCATATAGTTATTCATAAAAAGACAATTAAAGCAGAGTGCTAAGTTGTCTGTTATGATATACTAAACCCAAGACAATTACACTAATTTTAAAGAAATGAACCCACAACTATATGGTCAATTAATTTTGACAAATCAGGAAAGAATATCCAATGGGAAAAAGACAGTCTCTTCAACCAATGCTGTTGGGAAAACTGGACAGCAACATGCAGAAGAATGAAACTGGACCACTTTCTTGGTGGACCACACACCAAACAAAAAAATAAGTTCATATTGGATTAAAGACCTAAATGGGAGAGTTGAAACCATAAAAATCCTAGAGGAGAACACAGGTAGTAACCTATTTGATATTTCCCATAGCAACTTCTTTCTAAATATGTCTCCTGAGGCAAGGGAAACAAAAGCAAAAATAAACTATTGGGACTATGTCAAAATAAAATGCTTCTGCACAGCGAAGGGAACAATCAATGGAACCATAAGGCAGCCTACAGAATGGGAGAAGATATTTGCAAATGGCATATTTGATAAAGGGTTCATATCCAACATATATAAAGAACTTATAAAACTCAACACCCAAAAAAATGAATAATACTATTAAAAACGGGCAGAAGACATATAAATGATGGCCAACAGACACCTGAAAAGATGCTCAACATCACACATCATCAGGAAAATACAAATCAAAACTATAAGGAGATACCACCTCACACCTGTCAGAATGGCTAAAATTAACAACACAGGAAACAGCAGGTGTTGGCGAGAATGTGGAGAAAGGGTAACCCTCTTGGACTATTGGTGGAAACTGGTGCAGCCACTCTAGAAAATAATATGGAGGTTCCTCAAAACATAAAAAATACAACTACCGTATGATCCAGCAATTACACTACTAGGTATTTACCTAAAGAATATAAAAACACTAATTCAAAGGGATTCATGCACCCCAATGTTTACAGCAGCATTATCTACAATAGCCAAATTATGGAAACAGCCCAAGTGTCCATCGATTGATGAATGGATAAAGAAGATATGATATGCATATACAATGGAATATTATGTATCCATAAAAAAGAATGAAATCTTGCCATTAGCAATGACATGGATGCAGCTAGAGAGTAGAATGCTAAGTGAAATAAGTCAGAGAAAGACAAATACCATCTGATTTCACTCATATGTGGAATTTAAGAAACAAAACAAGCAAAGAGGAAAAAAGAGGGAGACAAACCAAGAAACAGACTTAACTATAGAGAACACACTGATGGTCACCATAGGGGAGGCGGGCAGGGAATTGGGTTAAATAGGTTATGGAGATTAAGGAGGGCACTTACTGTAATGATCACCTGTGATGTATGGAAGTGTTGAATCACTATATTGTATACCTGAAACTAATATCACACTCTGTTAACTAACTGAAATTTAAATAAAAATTTTTAAAAAGAAAAGCTGAGATGGGCAAAAAAAAAAATAAATCATTTTGTGAGAATGTAATAAAATTGAGGATATCCATTCTTTTACAGATCACCTGAGCATATGTTTTTTCAATCGACAGAAGTCTTTTGGCATGCAGAACATGTGCAGGTCTTTACTCAACTCCCTTCTGTGTGGACATTTGTCATGTTTAATAGAGCCAGATGAGGTGTTATTTCTCTCAATAACTAATGTAGGCTGGACCATGCAACACTTTGGATGTACCTCAAGTATGCTGTGTTCCACTTCCGAATGACAGTGTGAGCTAATATGTACTGATTATTTACTCTGTACAAAGTGTTTTGCATGCATTATCTTCCTTGATCTGTATTAGTTTTACAGATGCAGAAACTGAGGCACAGAGTGATTAAATAGAGTAATTAAATAGTTCAGGGGTGCCTGGATGGCTCAGTCAGTTAGGCGTCTGACTTTGGCTCAGGTCATGATCTTGCAGTCCGTGAGTTCGAGCCCCGCATCGGGATCTGTGCCGACAGCTTGGAGCCTGGAGCCTGCTTCAGATTCTGTGTCTCCCTCTCTCTCTCTGCCCCTCCTCTGCTCATGCTCTGTCTCTCTCTCTCTCTCTCAAAAAATAAACATGAAAAAAAATTTTTTTAATAGTTCACACTAGTTGTAAGTGCAGAATCTAAATTTGAACACAGGCTTTCAGACTCTGTAGTCCACATTTTTAAAAAAATTTCCTTTAAATTATGTAAAATCAGTAAGTTCATTTCTCTGTCCACTTTTTTTTAAATTTTTAAAAAAAAATTTAAATGTTTATTTATATTTGAGAGAGAGACACACACAGAGTATGAGCAGGGGAAGGGCAGAGAGAGAGGGAGAGACAGAATCTGAAGCAGGCTCTGGGCTCTGTGCTGACAGCTCAGAGCCCGATGCGGGGCTCAAACCCACTATCTGTGAGATCATGACCTGAGCCGAAGTCAGACACTCAACCGACTGAGCCACCCAGGCACCCCACTCTATCCATTTTTTAAGTTAAAAATCGATGCACTGAATTTACCTATAAGTGAGGTTAAGAGTAATCCATAATATATATATATATATATATGGTTAGACTTTAATAATGGGTTAAAATAAATACTAGATGAAATAAAATGGGACTGAAAGCTTTCATCTAAATTGATGTTTCACTAATATCTTTTATCTTAGTTAATAATTGTACTTTAAGAATTCTACTGTGGCTTCTGAATCATCACTAAGTAGACTAATGATCTTCACTGATGAGATAATGTAATAGAATCAAACCTTCGGTTTGCAAATTTAGGGAAATGCTGTTACTGTAACTAAAATAATAGAGGATAAATTATTTGGGGTTATATTAGTTATTTAATAAAAAGCAAAACCCTATTTAGAGCTTCGCTTCCCTTTTATTACATTGTTTTTATGGCAGTAGACAATAATGACGTATTTTCCAAAGGAAATGCACCCTCAATTTTAAAGGATTCATTTTAGAAGCAAATAAAATAAATATAAGTCCCATTCTTGGTAATAAAAATCCAGCTTCTTGGCACTGATGTTGCTATTAGAGAAAAGAGGTATCTGCAGTAATTGGGCCCTATGGGTTTCTACTTGCAGCAGTACAAAGAGAAAAGATGAAGCAGCTGGGGCCTGTGGCCACAGTAACCAGCCCAACAAGCATTGTGTACAGCTTAAAGTAGAAGGAAGCAAGCAAGCCAATTACCCAGTGAGAGCCAACGTGGAGAGATACAGTCATCAGGGTGAGCAAGGCATAGTCGGAGCTGCCAAAGACCTCCTGAGCTAGAGAGAATTTCTCTTTAAGGTATAGGAATACATTTCATGAGTCCAAATTGATTATGAAGTAGAAATTCAGAAGACGTATAAGCATTCTTTTGTTTAGTTTTCAGCTTTCTTGCATCATTTCAGAGGTTTATATTCTGGTAGGAAAATTTAGATACTTTTCCAATTTGAATTGCCAGTGAAAATCATCAACACCTTCTGTCATTTTCTTTAGCAAACTCCAGAATGCCCTGGCGTCAGTTGTGTCATTATCAAAGGATAGTGCTGCCCTGCCTTTATAAATAAGGCTGTATTTTATTGTCCCTTGAAGAGAGACAGACAGAATCCCAAGCAGGCTCTATGCTATCAGCGCAGAGCCCAACATGGGGCTCAAACTCACTAACCGTGAGATCACAACCCGAGTCAAAATCAAGAGTCGGACACTTAACCAACTGAGCCATCTAGGTGCTTCTTATTCTCCCTTAACGAACAGTTATGATATTTACATCCTGTCAAGCAGTTCCAAAAATTATTCCAAAGCCAGTGGTGTATATCTCACACAAGGCTATATTAAATAGATCAACGAAGCTGGACGAATTTACAGGGAATAGAGCAGGTGGAACCACTCTGTAATTCTACTGATGGTCTTGGGTCCTAACAACAACCTCTAGCAAGACTGAGCTTTCAAATATTAAGAAAGTAACTGTTATCTAGACAAGATACCCAACTGGACTTCTTCCAGTACAAACATCAGCTATATAGTTTTCCCACTAATTGCTACTTTCTCAACTCTTAAGAATTATAACATAAACAGAACACCCATTGCTTTAGACTGCCCAGCAAGTTAGGTTTGGAAAGAGTCCCAAAATGCTGACTGATGACAGCTTCTTAGCAGCAGCTGGTGGCGGTTTTCATCCTGATAGTACTCTCAACACTCTGAAGTTCCAGATGAATTGGCATTCCCTGTTTGTTCCTGTAAAGAGAAGAGACTGTACATATACACATCCCCATACCCACATACATATATTTATATCTTAATTACTTTTTCATTGTTTTCAATTTTTTTTCAAAGAAACCAAAGGGTAATAATTATCATAAACACAGACCGGGTTCTACAGTATTTTTCATAACTTAAAAACATTGTCAGTTTCAGGTGTTATGATACAGCCTAAGGAATCCATAATTCATTCAATTCTTGCCAAATGAAAACTAATTCTTTATATCTGTGTACCTTGGTAGGTACTTATTTTTATGCAGGTTCTATGAATGACAAAATTACAATGTCCTTATATTTTGTATTAGAATACAATGTGGGGTGGGGGGGGGCGCCTGGGTGGCTCAGTTGGTTATACATCCAACTCTTGCTTTCGGCTCAGGTCATGATCTCATGGTTTGTGAGATTGAGCCCTGCCTTGGGCTCTGTGCTGAGTGTGGAACCTGCTTGGTATTCTCTCTCTCCCTCTCCCTTTGCCCCTCCATAGCTCATGCTCAGTCTCTCTCCCTCCGAATAAATATATAAACATTAGAAAAGAAAAAGAATACAATTTGGCGCTCTTTTCTCATTCTTTATCTCTGACTGTAGATGTATTTTCCATGAAGTGTGGTCCCTCTTAATCTCCAAATTTTCAGATACTGCCTGAATACTCTCATTTCATTTCTCTGCACTTCTGTTTTTGTAAAAAATAAAAAAAAAAGTTATAGTTTTGGAATCATAGTCGTAATATTTCTGGTATAAGGATGGTACTTAGTGTAATAGTAATTTTAGTAAATGATAATATTGAGAAAATATTTCTTCTAAAACTGTTTTAAGGTATAATCTGTTTTTACATCATCCAGCTTCAAAATCAGTTTTCTGTCATTTTTCCTTGGAGAAAATCTGCTAAAATCATGTGTCAAACCACAGGTGATAGGTGTATAGGGTTTCATTATACTATTCTTTCTACTTTTCTGTATATTTACAAATTTCCATTATAACTGTTTCAAATATAGCAAAACATATTTTAAGGAAAGCTTGCTTTTAATTCTAAACCAATATCATATTTGCTATTGAGTGTGTTTTTAAAAGTTGTGTTTTATGGCTTAAGAGAATGTCATTTGTGGTGCGCCTGGGTGGCTCAGTCGGTTAGGCATCTGACTTCCGCTCAGGTCATGATCTCATGGTTTGTGGGTTCAAGCCCCACCTGGGGCTCTGTGCTAACAGCTCAGAGCCTGGAGCCTGCTTCGGACTCTGTGTCTCCCTCTCTCTCTGCCCCTCCCCCACTCATGTTCTGTCTCTCTCAAAAATAAATAAATGTTAAAAAAATTTTAAAGAGAGTATCATTTGTTGTGTAATTATATTTGTTATATCTTAGTAATATGTGTTATATTTTGTTTACTATATAATTCACATTTAGTATAATTTAAAAACTCTATAGTGCCTAAAATGCATTAAATTTTAACATTATTTCATGTGTTAGTGTCTAGTGCATATTTAGCCTCAAGGGGAAAGTATCTTTTCTTTTAAGTCAATAACTCTTGGTATTTTTATAATAGACAACACTACTGCCCATAATTTTCAATCTGACATGCCCCCTCAAGTTGGACTTACCCATAAGCTAATGTGGGGGAGGGTGAATGAGTCATAGTCATTTAGTTCTGTCAATTTTCTAGAGTAATTAATGTGTTTGGTTTTACTTGAAAGAGAATTTAGAAATGCTATTTCATGTTAAGTGCCCTCGGGTAATAGTTATCTTTTTTTATTCCAAGGGGCACCTACTTTCATACACAATGAAAAAAAGAGGAAAGATAATATCCCCTACACACTTCCCAATAGTCCCCTCTTATACACAAATGACAAATAGACCTCTCATATTTGAACAGCATAGTAGGTACTCAGTAATTTGAGATAATGAGTATAAGGAAATATGATGTGACTGAAAACATGGGATGTTTCAAGAGTTTGCCAGAAATTGACCTTGCCATCTGTTTTATTTTCGAAATTATTTTCTGATCATGTTTTTCTTAGTCTGATATACTATTATGTTATTTTACTATTCTCATTTGTAAATACATTATCAGAAAGGGGAAAACCTATTCCTAAGTCTCCCTTGGATTATTTTTCTTTCCTTTGTTTGATTCAACTAAACCTATTAAACTTTTAATATGTACAATGACAAATATATTTTGTAAATGTTTTTTTAAAACCTGTCCAAGGAATGCTCCGTTCAGTAACATATTGTTATTTCTTGTTTTCAATATGCAGGGTGTGCTCTGTGCAGCTCCACTAATTTTTATCATTCCATCAGCATGCTATCTGAAACTCTCTGAAGAACCGAGGACACACTCAGATAAGATTATGGCCTGTGTCATGCTTCCTGTCGGTGCTGTGGTGATGGTTGTTGGGTTTGTCATGGCCATCACAAATCCTCAAGATTGCACCCACGGGCAGGAAATGGTCTACTGCTTTCCTGACAATTTCTCCCTCACAAACATCTCAGGTTCTCATTTTCAACTGACAACACAACCTTCCATTTTAAATATCAGTATCTTTCAATGAGTTGACTACTTTAAAAAGTATGTATGTTTTCATAGACTTCTAAACTGTAACATTCACACGTTTTTAGTCCGTGTATTACAAAATTATCATTTTGGTATTTATCAAGATTTGGTTTTCTTTAGTCTTTAGACCAATATAAAAGATAAAGAAGAAAAGAAAATTGTATTTTATTATTTTATTTTAAACAAAATAAAAAAATGTTTAATGACTCTGCTGCACTAATCTTAATTGCAGGAGGAAAAGTGAAGGCCTTGGCACTTGCTGCCATCCTCTCGAAGCATCATTCTTGTATTTGATAGGGGAGCCAACATATTGCATTCCAAAATAAGTAGATGATTGTGGGTTGGAATTTTGCATACATATCCTTTACAAGAAAAAATTGTTGTGTGTTTTAAAGTTTATGGAATCGAAGAGAAAGGAAAGTGAAAACTACTGAAGGGAACAGATATCCCAAGAGCAAAGTGAACGTTTCCATTATAATTTCAACAGCATCCCTTGTTTAGAAGGGAGTGAATCCCTGGAGAAGTGAGTAAAGTTCTTCCTGTGTTAAGAAGCATGAATAATAGACTGTACAGAGCAAGATGTGTGAGGAATAAACATTACCTCTCAAGTTTGGATCCTGTGAGAATACAATGGTAGTGCCATTAAATAGATTATAAAACGGGGCGGGGGGGAATCCACAAGTTTCTCTGAGGCACAAGCCCAAGAGATGGGTTATGTGTCAGCTTTGGACCCTTTGATTTCAAGTACTGGTGAGAGTATACAACTGGAAGCTGAAATCGGAGACTAGACCCTTTCAAGAAGAATCGGGGCTACGGAAGACGTTTTCTTACTCCTCAGTGATCCTCAGGGAGATTCTCAAGAGTGCTTGTTGACTGGATTTTCCTGACTAGACACTGAAATGGAGTTTGGCATGCAGGGTATTTATTAAGGATCATCACTAACAGGAGAGAGGAGGAATGCAGCATCGGGAGGGCAAGATGGAACTGTAGCACAGGCCAACAAAGCCTCAGCCAAGTCCATGGGGAAACTAGAGCATCTGTGGCCCTTCAAGACTTGTCCCTGTTCAGGTGAAATAGCCAAGTTGTAATACCACTGCCTCCATCAGTCCTTGAATGTGGGCACTCGTGGAGGACGAGCCCGTGGACTGGGAAGCTCTTGGCAGCTGAACAAACCCTACAGGAACTGAGAGTTGGGTGCTGTCTTTTGGTGGCTGGGGCATCACATGCTTCCTTGTAGGGGAACTGGTAGGCACAGCTGTGTCCTCCACAGCTGCCCTCAGTTTTTAATGAGGATTTTAAAATATCTTTTCATGAGGATTTCGTATCTTCAAATCTATGACAATCTTTTAAAAGTAGTCAAACAAAATTTGGCCACCCTACACCAAATCGCCCCAAATTTTATTTCTCACTTTTTAATTTGTATTTCAAGTGGACAATACATGGCACTTTATTAACCATTGCCAAACAGAAAATACCACAAGCAGAGTTAATACCCGATGTGTTTGTACAAATCACAGTCAAAAAACAAAAAAGAACAAAACACAAAACAAAACAAAAACCCACAGGAAGTATATAACGGATAGTTTCACAGTAGTTTGAATAAAGAGGTGAGAGCTGAGTCATCATGTGATTCAGACTAAGACCTGTGGATAGCAAAGAAAGCTGTACCTTAGGCAAAACCATGCTCAGGCTTGGAGTATGATTTTTGCTTCAATAAAACATTACCCATGCCCCTCAATTAGTTTAAATGCTATGGGCTGTATAGCTTTTCTGTAGTTGACTTGTAGATTTGTGTTTCATAGTTGTTTAAGAATCATAAGGTTAAGTGGTATGTGCCTATTTTTAGATTGATACATGTTTTGGTAAAAAAATAAAATAAAAATACTTTGATTCCATACTGAGGGAATGTAAAAAATTTTTACAACAGTCTATCTCTGCATTACTCAAGACTGAGAAACACTGACCTACATAGTTTTTAGATAAAGTCAGAAGAGATGAGATTCCAAGAGTGTACAAAGAGAAACACATCAAGGATAATGTAATTTAGCACTTAACCATCTATTATCTTGTAGTTTGGGTATTGCTTCAGATACCAAAAGTTAAATTAACCTTGATTCTTCAAGTAGGTTACAAAAAAACCCAAAAACAAAAACCCTCCTGGTAGGAACTGAGTATCGCATTAATGCCTAATCAATACTTTTTCTGTTTTGTTTTGTTTTTGTTTTTGTTTTATTTTTATTCCTAATCAAATGTAGAACAAAACTGCCCTGATCCCAGTTATAGCTACATCTTTCTTTTTTTTTTTAATGTTTTTTTTTCCATTTATTTTTGAGAGAGAGACAGAGACAGAGGATGAGCAGGGGAGGCCAGAGGGAGACGGAGAAACAGAATCTGAAGCAGGCTCCAGGCTCTGAGCTATCAGCACAGAGCCCGACGCCGGGCTTGAACTTGTGAACCGTGAGATCATAACCTGAGCCAAAATCGGCCACTTAACCATCTGAGCCACCCAGGCGCCCCACTACATCTTTCAAATTATGATAGAACAAATCTTTGAAACACATCTATTTTTTATTGCAATTATTTTTTGCAATTATTATATTGCAATATATATATGCAATATATATGCAATATATTATATTGCAATTATAAATAAATTTATTTGAAATCATTTATTGCAATTATTTTTTATTGCAAATATTCTATTTGCAAGAATACTTATCTGTTTCTTTAGTTTGCTACCATGCAAAACTTTGAGAACTTACCCCCTTCTATTTTCTACATCAATTTAATGAGAGATTTCTACTTAAACTCATTCCCTCCTTGCTACTTGTTGCCCCTAATACAGCAACTTGAGGACTTTAAACCAATTTCTCAGGTTATCACTATAATTGGAATTATAAAGTGTTTCTTCATTTAAGAAATAAAGGGAATAGTATATTGACACACTAATGTAAACATCTAGTAATACATTTCCTTTAAGAGTACAGATTGGATGGCACCTGTGTAATTTGTGAATTGGGTCCTTGTCCATGTTACAATTTATAATAGGATCTTTCATCTCAAGCTAACTTGAACCATCTTCAAGTATCAGCAGGGAGACCTCCTTGCCTCTATCTCCAATGGTGTCAAGCTGTAATGGTTGCCTCTTGTCTTTCCTAAAAGGACCCTGAAATCCAGGTTATGCAACTAAGAAAATCCCCACTAGTCCTCTGCTGAAGACATACTGCTTACATCAGTTTAATTAAAGATTAATTTATTGGACAGAAGCGGTCCTCTTTCTGGTGTATCTGCTGCCATCTTCTCAGGAAAGCAGTATTAGTCTGGTTTGGGTTCAGTTTTGTTTTGTTTCGTTTTTTGTTTTGTTTTGTTTTTTTAGCTGAGCTGGCCACTGACAGGTAACCCAAGAGTGGCTCAAGCATGGGCCAGCCAGTGATCTTGGGGTGGGGTGCTCATAAATACTAACTGTGGTAAGGGCAATAATTAGCTACACCAATCAGATAAGCTTCTTTAGGAATTTATACTAATCTGAAAAGTGTATAAAGAATTTGCCCCGATGACAGAGCAAACATGCAGAATGGATGAGAGACACCATGAGTTAGGGAACCACATAGACTGGGACAGAGAAAAGAGCATATTCTCTGGAACAGTGGTTCTCAAACTTTAACATGTGTCTGAATCCCTTGGAGGACTGATTGAAACACAGATTGCCGGGACCCACCTTCAGAGTTTCTGGTTCAGTGCTCTGGGGTGAGGCCTGAGAATGTGCATTTCTGAAAAGTTCCCAGGTGGTGCTGCTGCTGTTGGTTCAAAGACCACATTTGAATATTGTTGGAGGTTGGACATAAGAGAGATGCTAGATGGTACCATCTGTTTAGAGGCTGGGCAAAATACAAGCAAGAAGTAGAAGTGCTGTGCTGGAGCTCAGGGAGAAAACTGAGGCTAGAGACAGAGGGAGGAAAGCTACTGGCACATATTAAATGTCCTTATCCTTTGTTTCTTTGAAAAATCATTTAGAGAAGCTTACAGAGGGAAGAGGAGAAACCAAGACTGTAAGATTAGTGAACAGTAATGGCAAGAGAGGGGAGGAGAGTTAACAACAAAGAAGAAAGCAGAGATTACAGTTTAAAGTCAACACAGCTGCAGTGGTTAAGCTGAAAGCCTGGTGTGGAGCCTACAGGCATTCAGAGAAGGTTGCCTGAGCTTCATAGGAAGAAAAGAAGGAAGGAAATATTCCAGTTCCTTGAAAGTACACCAAGTTTTCCTAGGACTAAACTCTCAGTGGAATGTCTTACTTGGAAAATTACATAGGGAACACGAGTATAACTGGGCTGGACTCATAACATCATGCAGATAAAGAATTCCTGTAGTAGTGTTGTATAGGACACTTTTAATAATCATTCCACTAATGTTTGCTCATCCACAGTAAAGATTATCGGTAAATTTAGTTTTGGAGTTTTTATTATATTATTCATTTATAAAAATATGCTAAGTGCTCTATGAAAACATACACGCACACACACACACACACACACACACACAGATTTAGTCTGTCCATTTCTAACTTCCACCTGATTCTGGATTCTGATCCTTATCAACTCACACTAGACTAATGCCACAGCCTCTTAAGTATTTGCCTGTGGTTTCTTTTCCATTCAAGGTGATCACTCTGAGAATCATCGTATGAAACTGACATTATTAAACTGATGTTTAATAACACCGCTTGCTCAAAATCTTTCCATGAAACTCTTGTGCTTATAGAATAAAGTACAAACTCCACACTCCAGCCTGTATTCAAAACTTTCATAATATGGCCTCAACATGGCATTCTGGTCTTTTGTTCCGTGAACCACAGGAAGGGACTCTTTAGTCTAACATAACTAACACATTCCTTTAACTAAAATTGCTCTTTGCCACATTTGCCCCTAAATTCTTGGCATTCTCTCACCTGAATATTCAACCCCTCCCTCTCATCAAAATTCTGTCAATTCTTTGATCTTCTCCCTGTTCTATACCTGACAACTTTAGCTGCAAATCAGTTCTTCCTCCTTTGGAATTCTGTGATTCTTATACTTATGTTGCATGAGGAAAGCCCCTCTCTCTGTCTAACCAGACTGAAAGCTCATTGAGGACCAACAGTGTGCTTTAAAGCTTCTTTTTATTCTTCATATCTCATGGCAAGGAGACTTGAATATAGTAAACACAAGTATTTGAAGTGAGATTGATGGTGTAAAAGGGAAAATGGTTAATTATACCATACGTATTATTTTATTGAATTTTTTCCGGCTATAATGATTGTCATATAAAGTAAAATAGCATTTTAATGTGATGTAGTCATTCATCTACCAAGCTGGTTTAAATAATTGAGTTGGGTTTCTTGTTTTGCTTTATTATGCACAGAACCTACAGAGAAATTATTTGGGATAGTCATAAAAGGACTCTTCAAGTAAATACCAATCAGCACATCTTTTCACTCGTTTTTGACAGCTAACTAAACATTTACTTATATCTTTCTTAATTATAAGCTCTTTAAGACCTAAGACCATGTCACATTTAGTTTTCTTTTTTTGCCAGTGTATGCTCATTTTTTACTCATGCCTGATAAATATTTAATGATTTGAATTTATCTAATTTATACATATCTACCTCCATTTTATAACCCATCAAGAAAACTTACATTAACCCCTTTATTTAATATTATTCCTAAATTTAATATTTAATATTATTCCTCATGGTGTCTCTCATCCATTCTGCATGTTTGCTCTGTCATCAGGGCAACAACAACTAAGTGTCAAAACTTTAAACCAAATATGTTTATGATTTAGGTACAATTATCACCTTGCCTAATCTCAGCAAATAGCTCAGTAATTGTATAGGGCACTGAAAACAAGAGGTGGTTTAGGAACACAGGCAAAATTTAAGAACACTTTGGGCAACTATCAGTTTTTTTAAGTTTGAAAGGCTTTGGAAATGTTTATATCCAAGATAGTGGCAGCTGTGTATTTATCATTTTTAAATTTTGTTTTGCCAGAGGACAAGGCCAATTCCAGAAAAACAAACCCAGCCCAGGCTTCTTAGAGTCAGGTCCCATTGCAAAACAACATTGTTCTTTAATCTTCACGTTCTGAAGGAGAAAAGAATAAAGCATACACACACACACACACACACACACACACACACACACACACACACAAAGCAAAGAAAAATTACTTTATCCCAGAACAGCAGTCTTTGGAGGGCTTCTGACTTTTCTTACACAAGTTTGCATTCTTGTAAAGTCTTAAAGAGAATTTTCCAAGTTACAACTTTTAACTATTGTTCCTCCTTGTACAAAATGTAGATAAGCTGGAAGTTGAGTAATATGACCTTGGGTTTTATGTGCTCTGTGTCTCAGTGCATTTTAGAATGAATTAAGATTTATTTAAAAAGTTGTAAGAATAGACAAGGGAAGGAAATTACCTTTAAACGTTTGGAAAAATAGGGCTTAGAAAACCCTGGGTTTTATAGAAGGGGCTGCTTGATTGGATAAACACAATGGGAGAGTCTCTTTATTCTAGAAGACAATCTGACCTTTTAAAGCAGACATTTCCTTATGTATATGTACCATGTGATTTATTTTTTGAATTGCATTTCTGGTGACTTTGCTCTCCATAAAAAGAGAAGCCCAGAAGACTTCTGCCTTGCATAAAATTCAAATGTGGGTTCATGGCTTTAAATAGGAGCTGTCTATCCAAATGGGTAACAGAAGGTTGACCACTATGGTTTCCCAACAAAGTTAACCCACGTGGCTTAAAGTTGTTCCCCCTGAAGGCCTCTACTTTGTGTCTTCAGCCATTGTAAATTTTCACCTCAACACCAGTACTATTCTCCAAACAACAGCTGTGTGTCTGCCCACTTCCTTTACACTCTGGATAAATCTGGCCTTTCAGAATTACATTAGAGCAGGCCTAGCAGTAGTGGGTGGATAATCATCTGCTTTATAAGTGAGGAAAATCTGAAAAATTTCTCTATTCATTTTCTCAAATATCTTCTATGAAATGATACCAAGGCATCTGACATATTGTTGATGGCTTTTCAGTGTTTAGAACAGAGTCATTCCTTAACACTGGGGATAAGTGAAAGATCCAGAATAACAATTAGGAAGAGTAGCTCTAAACTTTAAGGGTAGCTCATGAGAATGCTGCCCTCCACACTTCTCTCCACCTCCCTAAATTCCAGCAGAACTTCAGATTTTTCCCAAATGCCTCCTCTTCTGAAAAGTCTTCCCAGTCTTCTCCAGTAGACCATAGCTTTTCTTCTTCTGCAAAACTAAGGGTATATATCTGATGGTTAATAGAAGGAACAATCCAGTGTAAATTAGAACTTTCTAATAATTAAGAGTTCACTAATGTTGGCATGGGCTACTCTGGGACTTGGTGAGCCTTCTGTGACTGAGACAACTTGGAGGCTGGAAAAACAATTGCCTGTAATGTCACAGGGGCAGTTCACTGCTGAATAAAAACTGAACTTGATGATCTTCTCGTCAAGGTGTCCTCTAATGCTGAGCCTCTAGGTACTGCCTTGTGTTCTCTGATGAAATAAAATACAGAGCTGTTCTTGAAATTTTTCATTATTTATTTTTGCAACTCGTTTAATTTTTTTTCTGATAAGTATTAAACAGATTAAGAGTGGCAATCTTTTGATTCCTTTTCAGTGCTTAGACCACCTTGTACAAAATAATTGTTAAAAAAAAAAACTTACGAATTGAACCATGAGAGCTAGTTTTGAAGGGAGGACAACCTGGACACAAATAAACCAGATATGGAACAGCACCTAAGCACCACATTTCTAGGGATCAGGTCCCACTGAAGTATGGGAGCTCACAGGAAGTTAGAGCAATTCGTCAGCAACTTCACTTATTCTACCATTAGGTCAATGTAGAGATTATTGCTGCCATTGCTGACCAGCATGCAAAAACCGTTCCCATTCTCTTCCTTCTTGTCACCATTCCCGATTTTCCACTTACAAGAAAGATATTTGCAGGAAACACTACACAGAATGCTTAATAATTGTGGCAAATAGATCCATAAGTTCTTTAATTGCCCCCCTTTGATTGGAGGAAGTTCCATAAAAGCGGAATAGAACCCAATCACAGACAAGATAAACACAAATGTACTAAGCCCATAATGGGGTTCACAGATGTGCAGTATCTACTGTTGATTAAGAACTAGGAGGTGGTTATACTGCTTTGCCCTGAGAAGTATGGTTTATGGATGAGCAGCATGGGCATTACATGGGAGCTCTTTAGAAATACAGCATTTCAGGCTCCACTTCAAACTGACTGAAGCAGCATCTGCATTGTAACAGTCCAAGGTTGTTCATGTCCAAGTTTGAGAAGCACTAATGTACCAGGCCTTGTCTTTTGGGAGGGGGGCTCATCAGAATCCACTAGGAAAATTAGTTAAAGAGAAAAACCCTGGAGAATCTGTTATGCCCAAACAAGGGCTTCCATTACTCACGAGAATTGTGGTAACACATTTCTTGGGGTTTGAGGAGGAAAAGTGACTGTAAATCATGATCCGTGGCTATAACACTAAAGCCCATTTCTGTGTATTGTGTGTTCTCCCAGTCATGCAATCAAAAATGAGGTTTTTTTCCCAACATTGTCTAAAATTGAAAGAAACTAGTCATACCTTTTCTTTAGATAAAAATTGCAATTTCTTTTTAACTATGATAGAAACAATATTACAAATGAAAAATTTTAAGGCATCCTGTTGACTTCTAGCTTGTGTGTAAAAAGCCCTAATGAATAAGTCAGAAAGTTTCTACCATGGGAATGTGCTTTGAATTTATGGTCATATCTGGGAGGTAGAGAGCAGAAAGGATTACCACTGCATTAAATATTTAAAGCCTGAACATAGCAATTATATTTAAATGCATGGAGAGGATAACTTAAGAGATAAATGTATGAAAGTCACCAAAAATATTCCTTATGTCACTTCTAGATTAAATGTTTGATTAAACAAAATATTCACTATCTTAAGACACATTCTCCAATGAAGAACAGCTTAAAATACATTTTTCCTTAATAAAGATGAAACTGTATTTACTTTAACATTTTTTTAACATTTTTAACGTTTTTATTTTTGAGAGAGAGAGAGACTGAGTGCGAGCAGAAGAGGGGCAAAGAGCGAGGGAGACACAGAATCCAAAGAAGGCTCCAGGCTCTGAGCTGTTAGCACAGAACCTGATGTGGGGCTTGAACTCATGAACCACGAGATCATGACCTGAGACAAAGTCAGATGCTTAACCGACTCCATCACCCAGGCACCCCACTTTGTTAACATTGAAAACTTAGGGAGGGGCACCTGGGTGGCCCAGTTGGTTAGTTGGCTGACTCTTGATTTCAGCTCACAGTTCATGGGATCTCACAGTTCATGGGATCAAGCCTGTGTCTGGCTCTGTGCTGACAGCGTGGAGCCTGCTTAGGATGCTCTCTTTGCCTCTCTCTCTGCCCCTCCCTCCCTAGTGCAGGAGTGCTCTCTCTCTTTTTCTCAAAATAAATTAAATAAATAAATAAATAAATAATGAAAAAAAGTATGCTCTATTTTGAAGCAAACAATAACTGAGTAATATAATTTAATTTAAATTCAGGGAGGGTCTGGTATTCAGAGAATGGAGAATATTTCTCATTCTAACTGCAAGAACTCTTGACTACAAGGGTGAGCCACAAAAAGCCTTTATCTAAGTGGCAGCCACCTGGGTTTCCTCAGTCATCAGCGTGAGAAGGCAGGAAGTCTGGGTCCAAAGTTAGAAGGATGAATCTCAACTTTGTCCTTACTCATGTAAGAAAGTGATTTAACCTTTTTTTTTTTAAATAGGCCTCACACCCAGCACAGAGCCCAATGCTGGGCTTGAACTCACATCCCTGATATCAAGATCTGAGCTAAGATCAAGAGTCAGATGCTTAACCAACTGAGTCACCTGGGTACTCCAATTTAACCTTTTTGACCCTCACTTTTCTTATCTATAAAATGAAGAAATCATTATATAGTAGGTTTCTGTGAGAATTGTTCTTAGGCTTATTGATAATGTGTATTACTATATGTACTATATTGCATTTACTTATTTTCTCTCATTGTGGTTTTTTATTTTATTGGATGAAATGATATCATGCCTTTATAAATAATGTATGAACTAACTTTAAAAATTTGGTATTTAACTTTTAATTTTGGTCATCATTATTTTACCAAACAAGTTTTTCATTCTGTATAGCCAAATATTTTGTTTTTAAGGTTTTTCAATAGTTTTCATAAAAGTCATTCTTCAGCTCAAGAAAGGTAATACTTTACAAAAATAATCTTCTAGATTTGAATTATAATGTGCTCATCTTTTGAAGTATTTTTGTTACAAAATTATAAAGCGTACATTGTAAATAAAAATATTTTGGTTTTGCTAACATTTTGTTATATTATTGTTAATATTTGGTTTATTACCTTTCAGTCATTTCCTATGTAGATTGTGTTCAAAACTGGAACAATGCTATGTGACATAATAAGAAATATATATATTTCTTATATATATATTATATATATGTCACACACACACACACACACACATATATATATATATATATATATATATATATATATATGACATAATAAGAAATATATATTTGGTCTCTGCCTCCAGTTCCTGACACAGAGCTCCTAAAACACTCATATTTTCTTTGAAGTGATAGAGATGCTATGAGCATCTTTTGTTTTAATATTTGGTCTTTAGCCCAGATTCCTGGTCCAAAGGCTTTTAGACCCTTGGAATCTCTGGGGTGATAAGAGACTTCATATGCTAATGAATGATGGGGTAGCTAGTGGTTCCTAGATAGCTTTGGGGGACTCTCCCCCAAATAGTTGTCTGTTCACCTGCAACTATTGTTGTAGGAGGGTTGTTCACCAGAAAGACCAAGGCCTAAGTAGAAGGTTGAACCTCTAGGGAGGAGAAATAGGCTGGACTTAATCACCAATGGCCAATGATTTAATCAATTATTCCTAAGTTATGGAACTTCCATAAAAACTCTAAACAACAAGATTCAAAGTGCTCCCTGGCTTGGCTAAACATGCCTGGAGAGGGTGTGGAAGCTCTGTGCTGTCCACCATCCTGAATACCTTGCCTACGCATCTCTTCCATTTGGCTGTTCCTGAGTTCTATCTTTTGTAATAAACCATTATTAGCGAGTAAACTGTTCCTGACATCTGTGAGCTATTCTAGCAAGTTATCTAATCTGAGGAGGGGATTATGGGAACCCCTGATCTATAACTGGTCAGTTAGCAATATGAGAGCTCTGGACGTGTGACTGGCATCTGAAGCGGGGGCAGTGTGTGGGGACTGAGCCCTTAATTTGAGAGATCTGATGCCATCTCCAGGTAGATAGTGTCAGGATTGAATTGAATTGTAGCACATCCAGCAGGCATCAGAGAATTGGTTGGGGGAGGGGAGGACGGGGGGGAAACCTCACACATTTGGTGACAGGGAAGTTTTGATGTCAGAGAAATAGGCTTTCCTTTATAAAGTTTGGTGTCGAATTTTTTTATATGTAATATTATGAGCATTTTCACTTGAGATTAAAAGTTTTCATGGTAGATATGATTTTTAACTGATGCATAATATTCCACTTTATATATGTTCCATAATAATTCTCCTGTTGGTCTGTTTTTAAGATATTTCTCATTTTTATCATAAATAACATCAATGAACATTCTCAATGTGACTATTTATGCCATACTTCATTATATTCTTATGATAAATTCCTAGGAATAGAATTAAAAAATGGAAGAGCATAAACACATTTAAGGCACCTGTTTATTGCCACAAATCTAACACCTACATGAGCTATACTAATTCAAAATTTCACAAGTTTTTGTGAAGGTCTATTTGCCACACATTAACACTGAATATTACTCTTTAAACAAACTAGCCATCAGAGAGTAGCTCTTTTAAGTTTTAAATGTTTATTTATTTTTGAGAGACAGAGAGAGGGAGAAAGAGCAAGAGGGGCAGAGAGAGATGGGGACAGAGGATCTGAAGCAGGCTTTATGCAGACAGCACAGGCTCCAACTCACAAACCAAGAGACCATGACCTGAGCCAAGCTGGACACTTAATAGACTGAGCCACCCAGGTGCCACAGAGAGAAGCTCTTCTAAATGACTTTAGAACACAGTATTTTGACTGTACATCCCTAGAAAGATGTACTTGACAAAGATGTACTTTACAGACCAAAAATATTTTTTAGCCCTACATTTTTATATAATCCTATTGATTATATTTGTGGCAGCTATGGGCATTGTTTTTCCAAGGTTATTATGTGGATATTGTGACTCCAGACAAGTAAGCAGTTATAACGATGTTCATAAGAATCAGGATTTTGGACATTATAATATCAATAACATTTTGTAAAATTCCTGTGGTCCTAAAATTGAATTAAAAATATATGGTTCAATTTGAAAGTATTTTATCTTAAAAGAATTTAAAACGTATTTTCTGGCTCTGTCCATTGTAAAGACCTAAAGTAATGACCAATACATAACATATTGAGCACAGCAATATAAAACTGTAGTCTCCATATACCATTCCCACTAAAAGGAATAAGGGCTCCTTGGAAAAATGTCTCAATGCAGAAGTGGAACATAAATGTGCAAGCTAAGAATGGAGCATCATTTGATAACAGAAAACAAAGTAACAGAACCATCAAAAGAACTTGGAAGTCAACTTGAAGAGGTTTGTTTTTTTTTTCTTTGGTCAAAGATGGGACAACATGAGCATCAATCAGGATAATAATAGGAGTGGTTTAAAATAAAAGAAAGGATAAGAACCATATGATTCTCTCAACAGATGCAGAAAAAGCATCTGACAAAATACAGCACGTTTTGTTGATAAAAATCCTCAAAAAAGTAGGGGTAGAGGGAACATACCTCAACATTATAAAGGCCATATACGAAAGACCCACAGCTAATATCCTCCTAATGGGGAAAAACTGAGAGCTTTCCCTCTACAGTCAGGAATGTCCATTCTCACCATTGTTCTTTAACATAGTACTAAAAGCCTAGCCTCAGCATTCAGATGAAAGAAAGAAAGAAAGAAAGAAAGAAAGAAAGAAAGAAAGAAAAGAAAAGAAAAGAAAAGAAAAGAAAAGAAAAGAAAAGAAAAGAAAAGAAAAGAAAAGGCATCCAAATCAGCAAGGAAGAAATCAAACTTTCACTATTCTCAGATGACATTATACTCTATGTAGAAAACCTGAAAGGCTCCACCAAAATATTTCTAGAACTGATAACAGGAATTCAACAAAGTCATAGGATACAAAACCAATGTACAGAATTCTGTTGCATTTCTGTACAGCAATAATGAAGCAGCAGAAAGAGAAATCAAGGAATTGATTGATCCATTTTACAATTGCAACAAAAACGATAAGATGCCTATGAATAAACCTAACTAAAGAGGTGAAAGAGCTGTACTCTAAAAACTATAGAACACTTATGAAAAAAATTGAAGAGGGCACAAAGAAATGGGAAAACATTCCATGCTCATAGTCTGAAAGGACAAATATTGTTAAAATGTCTATACTACCCAAAGCAATCTACACATTTAAATGCAATCTCTATCAAAACACCAACAGCATTTTTCATAGAGCTAGAACAAACAATTGAAAATTTGTATGGGACCACAAAAGACCCCAAATAGTCAAAGCAATCTTGAAAAAGAAAAGCAAAGCTGGAGGCATCACAATTCCAGATTTCAAGCGAGATTACAAAGCTGTAGTCATAAAAACAGTATGGTGCTGGCACAAAAACAAATATAGATTAATGAAACAGAATTGAAAACCAAGAAATGGACCCACAACTATGTCATCAACTAATTTTTGATGAATCAGGAAAGAATACCCACTGGAAAAAAGTTTCTTCAACAAATGGTACTGGGAAAACTGGACAGGAACATGCAGAAGAATGAAACTGGACCACTTTTTTTATACCATACACAAAAATAAATTCAAAATGTATGAAAGACCTAAATGTGAGGCAGAAAACCACCAAAATCCTGGAGGAGAAAACAGGCAGCAACCTCTTTGACTGTGGCCATAGCAGCTTCATCCTAGACACATTGCCTTAGGCAGGGGAAACATAAGCAAAAATGAATTATTGGGACTTCATAAAGATAAAAATCTTCTTCACAGCAAAGGAAACAATCAACAAAACTAAAAGGCAAAATACAGAATGGGAGAAGATATTTGCAAATGACATATCTGATAAATGGTTAGCATCCAAAATCTATAAAGAACTTATCAAATGCAACACCCCCAAACCCCAAATAATCCAGTTAAAAAATGAGAAGACATGACCAGACATTTTTCCAAAGAAGACAATCAGATGGCTAACAGACACAGGAAAAGATGCTCAACATCACTCATCATCAAGGAAACACAAATCAAAACTACAATGTGATACCACCTCACACCTGTCTGAATGGCTAAAATTAATAACACAGAAAACAACAGATATTTGCAAGGATGTGGAGAAAGGGGAACTCTCTTGCACTGTTGATGGAAACTCATACAGCCACTATGGAAAACAGTATGAAGGTTCCTCAAAAAGTTAAAAACTTTTTAACTTTAAGAACTACCCAAGATCCAGCAACTGTACCACTAGGTATTTACCCAAAATACTGGATACAAAAATACTGACTCGAAGGGACACATGCACCACAATGTTTATAGCAGCATTATTGACAACAGCCAAATTAGGGAAAGAGCCCAAGTGTCCACTGACTGATGAATAAAGAAGATGTGGTATGTATGTGTGTGTGTGTATATATATATTATATATATGGAATATTACTCAGCCATAAAAAAGAATGAAATCCTGCTATTTGCAATGACGTGGATGGAGCTAGAGTGTGTTATGCTAAGCAAAGTCAGTCAGTCAGACAAAGACAAATGCCATATGATTTCACTCATGTGAAATTTAATAAACAAAACCGATGAACATAGGGGAAGGGAGAGAAAGAAAAAGAGGGAAGGCAAACCATAACAGCCTCTTAACTATAGAAAACAAACTAAGGGTTGTTGGAGGCAGAGGTGGGCAGGGCAATGGGTTAAATGGGTGATGGGTATTAAGAAGGGCACATATGATGAGCACTGGGTGTTATATGTAAGTGATGAATCACTGAATTCTACTCCTGAAACCAATATTACACTATATGTTAACTAACTAGAATTTAAATAAAAACTTGAAACAAAAACAATATTAAAAAAATAAATAAATAATTAAATAAATCCTGTTTGTGTTCAATAAAAAAACACACAAAAACTCATTTATCATCTTTGGAGTACTGGAAAGAATGAATGTATTATTTGAAAACTAATAAGCAAGGAGGAAATCAAGCACTTTTGTAGTCTTTCCTTTACAACCCGTATTGCTGGATAACCAAAGAATCGGTGGGAGAAAGTTTCTCTTTATTACAGTATTTCAAATAATAAATGAAAAGGGAATGATATAATTAAAATATCACCATTTTATGACCTCTAATTAATGAATAAACGCAAGCAGTGATCATCAATAGTGCTAACATTACAAAAAGAGATAATCTTTTTTTTTAACATATGAAATTTATTGTCAAATTGGTTTCCATACAACACCCAGTGCTCATCCCAAAAGGTGCCCTCCTCAATACCCATCACCCACCCTCCCCTCCCTCCCACCCCCCATCAACCCTCAGTTTGTTCTCAGTTTTTAACAGTCTCTTATGCTTTGGCTGTCTCCCACTCTAACCTCTTTTTTTTTTTTTTTTCCTTCCCCTCCCCCATGGGTTCCTGTTAAGTTTCTCAGGATCCACATAAGAGTGAAACCATATGGTATCTGTCTTTCTCTGTATGGCTTATTTCACTTAGCATCACACTCTCCAGTTCCATCCACGTTGCTACAAAAGGCCATATTTCATTTTTTCTCATTGCCACGTAGTATTCCATTGTGTATATAAACCACAATTTCTTTATCCATTCATCAGTTGATGGACATTTAGGCTCTTTCCATAATTTGGCTATTGTTGAGAGTGCTGCTATAAACATTGGGGTACAAGTGCCCCTATGCATCAGTACTCCTGTATCCCTTGGATAAATTCCTAGCAGTGCTATTGCTGGGTCATAGGGTAGGTCTATTTTTAATTTTCTGAGGAACCTCCACACTGCTTTCCAGAGCGGCTGCACCAATTTGCATTCCCACCAACAGTGCAAGAGGGTTCCCGTTTCTCCACATCCTCTCCAGCATCTATAGTCTCCTGATTTGTTTATTTTGGCCACTCTGACTGGCGTGAGGTGATATCTGAGTGTGGTTTTGATTTGTATTTCCCTGATAAGGAGCGACGTTGAACATCTTTTCATGTGCCTGTTGGCCATCCGGATGTCTTCTTTAGAGAAGTGTCTATTCATGTTTTCTGCCCATTTCTTCACTGGGTTATTTGTTTTTCAGGTGTGGAGTTTGGTGAGCTCTTTATAGATTTTGGATACTAGTCCTTAGTCCGATATGTCATTTGCAAATATCTTTTCCCATTCCGTTGGTTGCCTTTTAGTTTTGTTGGTTGTTTCCTTTGCTGTGCAGAAGCTTTTTATCTTCAGAAGGTCCCAGTAATTCACTTTTGCTTTTAATTCCCTTGCCTTTGGGGATGTGTCGAGTAAGAGATTGCTACGGCTGAGGTCAGAGAGGTCTTTTCCTGCTTTCTCCTCTAAGGTTTTGATGGTTTCCTGTCTCACATTCAGGTCCTTTATCCATTTTGAGTTTATTTTTGTGAATGGTGTGAGAAAGTGGTCTAGTTTCATCCTTCTGCATGTTGCTGTCCAGTTCTCCCAGCACCATTTGTTAAAGAGACTGTCTTTTTTCCATTGGATGTTCTTTCCTGCTTTGTCAAAGATGAGTTGGCCATACGTTTGTGGGTCTAGTTCTGGGGTTTCTATTCTATTCCATTGGTCTATGTGTCTGTTTTTGTGCCAATACCATGCTGTCTTGATGATTACAGCTTTGTAGTAGAGGCTAAAGTCTGGGATTGTGATGCCTCCTGCTTTGGTCTTCTTCTTCAAAATTACTTCGGCTATTCGGGGCCTTTTGTGGTTCCATATGAATTTTAGGATTGCTACAAAAAGAGATAATCTGATATTGTTGATCAGCAATGGAAAACCACAATCCCACTTACCTAGTAGTCAAAAAGTAAAAAATAAAAATATAAGTGAACCTGAATTATCAAGCCTCTAAATCTAACTTCTAATTTTTGGAAAAGAAAAAGACAGAGAAACCTATTAAATGATATCATTGGAATGCAACTGGCAACATTCAGACTATGGAAAATTCTACAGAGCAAAGGACTTAGTTTCTTCAACAAACTGTAAAAATGAAAACCCCAGGGAGAGAAGGAGGGAATGAAAGGGAGGAGGAGGAAAGACAGAGAAGAAAACTGATTAACAGAATCTGAAGATTCTTCAGTTTGTAATGTACTTCTTTTTTTTACAGATACAGACTGAAGTATTTACGGGTGAAATAATATCTGAGATTTGCTTTCAAAATAATCTGTCAGGTAACATTGGAAGTAGATGCAGGTATAAGTGAAACAAGATTGTCCAAATGTGATAATTTTTGTATAAATGGGTGATGGTGACATGGGCCTTTATTATCCTAATCTCTCCTTCTGTATGTGTTTGACATTGTCCACAATGAAAATATCTTAAAAATGGGGCACCTGGGTGGCTCAGTCAGTTGAACACCTGACTTTGGCTCAGGTCATGATCTCGTGTTCATGGGTTCAAGCCACACATATGACAGCTCAGAGCCTGCTTTGGATTCTGTGTCTCCCTCTCTCTCTGCCCCTCTCCTGTTCGTGCTCTGTCTCTCTCTCTCTCAAAAAATAAAATGATATGTTAAAAAAAATTGAAAAAAAATCTTAAAAAAGAACAAAACACTCTTGGAGTGGAGAGGAGGGGAGAAGGAGTGAATCTAATCAAAAATATCCTTTCAGGCCCACAGAGAAGAAATTGTATAGCTTGAACCTTCTGAACTACTTTTTGAGCATTTAAAAAAATGTGTAAGCTTATAATCTTCTGGTCCTTGTGAGAAAAATGTTATCCTTGAGGAAACATGTGTATCCAACTTAAAGAATAGTATAAGACAATGAAGATAGCTCTTAGGAATTCAAATGATACTTATTAATGATACTTATTTTCTTGGGTGCAGAAATGAAGTAGAAGTGAAAATACCATCATCAAATATTCTCCTTTCTTAGCTCTATAGTGTCTCTTTTTTAATGTTAAAAAAAAATAGTTCACTAGAATACAGACTAAGTCAGCTTATCCTCTATGTTGAAGACTTACAATTATTATCTGCTGTGAAATTTTTTAATATAAACAGTTTGCCCATATTCAAATCAACTAAAAGACACAGAGCTTCCAAATGGGGTGCTCAAAATAAGGCACAAATAGAAGTCTCTCCTCAATGGGTTCCCTACAACACTTGCTTTGAATATGTTTCTGGGTATTCACAAAGCAGGACAGGTGCCCTCAAGATCACACAGAGACCATCATGGTCTTTTGTTTTTCCCACTTTTTCTTCCCAGCTATACCCAGTCTTGTGCTGTCCCCAGAAACACAGAATCCTCAGGATGCATTAACATACACAGAGCCATAGACTGAAACATTTGAGAAGGATCTAAATCTCTGTTATAGTGTGAGAAAATTTCAGAATACAAATTATTTAGTTCTGAGGTAATTTGCAAATATACAATCACATATTCCTCAGTTAACTTGGCCCAGGTTTAAAGCCTTAATTAAACAGTCTGTTCTTGGATGGTTTCACTTGTATTGCCCCCGAAGGCAGCTGTTCCCACCTTTGGCCTTGACTCAGGGTCACTGTCCTTTTTTGCTAGGCAAACCATCACCTCAGGCCTCCCCCAAGTTTTACTCTACAGATTTTCTGAGCCTCCGGAGAGCCAGGCTCCTTTCCAGCCTGGGGCCTAATTCAAGTTCTCTGCACTCACATGGAAAATGTTCTGGCAGCTCCAGATGCAAGCTGAGAATTTTCTGACCAACATTCCTCTGGAGTCTGGGCAATGGCAGTTTACCTGATCTAAACATCCTCCCTTAATGAATATGCTCCGCATATCTTATAATTATTTTACATTTTTCCTCTCCTTCCTATGCTTCAAATTTTCAAAAACCATCTATCATCCTCTTTTTTCTACTCCTTATCACATACACCTAAGGGCTTCCCTAAACCACTCTCCACTCTAACTTCCAATCACAGCTTCCATGAAAGTGCCCAAGCTCTAAATGTATCCTGGGACTTGTAAACTCTGCCTCACAGTTGAACCCTTATCACACTTTGGCCGAGCAAAAAATGGAGAATCACATTTCCCAACTTAAATGAAGATCTGTGACCAGGCATGGGTAGCAAACACCCCTGGGGACCACCCAGGCCCTTGGATCCTCCCTTCAGAGGACTGACCTTGAACTGCTAGAGCCCCTTCTGCTCCTGTTCTTTGCACAGAGAACCGTAAGTGCTTGAGAGGCACTATATTCCTGGGAAAAACCCATAGCCAAGTATTGACTTGTGTGGGAGTTTGATAGCCCAGACTTTGCCTCAAGGTGGGACATGTCTGAGATGTAATTTATGTTCCTGAGTACCCAGTGGAATCAGTCTGAGGCTCAGAAATCACTTGAAATTTCTCTCTTGCTCATTTTCTTCCCCCTTTTCAATATTGCTTCCTCCACTCCCTTACCTGCTTCTCCTGAGAGCAATTCCTTAATAAATCCTGAATGTTTATACAGGAATCTTTATCTCAGGGTCACTTCTGGAGAATTCAACCTAAGAACCCATGCCATAGAAACATTTAATTAGGCAATGCCTAAACATTAATTAGGCAATACCCTGAATTAGGCAAAACTGAATATTCCAGATTTACCAAAATTTGTACCTCAGTACTAGCTGAAAACTTTAGAAATAAAATTATTCCCTACTAATTTTTTACAGTGTATATTTTCTTTGGTGATGTGCCTAATTTTCATATTAAGAATAAAAAATTAGGAGTGTGTATATATTTAGCATAAAATGCCAAGAACAAAGGAAGGACTTAATTTATCTTAAAAAGCAGCCTGAATACAATCTTTTGACTTGTATCTTTGCTCCCAAACGCTATGGATTATTTTTTGTAACCACGTTTCAGAAATACGATCACTTCCAAAAGCCATTGCAAACAATTGACTTTTGGTTTTCCAAGTTTATGATGTAACATTTAAATATAAATATGTATATAAAATTTTGTATTTTGAATTTTTCATGGAATATTATATCCTCAAAGTTTTTTCATGTTATAAACATATTTTCAGATACATCAAAATCATACTAATGATACATTTTTATGGTGAATAAATTCACTTTAATTTTACTTTTTCCAATTTTTGTCAATTATGAATATACATCATAAACATTTTAAAACTATATAAAAACTCTGGAAGGAAACAAACCAAAATATTATATTTATATTGAAGTATCCTTCTTTTTTTCTTCTTGTCTATATTTTTGAGATTATTGTCAAAAGAATATTCTATTTTTATAATGACACATTTTAAAACAATATAGCCAATATAATCAAAGAAAATAGCAAAATTTCTTAAAATATGTAAGCTTACATAATTTTTATTGATTTCCCAGTACACCCACTCTAGCCCATAAAGAAAATTTTACAGTATGGTTGTTTATATTGAAAATCACAAGCTATGCTTCCTCCACCTAGTAGATGGTCTGATCCTGGAACACAACTCATATTTGCTAAATAAATGATGTTTTATGGTTAAAAATAGCTTTTATTTCACTTAGTGTTCATTAGCGGATTAAGCAAGGTATTTCACAACGAGTAACACTAGCTGAGGCAGGCTTTTTGGTACTTATATTACATATAGAAATTCAAAATTTATATTCACACACAAAAACTCTTAATAAAAAAAAGGAACATCTACTCACACGAACATATTGAACATTAAACAAAAATACAAGAATTTCATATTTGTCTCCTGTAAATGCAAACATTAATGTGGTAATTATTTGTGTTTGAGACTTACATTTATTCTTATAATCTCACTATCATTTCAAATATTTAGTCACTACTTTATTGTCACAGTTCTAAGGAAAGCCTTTAGTTTAGAAAGTGCTTCATTGACTGTTGAGCACATTTGACTTCAATTTCAGGATCCTCATACTTCAAATGCAAACTTGCCTTAATACACTGGAAAGAATGTAGACACTTACGGAGCTAATTTAAGAAATTGAGTACTTTTACTGGAAAAAAGTTGTGTTCTCATATCAACACCAGATATTTCCAAATGACATATCTGATAAAGGATTAATATCCAAAATATATAAAGAACTTATAAAACTCAACACCCAAAAAATAAATCATCCAATTAAAAAATGGGCAGAAGAGGGGCGCCTGGGTGGCTCCGTCAGTTAAGTGTACGACTTTGGCTCAGGTCATGATCTCATGGCTGGTGAGTTCGAGCCCCGCATCGGGTTCTGTGCTGACACTTCAGAGCCTGGAGCTTGCTTCAGATTCTGTGTCTCCCTCCCTCTCTGCTCCTCCCCCACTCATGCTCTGTCTCTGTCTCTGTCTCTCTCTCAAAAATAAACATTAAAAAAATTTTTTAAAATGGGCAGAACATGAACGGCCATTTCTCCAAAGAAGACATCCAGATGGCCAACAAACACATGAAAAGATGCTCATCATCACTAATCATCAGGGAGATGCAAATCAAAACTACAATGCGCTATCACCTCATACCTGTCAGTCAGAATGGCTAAAATCAACAACATAAGAAACAACAGGTGTTAGTGAGAATGTGGAGAAAGGGGAACTCTCTTGCACTATTAGTGGGAATGTAAACTGGTGTAGCCACTGTGGACAACAGTGTGGAGTTTCCTCAAAAAGTTAAAAAAAGAACTACCTTACGATCCACAATTACACTTACTGGATATTTACCCAAAGAATACAAGAATACCAATTCAAAGGGATACATGCACCCTGATGTTTACAGGAGATTTATTTGCAATATCTAAGCTATGGAAGCAGCCCAAATGTCCATCGATTCATGAATGGGTACAGAAGATGTATATATATATATATATAATGGAATACTATTTAGCCATACAAAAGAATGAAATCTTGTCATTTGCAATGACATGGATACAGCTTACAGGGTATAATTTTAAGCAAAATATGTCAGTTAAAGTAAGACAAATACCATACAATTTCACTCATATGTGGAATTAAAAAAGGAAACAAACAAGCAAAGGCAAAAAAAAAAAAAAGAGTGAGAGAGACAGAAAAACCAAGAAACAGACTCTTAATTATGGAGAACAATCTGATGATTACCAGAGGGGAGGTGTGTGTGGGATGGGTTAAATAGGTGATGGGGATTAAGGTGTGCACTTGTCATGAGAAGTACCAGGTGACATATGGAAGTGTTGAATTACTATATTGTGTACCTGAAACTAATTTAACATTTTATGTTAACTAACTTGAATAAAAAAAACCACTTAAAACAATAGGCATCAGATAAATCTTCGTAGAACAAACAACAATAAAAAACGGATGATTTAATATGAGACAGGCTACCATAGCAAGAAAGTAGGGATAGTCTGTCTCAGGGCATCTGAATAATAGAATAACTGTCAGTATGTAGTGGGCAAATCTGGCTTCAGGATGAACTGTGTCATTTCTTGAAGACCCTTCCAATAACATGAGCTTGTGATTATTCATGGAGGAAACTCTTTTGTATCATTTACAAAATTTGACCTCGACAACTTTAGCTTTATGGAAAGAGTGAGACAATCTTATTTTCCAGGCAATGATTTAAGAGGGAAAACTATTTCAAGGTCTAGATTGTGATGTCTTTCAATGCAAGGTGCAATAAAACAAGTGAGTTTTTTCTTCACTCAAGAGGTAGTTTTCATTGATTCAGATTTAAAAATATATAGTTAAATACACATGTACATTAATGAGGTATTTAAAGGGAGAGTTAACATTTTAACAGTACACTTGATTAATGATGTCTTGCATGAAGTCAAGGCAAGAAAAGTCAGTGTGAATGACCTCTGAATTGAAAAAACTGCAGACTGAAATGTCTTCAGTAATTATTTTGGCTGCATAAAGTCTGAAGCAACAGAAGAGGTTTCAAAGTTATTTTATAGAATCCATAGGACTTAATATATCATAAGCAGTGAAGTCTTGGAAAGAATTATGGCCACTTATTTATATTAAAATATGACAACTAGTAATAACATTATTCTAGTTGCAGTCATCATGCACAACCCATCTTTGCCAACTTCATGAAGCAATGAAAATCAAAAACAAAAACTTTTTATTGAGTTATTCTAGTAATTCTGAACAGCTGCAACTAGTCTATAAGAGTAAAATTTTTGCCAAAGATATTTTGTCAGCCCTTTATTTATCATCCAGTTCAATACTCTTTATATTTAAATACCAAGTAGGGGCGCCTGGATGGTTCAGTCCATTAAGCATCCAACTTCGGTTCAGGTCATGATACCGTGGTTCTTGGGTTTGAGCCCTGTGTTGGGCTCTGTGCTGACAGCTCAGAGCCTGGAGCCTGCTTGGGATTCTGTGTCTCCCTCTCTCTGGCCCTCCGCCACTCATGTTCTGTCTCTTTCTGTCTCTCAAAAGTGAGTAAATGTTAAAAAAAATTTTTTTTAATTTAAATACCATGTAATCTTCTTTCTTATTTCTCAGAAATATGAATGCAACTAGACAGGCCAAAGATGGTGTCAAGCTTTTCATACCGTCTCTTATTCATTAATCACACAATATGAAACACCTAAGATACTTTGCTAGTCAAGAGCAGCACTGAGGTTGAAATCCTGGCATGGTTCGTTGCCACAAAGGATGAAATGTAGCGCACCCAGGAGACCAAGTTTTTCTCCCAGCATGTGAAGGCCCATTGTAGCATTCTTTTAGCTTTGGCTGTTTGTTCAAATATAAGCAAGTACGTTGAGAATCTTAGCTCACCTATTCCTTAGCCAGTTTCCTTTGTCCTACATCCCTCTACTACTTAGAGATTCACCCTAGCTGCCTCTTCCAACTCTAGTCTGAGGAATACTCTTTGTTGCCCTGGCTGCTCACCAAATTTACCCAGGAAAGGCCAAAACAAATAGCACCATTGAGAGACCTTACAAAATGGTTGTCACTTTGCCAGAAGCTCCAGGCAACTCACAAGCCCTCAGGGGTCTCTAGGGATTAGTTGAGTCTCACATTCAAGTCTCCAGACTCTCTGGAACTCTGCTGCCCAAGGATCAATGCTCTTCTCATAGGCGGAAGGTAAGGATAATTTCAGGATGATTTTTCTGACTCATTTACAGAGCTTGCCCATGGCCTCTGAGTATGACAGAGATAAAGACAATGTCCTTTCAAGTGCAGATGGGTAGGTAAATGACTGCCCAGTAACACCGGGAAACCAACAGCACTTCAAACGTACTGAGTAATATATAAGCCCGCCCAATAAAACACATGGTACAGTATTTTTGGGTAATGTTGGGCTTAACTAACAATGGACAACCACTAGAAGGCCTTGAGAAGAAGAGTTGTGTTTTTAAGAGGTTATTCTGGCTGCCCTGCAGAATACAGACTGAAGAGGATAAGAATGGGAGGGATGAGATGAGTCTGGAGTCCACTGTAGAGGTATCAGTAAAAGAAGATGGTGCTTGCTGTAAGGTGCTGGCATGTGCACAATGTCTACAAGAAAAGTGTTCCACTTCACAAGAGTTTATCTGAGGACCTTTTTTGTGGCAATAATCACATAGCATAACCGATTACAAAGGCCACTTCTAATACCCTAACATACAACTGTGTCATCTGTATATAAGAATGTGCCTATTAGCTAATCTCTCTGTCCTTCAATTTCCTCTTCCATAAAATGGGTTAATCATTCTACTTACCCCCATGAGGTTGTTTTTGAGAATTGAAAACATTAATACATGTCAGAGTTTTGCACACAGAAAATATAAATAAATACAGCTATTTTTAACTTTATCTCCTCTATATTACAGATTGACAAAAGGGAGGATGTAAATAAAAGTTTTTCAGAATCTGCATAATATCATTGGATTTTACATTAGAATGTAAAAGAAAGGATAAAAAGACAACCTTGTTTACCCCATCAATAAATATTATGAACCAGTCTTTCTATTTATTGACTCTGACCTCGTAGATTGTTGCTATTGAACAAAAATTCAGTTTAGCTCATGGCTGATTCCTGTCCTCAGATTCAAAACAAAGAAGTCTTTGAAAGACATAAGCAATATTTTGTTATCCTAACAATTTTCCTTACAGGAAGAAAGTGAGGGTATTTTTTCTTTTCTTGTGTCTTAAGGAATCTTTTGACAGTGCCCATGGCTCCCCCATGGCTCCAGCTCTTGGTAGCACACCCCAGGCCTTGCCCCCAGAAATCACTGGCCCCCTCATCATGGGGACTCATCCTGAGTCCAGCTTCTGGTTTTAGGCAACCACATATTCATATGTTGTCCTTTCCAACTGAGAGTGATTAGAACTTCTCTGGGTTGCCTTAACAAACCCTTGTTTAGCCTCTGTTTTCCATCACCTGGGTGATCAATTCCCTGTATTTGAAGGATTTAGAGTGGCTTCTGTTTTCCTGGCTAGTTGCTGAATGATAGAATAGTCATGGAACTGATTCAGTAGAACACACTGGCAAAGATCAGAGGCCACTATTCACAGAATTACATAGAGAGGAGGGAATTTGGGGGAGATACTTTACCTACCATGAACTTTCAAAATCAGTTTAAATAATGTTTAAAGTTTTGTTATAAAGATATGGCTGCTGGAGCACCAGGCTGGCTCAGTCAGTAGAGCTTAAGACTCTTGATCTCAGGGTTGTATGTTTGAGCCCACGTTGGGTGTAGAGATTACTTAAAAAATAAAATCTTAAAAAAAAAATAAAGACATGGCTGTTTATTTTAGAAAAAAATATCAAAAGTGTCAAAAATAAAAACATTTCTATTAATAACTATTAATATATGCCTCCTATATTTACTGTGTATTTTATAGTAGTATTTGGGATATCTGACGGGGGAAACAGTATTTGCTTTTAACCCACTAAATTTCATCTCATTAGATCTGAGCTATTTAAGATAGAATAGATACCAGCCTAACATTAATTTTATGACAGCACAGCTTGAAAGAGGTGAGAAGGAGAGGAATGGGGATCTATTAATCAAGATTCATTTGACCCCCCTCTTCCACTAAATGAAAGACTAGCAGGAGGCAGTAGCAGTTATTCTGGGAGGAACAAGCAGGCTTTATAATCCAGACGCTTTCTGCTAGCATCAAACAAGAAAACACAGAGGAAGAGAGAAGATAGTTCCTTTCAAGGGCAAAATGGATGTATTCCTTTGAAATATACTGAGGCTACCAACTTCATATTCCATCTGAATTCCTAAATAGTTTCCCTTCAAAGACACATCTGTTGAGCTTTTTCTTTTTATCCATGAACACTGTTTGTACATTGCATATAAGACTACCAAGATGTTGCTCACATGACTTCAATTTAACCTTACAAATCAATGATATTCTTCATGATAACCAGATTATTCCAAAGACCTCAAAAAATGTGAATTAAATGTTCAAGAATCACTCAAGTTCAAAGAACTTATGTCCAAAAATATAAAATATTCTAGAATTTGAAAGAATGTAAAGTGTTTATCACATCAATCATTCAGTCAGACAAGAAAGTCTATACGCCAACCAACAATCATTGGGAATTCATCTATAAAAATCATCATTAAAATGCACTCCTTAATTTCTCTTTCATTACTTGCTTTCTTGTTAGTGGCTACTCTATTACTTTGGATTCCAGAAAGAATCAAATTGCAAATGGGGGTCTTGCCCTCAAAGGGAAAACTTCCTTAAGTTTCACAAAGGCTACAGACAGCCTGCCTTCTGTGCTGGAGGTCAGAGAAGAGCGGAGCAAACTCACTTCACTCTTGCTGCTCAGGCAGAGTTGAGTCGGCAGCTCTCTCCTAATGACTGAATTCCAAGGCCAAATAGTTCTGCAACTACTTGTTGCATTAGCTTCCGTCTCATGGAGCACAATTTGGAGTGTTCCATTTTTTAAAAGATTTAAAATAATAATGTTTTACAACTTTCTACTAGAGTAGTTTAAAATCAGAATATGTTATCAAAGGCTATCTCAGTTTGAAGTTGATAATAAAGCATCAAAAAGCATTACAGTGTAATTAACATTTTCCACTGGAAAGCTCTATCTCTTGCTTCTTCTTCCTCTTTCTCCTCTTCTCCTTTCTCCCTTTCATTTCACTTCTCTTCCTTTCTTCTCTCCTCTTCTTTCTTATTTCTTTATTTAGCATAAACTTGGTCCCTAACACTCCCTCAAGTTCCAACCCCAGTCCTACTTATTTCCTTCTCCACAAAACATCTTAAAATTTTATGTATACTCACTTCCGTGCTCTTCAAACCATTTGAAATTGAGACTTCACCACCACATTTAAAATTTCAAGTTGTTGGGGTGCCTGGATGGCTCAGTTGTTTTAAGCATCTGACTCATGGTTTCAGCTCAGGTCATGATCTCACAGTTCGTGAATTCAAGCCCCGTGTCGGGCTGTGTGCTGACAGTGTGGAGCCTGCTTGAGATTCTCTCCCTCTCTCTCCGCCCCTGCCCCATTTGTACTCTCTCTCTCTCTCAAAACAAACTCAAAAAAAATTTTTTAAGTTAAATTGTTAATTGTGAAAGTTAGTGACACTATCCCAGTTACCAGCAATTGACAAAATTAATAATGACAATGTTAAAGTATTATTTAAAAAATTCATTCACATTCATTCAAATTGGAAACTAATTATGATGTACCACATCCCAAATGTAATCTATACACTATACTTGGACTATAATCAGGTTTTGTATTCACATAACAAAATTTCTGTAAATATCAGAATAACTCACTTGGAGTGATAGACTAGTCAGGGCCGTAGGTTTACTAGGGGGGAAGCCTGGGTGTCCCTTAATTGTCATTCTCAATCACAGGAAATAAAGAAATGAAGCCTAAGGGAAGGAGGCCTTATGATGGTGTGAGGAAATAAATATTTAGGGCTGGTAGTCTATGTGGAAATTCTGTTGGTGGGGGTGAACTGCCTGGTCATGTGGCAGCTGAGAAGATAAAGCTGTAAGTCGGTGGCCCTGGACCTAGAATAGTTGTAAAGATTCTATGTGTTTTCCTTCCATTGCATCATCCCTACTCTTTCACTGCTTTTTTTAAAAAGGCATATCCTGGTCTCAGTTGTGCAAGGAGTACTTAGAAAAAGATCTGTGTCTAGGTCTGAACTGAAAAGGTAGTGAATGCAGCATTGCCTCCCCCAAGTCTGGAATGGGCAGAGTGGCAGTATCAGCAGCATCAGAGGCGGCAGCTCAGAGGGATAATGAGGAGGCCTCGCAGAAGAACCAGGCAGAAGTGGCCTTGTTTCTATGTACCTCTGAGGCAATAATCAGAAACTCAGGAAAAGCTGAGGGATTTGGTTCCTGACAGAAGCAATGGGAGGTCAAATCATTGTGCCTTGGATTGCATTTATGTCCATATCAAATTTAAAGAAGATTAAAACTAATTCATAGGAACTCCGGTAACAGAAAACTATACGGTGAATTTTATGGATTTTAATCCAACCCAGTAAATATCCATTCAGTGTTTTTTTATGTATAAGGAAGGAAGTTATAGACTGTGTTCTTGAGGAACTTACAATACAAAATTCCAAAGAAGAAGAGAATTAATAAAGGCCTTAAAAGTAGTTCAGAATTTAACGGCCATACACAAGGAAGAAAATCTTATTTCTGAGATGGGGATTCAGGTAAGGTTTAATTGGCATCATGAAGGGGTCAGTGATGATGGAATCCAAAGAAGTCTCATGCACACCTCATGCACCAGTTGGAAACTGGGCTTAGGTATAAGCAACAGAAAGCCCAACGTTGAGTTAACCAAATTAAACTTTAGTCTTTTTACCCAACAAGCATTTCTGGACAGGTGACAGTGCAGCAGCTCTCAGTACTGTCAACACCCCAGGCTCTGTCACCTTTTTCCTCTACCTTCCTTAGTGTTCCAACTCCCATCCTGACAGTTCCAGGATGATTCCTGCTTCACTAGGCATCTCGGCTCTTGCTTCCTAAAGGAGAAGGAGGAAGAAAGAGATATGGAAGAGATAAGAAAATGTTGCCAAAACCACCACTTAGGTCTCCTTGGCTAGAAGTATGTCAAAAGGGCTCACCCCTTGTTTTCAGTGAGATTAAGATATGTAGTTTTTGTGTTCTTTTTGTTTTAGCTGGTCACACTGTTATCCCCCTTCCAAAAAATAAAAATTAGGGTTCTGCTAAAGAAAAAAAGCTGGAAAGAGTATTAGATTAGTAACTATTAAGATGTGCCAACATCCCACCTATTAATTCTGCAGCCTAGGATAAAAATCAACTAACATTTCTGTATGGCAGTTTCTTTACCTGTGAAATGGTTATAATAATATCTTCCTAGTAGATGTTTGGGTGAGGATCAGGGACCATGTATTCAAGATGTTCAATATAGTCCTGACAAGTTAGGAGAGCATAATAGAGTGTAGCTGCTGTTACTGTTTAATTGGTTTTTTGTTTGGTTTATTAGAAATTGAAGGAGGAATCCAATTTCAATACATAAATACTGGAAGAATAAAATTTTAGATGAAGGAAACAAGATCACAAAAACATGGACTTAGAAAAAAATATGTAAGGGGTGCATGGGTGGCGCAGTTGATTAGGCATCTGACTTTGGCTCAGATCATGATCTCATAGTTCGTGAGTTCAAGCCCTGCATCAGGCTCTGTGCTGACAGCTCAGAGCCTGGAGCCTGCTTCGGATTCCGTGTCTCCCTCTCTCTGCCCCTCCCCTGCTTGTGTTTTTTTTTTCTTATTCTCTCTCTAAAATAAATAAAATAAACATTTAAAAAATATGTAAGAAAATTTAGAGCGTGTTCAGGAAATTTTACATAGTTTAGGAAGACTATCACTCATGTGAAAGGGAAAAAGTGAATGGTAATACTAGGAGGTCAGTATTCTGGGTCATATGATGAGTGTTGGCAGTGGGGGGGCGGGGCTGGAACAGGGGTATAAGAGGCAGGCCAAAGGGTTTGATGCCTCGGCAGATAATGTGGAAGCACTGAAGTTTTCAACACAAGATTAAGTCCAAGCTATGCTTCATGCTGACCACTGTGACAGCAGTGCATACGATATACTTGGCAGCTGGAGAAAAACCAAAGCAAGAGGAGTAGGGGAATTAATTTATACCCAAACAAAACATAATAAAAGCCTGAAGTGGGATAGCAGCAACAGAATAGAAAAGAGGAACTGATTCAGGAGTCATTTTTAAAACATTACTTACAGAATTTGGCATCCAACAGAATAGAAAAGGTCAGGGAAAAGACGGTGCCAAGGTAGTGAGCTAAACTTCAAGCTTCGTGGTGTCATTAGCCAGGGTGGAGGGTAGAGAGCAGGCCAGGGAGAGAGAGGACCACATTAAAAAGATGGAAGGAAAGAATGGAGAGGGAGGCTGAGGGGAGAGATGGAAAAATACTGAGAGTAGAAACATTTAGTCATGTAAAATAAGATGTATAAAAACGGTTATATTCCAAGGGGTTGTTTAATCCATAAAAGGAATTTTCTCAGGCGAAGTAATGAATCTGTGAGAGCAAGATGCTTAATCCGAGTCATGCGCTAATCTGACTGTGTGGGGAGGCACCACCCATGTGCACTTTAGAACATGTACTTGCTGTTCAATGGCATTAGCATAGAAATAGTCCAAAAGTATGCAAACGTGTTTCTGAAGAAAATTCCCACTACTTAGTCTTTCACTCTTGTTAGGATGCAAAATTATTCCTCTGGAAATATTTGGGCACGGTTTGTCCTTCCTAGAGGCAGAGGAATGAGTTAATTTACCTCTTTAGGATCCCTCGCAGCGACGTTCAGATCTTGTGATCATGGGCTCTGGGCTCAGTTTCAGCAGTTAATGGTCACAATGGAAACCCAAAGCGAAAGCAGACTGGGGAATCACTGCTGCAATCAAGGCGCTTTGTCACTTTGAGAAGAACAGAGTAAGAAACATAAGTGGTCTATTGACAGAATTGTTTGCTTATCATTTTTGGCACCTGTCATTTAAAACCGGGCAGGAAACACCTTTGAAAAATGATAATCCCAAACAGTTTAGACTTAATACAGTACTTTCATCTCTGTTTCTGGGATTTGGGGTCATTTAGTTTTTAACACTCTAGCCATAAACCATCTAAATACATTCTTAAGGTTGCAGTAAGGGATAATTAGATTCTAGGATCATAGTTCTGAAGAATTTATACAGACACAAATCTTTTCAGTAATTATTCAGTATTATTTCAAGTCAAACGCTAGTTTGTTTCAAACTTCAGAAACCCCTTTGAAAAATGTTATGTGTTTTCTTCCAGTATTTTGGTTTACTTTAGAGATACTCATTTCCCCATAAATGAAGTCACTGGAATTTATTACCGAATTTAATTTGGTACCTGCTCTGCCCTAGACACTTCATCAGCACTGATGTAAAAAGGTACAATCTGATTATGCTAAATTATCTCACCTGTGATTAGGAATAACTCGTTTCAGGAGTCAAGGTGATTGTAAATAAATTTGTATTAGAGGGCTGAATAATTGCAAATCATGTTTTTTTCATCTTTTAAAAATTTTATTACACGTGAGGTTACAGGTCCCATGAGTTTATGGCACTTAACCTAAAGGCAGTAAAAGTGCTAAGCTGGGTATATAATGATATTTGTAAGTCACCTTATACTAGAAAAAGACTGTTGGTAGCTGCCTACAATGAAACTAAACTGTCCTCTTTCCTCCTTCATAGTTGTGCAAGTACACTGTTAGTGGGAATCTCACTTGAGGTTCCTAACTGCTAAAGTAATAATATCTTGTATGTATACAAGACCTTCCTTGTAGAGTTTTTTTTGCCAAAAAAAAAAAAACAATTGGAGATTTTTGTTACTATCTCCTTCTACATTCCCATAACCACGTATTTTATAGGCTTAAAAATTAAAGATTAAGTCAAGGTCATCCAGTGAGAGATTAATTTTTTAATGCAAAGGCTAGTGTTCCATTCATTATCTTATCTCTATTACCTTAAAAATCACATTTAGCATGTATCATAAGTTAAAACTTTGTAAATCACCGGTTAGCATCTGACTCAAGGTATCATGCCTCACAAGCAGCTTTCTTAATAAACCCATTTGCTCAGCATATAACGCCAAGTTAAAAGAATTTAAAGAACTCGGATTGCTTTTTAGTAGTTCTCATTGTGACTTACTAAATTAAATGACAAATTGAAATGCAGCTGAAATAACTCCGGAACTGGTTCTGTTATGGTTAATGAAAAGGTTTCAATCTCTAATGCTCATCTCTGGAACGTTTATTTTCGTGAAAGTGAGTTCTGTTCAACAAGTACTAATGAGACATTTGTAGGGTTAAAACTTTGCATTTGAATTTTTTTTTAAGAAAATCACAGCAACAAGTTCAGAGAAGTATGGGGTATGGATGGGATGCCAATTAGTGCTATTCAAATTGGCATTCATTCCAATTAGTGCTATTGATCTTCAAGTACATGCCAGAGTGTGTTCAGGCTCTTTCATAAACATTATGACATTTAATTCTCCTTCAAACATGATGGGGTAGGCATGGCAAACTCTGTTTCATAAATGACAACATTTCAGGATTCTGAGATTTAGTTTGATGTTTTGTCCACAAGCTTCAGGGTAGCAAAACAAGTTGTCTGAACCTTGCATGGGGACCCAAGGATAGACTAGCATATAGTATTTATTCTAATGATAATATTTATCATGAATTGGTTAATTTATTTATAAATTGGGCTGATATTATTAGCAAACAAATAAAGTTATACTTGAATAAAATGAAACTTCAGCAGGGCTGTGGCAATGGAACATATTGTGGACTTTTATATATTTCTATATGGCTTAAATGTTATTAGAGTAAATGGTAATTGTAACTCAAAACAAGCAAAATACAAGAAAATGGAAGGAAAACTTTGGTTAGATTTACCTGAAGTCTGGGACTGTCCACTTATTTTAATTTGATACTGGGTCTTCATACTATGTGTGGTGGAAATCAAGAACAACAAGAACAACAACAATAATAATTGAAAACATGTATGTTGTATATATTCAAACATGTTACTGCATGGCATGTATGTCCTATATATATCAACTCATTTAATCCTCACAACCCTTTGAACTAGAGATAATTGTTATCGCCATTTTAGAAATGAGGAAATCACAACACAGAGAGGTTAAAGAATCTTCCAAATTTACACATATAGGAAGTACACACATCCCAAGCAGTATGCCTCATAAACACAGGCCATTTAACACCTACTCCCTATTGTCATACATGTCGGAACTCCCCTATGGTCTAGTTCAATGACTATTAGGTAATGCATTGTTTTGATAGTTGCACTTTGGCACTGAAATCACAGCTTCCTAATCCTGACCTCATTTAGAGAGAGCCAAATTACGTTTAATTCCCAATTCAGTACATATTTGTTGGGACCCTGTCAGGTGCCAGATAATCTTCTGGATGCTTGGATGTATCGGCCACCTTTGGGCAACTGAAGTGGTAGAAGAAGAAAAAGAAATTATTTGCCTGAATTCTTCATAAAGTAGAGTCCGTGATCAAGACTTCTTGTAAATGTAAGTGGATAATTTAGGAGTATTATCTGAGTGGACAAAATTAGGGACAAGAGGAATAAAAGAAGTATGGGTGAGGAATCAATTAATGGATGCAGTAAGTTGGCCACCACTCTCTTATTCTATACCTAAGAGAAACTTTGTAAAAGGCATACAGGAACATTTGCCTTAGGGAACTAAATGCCCAACTCCCTGGCCAAGGATAGCCCTGCAGGATCAAGTTCCCCCACATTCAGGTTACACTAATTTTGAATCCAGCAAGTTGCCAAAGGAAGTCTGCACTGTCAGAGAAGCCCTAAGACGGTAATTTAGGATGGAAGTCTGAGGTAAGGCACTTCATGCCTGAGTCAGGCTGCAACTACATGAAACTGATCAAAGTCTGCAGGCAGTTCATGAGCTCGAACCCCACACTGGGCTCTGTGCTATCAGTGCAGAGCCTACTTGGGATTCTTTCTCTCTCCCTCTCTCTCTACCCCTCCCCTGTGCTCTCTCTCTCAAAAATAAATAAATAAAAACTTAAAAACAAAAGCCCACAGGGAACCAGCGGCCACTGCCAAAGCCAGAATCATAGGTGAGGCCAGCAGGATTGAGAGCTGTGTATCACCTAAGCAACGTAACAATGAACAAACATAAGAAAATAACAGTATTTGAGAAAGTGACAAATGCTATTGATAAACAAAAACCAAAATAAGGCAGTTAAGGAGATTTGGAATGAGAATGGTGAAAGAATTAGGCTGAAACCTAAATACAGTGGTCAGCATTGCCTATAATTGAACAATGACTTGAAGAAGGTGAAGGAACATGTCATGCAGATAACTGAAACTCGAAAATATTCTGAATACTGTCAATTATTAAGAACTGTGGAGGAAGGGAGTTAAGATGACAGAGAATCCTGCAGACCCTGAGCTTGTCTTGTCCCTGAAGCATAGCTAGATCAGCATGAAACCATTCTGAACACCTAGGAAATTGATATGAGGATTAACACAACAATCCACATAACTTGGGCCACAGAACTCAGCAGGTACACGGTGTGGAGAGGTGAACTAAAGGACAGAAAAGCCGCAGAGGCTAGGGAGCTGTTTTTGCAGAGAGAGGACAGAGAAAAAGAATGCGGGAGAGTGCAGTGCATCAGGATTATGCAAGAAAAGCACTCCCCCAAAAGTAGCTGGAGAGAAAGAGAATGAGTGTAAGCACTCACAGGGGACTGAACAAGAAATCTGTTCCACAAAACCATTTATAGGAAAAAGGAAAGAGTTTCAATGCCACCAGCATTCTATAAACTGTGGAGCACAGAGTTTGAAGTTTTGGAGCTCAGTGCCTGGTGGTGCTCTGGTGAGGAAATAGGGTGAATCCCCAAGAGCAGGCAGCAGGGTCTGAGGGGACTGTGTACCACATGGGGAGAAGTGGTTCCCTGTTTGGAGTGAAATTTGGTAGAGGCAATATGGCCTCTCCACAGGCAAAGGTCCCAGCAGACCCTGGAGAGCAGCCACGTTTGCTGGTATTGGGACAAAGATGCCAGAGTGCAGTGAAACCTGGCATAGGCTGTGTGTTGTGACTTGCCATAAGTCTCTGAACCTCTGCCACTACACAATTGCATGAATGTTTTCTGGGGCAAGCAGGCACCCAGGCATTGCTCAACAAGACCCTCCCCCAGAAAGTCAGGGCAAGTCCAAGCCACAGGGGGTCTCTGAAGCATGGGTTTTTAAAACACAACCCGATCTGAGACAAACTCTGGAGGGAGGTGCCACCTGGCAGACAGATAGATTTGATATGGACAGGGTAGAGGCAAGGAGTGGACAGAGGCCTGAGACAAAGGAGGGGTACTTGATCGTGGATTGGTGAGAGCAGGAAATTCCTGTGCCAGAGACTAGGAAGTTGGATGAAGCCATTTCCACCTCTCCCATGTACCACATTGATCCACTCAAGTAAACTGAGCAGTGCCACCTAGTGGAGAACAGAGCTGTTACACTAAGCCCTGCCCAACTGTGTCCTCCAAGCATATCCCCTAGAAGACCAGCACAAGTCACTCTACCTGCTTAGTGTACAGACTATAAAAGTCTTCACAGTTTCAGTTCTAGGGGAAAATGGATGTAACTTCATTCAGCTTTCATTCTGTTTGCTGGTTCATTTACTTGTTCATTTTCTTTGCTTCTGTTTTTCCTTGAATTATCTTCTTTTTTTCCTTTTTTCTTTCCTTTACTTCTCTCTTCCTCATTCTTGGATACAAAAAGAGAAAATTTTATTTTTATTTTATTTTTAATTTTTTGTTCGATTTCATTTTCTTTCTTTCATCTTATTCTATTTTATTATGTTTTTTTAATTTTTAAAATTTTTCTTACCTTTTTTTCCCTTTTCTTCCCCTTTTTTCTTTATTCTATCAAGCTTCTTTCAACAAGCAGAGCAAAACACACCTAGGACCTACCTTACTTTATTTGATTTTTTTGTTTTTGTTTTTGTTTTTAATTTTCATTTTTTATGTTATTAATTTTTTTCTTTCTCCAAAGTGACAAAATGAACAAATTTACTCCAAGAGAAAACAGAAATGACATCCAGGGCTTAATCAACACAGATACAAACAAGATGTCTAAAATAGAATTTAGAACCATGATAATAAATAATACTAGCTGGGGTTGAAAAAAAAAAACATGGAATCCCTTTCTGTGGAGATAAAAGAAATAAAATCTAGTGAGGACAAAATTAAAAATGCTATGACTGAGATGCAATCTTGAATGGCTGCCACGACAGCAAGGATGGTTGAAGCAGAGCAGCAAATCAGTGATTTAGAAGATAAAATTATGGAGAATAATAAAGCAGAAAAAAAGAGAGAAACAGAGGAAAGGATCATGATAGAAGACTTAGAGAACTCAGTGACTTATTAAAAAGGAATAACATCCAATTCATAGGAGTCACAGATGATGAAGAGAGAGAAAAAGGGGCAGAAGGTTTATGTAAGAAAATTATAGTGGAAAACTTTCCTAATCTGGGGAAAGACACAGACATCAAAATCCAAGAAGCACAGAGAACTCCCATTAGAGTCAACAAAAAAAAAGGCCATCACTAAGGCATATCATAGTCAAATTCACAAAATACACAGATAAGGAAAGAATTATGAAAATAGCAAGGGGGAAAAAAGTCCTTAACCTATAAGGAAAGACAGATCGGGTTCACAGCAGACATATCCACAGAAACATAGCAGGCCAGAAAGGAGTGGCAGGATATATTCAACGTGCTGAATGAGAAAAATATGCACCAAGAATTCTTTATCCAGCAAGGCTGTCATTCAAAATAGAAGGAAAGATAAAGAGTTTCCCAGACAAACAAAAACTAAAGATGTTCATGACCACTAAACCAGCCCTGCAACAAATTTTAAGGGGGACTCTCTGAGAGGAGAAAAGATAAAAAAGAAAAAAACAAATAAACAAACAAAAGCAACAAAGACTAGAAAGGACCAGAGAACACCACCAGAAACCCAACACTACAGGCAACATAATGGCAATAAATTCATATCTTTCAGTACTAACTCTAAACGTCAATGGACTAAATGCTCCAATGAAAATACATAGGGTGTCAGAATGGATAAGAAAACAAGACTCATCTATATGCTACTTGTAACAGACTCATTTTAGACGTAAAGACTCCTGCAGATTGAAAGTAACAGATGAAGAACCATCTATCATGCTAATGGTTGTCAAAAGAAAACTGGAGTAGCCATACTTATAACAGACAAACTAGATTTTAAAATAAAGACTGTGACAAGAAATGGAGAAGGGCATTATATTGTAATTAAGGGCTCTATCTACCAAGAGGATCTAACAATTGTAAACATTTATGCCCCCAATGTGGAATACCCAAATATATCATTCAATTAATCACAAACATAAAGGAGCTCATAGATAATATGATAATAGTAGGGGATTTCAAAACCCCACTTACACTGAGGGACAGATTATCTAAGAAGAAAATCAACAAGGAAGCAATGGCTTTGAATGACACACTGGACTGGATAGACTTAACAGATATATTCAGAACATTTCATCCTAAAGCAGAATACACATTCTTCTCGAGACAAATGGAACATTCTCCAGAATAGATCACATACTAATTCATAAATCAGCCCTCAACAAGTACAAAAAGATCGAGTTCATACCGTGCATATTTTTAGACCACAATGCTATGAAACTTAAAATCAACCACAAGAAAAAAATTTGGAAAGACCATGAATACTTGCAGATTGAAGAACATCCTGCTAAAGAATGAATGGGTTAACCAAGAAATTAAAGAGGATGCTAAAAAGTACATGGAAGTCAATAAAAGTGAAAACATGACAGCCCAAAACCTTTGGGATGCAGCAAAGGTGGTCAAAAGAGAGAAGTATATAGTCATCCAGACCTTCCTAAAGAAGGAAGAAAGGTCTCAAATACACAGCCTAACCTTACAACTAAAAGAGCTGGAAAAAAGAACAACAAACAAAACCCAAAACCAGCAGAAGGGAAATAATAAAGATTAGAGCAGAAACCAATGCTATCAAAATAAATAACATAACATAATATAACATAACATCATAACATAACATAACATAACATAACATAACATAACATAACATAAACAAAACAAAACAATAGAACAGATCAATGAAACCAGGAGCTGGTTCTTTGAAAGAATTAACAAAATTGATAAACCCCTAGCCAGATGGATCAAAAAGAAAAAGGAAAGGACCTGAATAAATAAAATCACGAATGAAAGAGGAGAAATCATAGCCCACACCTCAGGAATACAAATAATAATAAGAGAATATTATGAGCAATTATATGCCAACAAATTGGGCAATCTGGAAGATATGGAAAAATTCCTAGAAACATATAAACTACCAGAACTGAAACAAGAAGAAATAGAAAATTTGAACAGACCCATAACCAGTAAAAGAATTGAATCAGTAATCCAAAATCGCCCAACAAACAAGAGCTGGATGGCTTTCCAGGGGAATTCTACCCAACACTTAAAAAACAGTTAGCACCTATTCTTTAGAAGCTGTTCCAAAAAATAGAAATGGAAGGAAAACTTCCAAATGCATTCTACAAGGCCAGCATTACCTTATTCCAAAACCAGAAAAAGACCCCACTAAAAAGGAGAACTACAGACCAATTTCCCTGATGAACATGGATGCAAAAATTCTCAACAAGATACTAGCAAACCGGATCCAACAATACATTAAAAGGATTATTCACCATGATCAAGTGGGATTTATTCCTGGGATGCAGGGCTGGTTCAGCATCTGTAAATCAATCAATGTGGTACATTAATAAAAGAAAGGATAAGAACCACATGATCCTCTCAATAGATGCAGAAAAAGCAATTGACAAAATACAGCATCCTTTCTTGATAAAAACCCTCAGTATCATAAAGGCCATATACAAAAGACAGACCCACCGCTAATATCATCCTCAATGGGGAAAAAATCAGAGCTTTCCCCCTAAGGTCAGGAACACGACAAGGATGTCCACTCTCACCACCGTTATTCAACGTAGTGTTGGAAGTCTAGCCTCAGCAATCAGACAACACAAAGAAATTAAAAGGCATCCAAATTGGCAAAGAGGAAGTCAAGCTTTCACTCTTCACAGACGACATGATCCTCCGTGTGGAAAACCCAAAAGACTCCGCCAAAACACTGCTAGAACTGACCCATGAATTCAGCAAAGTCGTAGGATATAAAAATCAGTGTGCAGAAATTGGTTGCCATTTCTATACACCAATAATGAAGCAGCAGAATGACAGATCCAGGAATTGATCCCATTCACAACTGCACAAAAAAGCATAAAATACCTAAGAATAAACTTAACGCAAGAGATGAAAAATCTATACACTAAAAACCACAGAAAGCTTATGAAAGAAGTTGCAGAAGACACAAAAAAAAAATGGAAAACAGTCCATGCTCACAGATTGGAAGAACAAATATTGTTAAAATGTCAATACTACCCAAAGCAATCTATATATTCACTGTAATCCCTATCAGAATAACACCAGAATTCTTCACAGAGGTGAACATACAAACCTAAAATTTGTATGGAACCAGAAAAGACCCCAAATAACCAAAGCAATCCTGGAAAAGAAAACCAAAGCTGGAGACATCACAATTCCCGACTTCCAGCTGTATTATGAACTTGTAATCATCAAGTCATTATGATACTGGCACAAAAACAGGCACATAGATCATTGGAACAGAATAGAGAACCCAGAAATGGACCCACAAAATGTAAGGCCAACTAATTTTTGGCAAAGGAGGAAAGAATATCCAATGAGAAAAGACAGTCTCTTCAACAAATGATGTTGGGAAAACTGGACAGTGACATACGGAAGAATGAAACTAGACCACTATCTTACACCATAATAAATAAAATAAACTCAAAATGGATGAAAGATCTAAATGTAAGACGGGAAGCCATCAAAATCCTAGAGGAGAAAACAGGCAACAACCTCTTTGACCTTGGCCACAGCAACTTCTTACTTGACATGTTTCCAGAGGCAAGGGAAACAAAAGCATAAATGAACTATTGGGACCTCATCAAGAAAAGGAGCTTCTACACAGTGAAGGAAACAATCAGCAAAACCTAAGAGGCAACTAATGGAATGGGAGAAGATAATTGCAAATGACCTATCAGATAAAAGGTTAGTATCCAAAATCTATAAGGAAGTTACCAAATTCAACACCCAAGAAACAAATAATCCAGTGAAAAAAAATGGGCAAAAGACATGCATAGACATTTTTCCAAAGAAGACATCCAGATGGCTAATAGACACATGAAAATATGCTCCACATCACTCATCATCAGGGAGATACCAATCAAAACCCTAATGAGATACCACTTCACACCTGTCAGAATGACTAAAATGAACAACTCAGGCAACAACAGATGTTGGTGAGGCTGTGGAGAAAGAGAAACCCTTTATGTATGAGGGTTCCTCAAAAAACTGAATATAGAACTACCCTATGACCCAGCAATTGCACTACTAGGTATGCAAAGAATACAGGAGTGCTGATTCGAAGAGGCACATGCACCCCAATATTTATAGCAGCACTATCAACAATAGCCAAATTATGGAAAGAGCCCAAATGTCCATTGACCAATAAATGGAGAGAGAAGATGTGGTATATAAATACAATGGAATATTACTTGGCAATCAAAAATAATAAACTCTTGCCATTTGCAATAACGTGGATGGAACTAGAGTGTATCATGCTAAGCGAAAAAAGTCAGTCTGAGAAGACAAAGATCATATGATTTACTCATATGTGTAATTTAAGATACAAAACAGATAACCATAAGGGAAGAGAAGCAAAAATAATATAGAAACGAAGAGGGAGACAAACAATAAGAGACTCTTAAATACAGAGAACAAACTGAGAGTTGCTGGTGGGGTGTTGGGTGGGGGGAAGGGCTAAAGGGGTGAGGGGTATTAAGGAGGACACTTGTTGGGATGAGCACTGGGTGTTATATGTAAGTAATGAATCACTAAATTCTATTCCTGAAATTACTATTACACTATATGTTAACTAACTTGGATTTAAAAATTTTTTAAATAGCAAAAAATAAACAAACAAATAAATAAAAGAATTGTTGAATAACTTCCTTCTGTAATCTTTTTACTTCCAACATCTCTAGTTGGAGAGGGATTTTAAGTGTTCATTAAAATCTATGATTAGTTAGAACTTTTGGTTTGGTTTTCAGGCATTCCATTAGCTTCTTTCAATTTACTGTTTTTGTTTCTTTCCTGTCAAGTAAGGCAAGCTTTTATTACTCTTAGGTAAGAAATTAAGACTGTATGCTAATGATGTAAAGAATGTACATCTCCAACCCAACTTCTCCCTTGGATGCCTGACCTACAGATTTAATTGCTGACAACTTAACTTCTTCACATGGATGTCTAATAGACATTGCAAACATATCATATCCAAAATTAAGCTCCTGATACGCCCCCCCCCCCTTATTTCAAATGTGTTCATTTTACTTTTTAGTTGAGGACATTTCCATTTTTCAAGTTCCAGTGCCAAAATCTTCGTACCATCCTTGATTCATTTTTTTTTTTTTTTTTTACTGCCTTCATCTGGTTTCTTATCAAATTCCGATGTCTCTAATTTCAAAATATAGCCAGAAATTAGCTACTTCTTCGCAGCTAGGGGCTTGGTTTAAACCACCATCATCCCTCATCTATATTACTGTAATAACTTCCAATGGTCTCATTTTCTTGCTTACTCTCCTACAGACTGCTAAAACTTGCTTCAGATCATGATCATTCCTCACTTAAAAGCCTGGTGGCTTCCTGACCCACCCTGGGTAAAACTCAAAGTCCACCTCTGATTTACAAGGCCCTATATGTTCTAGCTGCTCATTACCTCTCTGACATCATCTCCTACTCCTTTCTTATTCCAAGTAGACACACTACCTGCCCTTAAGCCTCTGAACTTGCTATTTTTCACTGTCTGAAATGGTTTCCCCCAGATATCAAATGACTAACTCCTTCCATTCCTTCAGATAATTCTCAGGAGTCACTTTCTCAATGAGACCTTTCCCCCACTACGGAGAACAGCACAACTTCCCCTCTCAACATGTCCACTTATCCTTCTCTGTTTCATTCTTATCCACAGAATTTATCACTTTCTAATACCTTCCTTATCTCTCTCATTTAATGTTCACCTCTGCCACTAGCGTGCAAGCACCTGAAACTGTCCTGAGCATGTAACATCTGATCAGTGATTTTTGCTGTATGAAAGAATAAAAAAATGGTTCTGGAGCCATCCATTTGCCTGTAGGATAGTTATGATGATTATAGCAGCAATCTAAAAAACAAGAAAATGTTAAGCTTTTGAAAACCAAAGTGTACTTTTTCAGCTAGTCAATAGGCTAAGTATCACCATTTGTTAAGAAAAAATATTTTCCAAAAATTTTTAGCTCCTCTTAATATGTTAAGAACAAAGTTGGGCAAATTGGTTGGCAAGGTTTTATTATAGCCTATAGAAAAGAGGAAATCCATGATCTGGCATCAGCAAGTTTCTTTCAGAAAAGAAGGAGGAGAAAGCCTTTCTCTTCCAGGAAAGGTGGTGTTGGGAGGGAAGAGAGCCCCTTGGATGTGTGTATATACCTCTCAGGGTTAACTTCACAGGAGGTGGGATATTAATTAGATTGAAAAGAAAGCCAGGAGGAGGAGGTTTGGCCTATCTCCTACTGGGTCCCCTGAGACCATCCTCACACTGATCCTGAGGCAGAGAGGAGAGGTGTAGCAGTGCTGAGGCACTGGAGAGAAGTGGTTTAAAAAGTGGTTACAATGAGGAAATCATAACACTCCTAGAACAAAAAAATTCAATGCAGGCAGACCAGACCGACTAGAAAGCACGTGGGAGACACACCCAGAAGAAATAAGGGATCTGTAGTGTCATCTTGGATCAAGATAGTACAGAATTGACATTATCTTGACTTACTCAAGACAAACAAACCATAATTTTTTAGCCATAGATTTCAATGATGAACACCAGCAAGACACTCAAGGACTGGACCACATGGATCATGAGTCAGTGGATATCAATCATCAATCATTGTAAATCCAAAAGCCAGACCAACACAAAGACCATCATGAGGCATTCTACCCCTTCAATGAAGATCCTAAACTTTCCTTCATCCAGATTCCCTTTAATATATATATATATATATATATATATATATATATATATATACACACACACACACACACACATACATATATATATTCCCTTAATATTTATTTATTTATTTATTTATTTATTTATTTATTTATTTATTTAGAAAGTACATGTGTGCAAGCAGGGGAGAGGCAGAGAGAGAGATAGAGGATCTCAAGAAGGCCCTGCACTGTCAGCTCAGAGCCCAACACACAGCTGGATCTCACGAACTCTGAGATCATGATCTGAGCCAAAATCAAGGGTGAGACACTTAACCAACTGAGTCATCCAGGCACCCCCTAGACTCCCTCTTGTAAAGGGGACAGGCACAGGACAAATAGCCCTGATAAAGAGTTGGTTTTTTACTTGACTAAATGTTTACCTAATCAAATTGTTTTTAACTAGAAACTGTCTAAACTGAAAGAAAATGATACGCCTTAAATTGGTAAACTGAAGTTTTGATCCCCATTGCAATTACTCCTGCTGAGTGAGCTGAGAGCTCAGGAAAATTTTATCAGTTATAGATAAGTAAAAAGCCCCACACATTTTTTGCATGTCTATATAATAATGAATTTCCTACCCTACAACCACAGCAAATACATCATTCCTTATCTCAATAACCAGTCCTGAATTAAAATATTATGGCCAATCTGAAACCAACCTAATCAAATTTTCACTTGTTATTTCACACTGAGCATTATAGGGACAGGATAGAATTTCAGCTCTGTCCAGGGTCTCTAGTCTACCCTTCTGAGAAAACTTATATAGACAAGAAAAATAAACTTTTATAACAATGGAAATATTGGCTCTGAACATAATCAGGAGTGCATCAAATACAAAAATAGATATGTAGAAAAAAGGTATCCATATAAGTTAGTCTACTTTGTTCTCTCAGGGTTCCAAAGGAATTCAGGATATACTTTCCTTCATATTCATCATGCAGTCAACCAATATCCAAAGGAGGAAATGACACCCCGAAGTGTTTCCAAATGGAATACCAACCAAATACAGTCATGTGTCTTCAGGTAAAAAGTATGTATCAGTATATCCCTTAATAAATGCAATACTCCTGAATGAAAATATTTTCTTTGAAAACAAGGTAAAATAGCATGTTTTCATTTAATGGCAATTTCTTACTTTAACTCTATGTTTACCTGGGAAATATGAGTTCAATGTCATCTGTAACAGGGTCTCAGCTTTTGCATTGGTCATGTAATAAAAGAATTTAACCTGTCATTTGTTGAAGCTAATTGCTATTTTTGAAATAAAAATAAGGAGTTAACATCCTGTTGCTGTTTTTGTTTGTCAGTAATTGACCAGGAAGAGTTTCTCGTGAAGCAATTAAGCTAATGCCATAGTAATTATTTAAATTATAGACTGGTATCTAAGACTTACTGGGGAAAACTGATGGTCATGAAGACTTGTTGACTAATTAAGACCAACTATTCTATCTATCTTATAAAATCTTTCCCCAGAATAAGGCAAGAACAATTGACATAGCACTTGACAAAATATAATATAATCTGGGTATTCAAGTCATTTAAAATATTGTTACTGGTTTTAATCTGTACATCAAAATGAAAGACATTCTATAAGAAAGCCAAAGATAAAGCAAGATATATTCATATTTATTGTTTTTCCCCATGTGCAATTTACTAATAATTGAGTGAAAATTTTATTTTTTTTAATTAAAAAAAATTTTAATGTTTATTTATTATTGAGAGACAGAGAGAGACAAAGCATGAACAGGGGAGGGGCAGAGAGAGAGACAGATACACAGAATCGAAGCAGGCTCCCAGCTCTAAGTTGTCAGCACAGAGCCCACGGGGCTCAAACCCACGAACTGTGAGATCATGACCTGAGCCGAAGTCAGACGCTTAACCAGCTGAGCCATCCAGGAGCCCCTGAAAATTTTATTTTTAAATTAATCTATTTCTTTTGAGAGAGAAAAAGAGAGAGGGTGCACACATATGTGAGTTGGGGGGGTGGGCAGAGAGAGAGGGAAAGAAAGAATCCCAAGCAGGCTCTGTGCTGCTGGTGTGAAGTTCTAGGCAGGATCAATCTTACGAACTGTCAGATCATGAACTGAGCTCAAATCAAGAGTCTGATGTTTAACCAACTGAGCCACCCAGGAGGCTGTGAAAAATTAAAAAAAATTTTTTTACTGCTAATATCACTGTCTAATTATTGCTCCTAATGATCATATTCTTTACTCAACCATTGATATTTACTTCTCTTCTGGTACCAGCCCTCACTTACCCAATTACAGTTCCTCCTAAATGGTAGCATTTCGTACTTACTAGCTCTCTCAGGTTTCTTTAATGTAAAAGTGTCTGTGAGTGTAAATATCAAAGTTAGCAATGAATTTACTTATTGGAAAATACTGTTGCAAACTTAAGGCAAATAAGGAAACAATAAATTGCCAAGAAATAGATATGATGATTTTCAAACTCAAAAACAGTGATAATCTAAATTAACCAGTTGATTTAGAGAAATATAGTATTTTCCTCTCATTTAACATCACAGAAACTTCCAGGACCAAGAGCAAGGCAATTATTAAATTATAACAGTGATTCCTTTAGGATTTTAAAAGTTAATGGTTTAAAAAGAAAAGTTAAACCATCTTTATGTCAGAGTAAAATTCCACAGTTAAAAATCATCAATCCCAATAAAATTATAAAAGGTTAGATGTGAAACCTAAAATAGATTTAATCATATTTTTGATATGTGTCATTTTGAAAAAGTTGAAAGCACTAACACAAATGTAGAATCAACATGTGCTAAATTTAGCTTATTAATTAGGGAAACAGGATGTTAAATCTGGGTCCAGTGGCAGAAATACCAGAAATTACTAGTACAGATCAAAAGACTTATTCTTTCCAGTATGCATAAAATATTTTCTAATTCACTTGGACTCAAAAATATACAAACAAACACCAAACAAATAATCCCCAAAGATTATTCTTGAAAACAAGAGAAGGCTGGTCTCATTTTATCTTGACATGTGGGTGTAGCATGAGGTGTTAATAACCACAAGAGCCTCCTTGCTGAGGTCAGCTCATCTGGAGGAAATTCTGTACAAATTTCATAAAGAATCTCAGATTGCATTTTCAATAACCTCTATTATTCCAGACATAGTTTTTGAATTGCTCTTATTGGCTGTTTTATTCTGAGACCAAGAAAGCAAATCTAAGAAATTCAACAAAGCTTACCAGTAGAGTCTATAAATTTGGATAGATTCTTCTCTCCCCAAAGTTCCTAAAATACAATGAGATTTCTGGGCTGCCACAGAGTGATGTTATTTATAGCGTGTAAGCTCTGGAACATGTATCAGACCAATTTTCTGGGGCTGTTTTATGGCCCTTGGTTTCACCTGTGAAGTAGAACCTTTATTTCTTCATGGTGGGCTTGTCGGAACTGATGAAGTGAGATTTATTCTCCTACAGTATGACACTACCAGGTATGGTCTTGGTTGCATAATCAATTTATCTAATTGTGTCTTGGTCAAAAGGAGGAAAGATTCTTATTGAACTGGTAAAGTTAATTATCATTGCCATAAAAAAAGCTACAAGACTCGGGAAAGTATTTGTTCCTGAATTGTGAAGCCTCAGGGAGGATGAATTAACATTTAGAAAATTTTTTTTGTATATATTTCAATTTGCAAAAGCATAGTCTATTAAATTGAGGGCTAGGGAGAGACAAAAAATAGAAAAGAAAAGAAAAAAGAAAAAGAAAAAAGTTTTCTTCATATACCCAATGAGAAAAAAAAAAAAAGAACGCTAAAAAATATTATCAAAATTAGATTTCCCTTTTATTTGAATATTAGAAATTAGGTCAACAGTCTGCTTTTGTGAGATATCCTCTTCAGAACTAAAAAAAATATTGATAATCCTGATTCAGTCTTTTAGTATCTGACAGTTGTCCAAGTAGTGACATTTTAAGATCCCTATCTTATACCCATAAGTCTATATCTTGAAATATCAATAGTTAAGAGTACATGGTATACAGTCTGTATTTGTTTTCTACTGCTATACAATGAATTATCCCAAGGAGAGCAGCTGAAAACAACTTCCACTTATTATTTTATAGTTCTGTCCATCAAAAGTCCTGGTAGGCTCAATTGGGTTCAATAGTCAGGTTCTCAGAATTCTGTGGTCAAGGTTTGGCTGGGATGGGCTCTTAACTGGAGGCTCTAGGAAAGAATCCCACTTCCAATCTCATGTAGGCTGTTGACAGAATGTAGCTACATGCAGTGGTGGTTCCAAGGTCTTCTTGTTGGTTGTCAGCCAGGGACCACTGTCTGCTCCTAGAGGCTGCCTATGTTCCTTCTCACCTAGCCCTCTCCATCTTGAAATAGCAACCATGAGTTGAATCCTCCTTACATTTTAACTAACCCTGGCTTTCCCTTCCATTGCCAGCTAGAGAAATTTTTTTTTTTTTTTTTTTTTTTTTTTTTTTTTGCTTTCAGAAAGTACCTGCGGGGGCACTGGGGGGTGCTCAGTCGGTTAAGCATCCGACTTGGGCTCAGGTCATGATCTCACGGTTCGTGTGTTTGAGCCCCACATTGGGCTCTGTACGGACAGTACAGAACCTACTTCGGATTCTCTCTCTCTCTCTCTCTCTCTCTCTCTCTCTCTCTACCCCTCCCCCACTTGTGCACACATGCTCTCTCTCAAAATAAATAAATAAACTTAAAAAAAAAATAAAGAGCACCTATGGTTCCATTAGGGCCAACTAGATATTCTCCTTATTTTAGGTCAACTGATTAGCAACCTTACTTACCTCTGCAAAATCTCATTTGTGTTATAACATAACATAATCACATAGCTCACAGGTTGGGGAGGTAGCATTTTAGGATTCTGCCTAAAAAAAGCATTTTAGGATTCTGCCATGGAATCCTTTTCACAAGGCTCTGAGACACTCTTTTCTTCTAGCCTATAGTTTACAGCAGAGTCTTCAGAGAAGAAAGGGGGGAGGAGAAACTGCATGTTGATGATGTGACTGAATTTTGAGTTTAATTTATTATAATAACTAACAATATCAGAATTGAAAAGAGTAAAATCTTCTATTGGAGTGTCACTTATAACTGTTTCATATGGACTTGATCAATATTTCTCTTAAGAAGCATAAATGGACAATGTGGGAATTGACAATTCTACATAGAAATGTTCTGAGTGTTACAAATAAATTACTACTTCGTAATTTCAGACTCAATACTTCTTATCTACAATGACATTTTCAGAGTAGTTGGAGTCATTGAAAAAATATTATTATGGGAGATATTACATGTTCCACATTGTTCTTAAACTTCTCTCTCAAACACACAGAAGATGCTGGGTTTGAACTCCAGCCTCTTTTCTGCAACCCCCCACAAAAGATGTTATAAGTGAAAAAAGCAGTTAAAGGTTTAGCTACACTCCATTTTCTTTTCCTTTGAGTTCTAACTATACTCTCAAATCAAACCATTATTTCCTTTCAAAAATCAACAAGGTAATAACAATATCTGTTGTAGAATAGCTTCTTTGTTAAAAAGAAAAATGTTGCCCCTCAAATCTCCTATTTTGTAGTCCTTTGTTCTCCTCTTGTTTGTGTCTCTCATTTTTAATTCACAATTGTATTATCCCTCCACATCATCCACAGAGCACAACATGCCCTACATAAGAATAGAACAAATACTGTTGTATTATTTCTTAGGCCTTTAAAAACGTTTGAAATGCTCATATTTATTGAGAGCCCACAGGTAAGAGGTTCTACAAAAAGATGTCATCTTTGTTTTCAAACATGATGCTATTTATTATTCTCAGTAGGACAGTAAATAGTAAATTATTACTCAAACAGTGTTGATGAAATTACACAAATCCACCTACAGCTTTATACCTTATGTTTTTATGACTGCTGTCAAGAATTCACTGTGAAGTTAGAGATCACGAACAAAGTGATCCATGTGAGGTAGAATCTGTAGCCTAGTAAAAGAATATCCGGTATTGGATTTGATCATTGTCTTTCCCAGAAAAGTATATTCTAAGCCTTTTGCCTATGAGATTTCCTTTTCAGACTTACCCAATGTAAATATTAAAAGAAAAAATTTGATATTCTATAATAATTCACTGTACCAGGGATTGGCAAACTTTTCTATAGAGACAGTGAACATTTTTTAGGCTTTTTTAGGCTTTACGAGTCATATAGTTTCTGCCACAGCTGCTACTTGATTCTGTTGTCCCATGAACACAGCTGTAGAAAATATGCAAACAAATTAGTGTAGCAGTGTTCCAAAAAAATCTTTATGAACACTACAATTTTAATTTCATGTAATTTTCACATCTCACATTACTTTTCTTTTGGTCTTTTCCAACCATTACAAAATATACAATCATTCTTAGCTTGTAGTTTGCTAAGAGCTGTATTGTATTATACATTAGTTAAATTCTAGTCTTTCTCAAGCTAGTATCTAGGAGTCATGGGGATAGCTGGTTTCATGGGACACTGCAGCCACAACTTCTCCTTAAGGTTGGTAAGAATAGGAAAAAGTTAGCATATTTTAGTAATTGCTATTTTTATATTTGTTTTTCACTCATTCCCAAATGTTGTTAATATCTACTATGTACAAATTACTCTCATAGGTATTTTGAGTGCCTGACATCAAGGGTTTGTATATATCAAAAAGGAATCACGGAAGTACAGATAAAGACAATACCAGACATAATTAACCAAGAGATTATCCAGCTAACAAAAAGGCAAGAGCTCATCTGATGGGGAAGATTTTTTAAGGAAGGCTATCTGATGGAGGTATAATTTTGATCTGGGCTTATAGGAGGGGTACAATACCAATATTAAATATTGCAAAAGGACATTATAATTATTTTTAGCTAATGAAGTTACATAATAAGCCCTGTGCACAAGTTCAAATCACCTCTCTTCTTAACAGATGATACTTACCCACTAATAATCTATGAACTCAAATACTAGAAAGCACAAAGAGAAATACTTTAGGCATTCTGAAGGCCCTGAAAGCTTTGTATATTTACAAAAATTACCAGTATTTACTAATTATTAAACTCAGAAAAATCCATCTACCTCTCCTTCGATTCAATCTGGTATCTAAACCAATGAATTTCCATTTTGTGTCTGTTTAATACTGCATAATACCGTGTTTTAATTTGTGCTATGAATTTAGTATATAAATAGTAGTAGCTATATGGAGATATTTGTACCAAACAACAAAAATAAACTAGGTGCTGTGTAAATAGATAAGACTTTCTTTTTTGCATGTTGTTTATTTAATGTTCCTTTATGCATTAGAAGTAATCCATTAAATGCTCACAAAAAACAAACAACAGGGTATGATACATTTTTTCGCTGACTTACAGAAACATTTCAGAGATACTTAAACATTGAAGAGAACTTACCCCAAATTATTGTTACAACACATTTAACCCTAGAATTTACTTTAAAAATCCCTCTTTACACACATATTCTCAAGTTTTGCTTACATTTTTACCTGTATTTTTCTCTAAATTAGAGAAGCCAGTTAACCTTTGAAAAAAATCTGATCAAAACCAGTCACCCTCAGTTATGCAGTGGTTGGTAACAATATTAATTTCCTGTGAGTACTGCATTAGCTGCAAGCATGTTCTCATACAATGTATTTTCATTAACATAAAGTTTGAAATATTTTCTAATTGCCCTTGTGATTTCTCTTTTTACCCATGAACTATTTATGAATTTGTTAACTTCAAAATATTTATTATTTTCTCTAAATGTCTTATTACTAATTTCTAGCTTTATTGCATTACAGTTAAAGAATATTCTCAATGATATTAGTTCTCTAAGTATACTGAGGTTTATTTCATAGCTACATGTATGGTCTATATTGGTGAACATATCATGCAATTTTGGGTTATATTGGGCTATAAATGTCAGATCTTAATGATCTGTACTGTGTTGAACACATCATCTATTTCTTTACTTATTTTTTTTTTTGCCTTGTTATTAGAATTAAATGGAATTCATCTCCCTTTATTTGTCCCAGTCAAGTTCTTATAGGCACAATGTAAAAAAAAAAAAAAAAAAAAAAAAAAAAAGGAAGAAAAGCAGTACAAGAAAGCAATAACCAGCTTTAGAAGGAGTTTAGAATAAAAAGGAAAAAAAAAGAATGATTCATATACTTGATGAAAAGTGGCATTTTGGTTTTGTGGTTTGGTTTTTTGGTAAAAAGCAGTCGGCTGCCGGAATGTTTCTTAACTAAAACAACTTCTATGATCAAAGACATCAAAGATAGCTATCTTTGTGTTCTCAGCCACAACACTCCGTCTACAGTCAGCCAAACTCTCATGTTGAAAGAAGACAGTTAAAAAAAGAAGGTGAAGATGGAAACATTTGCACAGAATCAGAGGATTGGGTACCAACTTCTGACTCTTTTTTTCTTTTTTTTCAAGACTGAAGCAAACAGTGGTTGATCATTCCTGTCTCTACCCTGTCAAGAACAAGTTTAATGGAAGGATGGCTGTATTATCCTCACCTTCGTGAGCTACCCCTGTGAGTGACATGGCAGGAGGTTGTGGAAGCGATCTTGCTGCCCCATGTATCACTTTTAAATGATTCAGTCTCTTTCAAGTAGATGTTCAGTTTTTCAGATTCCTATCTCTGTAATGTGGTCTCTGGGCACATAGGGGTTTCTGTGAACTCATGGAGGAAAAGGATACCAGAGTTCCACAGGTGCTATCTTTTGGATCACGCTGGACCTGCCGGATCCCTGTACTTGTTACCACTATGATGCAACTGATGCTTACTACATTTGAGTCATCCTCATACACTAACACCCTTTGTCCTGACCCTGGGCCAACATATATTAGCCCCCTAGTTCCCTTAACACCTTCTAAGAGCTTCTGGCTAAGGAATATGCATGAGGGCAGGATCATTGTGTTGAGCTCATTTATCCCACCAACCCACTTCACCATTGCACCACGTCGGTATGTCAGGAAGCTGGCTCTTACTAGAGGCCTTGGGATGTAGGGCACATGCTTCTGTGTTCTCAGGCTATCTTGTACTTATCTGAGTGTTTCTAATACTTTCTTCTTTCTGGAATTTTCTCCTTTGATGAGAGGAGATGAGGACACACAGATCTGACCTTCTTCCTCTGCCACTATCACTTTTTCTTACTCACTCCTCTAGGCTGCAAAGATGTTTTCTACTTCCCTTTCCTCTCTGCTAGCACTTCAATGTAGTCACAGCCTTTTTCTTCAAGGAACACTTAGCTTGTTCGTGTAGCTTTAATGGCAGGTGCTGTGTTTCTTTACTCAGTGGAATAACGTGTAAGATCTGGGCATGTGTTCAAAATGCAAGCTGTGGCATCACCAGGATCTGAGGATGACTAAATGTAAAAATGCATTGGTGTATTATGTCAAAACAGTATTTCTATTACATATGTCTAAAAGTTTCAAGCATCTAAGGAACTTATTTACTTTTTTTTCTTAACATTTATTTATTTTTGAGAGAAATATTATATATTTCTCTCAATATTATTATGGGTGGTTTTGACACCAAAACCAGATAAAGACACTACAAAAAAGAGAAAATTATAGGCCAATATTCCTGATGAAGACAGATGCAAAAATCTTCAACAAAATATTAGCAAACTGAATCCAACAATACATTAAGCAAAATCATTCATCATAATCAAATGGAATTTATTCCAAGGATTCAAAGGTGGTTCAATAATCACAAATCAATCAACATGATATATTACATTAATAAGAGGGAGGATAAAAAGCATATGATCATCTCAATAGATGAAGAAAAAGCATTTGACAAAGTACAACATCCATTCATGATAAAAACTCTCAACATAGTAGGTTAAGAGGAAACATACCTCAACATAATAAAGATCATATATGAAAACCCACAGCTAACACGATATTCAAAGGTAAAAAAGTGAGAGTTTTTCCTCTAAGACCAGGAACAAGATAAGGATGTCCACTCTCACTACTTTTACTGAGCATAGTACTGGAAATCCTAGCCACAGCAATCAGATAAGAAAAGGAAATAAAAGGCATCCAAATTAGTAAGGTGGAAGTAAATTTTTCACTATTTGCAGATGACATGATACTATATATAGAAAACCCTAAAAAATTATATACAATGGAAAATCACATTCATTCCCATTTATGCATTCACTTATCAAATACTCAAAACTTAAGATTTGCAAGAAAATTGACCTTTCTTTAATTTACCTGGAAGGAAACCAATCACTAGTCAATTAGCGAGTCACCCCTGCACCATCTCACATCAGAGCAAAACACATGGACTTAAGCAACTCAAGACAATTAGAGGAGGGTCTGTCCTTGGTTTGCTTTGGATAATGATGTTCTGCTAGTTTCTTTCTGCTTAGGAAAATCTGATGAACTCAAATTTCAACTTGTAAATTTTTGCAACTTAAATATCCAATATATTAAATAATTTAAATTATTATTGATGGGATGTAAAATTGGGATAACTATTGGTGTAGATTTGGGAGTTACTAAAAACAGAGGGTAAGTGAAGCCATAAAGTGGTTGAGTTTCCTCAAAAAGTTTATATGAAACCCAAAATTATGGGTCCAGTATTAATTAGGACTGGACTCAGAGATGAGAAAAATAAAGTCAACAAAGATATTTTCATTCATTTAGAAGTAATTCTTTGTCTGCCTGCCAAACAAGGTTGAAGTCCTAAAAAGAAACCCTTAACCGAGAAATATATAGCAATGAAAATTTGTCAGAAATGACATACTCCTGAACTTTGTCTAACCACTTCTATGCATTAGTATAAGCAGGTAAAAAGGACAGCATCATTTTACTCTCCCCCAAAAAACCTGCTTTGGAAAGCTAGCGATTTCCCTTTGCTCTCTTGAGTATATGTGAAACTCTCAAGGCTGTGCCCTGAATATTCACTCAGTTATACATTTTAAAAATTATCATTTAGAAAATAAACCTGGCCTTTATATGATATATACATCCCATCCTTAAGTTCAAAGTTCTCCCTGAGTTTTCACATTTCATTCTTCAGTTTTCTAACCACAAATGCCCCCGTTAGATTGGGTCCATGTTATGTCTCAGATTGAGAACTCATTTCAATTACTACACATTAGGTCAAGCCGCTTGCTTCCACAGTCAGGAATGTTTTTGCATCTGCATTTTATCTATCCAAATGTACATCTATTGAGGCCTCGTTATTAACAAAGCCTTCCACAGATTTCAGAACTTCTGGAGCACTTGCTTTCTGAGCACCTGTTGTGCTGCTGTGCTTTTCCGTGCACATGTCTCCTCACACCCACGAAGGGGAACAAGCTGCTAGAAGGCAGGAAATTTGTTTATTCTTTGTTTCTTTACTTTTTCACTTTAACAAATGTATGATGGATCTTATGCACACTAAACTCTGTGCTAAGCGCTGGGGATATTGACACCCTTAAGACATTCTGTCTACAGTCAGGAATCTCACGGTTATTTGACATCTCCACCAACTTCTGTCTCAGGGGAGACAAATGAGGGGCAGTGACAAATTTTTTTTGACTATGGTTTAACACAGAGGTTCTCATATTTTGATGTGAGAGTACCTCACACTTGGGCTGTGCACATGGAAGGGCAGGGAGGGAGAAGTTGGGAACACTGGGAATCAATATTTTTAATATGTACAAGTGATATGTACAATTTTAATACAAAATACAAATTAATATGTACAAGTGATTTAATAGGTACAAGCTCAGCCAGGTTTGAAATCCTCCATCACTGATAAAGACCAAATCCTAGAAATATCACAGAATTAATAAATTCTATAATTATGGTCTTCTCTGTAAGACAGATGTTTATCTTTTAACCTCTGCTTTAAGCAAGATTTTGTTAACATAATTAGTGGCCAATGATAAATAAAACATCTTGAATTTACATTCAAATATTGGCTCTGCTCCTTAATCTGGGACTTTGGGCACAACATCCTACCTCTCTGAGAGTCAAAATGGGGATCAGAATGTTTCAGGATTTTTATAGAGACTATATTTGGATCTTGACATTTCTTACTGGTGTAGATCATTACAATATGCATTTATCAAGTAACAAATAGTGTGTTTAGGTCAGGATATTAATTGTCATTACCATGTTTTTATTAAATATCTAAATAGCAAATGTAAATGAATAAGTAAATAAAAGTAAATAGTAAATATATAATACTGTTACAGTGCTAAAATGTATAAATAAAACTAAATGAATAAATAAAACTAAATAGATAATACTAAATAGTAAATGTATGCTACTGATAATGTAAAAATAGTTACCAAACCCCACAAACACTCCCACTTGCCACCCAACTGTTGTTTTAATAGCTCCTCAATCTGTCCCCATTTAGCAACTAAAACTCAGAAGTACTAAGTACTTAATATCATCTCCTGTAAGCTTTTACACAATAGAGACAGCTTTAGTAAAAATAATATGACAAAAATGAATAGCATTTTGATGTATTTTTTATTATTTAAAAATTTTTTTAACATTTATTTATTTTTGAGAGAGAGAGAGAGAGAGTGCAAATAGGGGAGGGGCAGGGAGAGAGGGAGACACAGAAACTGAAACAGGCTCCAGGCTCTGTCAGCACAGAGCCCAATGCGGGGCTTGAACTCACAAACCCTGAGATCATCACCTGAAACAAAGTCAGAGGCTTAACCAACTAAGCCACCCAGGTGACTCTCTTTTTTATTATTTGAGAGAGAGAGAGAGAGAGAGAGAGAGCGCACGCGAGTAGCAAAGAGGGGCAGAAGGAAAGAGAGAATCTTAAGCTCTGGGATCATGACCCGAGCCAAAATCAAGAGTTGCACACTCATCTGACTGAGCCCCCCAGGCACCCCTGATATATTACTTTTTAAAGTGATTTATCTATTTATCCTTTCTTAAAGGATTTCAGTATATATGGTCACCGATTTTGGGACCTAGTCTTAAGATTTAAAAGACTTATATCTGTATATTGTACTTTTCTTATAAAATAGTACTTTTGGGTAATGCCATTTGGCATGATTGATTATTTTTATAGAGAAATTTGAAGAACATTTCAGTCCAACATTCCAATTTTTACTTTATTATTTTTATAGTGATTCTAGTATTATTGATAAATTATTAGTGATTAGAATAACTTTAATTTAATGCTAAAATAACTGGAGGGACACCTGGGTGGTTCAGGCGGTTGAGTGTGGGACTCTTGATTTCAGGTCAGGTCATGATCCCAGGGTCAAAGATTGAGCCCTGTGTTGGGCTCTGTGTGCAGCATGGAGCCCGCTTAAGCTTCTCTCTCTCTCTTTCTCTGCCACTTCCCCCACCCACTCACTCATACTCTCTCTAAAATAAAATAAAATAAAATAAAATAAAATAAAATAACTGGAAATAATGTTATATTCCTTAAATAATTTAAAAATATTTCTGGGATTAAGGTAAGCTAATGTACTGTGTTCTTTACTAAAAATATGCAGACTTTAAGTACTACTCATCCAGTATTTGTGTCCTTGAGAAATGCTATAATAAATTTGAGTCACATTTTATTCATCTTTAAAATAAGAATTAAATATGCCTTCTCTTTGCCTTACAAGCATGTCACAAGAATTAATTATATCTTTAAAATATATAGAGTTCTTTACCATTTAAAAGTAAATATAAAAAATATCAAACATATTATTATCACAACATTGGTAAGAGATTTTTTTCCTTTAAGGTTTGTTGGGAGGTATCATGTGTTGTAGTTTGTATTCTTAATAAAATCTCTTTTATAGAATTTTAAGATCTTTTAGTTTTATCATGTTTCCTTACTTCATATTTGAAAGGAATGCTTTTATGAAAGAAGTTATCATTTGGAGCTAGCTACATCTACTATTCTTGCTAAATAGCACAGCTCTCAAAAACAAAGATTCTTAAATTTAGAGGGTGCCTAAAACATTGGTCCAACTTCTCACTCAGGACGGTATCATCTCTATAACCTGCCTGATAAGTTGCCTTCTAACCCCAATTGGACCTTTACCCAGGGCCACTTCACAGAGCAACGCATTTCATTTTAAAAATGTGGAAATAAACATGCAGTGGAGATCAACAAAGCCAAAAGTTGGTTACTAAAGCCTTATAAAATCGACATGCTTCTGGCAAGATTAACAAGAATAAAAGATGGATGACATAAGCAAACGCCGCTGGAATGAAAAAAAGTGACATAATTACAGCTTTTTTAGAATTGAACAAATAGGATATTGCCAACTTTATATCTATAATTTTGAAAACATATAAAATGATTAAATTAAGAATTTATGTGAAAAGGAGAAATGTACTTAAGGTTAAATGAAGAAACCTAAGATCTTCGGGCCACAGTGACCTCACAAGGTAAGGCCAACTGAAGAGCCCCTGACTCAGTTTCAAGGAAACTAGGTGACATCTCTGTCTGTGTCTCTGCAACTCAACAGGTTAGTGCTGAAGTCTTAGATTTAAGTTACTGACAAAAATGAATAAAGGTAGCTTGTGATAATATATTATAAAATAAGTGATAATCTAAAACATTAAGTGTAGGTCAGAATAGGGCTATAAGATGATACTAAATAATTCTAATTCTTACTTTTTCTTAGCTGAGACTTTACTTAAAAATGACTTGATTATTGACTAGAAGTATTTGGAGAACATGCTTTGAGGAATAGCTGCTTTCAGCTCTGGTTAATAGCGATGACTGATTGAGCTTCTAATGTTTTAGCAAAAATTTAAAAAGAAACTTATTTGTAAAAGTAAGCACATTTTAAATTCTGAGAGAATAAAGTAATTCAGAGCTTGGTAACTAGAATCAATAGATCCAAAGATTTCCATTTTATTTTTTTATTTTTAGAAAGAGACAGAGAGAGCGTACAAATGGGGGAGAGTTGGGGGGGAGAGAGAGAGAGAGAGAGAGAGAGTCCGAAGCAAGCTCCACACTCAACGTAGAGCCTAGTGTGGGGCTCGATCCCATGACCCTGGGACCATGACCCTGGGACTGCAACCTGAGCTGAAATCAAGAATCAGATGCTCAACTGACTGAGCCACCCAGGTGCTCCAAAGCTTTCCACTTTAAGCAATTAGATTGTTTTCAGTTTCTTATGAAATTATAGTTATAAAATACGGTTATTTTATTTTCTAAAACATTCTACTATATAACAGTCCTTTGTAGGAGTGTGTGTAAACTCCTTAATTGTTCAGATTTTACTCCTGCCATCAGCATATAGTTAGCTGTAAGCCTTTCAAAAAGAATTATGATACCTTTACGGGAGGGTTGTCAGATAAAATACAGGATGCTCAGTTAAATTTGATTTTCAGATAGACAACAAATCATTATTTAGTATAACTATTGCATGGGACATACTTACGGCAAAAAAATATTCACTGTTTATGTGAAATCCAAATTTAACTGGGCACTTTTTTTTTGGAGGAGATAAAGCAATTTTATTGTCTTATGTTATACAAACATCTAGGAATACCATATTTGTAGGGAAGAAATAAGTGAACAGTAACTAAGAGGGCAATGGAAATGATTTAAGTTGGATTATTTTTAATGATAATGAATGAGACGAAAACCATTTTGAAGTACGTGTGTGTCTGGCTTCACAGTAGGTTTGTTCCCTGGACAATGCCTGGCATAAAATAAAGGTATTCAACATCTTGTCTGCTCTATTGGCTCTTGAGATCTCTTCTGAGATCTTGGAGAAAAGCAATGCATTCCTGGTGCTCCAGGGCTGTGCTGAGCTCCATCAACTCACCTGCAAAAGTGTTATCCACACCTCCGCCTGCCACGAAATCCATCAGGTAGTCACTATAAGGCCCAGTCCAGAGAATCAGTGTTGAATGTGTAATTCATGTCCTTCCACACAGACTTGCCATGGGCTGAAAGCTCACCTCCCTGAGGGAGAAAATGTCATTCTCCTTCTCCTTGCCCAGCCTCATCTTCTGGATAGTGACAGTCCAGGAATAGGGCCTTCTTACCAACATTCTTTATAACTTCAACCACAAAATTAGGAGCGGACATCAATTCAGGTTCCTGTTGTTCAACCTTCTGCCCTAGGGAGGGCTCCTCCTCCCCATCAAATGTCGGTGGGATGCTATTGTTAATGTTGAAAGTGACTGATCTTTTCTCCAGTAACTTTCCACACTAATTTGGCTGGTGTCCCATTCACTTCCAGCTCCCAACCTCCAGACATCTTGGGGAGGTACTTAATTCTTCTCTATCTTCTTTTTCTCCTTAATTTCATCATTCAGGAATGCAACAAAAGCTTTTTCTTCCTGGGTGTGCTGTCGCACCGCAGAGGCTGGATGGTGGGGTGGGTGCAGCGCGGAGCCTGGTGACAGCTGACCCAGTGCGAGGAGCAGTGAGGGGCACATGGCCCAGCAGGGGCAGAATACTGTTGGCAGACCTGTGGGAGCAAAGGTTGACTCAGGCTTAAGATCCCAGCCTGCCCCGCCACAAGTCCAGCCCCGGGGCATCCTGTATTTTTATTTATTAAACCTGACAATCTTATTTTCTAAGTGTTGGTTTTCTAAGAAATGTAATGGATGGTTCTTTCTCAGATTTAACATTGCATAATTCCTACCTGTTACAGTTAGACTTTTTTAGTAGAGTACAATCATTTCTTATTTATTCATAATTCAAACCTTAGAACAAAGAATATCATACTAACTGGGGATACCTGGCTGGCTTAGCCGGTAGAGCCTGTAACTCTTCATCTCCGGGGTGTGAGTTCCCAGCCCCAGGCTGGATGTGGAGGTTACTTAAAAATGAAATCTTTATAAAAAAAATAAAGTAAAAACCTCAACATCTTAATAAAAAATAGCATACTAATTTATCACCATTTTATTGATGCAGAAACTAAAAATTACAAAATAATTTTCCAAACTTTCCTCCAGATATGGGATTATGAATTATCACTAATAAAACTATAATTGTAAAATACTAGCTTCACTGAATTCCTTGACTTTGAAGTTTGAAGAGATGCTAATGCTGAAATAACTAGGTAATGTATTGGTTTTTTGCTAGACTTCTACAGTCAATGTCAGTTGAAGCATAGAACTCATGAATGGAAGGATTGTATTCCAAAGCTACTATTAGCATGTTCTACCAACTCACTTTTTAAATTCCTCAACTTCCCCTAACATTATTTAAAAAACAAAAAAAAAAAGTGACATATTTCAGAAAGGATGGGAAGGAAGCTCTTGTGTATTGAAATAATGTTAGCAATAACTCAGCTTGTTCTATAGCATTGGCAGATTGCAAAATTTATAACATGCATAAGAATCATGCCTGGAGCTATGAGGCAATACTTAATCCAAATCAAAATATATAGAAAGTAGCCTCACATTTTCTAGATGTAACACTATGTTTTAGTAACATTTCAAACAAAAGGCACTGACTGTCATAAATAGTTCCCATGCAGTCAGGGAATTCAGAGGTTAAAACTGATAATGTTTGTATATCATTGCATTTGCACCCTCAGAAAGAACATCTTAATTCCATTTTCATGTTTTTATTCTAAAGATAACTATGTATTTACTCAGTCCAGTCCCAGATCTTTGTATGAGAATATTTGTTCTTGCTGACCAAAGTAATCCACCTTATTTATTATAACAGAAAACTTTAAAGTTCTAGAATATATATACTACCCAGGAATTTTTTCATGCTTATTTATTTATTATTTTGAAGTTTTTATTTATTTTGAAGAGAGACAGCGAGCATGCGCACACAAGTAGGGAAGGGGCAGAAAGACAGGGTGAGAGAGTGAATCCCAAGAAGGCTCTGAGCCATCAGCACAGAGCCCCAGGTGGGGTTCAAACTCACAAACCATGATATCATGACCTGAGCCTAAATCAAGACTCCGATGCTTAACTAACTGCGCCAACCAGGCGCCCCTAAAATGTTTATTATTTTTGAGAAAGAGAGAGAGAAAGAGAGTGCACACACACACAAGTGGGAGAGGCAGAGAGAGAGAGGGAGACAGAGGATCCAAAGCAGGCTCCACACTAACAACAGACAGTCTAATATGGGGCTCGAACTCATGAACCGTGAGATAGTGATCTGAGTGGAAACCAAGAATCAGACACTTAACTGACTGAGCCACCCAGGTGCCCCTGAAATTTGTACAGTAGGTCCTGTAAATATATAATCATATAAGAACACACCAAGGAAAATCACCTTACACAAGTCTTGTCTTCTACCTAGGTATCTTGTGATGTCTGATAAATATTATATAATTAAAAAAATTTTTAAATGTTTATTTATTTTTGAGAGAGAGATTGTGAGCTGGGGAGGGGCAGAGAGAGAGGGAGACACAGAATCCGAAGCAGGCTCCAGGCTCTGAGCTGTCAGGGCCTGACGTGGGGCTCGAACTCAAAACTTCGAGATCATGACCTGAGGCAAAGTCGGACGCTTAACCGACTGAGCCACCCAGGCGCCCCTGTCTGATAAATATTATGAACCCAGAAGAAAATATTTCAGTCAACAGTGATCTGCACAGCTCCTTCTAGTATCTTTTTTTTTCAAATACCTTTTTAATCAAAGCTGCCTGACTACCCTACTAGGCATTCTGCTCAGTCTGTTAATGAAATAGGTATTATTTTCCTCATTCACATATAAAAAAAAGACTCAAAGTTGACACACTCAAATATGTACAATCGATTTATAATTCCACCCCTTTCTGCTATCCTATCACATTTTCCCACTTCTACCACAGTCACCAGAGCAAAATAGTTAAAGTAGCCAATAATTAATGTTCAAAAAAAAACCCATGCCTGACGTGTACTAGATATAGTAACTTCTACACACTAGCTGGACTTTTGGTAGTGTGTTCTTTATATCATATTATCCATATGCCAAATACACACTTTCGAGTTATTTTCCTTGACTGACTGCCTTTGATATCCAGGTAATTTTCCCCCTTGTAAGTAGGAGGAAATATGCAGTGTAATTAATTTAGCTGCAAATCCCTCATAGAATGGACCTTGATAGGTATAAGAGAAATCCTATTCAACTTAACACTATTCTATATAGTTTTCAGAATGTCTGTGTGGTTCGTGGTCCTCTAGTAGGCAGATTATTAATAAAAACCGATCACATTTTAGAGCACCTTTGTTCTTGGTTTGGTCAAGGGTGGCTCACTCCAGAATGCATCTGGATTTCTGATCATCTTTAAATTTTTGTTTTGCCTTTATGACCTTCATATTTCTTGGATGAAACTGGAAACATTAACAACCTCAAAGTCTCCCCAAGCTAAAGTAGGTCTTTTGGGATTAGACAGGCTTAGGTGGCCAGTACCTTAGACCTAGGATTTAGAGATGGGAAATGATGTTCGGCATGATGTTTATATAATAATATTAATGTTCTGTGGACTACCCCAGTTTTTTTTCTCAACGTGTTATCCTTACAGCAAAGTAACTGCAATGTTACTAACAATAATAAAATAGAAAAAAATAACTTTTGCTCTTAGTTTTGCCACTTCTCTGGTATTACATCCTCAGGGAAGTCATTTGCTTCATTTTCCAGAACGGTAAAATAGAGATGTAACTGTCTATCTCTGCAAACTCAAAAGACTCAAACTAGACTCAGTGAATGAAAGCACTTTGCAAGGTGCTATAATGTGAAGTTTGTTCAATGGTCCATATACATACATCCAATATAGTTTTTAATGCAAGGAGCTTGATTACTCAACATGAACGGAAAGAAAAAGAACTCAGACTCATTATAGAGTTAAGGAAATCAAAGATTCAACAGTTGAATGACTTGACCAAGGTCATCACAGGCACAAAAAGCCAGGAGCTCCCAGCTTGCAGCAGGAAGACTTCTGCTCTACAGACCAGGCCTTAACCAAAACACAGTTGGCTCCCATTCTTTAAGAAAAGGGTTTCCTTACCCCTTATTGGATGCTTATCTTGCCTTCACTGAATGCTTATTCTCTGCAGAAATAGCAACTGTCCTAATGTTACCTAGATAGTGAGTGTCCAAGCCAGGGATGTGAACCCAAATCTGTCTGGCTCCAGAGACTGAGCTCTTAACTGCTGTGGTACTTAGTTAACCACACACATTCTCAGCTTCCCAAGAGAAAAGGCAAAGAAGTTGGATGCAGAGTCCTGACAGAATGAAATATGCTGAGACTTGTGAGGTTTTATGTCTGGAAAGACAGAGTCAGTGACTGCCTTGGTGAACGTTGTATATTTTGAGATATGTGGAAACCAACAAGCAGTTAAGAGTTTACCATGCTCCTTAAGAGAGAAAAGTAGCTCCCAGCTATCTTTAGAATCCAATAGGCAATAGTAAAATGCTAGATACAAAGATTTAGTTAATTGTATTACATCAAATAGATATAATTTAAATTTACTTTTTGTTCCTTAGCCTGTTTTTGTTTTTTAAGAGCATAAACATCCATATAAGAATGGTGTTTAAATTGTAAATCACAAGGTTACTTTGAAACAGAGCTGATACTTAAATGACATAAAAGGGCTCACTGTTTTCCAATGAATAAGACAATTACTGCCAACCAATGATAGAATTGTAGAATCCCTAGAGGCAGAAATTCATTTTGACAAAAGGACATCTTAAAGAGGCAATAAGAAAATAGATTTTAGGCAACTTTGTTGCTATATCAGACTCTGTAGCTTGGAATTTGGATGGGCACTGAAAACTGCCCTCCTGTGTGCCTGTAGTACTAAATATTTCACATGTCTGCATGCCCATGCATGCTTCCGGAGGCCTCACCTCTATCCCGGAATGTGTGCATTGTAAAAAAAAGAGTCTTGACTTAGAAATGCATGTGATAATATAGAAATATGGTTTAATTTATTATAAGAGACACAGCATACTAAACTCAGGCATTTCTTCTTTTGATAATTAGGATTGAAAAAATGTTTAATTTTATCTGTTGGAAGAGAGGTAAGGGATCCTGCAGTGATTATTAATTCATAAATATGTAATTTACTTGGAAATTCTATGCTAAGAAAATAGCACAATGATCTTCTAAGTTTCAAAATATAAAATATAAGTTAAAAGCTCATTAAAATTGACAAGAAAGTATATTTATTTCCGTACTTTTAGTTTCTAGAGTGGTTGGTTATAAATGACCCCCCCCAAAAGATAAATGATATAACAAGATATAATTCCAAACATATGGCCATGAAGTGTACATTTACATTTTTTTAAATAAATAGTACCATTCTTATTTTCTTCACACTCTGATACAAGTAAATGTCAAACTTCATTGAGGAAAAATAGGAATTTATTGATATTTTAGAAATGTTATAGCCAAATATGACTTCCTTCCTCTGTTTAACAGTATATAAATAACTGCATAAAAAATATAAAATCCTCCAAGCCCACAAACCCTCCAAGAACAGACTTGTGATCTACAATACTTAAAGAGGAAACATGTATGAAATACTTAATATAATTATTATATTACCATTTCATTTGAGTATTTATTTCACAAATTAAAAATTTTATGAACATTCTTTACACAAGAAATGGCTATGAATACCATGGTTATTAAAAACTATATAAATAATACAACCTTTAGTTACTGTATCTGCTTCTATTTTTTTTTTTTTTAAGTAAGCTCTATGCTGAATATAGGGCTTGAACTCACAACCCTGAGATCAAGAGTTGCATGCTTCACCAACCACACCAGCCACACGCCCCTGTATTTGCTTTTAAATAAATGTAATTGACAATTGTTCTGGAAGTAATTTCAATGGACAAAACTAATCTGTTTTATTATAATCACATACATTAGACATCATACAAACATGCAACCATTTTTAAACTTAATCATTTTTTACATATTCCTGCAAATGCTTTTGTCTTCAATGCAAAGAGAAAAAGTGTCCAATAAAAATTAATGAGAATTTTTCATAGGATAGCTATCTTGTGATAGATAGCTATCTTATGATATGCCTGAAGTAAAGAAGCCACAATATTTCAATATACATCTATCGAATTTATTTTCACCTATGAATCTATTGGTGGGCAGTCTGAATGTGAAAGGCATTAAAATAAGATGATAAATAAGAATAAGAGAGGCAGGAAAAGCAGATATGCTAATGATAAAGATAAAGACAGTAGTGACTAAGTAGAAAACCTGACTAGGATTCCTGGCTGCCAGAGAAAAAAAAGGATTTGGGTACTTTAGGATAAAGCTCTCTCATGAAGTATTTGTATGGAAGACACTGACTCGTAACAACACTTTCTATGTTTTAAGTCAGGTAGGAGTACTCTGTAAATGATTAAAAAAAAAAAAAAAAGAAAGCAAAAAAAAAACCTATATGAAGATAAAATGATAATAAACTATTTTTGTATATGTTTCAGACTTGAGAATAAAGTCCTGACTTTTGGCTCCCTGTTGTCATCAATAAACTCTCATAAAGACCTTAAAAGAAATTTTTTAAAAAAGACATGCTTGCCTGAGATTAAAGAGCTTCCGTGAAATTCAAAGTCTGAAGAGGTTCATTAAAGTTGAACACTACCTTACATCTCTGATCTTGCTGTGTAAAAGCTCACACACACACACATCTACACAATCTAGGATGATATAAAAGAAGCACTTTCTTTAGGCAGTGTTATGCAAAAGTGAAGTGCATAGGAAGATATTTACTACCTCTGAAGTATGGTTTAAATAAATCTTTTCAATGGCACTTATACTTGAATAAAAACATACTTAAACATTAAAAAGGTTTGTCATTGTCCCAATTAGTTTGAAAAATATTTAGACAAACTCCAATTTTAAGTCTCCAACAATTTTTGCATTGCCCACTTTAAACAGTGTGTGCTTTTTATATAGCATATATATATTTATTATGTAAAACTTTTTCCCTTTTAATACTCTCCAGCAGAAATTTGAAACCTAAATTATCATTCAAAGAGATATACAGCAAAATGTATCTTCTTTCTACCTGGTGATTTTGAAACCAACACCATCAGGTAGGTGACCACACATGGAGAATAAGTCTTCTCTCCCTAGAGGGACAAACTCACTATCTGTTCCATTTAAAATGGTCTGCCAATTCTTTTGAATTGAAAAGGCCTTTCCTGGTTTAAGGTCCCACTTGCCTCTTACAATTGCCCTGAGGAATGGAGTCTAAGGATCTCTTTACTCCTTCATTCATTCCACAGATATTTGTGAAGAGCCTCCTGAGTTCTGGGCAACCCTTTCAGGACATAAAGGATAAGACATAGCCTCTCGAGTTCACTGCCGACCCGCCCCCCCCAAACCTTGTTACTGTATAACTGAAAAACTGAAAATATCATATGGGGCTCTGGCCCCACCTAACAAAATTTACTGGGGGCTAAGGGGCTAATTCTATCTGTGCAGTTAGGAAGGTCTTTCAGATGAGAAAATACCTAAGTACATGTATTAAAAAAGGTTGAATGGAATGAAGGAGGAGGATTTCCAAACAGAAAGAAATTAACTAAAATTTTGGAAACTCGGGTAATTTTGCAATAGTTTAGCATAACCAGAGGGAAGGATTGAGAGGAGGTAGTTTATAGCAACTACGATTACTGTTTTATTAATAAACTATGCATATAATTAGCAGGCTCTAGGGATCTAGGTTAGTATCATATGAGCTCTAGCCTATTAGTGATTTGGAAAGTTGTCAAACATGATTATACCTAAGGAAGGCTAAGTGATGCTTGGCAATCCAGGATACTTCAGTCCTGTGCCCCTTCGTCTTCATACTCACTTTCATGATTGCAGCAGCAAGAAAGAGAGCATAGAGTCAAGCACTGGCCTTTAGGTGATTCCACCAGGAAATGAAACATTTCATGTCTGCTCACATTTACTTATTCAAACAAGTTACATCACCATACCTAATTTCAGTGGTGTGGAGAGTGTAATCCTCCCCTATGCCTAAAACTAGAAGTTGGACAGGAAAAATTGGTGAGCATTGAAAATGCCTTCAGCAGTTATGAAACGTTAGGAAAATGTTTTATGTTTCAGGTTAGACTAATGGAGTCAGTATTATTAGCATGTCATAAATTAAGGCTGAAACTAATTAATGTTTAATCTTGATTTTGTGATTGAAAGTTATAGACTTCAGTTTCACTGTTACTCAATGCTTGCATTACTGTCTGTGCAAGCAACTGTAAAAGTCATTTAGAGGCATGATTGATTCATGACATTCTTTAACTTGAGTTGTTTAGAGACTAAAATGCAACTTTTTCTGATATGGTTTCAATATCTTCATAGGCCACTTTTTTCCCTTTCCATATGTAAAGATACATTGAAAGGAATGTATTATGCGCAGAAAGGAATACATAGAATGACTGCCCACAACATACAAATGGCATATTGTTAGGTATTTAGTATGTCAGTTTCAGCAATCTTTTTGATTTCTGCAATGCTTAAATAATAAGGGGCATTTAGTCAAGCATTGGTTTTACATATCTGTTTAATTTTTGCCACCTGTCAAACGTTATCCTATCACTAGGGTGAACTGGCTAAGATTTGTTACTTGATGCTAATACCACAGCAGAGGACTCCTGTAGGATGCTTTTTCACCTAGTCTTTTCGTTATTTTATTGAAATATTTTTACTCTTAAACCGTAGTTTAAGGACAACTTAATTTCACATTTTTCCAAAAGCAAGCTTTTGAACCCATCAGAAATGTCTTACATCTTACAACAACTGACGCTTACAATACACGAGATAAGCAAATATACCTGTTTGTCAGGTGTAAAGAATCATCTACAGAGCATGCACGTGGTAACTAAAATGTACAAACAAGCACGCAGCTGTGTCTGTGATTCTTTTATTCCCGTAAAATTCCAAGAGGGGAATAAAATATATCATTTGTTCTAGATTATCGTCAGACACTATTTTCCAGTCCTGATGTCACAGCTGTTATATGCTTAAAAAGAAGGAAAGAAAGAAATATGCTTCTGAAGACGGGGCAAGCTTAAACCTGCCACTGATTAGAAAAATCAGTCACAGGTGCGCTTTTAACCGAATAGCAACGTTAGAGGTCAAGTTGGAGCTAAAAAAAAAAAAAAACAAACCGCGCTGGACGTGAAAAGTCGAACCGCCGGGAGGGCACGCTGCAGGCCCCGTTCGGCGAGTTTCTCTCCGCACTTCCGCGGCAGCCGGGATCCTCCCCTCCAGTCCTCACCGGGCAGGTACCTACCCTTCCTCCCCACCTGTCCCGCTCCCCGCGCGCCCGGCTTCCCGAAGCAACGCCCTGGCGACGGGACTGGGAACTCTCGGCGTGGGAGTTACCTTTCCGTTCGGCTTCCCCAGACAGACCCCAAAGACCCGAAACCGGGGCGGGGGTGGGGTGGGCGGAGGGAAATTCCTACCCGGCCCTCGGCACCCCCCCTCCGCCCCCAGTTTTTGTCCCCGGCTCGCTGCCTTTCTCGCTCCGATGCAGCCGAGCCTCACCACCACTTCTAGGTGGCCGTCCGGCGGAGGCGGTGGCGAGCTCCGGGGCTCTGGACAGGGAAATGGGGCAGGGTGAGTGAGCCGGCTCGGGGAAGGCCCCGCGGCGCCAAGCGAGCGTCCGACACCCTGCCCGCGGGGCGGGGGAGGCGCTGCCTCGGCCTGGGAGAGGCTGCCACCCTCTCCTCCTTCAAGTCCTGGCTTGAGAGACCAACTGCGAGCGCGCGCTCCGGGGGAGGAAAGAGTGGGAGAGGAAGCCGCGGGAGAGAACAGGCGCGCTACTGTCTCCTTCTGAAAAGAAAGTAGGAGCCCTGGGTGGGAAAAGAGGAATTAGCTCTCTCAACTTTTCGTCGCGAAAAGTTTTCCCAGGGCGTTCTGCTTGTGCAAACTCGGCCGGGGGGGCCCGGAGACGCGCTGCCGGCGTGGCGGCTGCCCCTGCGAGCCGCGCTTCTCGCCCCGCTCCTCCTCCTTCCAGCCTGGGCTGCTCCTCTCCCGCCCCGAGAGGCGCCAAATGGCTACCCAGTAAGCCCCACGGGGCGGGGGCTGCAGCGCCGCCTCCCACCGCCGCAGCTGCGGGCGGCCGCTAGGACCCGAGGCGGGGACGCCCGCGGGCTCGGAGCCGCGGCCCGCAGGTGGAAGCGCACCCGGGAGGCGGGCCGGCCCGGGGCTGGGGGGCTCGGGCGGGCTCTCGACGCGCGGCCCGCCCCGCTCAGGCCTCGGGTAGGCGCGCGTCCCGCCCTGACCGGCCGGCCTCTCCCACTCTAGTAGTGACACGCCGCCTCGGAGCTGGAGCCCGCGCAGCGCCCCGCAGGGCGATGGACAGCAGAGCCCCCCGCGCGCAGGACGCCCTGGCGGCGCTCCCGCCGCCCGCCGCCCCAGCAGGGTAAGCCGCGAGCGCCGGGCCGCCGGGTCTCCGGGGAGGGCGAAGGCGGCAAGGCCGCAGCGCGTTTACCTGGCTGGCAACTCGCTGCCCTGCCAGCTGCCTGACTCACTGGCCGAGGGATAGGCAGCCTAGGAGGCTGTTTCCTCCCGGCCTCCTTGGAGGCCGTCTGGGCTGGGGAGGGGGGACGGGGGTTCTGGTAGTTTTGATTCCTTTCCTACTGGGGCTGCGCTGAGCTGCTGAAGGGCAGCCGAATGCCGGGAACTGAGTGAGGAGTCCTGGAGCAAAAACAGTAACAAAGAGCCCCTTGTTTGGGGCTCTGGAAGAGCGGCGGACGATACCTGTGAGTGAGCTCTTGGGAAGGGGGAAAAAAGTTTCCTTGACTGAGGGCTGAGGCCCAGGCAGGTGAGCAGTGTCAAAGTGACGGTAAGGAAGGGGCTTTCTGCGAGCAGTGGAGGGCAACGGGAGGGTGTGCCAGCTGTCAGCCCGCATGACAGCTCCGGGACCCGGCTGCGTGAGCGTCTGTGATTGGGGGTGTGTGTGCCTGTGGCCAATTGCTGGTGCCAAAGCCTAGCGCTAAGTCAGACTGCAAACAACGATACTTTTCTTTGTGTCCTCACGTGTTTGAAGAGAGATTGGAGGGGGAATGGGCTGTCACATGGTGAGTTAATATTAAATGAAGCGTGTCTTCCTGCCAGATATGCTAATCACCTTGCTAAGCATTTGGGTAAACAGTAATGAGAACAGGTAGTTCTGCAAGAGATGGGGAGAACCTGAAAATAACCTTAGTCTCGGTAAACAGGGAAGGCTTAACTTAGGTGCTCCTTGAGCTTCTGAAGTGGGAACCCCTTTGATGTAGTGTAACTTTTCCTGCATATATTCCCGCAACTCAAATTTCCTTTCTGATAGTTAATCTGAAGGCAGCAATGTCCTAAAGGGAAGACAAAGATTCCAGAAAAGAAACGTTAAGGAAAAATCGACTTTGTAACTAATGAATGGGAGTTGTGCAGTTTTCTTAAATCAGTTTCCTGATTTAAGAGAAGTCATTTTTCCCTGGAACATGACAGGCGTTTCCTTAGAAGCAAGTCACAGCATGTTTATTCATCAGAGACCATGCGAACGTTGGCAGTTGTCTAGAGGAAACATGGAGAAGTCTCAAAGCAACATGACTAATATAGAAGATTTTTAATATAATGCTTACGTGGAGGAAACATAACATGTAGTGTATGAATTAATTCTTTCATTTTGTTTGAATGATCTTCTCCCCTCTGCAAGTAGCCCTATTACTCTTGACTTCCGTTCCCATTTTCCCAGTGTTTTCATTGTTCAGTGTAATATATATTCTTCCATATATTCCATATATATGTGAGTAAAGAAATATACTGGTAGAAAGATATCAATCATAAAAGCATAGGGACTACAGAGATATGTAAACTGAACAGGAGACAACTTTCAGGAATACAGAAATGTATTTGGGTGCCACAAAATAAGATAGTATTAAACTGGTGGGTTTGAAAATGGATCAGGTTAAGGTACAATTAAAAAATCATATGCATATACACAAAATACATGTACTTGTGGTCAGAAATCAATACTTCTGAGTAAAATAGAGATCAGATGGCTTTGGGACGAAGAAGTGCAAAGAGCTGTCTAGTGATAAGCACGACTGTAATTAAGATGCTTCAGATTTTACTTTTGAGAATTTAAAATAATTCTTGAAAATAATGTATAAAACTGCATTTTGTAATTCAACTATGAAGAAAATACTTTTAAGGAATTTTACCCTCCTCTCCTAATTGAATGAGGGATATTTGCAAAAATGTTTCAACATCTTATCTAGAGTAACATGCCCCACTGTATCATTTTACTTTGTATTCTATTTAAAGAAGTTATCAATATCTGCAAAATATAAATGTAAAAAAAATTATCTTTTTTCATTTTTCTATCTTGTCCCTTGGTATATTCCAAGTGCCTATCATGTAATATTTGTTGAATATTCAGTATTGCTTTTTTTCCTCAAAAACCCCAGCACATTAAAAATGATTTAATTGTGGGGGGGAAAATCTTAGATATGGGTTTACGGGAGGCAGTAAGGGGCAGTCTCAATATGTTATAATTATTAGATTTGGGAAGTACATTCCTTACTATAAAACTAGTTAAACCATGACTCATGACTCCAATAATCTATGAGGCCTACTTTAGTCCTCCTTGGATATCCTTGCTCTAAAGAATCCCTCTGTAATTTTCAAAGTTTTACATTGTAACAGATAATTTTAAAGAAATCTAGTGCAACTCTGCATTTTACAAATGAGAATCTGAAGCCCAGAGACACTGAGTGGCTTTGCTGAAGTCCTAGAACACGTGAGTGGCCAAACCAGAAGGAAAACCCAGGAGTTAGTTGCCGAGTTCAATGCATTATTATTTTTGTTATTTGTTTTTTCTCTTTTCCTGACCACTGTAAGATACATTCATTAAAGTTCAAAGAATCAGCTTGGGTACATTATCTTTAGAACTGCTAGCTAGTGCTTGTGTTTTATGCAGGATAAGTTATACTTGCCCTGACAGATACCTTTTTTGTTTATTTGTTTGTTTTTTGCTTAACTCCTTGAAATTTAAATGTCAAAAGTATAGTTGACCTTGCTTTGAAGGACCTTAATGCTTTGATTCTGAAACAAATTTTCAGGAATGGACAGGGGTAAAAAACCTACTTGATAATTTTGCAGCTAAGACGTGTAAAAATTAAACGATTTAACAGCTGCTTGCTTAAGCTTTTATTTGGATGCACTGTTGGTTCTAAAGTTTTACTGATTGTACATACTGAATTCTTGTCGGCTAACATTTATTGACTGCTTACAGGTTGAATGCCTTAGCTGAGGTTTCAACAAGAGAATTACCTGGAGATCTTTAAAACTAATACCCATGCTCACACCTACTACTTACTCTGATTTTATTTGACCTGGGCTGGGACAAGGTGTGGAGAGGTTTAAAAATGCTGTTCCAGTGATTGTAATGTGCTACCAGATCTGAGAACTATTGATTAAGTAGGTTTCAACATCTGAGATGGAGGTGAAGCCATGAGTGGAATGGGGGCTTCTGTTAATCATTTTTAGGGAACTCAAGATCCTCACTTTCAGCTTTAGTTTTTTGGTTTTTTTTTAAGATTACATTTAGATAATTTATACTAAATAATAGTATATTATTAAATAGATAAATAAAATATTTGCTACTCCTTTTTGAGGAAGTATATTAACTCCATTTTGCAGTTGTGGAAACTGAGGCTCAGAGAGCTAAACTAACATACTCAAAGACCCACCACTAAAAGGGATGAATGAGTAACAGAAACAAGATCTGATCCCCAAACCTGTGTTTTTCCTCCATAGGTATGTTGGCACCCAATGTTTGCCACTGTGGATTACACTGAATGGGAATGGCTAAAGAGTATTTTATTTAGAGTGGCTTCATAAAGTGTCCTGTCTTCATTCTTTTTAAAATCACATTTGTATTTTAAAAACTCCCACAATTTCTAATGCCTATGAAAACCCCCAGTGCCTAGAATTTAAAATGAACATAAGGGTGCCTGGGTGGCTCAGCTGGTTAGGCATCTGACTCTTGGTTTCGGTTCAGGTCATGATCTCACAGTTGTTTTTGAGTTCAAGGCCCATGAAGGGCTCTGAGCTGACAGCAGAGCCTGCTTGATATTCTGTCTCCCACTCTCTCTCTAAATAACAAGCAAACATTAAAAAAAAAAATAAAGTGAACACAAATATTTGGTTTCTGTCTTCAAAATAATTAAATTTTCATGTGTTTGGATGATTTAATTTAACTCAGTAAACTTTTGTCATGTGATAAGCTGCTTATTTTTGCTATTAGGTAGTTATTAAAAATTTAGTGTAAATTCGAAGGTGGGTATTTTTGATTACCAAATAAGAAAAATAAAACTAAGTCAATACTAGACTTCTTATCCAAAGTCTAATTTCCTCTAAATGTGTTAGAGGATATTGAATAATATTATGACCTTATTTCAGTATTGAAATGCCAGGTGTATTATAATATAAATGCCCAAGCTTCATGTTATTGAGACAACTGCTTTCATTTAACTAATTAGTCAACACTTGTAAGCCCTTACTTTATATAAAACACATTTTTCTAGGCACTAGGAGATTGGCCCCTGATGTTAAGAGCTTTACCAAAGAAATTCTCTGTAACTATACAGGATAAAAAGGAATATGATGTTAATATAGAAATGGTACTTTTTTTTTTTTTTTTAAACTGAAGCTTAAATCACTGATCAGCAAACTGTGGCCAAGCAAACTAAGTCCAGAAGGCTGAAATGCTGAAATGGGCCCTTCACCTATTTTTTTTTAACTGCAATTTCTTTTTTTTTTTTTGGTGGTAAAATACACATAACAAGATTTATCTTAAACATTTTCAAGTGTACAGTTCAGTGGTAAATTCATATTGTTGTAAAATCAGCACTACCATCCATTTCCAGAACTCTCTTGTTATAGAACTGTAACTCCATACCTGTTAAACATAGCTCCCACACCCCGGTCCCTGAAAGCCCCTGTCAGCCACCATTTTACTTTCTGTCTGATTTTGACCACTCTAGGTACCTCATATAAGTGGAATCAAATAGTCTCTATCTTCTTTTGTGACAGGCTTATTTCACTTAGCATAATGTTCTCAGAGTTGTTCTCAGAGTTTACCCATATTGTATCATCTATCAGAATTTCCTTCCTTTTTTTTAGGACTTTGCTCATCCATTTATCTTTGGATGAACACTAGGTTGCTTTCTTATTTTAGCTATTGTGAATAATGCTGCTAGCAACATGGGCATACAAATACATTTTTTTTAAGTTTTTTTTTTTTTTAAAGAGAATGAATGGGGGGAGAGGGACAGAGGGAGAGAGAGAGAGAATCTCAAGCAAGTTCCACAGTCAGTGCAGAGTCTGATGTAGGGCTGGATCCCACGACCCTGGGTTCATAACCTGAGCCAAAATAAAGCGACTGAGCCACCCGTGCTCCCCTACAAATATCTTTTTAATACCTGCTTTCACTTCTTTTGAAGTAGAATTGCTGGATCAAGTGGTAATTCTATTTAATATTTCAAGGACTATTCTGTTTTTCCATAGTGGTTATAGGTATTATACATTCCTAACAACATTTCACAAGGATTGTGAACCCTTGTTGTTTTCTGTTTTTTTGTTTTTGTTTTTTTTGATAGTCACCATCCTAATGAGTGTGAGGTGATATCTTATAATTTTGATTTGCGTTTTCCTAGTGACTCCTGATGTTGAGTATCTTTCCATGTCCTTATTGGCCATTCGTGTGTCTTCTTTTGAGAAATGTCTGTTTAAGTTCTTTGCCTATTTTTTAGTTGGGTTTGCTCTTTTGGTTGTCGAATTTTAGGAGTTTTGTATATATTCTGGATAGTCTTATCCTCGGTAGAGCTTATTGGCACACAGCAATACCCACTCATTTGCATATTGTCTATGGTGGCTTTCACATCATAGTTGAGTATCTAGATAGAGATCATAGGACCTCAAAAGTAAAAAGTTTTACCCTGTGGTCATATATAGAAAAAGTTTTCTGACCCTCCTGGACTAACTTATGAAATTGATAAATGAAGTAATTATTTAATTCAAATTTATTTATTGGCAGAAGGACTTCTAAGTATTGAACTTTAAATTGGAACAAAATGATTAATATTCTGCTTGCATAAAACAAGATATATCTTAGAGTAAGATACAAGATTTTGTAGAATGGTGATTAGTGATTGATTTTTTTTTTTTTTAATGTTTATTTTGAGAGAGTGCACTCGAGCACAAGTGGGAGTTGGGGAGGGGCTGAGATAGAGGGAGAGAGAGGATCCCAAGCAGGCCGCATGCTCAGCATGAAGCCCAATGCGGGATTCAGTCCTAGGACTGTGAGATCAAATAAAGAATTGGAACTCTCAACGAACGCTCAACTGACTGAGCTACCTAGGCGCCTTGATTTAAATTTTTTTTTTTTCCTTTAATGTTTGTTTATTTTTGAGAGAGAGGGAGCCAGGGAGCGGGCGCATGCACGCTCTCTCATGAGCAAGGGAGGGGCAGACTGAGAGAGACACAGAACTCTAAACAGGCTCCAGGCTCTGAGCTGTCAGCACAGAGCCTGACTCAGGGCTCAAACCCACAGACTAGGAGATTGTGACCTGAGGCAAAGTCAGAGGCTTAACCGACTGAGCCACCCAGGCACCCCAATGGGTTTTTTGTTTTCGTTTGTTTTTGTTTTTTGTTTTTTAACTGAAGGCTCAGGGTTGGCCCCTTGGCAAGCATTGTAGAGTTTTCACATATGATATTGGAATATATTTTAAAGAGAAGTTCTAAACTTCTGTGCTGGAGACACTTTTGTGAAAAATGAATAATACATAGTTAAGATGTTTAGGAGCAAATGTGTCTAGAAGAGCCAGACCAAAAGTTGAAGGAGTTCCTATCTAAGCGTAGGCATCTATACCTATTTTATGAGTTAAATCAAACTGGCTTTATAATTCCAACAAGTGTTTTTGTTGTTGTTAAAGATATTTCATATCTGTAAGCTTTTAGTGTTCCAACATTAGCATGATGGTTGTTGTAAGACTTTTTTTTTTTTTATGACTGCTTTGCTAAATTTTTTCCCATCTGCTAACAGTAAAAATAAACTAAAAGTATGGGAGAAAGAAGTTTCCCAGGACTATTTATAAAGGGCCAAATGTCTTCAGTTTTTCATACATACTTCATCTGAGGAATGAATCCCTTGGAAAAGCTTCTCAAAGACTGACTAGTCTTTGGAAAAATGCTAGAGTGAGCTTGGGTAATTTATTATTAGTTTCATATAGTGTAAGTTCACAATGCTGTTTATAAACGTAAAGAAGTTACAACTATTTAATGGCTTTAGACATTGAAAAAAGCTGTAGAGTTGAATTGTGGGGTAATATGACAAAGAAAATATTAAGACAGCAAAGAATGCCCAGGTGTGAGAAAAAGTCTGTTAAGCTCAACTCCTAGAAAGCTGAAAACTCGGTACTAGTTGTAACTTAATACATTTTAAATCATTAAAATCTTTACAGAGGTCAGAATTTTCAGGTTTCATTGGCCATGAATTGAGGCATTTGGGTTTTGAATATGTGTAGTGCCGTGTTGGGCAATATCCTGATTATATCTGTGCCTTTTCCTGCCATATAGCTCAGGGATATTGCTCAGAGACAGGCCTTCAGAAATTTGGTGGGAGGAGAGCCCATTTACTACAGAACTGGGTTGGTTTCTTAGCTGCCTACTCTCCAGAGAAAAAAACCAGAGCCCCATTAAGGTTCTCAGGTTTGTGGTTAGGAGGTAGTGAGAACGGAGGTGCTAGGGAAACGGAGAGTTGCCTCAGAATCCCTCATTGTAATTCTTCCTCCTTACTCTTGCTCCTTCCCTGTTAGAAACACTCTGCCCTTTGAAATCAGAGCGTCAGAGATAATATAAACAATTCTCTCTCTCAACAACTTACGTGTTATATATAAAGTACTGTAGTCCCTGCCCCTCATCTGTGGGGACATGTTCCAAGACCCCTGGTGGGTGCCTGAAACGGGAGAGTACCGAACTCCTGACATATACCATTTCTCCCTATGCATACACACCTGTGATAAAATTTAACTTACAAGGTAGGCACAACGAGAGATGAACAACCTAACTAATCATGAAACAGAATAGTACCCGTAGAAGTTCTGTGTAGAGGCCACTTTTGGGCAGCAGGCCTGAGCAATGGAAGGTAGGGAGGGCCCACGGCCACTACGGAGCTGAATACAGACAGGCCCACCAGGGCACCCACCTCAGAACATCCATAGGCCCGAACTGACCACGAGGCACAGTTACCAAAAAGGGAAAATTCCGTAAGGCCCCCATACGTCCACACCTTCCCTCTAAAAACAGCCCCCACCCACTGCCTCCTTGGAGACGGTGTCTCCTTTCCTTCCTGCCCAGGACTCCCCGGCAGTGTATTCCGTAAACTTCTATCTCCTTTGTTCTGCCTCAGGTGAAATCTTCCGCCAGCAGTGCCACCGGTTTCCACCCCATCGTAGCCCCACATTTGGGGACCCCGTCTGAGAGGGGGAGACACCACATCATGTAATATGTAATAAAAGTTACGTGAATGTGGCCCGTCTATCTAGCTCCCGTGTGTGCTCATGCGTGAGCCCTCTCTCCCCTCCCCTTCAAAAATATCGGACTGTACTCACCCTTCCTGTGATGATGTGAGATGACAGAATGCCTTTGTGAGATGACGTGAGGCGGACGACGCAGTGTGAAGCTACAGTTGGCCTTGTGACGATTCCCCGGAAGGGGCCCCTCTGCTTCCGGGCTGCGGTTGACCGCTGGCAACTGAAAGAGCGGAAAGTGAAATCGCGGATAACGGAGACTAGGGCCTGGGTTAATAGCGTAGAGGTTTTCTTTCGTAATTGCCTCAGACTTGTAGAAAATTGTTTTGGACAGAATTAAGAGTGAAATGCCATATTTTGACGGGTTTGATTTTGTAAAATAACCTAAGAGGCAACCTTCTGAGATGGGGTTGAAAAAGAACCTGAGGTAAAATACTGTGGGTCCATGATATGGTTACGCCTATAAAGTAGTGATTCTCATTTTCTATATGGTGTGTAGGCTGATTGCCAAAGACATCAGAATATATTTTTAAAATGGTAATGTCACTGGAAAAGGGCATTGTTTTTCAGTCTGATTAATTTGGAAGATTAACACTAAGTAATATGTATGCATTCCAGTGTACTTGTTAAAATTAGATATACCATTTCAGTTTGTAGCCTAATGTTACAGCTTCTGCACTTACACCAACATATATCTCTAGGGAAATAGACTTAAGATCCTCAAACCTAGATGGGACATTTATCACCAGTCTTTGAGGATTATCATCTCTCTAACCTGCATACACACGCGTACCTGCTATTATTTCTAGAGAAATGGAAGTGAGGAAGTATGAGATGACCCCAAGGGGAGCAGTGGTGACAGGAGCCAGAATTTTAACTGCTGCTACAGTTGTGTATCAGTTCAGATCTGCTGGAAAAACAGGAAATTGCATTACTAAATCTGAACATGGCTACCATCCTTCCATTCCCATGGCCAATGGATGTGCTGTAGTTTCTAGGCCAAATTAAGCCAACAGTGGTCAAGATAATTATAAGAGCCACTGAATTCATTATTTCCTTTATGCTTAAGTAGAAGTGTCAGAGAAAAGAGCAACCCTTTGTTTCTCACCTTGTTCTTTTATGCCAATAGTGAAGTATCATTGCTTTAATAGAATTAGGAAAGAGACAGGGTGACTGTCTTAAAGGACCTCATGGTCTGATGCAGCCCCCATTTTTCTCTGGTATTCATGGTTCGGTTATTTACTGGCAGCAAAACTCCTGGGTGGAGTGCCTACTAGATTATGGGCATGGTTTCTTCCAGTCTTTCGCTTTTCTGTAAGATATTCATTCCCAGAGAGCAGCTAGATGCCTTAACTTCAAGCGAAAATCTTTTTGCTGTGCTTCAGGAGGGCAAAGCTAAAGGTGGCAGAAAAGAATGTTAGCATGTGAAAAGAAACTAATTTTTAAATTTTATGTTGTTATCCTATCTTACCAGTCTTCTGTCTTCAGTTTTCTCTTTCTCTGAAAAGAGGGCAGGTTTTACTGTGATAGTTTTATTACCTATGAACATTTCCTCCTCTAGGAAAGTTAGGTATGACATTGTTTGAATGAGGAAAAAAAAGAAAACAGACCAAAACAACTAGTGATTTGAAAGGAGAAGTAGACTGATTTTCCCCTCATATCTTAGTTGTGACAAATTTTGTATCTAGAACCTATTCCAACCTATACTATATATAATTTTTTAAAATATGATTTTGTCTGAAAGAAGTAATGCCTAAGAATAGTCTCTAATTATCTGTGATCCTGTGTGTATGTAAAATACATAGGAAGTTCTTTCTTAGATGATGCTAAGAAAATTTAGTCCTGAAGTTTGTGCTGGTAACCTTGTGAAGCCTAGGAATGTGTTTCCAACTAACTTAGTAGTTGTAATGGTATAGCCTTGAACTTACTAAGGGGCATTTTTAAGTGTTTTCTTTTTTAATTTTTTTTTTTAATGTTTATTTATTTTTGACCGACAAAGCATGAGCAGGGAAGAGGCAGAGGGAAGGAGACACAGAATCCGAGGCAGGCTCCAGGCTCTGAGCTCGAACTCACAGAGTGCGATATCATGACCTGAGCCGAAGTCGGACACCCAATCAACTGAGCCACCCAGGCGCCCCAAGTGTTTTCTAACCAAATTCAGGATTTCCTCTATATTGAGGATGTAACACTTTAGGATTTTCATTTTTTAATGAATCATAGTTATTTAGGACACTTAAGATTATGCAAGTTTGAATGAGTGGCAATTCTGGAAGTTATTTGATGGTGTTGAATGAATATTTGCTATAATTTTTGGTAAACCAAATCCAATAATTTTTTGTATTCTTCCAGATATTAAGCACATCAAGTTGGTGATAATGAAAATTTGAATATCATGGATTTGGGGAAGTAAAACTCAGGCAAAGGGAGAGACCAAGTTTCTGGAACTCCACAGATAATTGGAACAATTTGAACATAAAGATACCATTGGTATTAAAGGAACATCTTTGGGATACTAAGAAATGATGGGCTGTGCTGAAGGCATACACAGTTAAGGAGGCAGGAAGTAGTACAGTGATAGCTATTTGATTCCATCTTTTACCATCTATTGGCCTTCACAGGGAATTTCATAAGATTTCATGTCAAGAAGCAATTTTGTAAAATTCTGGTCCTGAACCATTTTGTTTTAATTGTTAAGGGCTATCTCGAGTGCCTTGCTCTCTGAACCAAACCTAGTCAAAACCTCTGTTTACTGTGCTCATCATTCACTCTGGTATGTGATCTGTGTGACTGGTGAGGGACCTGTCTTACTTGGGCTGCTGGTTGTGGATGGCTTTGCACACATGCTCTCTGTGGCCTTAGGAGTATTTCCTCTAAATGATACTCACCAATGCACCCCTGTGTCAAACATTCTTTTTTTTTAAATGTTTATTATTTATTTTTGAGAGAATAAGACACAGAGCATGAGTGGGGGAGGGGCAGAGAGAAAGGGAGACACAGAATCCGAAGCAGGCTCCAAGCTCCGAGCTGTCAGCACAGAGCCCGACATGGGGCTCAAACTCATGTACTGTGAGATCATGACCTGAGCCAAAGTTGGAAACTGAACCATCTGAGCCACCCAGGCACCCCTCTATGTCAAACATTCTTGAGGAAGTGGAAGGGAGAATGAGAGAGAAAAAGAAGAGTATCCTTTGGATTTGAGAATGGCAGCGTTTTTTTCTTCCTTAAACTTAACATTGCTAATTAAAAACAATTTCCATTGATATATGCATTTTAAGCTCTAAAACCAGCTATGTCAAAGTAGAAAAAAATTTTAAAATACTGATTTTTAAAATAAGGTGGGAAAGTTGGGAAGAAATAGTCATACCCCATACATATGCAATTTGATTTTTCATTATAATATTTAATTATGTTAAGTGTGATTCAGTAGTATAACCAGGACTCATTTAGTTGAGCCCATTGTGATCTGCTTATGTTTATACATGGCTGTTTCATGGAGAAAAAAACATTCATGAGTTGTGTAGGGGAGGATTTTCCTGGCTTTTCCCCCATTCTTTGCTTAGCCAAGTAGATGCACACAGTGCTAAGTGGAAATGTAGAGATAATTAAATTTTTATTTGGGGATGTAGATGAAGAAGGGAACAAGAAAATGGGGAAAATATGTTCAATGAGTGGAAAAATGAAAGAACAGTCTTGTGATGGAAGAAAGGTAGTGGCATACATGTTAGATTATGCTAGTTTAAGCAGTTTAAGGCTTGAAGTCTTTTATCTCTTATATTGATAACTCTGATACTGTTAGTTTGTGAAACATTTCTGTCATCTTAGGTAATTAGAAAGCATCTTCTGCCGAGGACCATATATAACTTCTTCAAAAGTATCATTTATGTTTTTTGGGGGAGAGATTCCATCCAAAATTAAATTTTTATGCTAATGATAGTAATTCTTTACATTGGTGTTTATAGGTCATGTCATTTATTCATTATTTTCTATTTTAATTTTTAATTATTAAAAATTTAACGTTTAGTTTTGAGGGAGAGACAGAGTGTGAGCTGGGGAGGGGCAGATAGTGAGGGAGACACAGAATCTAAATTAGGCTTCAGAGGCCGATGTGGGGCTTGAACCCATGAACCATGAGTTCATGACCTAAGCTGAAGTCGGACACCCAATCAACTGAGCACCCCCCCACCAGCATCCCTATTTTAATTTTTTAGAGAGAGAGTTTGAGGGGAGAGGGGCAGAGAGAGAGAGAGAGAGAGAGAGAGAGAGAGAGAAAGAGAATCTTAAGCAGGTTGCATGCTCAGAGCAGAGCCTGACCTGAGACTTGATCCCACAACCCTGGGATCATGACCTGAGCTGAAATCAAGAGTTGGAGGCTCAATTGACTGAGTCACAAAGGCATTCCTATTCATTATTTTTTAATAGGCAATATATCCAAATGGCACAAAATTCAAAAGAGAAAAATGACCAGTGAGAGACCTCCCTCCAGTCCTTGGTTCCTGGAGGCAATTAGTGTCATCAGTTTTTTTTTTTTAAATCCTGGTAGGACACTGTATACCAGTGCTGGCCAATTCGAATATCATAGAAACCACAAATCAAATTTAAAAAATTTTAGGCACTACATTAAATAATTCAATTTAAATGATATATTACATGATGCAAAGGTTGACATGATTCTAATTCTACAAAGCAAGAAAGTTGTCTTTAACTGAAAATATTTTGCAATGAGTCACATTTGAAAGTTAATTACATAAAATTGAAATTTAAATTCTTAATCACACTAGCCACATACCCAGTGCTGAAGAGCCTTATGTGACTACAGGCAACCATATTTGACAGTGTATCTCCTTATACTCAGGAGCAAATTCGTGTGTATATGCATATTGTTTCTCCCTTTTTTGTGCACAGTTAGTGCTGCTTTGTACCTTGCTTTTTTACTTAATAATGTAACTTGGTAATTATTCCATTTCATGACATAAAGGGCTCTATTTTCTCCCCCTAGTGTTATTATGTCTTTGTAGGGATGAACCATGAATTATAAAACTAGTCCCCTATTGATGGATACTTGGATTTATCCCCACCACCACTCTTTGCTATTAATAAGTGGTCACTTTAGCATTCTTTATGCAGTTTACAATCTACTGTGGTGTAATACTCTTTCCTGATATATTTGATTAAATTAACTAGATTGTGCAACCCTAAAAGGCAGAGGCCATATATATATATATATATATATATATATATATATTTTTTTTTTTTTATTTCTTTTGTGTATACTGCTGGGTTTGATTTAATTTCCTGCATATACCTAGACACCTGATGATCAGTTATTGGATAGGTGTTATTTGAATTTGTGTGAACCTGAGCAAAAGGTCAGCACTGAAGACCAGTGGATTACCTGTCCACTAGAGAGATAGAAACAAAGCATCAAACTGAGTGTTTAACATTCATTTTTGCAGCCACTAACTAATGAATTGTTAAACCCCTATCAAATGCTACACCATTAAAAGGGTTGTTGTAAATCTCTTAGCACTCTATTATTAAATTCCATTCTTAGTCTGATATTCTCTTTTAGCATTACTCCCTGCAGTGGTGTTTATATGCATTTCATACTAGTAGTATAAGTGAAAATTCTGAGTAATGTTTCCATCTCAAATGTAGAACAAAACAAAATGTTTAGCCATCATGGGTGGGATTGTTTAACAGGACTTAAGTGCTGTATGATTATTTAAAGCCTAAATACTCCTATTTGAATAATGATAGAGTAACATTTGGTTTATAGAATAAGTTATAGGTTTTAAGGATGAAGCAATTAGTCCTTAATTGCATGATTAATTAGTGCGTAAGAATTCTTCTCAAAGAAAAAAATTCTCATTTGTGTCAAGACCCTGAAATCTAAATTGTCAAGATCCTTGCTATTTTGATTTGGTTATTCTAATGGTGTAAGAAATTAGCCTTTTGATGTGAACAATGATGGCTAAAGAATAAGAACAAATAATAAAGGGTATTTTCTTCCAGCTTATGAAAGAAGAGATTGAGAATTGAAAGGCATCATGAATGGAAGAAATTAAATTGTTGAATAGGGACCTAAGAAAGAAAAATCAATACAAGTGCTCTTTCTCCCTAGTGTTTTTGGAAATTATACCTCAAGATGTGTACAAAACTGCAAATATTATAGTAGAAAGCAAGTTTGTTCATTTTATTTCTCCAAGAATGTTTTTGGCAGCAAGTTGGCATTTTACATTGTCTTCAAATAAGATGAAATTCTCAGTCAGGATGCATCAGAAAAGGAACTTTAAAAAGTAACAATTTAATGTATGGGCAGGTCCATAAAGCATTTTGAGTGAGGTTCATTCTCTCCATTTGACTCTGCCATCTATCTACCTTATAGTTGTCTGATGTGGTTAACCAATGCACTTGGCCCTCGGACATTTAACAGCACTGTCTTTGGTTTCAAATAGAAGTGGCCCAGCCAGAAGTCAGAATAGCACTCAGCAGTCATCTACTGCAGAATGGATTTGGAGACAGAAGATTTGGAACCCAGTCTCTGTTCTGGCTAGGCACTTTCTCTCATTGGGCCTCAGTTCCCTCTGTGGTGGGATAATTATACAGAATGAAAGTGCAGAAGTAACACCAGCACATATCAGGCTTTCAATTTATGTTTGTTAAATTATAAATATTACCTGAAGTTTTAGGAAACAACTTCTTATAATGCTGACAGCATTATTGTACTAAATGGAAACCAAGGAGTGCCAGAACATGCCTGTTCTCATCATCCTCTCCCAGGAAGTAGAAGATGTGGGTTGGTTTTCTTCATCAGTCACCCGTGGAAGTGCCTGTGCCAGGTGCAGGGAAGTTGTTCTTGGAACACTGAATACGAAATGGGTACTAATCTTAATGAAAATCACATTCCCTTTTAGAGGAGAAAAAATGCCCCCTCTGAGATTAGGAGTATCCTACCAAGGTGATTGCAATTCTGATTGTTTCCTCACTTTCCTCACCATTGTGGGAAGTGCCTTACATTTTAGTATGTCACCTTTCTTCTCTGTAAGATGAGAATAACTCTAACTGCATTTCTTTGATTTTGTTAGGACTGATATGCAGTGACTGAAAATTTCCTATTGTAATGTCCTATACAAGAACATCATTATTCAAAAGAGGGAGTGAAAATTTGAGACACTATCCTTACCATGGCTATCACCTATTGGAGAAAATTTTTTTACACAGTGATGATAGTGACTGTATCATTTAGGATGAGAGGCTAGTAGGAATCGTTTGTTCCAGATTGTGTAAAGCCGTAATTTATTAGGTTCTGGTGGCAGCATGATAGCGTGGTCTGAAAATTAACCCTGCATACCCTTGACTAAAAGCCTTTATTAGGAAAAATACAATTAAATAATCATTAATGTTTTTCTGGATTTGCCTTTTGGCAATACAGGAATATTTTCCATATTCTTGCAGGTAAGTTTTGATGTCAGAGAAAAGACTATTCAGAATTTCTTAACATAATTTACATCTACTTTTCTTAGTAAGTATAATGAAAATTTTTAGACAGAATGAATTATACTCATGCACTTGGAAAATTTCTTGAGTACTACGGTGTTCCCACTAAATGTTCTCTTAAATAATGTGTTTTACAAGATAGTATGTGAAATGAAATGGAACCTTAATTACTTTAGGGTTTGAATGAATATTTTTAAATTCAAATTTCCACTAATTAAAAGTATCAGGGGCATAGTAATTTAACAACAATGGGTAATGACTTATAGGACTGTAGTCATACAAGCATTGAACGTTTCCTGAACATTGACTGTTCATCAGGTACTGGGTTAAATGCATGGCAGGTGCTACTGCACTTAATTGTGATCAACCGCTCTGTAAAGTAGATGTAGTTGTTATCTGGATTGCGCAGAAGAGGAACTGAGGCTTACACATGTAATTTGTCCAAGGTCACGTGGCCAGGAGGTGGCAGGTCTGAGTGGAACCCAAATGTCCTTTGAAATCCATTTGGTTTGACCACTTTGCATTCTGCTCCCCTGTCCCCCACATCCTCCTCCCAGAACTGCCAGGGGTGGGAAAGCGAATTAATAAATGATTATAGCAGTGACAGTAAATGGGGCTAAACATTTTTTGGCTGATTTTATTTTTTCTGATCACAAAAATTTGGGTTAAAATGTTTTCTTAAGGTCTTGTCAGGGATTTTGATATGCTAATATACAGAATGGACTTCTAGAATAGAAACATGGAAAGTAACACTTTCCAAATTCATTTATTGGAAGAACACTGATTCATATCTTAAAACCAGTGTTTTTTTCAGCTATAGTTTAGGTAATGCTGTGGATAGAATGCATCCTTTTAGACTTGTAAATGTTTAGATTTTTAACTATGTATTATTTTTATATCCTTTTCTTCAGAATTATAAGTTATTTCAGTTTGAGACACATTTAAAAATGCTTTTTCAAATAGTTGTATAACCAACCATATGTTTGCCTGTGTGTGTGTTTACATTTTCTTTTAGCTTTTACATATTAAACATTTGGATTGTTTCCAATGAGATCATTAACCATGCGTGATAAGTTTTAGATTTGGATGAATATAATTCCAGAACTGAAAGACTGCAAAGTTTGCAGCAGTGAGGAAACCAGTCCCAGAGTTTGTTATCGCTAGAAACTGAAAGCCTTTGCAAGTTTCGGAGAAATCTGTGTGGAAGGTACTGTGACTTGCCATTAGGGAGAGTCATGCCAAAGAAAGGACATTCTTAGAGGGAAATAGAAGTACAGATTTTCTTAGACTTATGATGGGGTCATGCCCCAATAAACCCATCGTAAATTGAAAATAAAGGAAGTCGAAAATGCATTTGATACACCTAACTTACCGAATATCATAGCTTAGTCTAACTTACCTTGAAGGTGTTCAGAACACTTATATTAGCCTAGAGTTGGGCAAAAGCATCTAATACAAATCCAATTTTACAATAAAGTGTTGAATATCTCCTATATTGAATACTGAAAGTGAACAACAGAATGGTGGTTAAGTGTATCAGTTGTTTACAGTCATGATCACGTGGCTAACTGGGAACTGTGCTGCCCCTGCCCTGCATCATGACAGACTATCCTATTGCATATCACTAGCCTGGGAAAAGATCCAAATTCAAAATTCGAAACATGATTTCCACTAAACATGTATCACTTCTGGACCATCATAAAGTTGAAAAATCAGAAGTCAAACCATTGTAAGTCAGGGACCATCTGTTGTCAGTTATTAGAGTAAGCTGGGAAGCTGGGTGTCTGTGTGTGTAATTACCTACTTGGTTTGGAAGTACTGTATACATTTTTTGAAGTGCAGTCTGTGTGGTCCCTGGGCCAGGCATGGTCTTTTCCCAGCAGCACTGAGGAAGCTTGGACACAAGGGGAGTTCTGGTTATTAATCTTTGCTGTAGTCAAGGAGGGTAAGAGGACTGGGAGTCATAGGCTCCACTGAAGGGTGAAGAAGCTGAGCAAGACAGGTAAGGGAGTTGAGAGGGGGGATTTTAAATTTGAATTTGTTGGGGAGGGCTAGGTTTGAAGCTACTTAATAGGTAACTGATTGTAACAAGAATAAGATATCTTCCTGAAAATATCAACAGTTCATTAATTTTGTTTTCATTCAAGGGACACTTGTTGAAAGCTAACTATGTGTCAGGTACTGGGCTGGGCACTGGCAGCTAATTGTATTGAAAATATAACTATATAGTACATGGAAAATGTATTCATGGAATAAAATCGCTTTGGCTGAATTGAAAACATGATTCAATCTTATTAAAAATACACATCTTTGAACAGCCTCCAAGGCAGTGTAAACAATACTCTCTCTGTTTTAAAATAAGGAAAGTCCAAATCTTTGAAATGCCAATTACTATGCAGTTTCAAAAAAAAAAAATTTTTTTATGCCTTGGTTAAGATCATGTGTGATTTCTCAGATGCTTTAGTGAACATTTTCAGAATGTTTATGCAAATATAGAAGTTGTAGGTATCTATGTGCCCTCTTCCTACCCCCTTAACACATCCCCCTCCCCCGAGATGAAATCTTCTCACTGGACTTTGGGAAGTTGTTAGCACCGAGTTTTCTTAGCTAGAACCAAGTATCAAAACTGTCTCTCTCAGTCTGGGATAATTGTGAGACTGGAGAATGCTGTACTCACTGGGGCAGTGGATTGCAAAGTCCAGTGAGGTGCCAAGGGGAAAATTCCTAAAGGGAATATACAACAACCCAGGAGGCCTGAGGATCATTGCTATGGCAGCAAGAGGTAGCTCTAGCCTATTCCTTTTCAGCCTGGAGCTCCCAGGGTCCCCGGCCCAGCAGGCACAGGGGCAGAGCTGCAGTTTGATGTCAGGCAACAATGGAGGTTATTCTTCATCTGACCAGACTCCAGCAGTCACCTTTGTTGCCTTAAACTTGTAACTTTGTGAAGTGACAAAGATGTATTAAGAATAGTCTAGGGGACATAGGCTCGGTGTTTCAGGAAGACCTGATATTCAGTCTTGGCTCCACCATTGAATAGTTAGGAAATTTTGGACAAATTAACCTCTGTACATCTGTTTTCTTTTTTTTTTTTAATCTGAAAATGAAGATACCTGTCTCATCGACTCATGCCTGTAATATTTCACAATTAAATGTCTATAGCTAAATTATTGAAGTTTTTGAACATCAGCCATATGAAAGTTGGTAAGATTGGTTTAAGCTGCCCACTCTGTTTCTGTTCAGTGAATTAGTAGTTAATATTTGGTTAAGGATAATTGTTTCCTAAATAAAATAATGCTGTTTTGTGACTCATTAGTTCATAGAATGTGATTTTTTGTAAGCAGGTTTTTTGGCCATTTACAATCATTAGAAAAGGCTCTACCTGGTAGATGTGGAGATAGCACATCGTGTGTACATTGTAGACCTTTATCCTTTTTTCCTCTAGGGGAAAAAAAAAAAAAAAACTAACCAAAGATGTTCTTTCACTGGATTTTATTGTTGGCAGTGGTTCCTGGTGAAAAGACTTTATCTTTGAGGCTACAAGACGGTCACCTCATGTATGAGAAGACTAGGTTTTTATTTTGTACCTTCCCTATCCACAGCCCGGATTCCATTCCTTTTTCAGGAAGCTGAAGTAGCAGAATACAGGTTGAGAACCTTCCACTATTGGTCACATACTTTCCACATCTGTAAATCATAAATAGTCCCTTTACATTAAAAATGATACCTAAGGGGCACCTGGGTGGCTCAGTCGGTTGAGTGTCCGACTTTGGCTCAGGTCATCATCTCACAGTCTGTAAGTTCGAGCCCTGCATCGGGCTCTGTGCTGACAGCTTGGAGCCTGGAGCCTGCTTCAGATTCTGTGTGTCCCTCTCTCTCTCTCTGCCCCTCCCCTGCTCATGCTCTCTGTCTCAAAAATAAATTAAAAAAAAATTAAGAAAAAAAATCTTAAAATGATACCTAAGATGAGAAGTGCTTATGATTATTTGTTGATAATTCATGTCTTGAAACACACTGAGTCAGTTTGAGTAAGTTCTGCGTTTCCTTTCTGAATTCTCGATGAGGTTATTTCTGTTGACAGCACACATTTCTCTTGGGTATGGAGTGTGAGGTGACATCTGCATGAAGGTGGTGTCTTATTGAGCTTTTTGGTACCATATTCATGTCATGCCAGATTCATTTCCACTTGGATACTCAATTAAAAATTGTTAGTGCCATTTCTGAAGAAAGGCATATTATTACTTTGGTCATAAAGAAGCAAACAGCTGCATTTTTCCTCACTAAGGTATTCTAATTATGTTACCGCTGGTCATAAACTATTGAAAATTGGTGAGAAGCCTCAAGGTCATAGAGAAGGAATTTGTGATCATAGAAGAGGGTAGCCCACTGTCATACATTTACATTTTGAAGTGGTGTGTATTTTCTAATGTAAGCATTCTTATTGAGACTGGCTGCTATGTGAACGATATGAACACTTGTCACGCATTACTGTTTTGTGATTTCAGATACGTAGACGATTTTAAAGATTTGTCAAGCATCATTGAGTTCCCAGGGAGAACTTGTATATTTTATGAAAATAGTATCTTGTTCTTTGCACTAGACTGCTCTGAATAGGGAGGGAGTTCATGTAGTTTAAAAAAAAAAAATCTAAGGGCCAAACTAGCAGTTCCTACCCCCACCCCAGTCCACCACCTCCCCTGAAATAACCAAACAAGAACCTTTCAAAATCTTCCATCTTTTAAAGTCAAGGACACACTTTAAATGAGAGTCAGTGAAAACCTGTCCTCAGGATTATACATAATAGAAACATATCAAGTATCTGAACAGTTGTTTCCTTCTCTACTTAAAATGCACTTTGTGTTTGACACTTTGGCACGTTTCCTGACCTTGTTGAGTATTCATTGCATTTTTCCAGTTTTTCCAGTTTGATTAAAAAAAAAAAAATCACTTTCTTCGTTGTCAAGCCTTGATGGTTTCCAGTCTAATAAGGGAAAATGATTATGAGTCTCTTAAATTTGCATTTCTTACATCATTATTGAGTTTGAGAAACTTAAAATGTTTAGTTTTCATTTGCTTTTCTCTTACATTCACTTCATACTCATGTTTCTATTTTTTTTTTTAAAGTTTTTATTTTTGAGACAGAGAGAGAGCATGAACGGGGGAGGGGCAGAGAGAGAGGGAGACACAGAATCGGAAGCAGGCTCCAGGCTCTGAGCCATCAGCCCAGAGCCCGATGCGGGGCTCGAACTCACGGATCATGAGATCGTGACCCGAGCCGAAGTTGGACGCTTAACCGACTGAGCCACCCAGGTGCCCCTCATGTTTCTATTTTTATCTTATTTTGTAAAAGCTCTTAATATGTATTTTACACTCAATATATAAAACCTATTGACCTTTTGTGTCTTATGTTCTAACTATTCCCCCAGTTTTATTATTTTATCATGTAGCTGTGTTTGTGGAAGCATTTTTGTCATTCTAGTTTTATATTAGAGGCTGTACCATGTATTTCCTTTGCCTTGCTTAGAATAAAATGGGTGTACATTAGAAGTCTTTAAAATATCCCCTTATCTAAAATTTATGAAAGTTTAAATATTTGACAGAAACAAACTTTAAGTTCTTTTGTGGTATGAGATAGTCTAAATTAAAAAAACAAAAACTGCCCCAACATTATCTATTGAACAGTCGATCTTTTCCCTACTGATATGAAATGGCACCTTTATATATTAAATTTATTTTTATTCATGTGTTAGTGGGCTTTCCCTTTAGCTCCATTGATTTTTCTGCTTTTCTATCCAAAATGTTTTATTTGCAGTATCTCTGTAATATGTTTTAATGGTCTGGAAGGGTAAGTCATAATGGCCAATGTTCTTTTAGGAATTCTGGCTGCTCTCAGGCATTTGTTTTTCCACATTGAAGTTAGAATTGGAAATGGGAATTGATTACTTACATTCAGTTTCCATATAAATTTGTAGGGAGTTGGTATTGTAACTACCTTATTGAATTTTCTCATTCAGGAACCTGTCCTGAGCACAATTTTCTCCTGATGTCTCACTTCTCTGTCAAAGAACACAGGATTTTGCCTTTAGAAGGGTATGCTTTCATAGGTGCCCTCTGTCAAGAGAAAATCTACTGAATTAACTATATGTCTTCAATTAAGTAATTTACTTTGTCATTGTGATATAGTGTAAGTCGTTTTCAAAGTGTGGTCCCCGATAGGTATCAGTTGGGAACTTGATAGAAATGTAGATTTTCAGACCCATTCTAGACCTGCTTAATCAGAAAGTGGGAGGGTGGAGCCCAGCAGTCTGTTTTAATAACCCCTCCAAGTGATTCTGATGCATGGGAAAGGTTGAGAACCACTGGAGTAGTGGAGAGAGCATAGCTTTGGACTCCTATAATCTAAAATCTCACTTTAGCCCTTTATTCCAGTGTAATTTGGAGTAAGTTACTTGTATATTTAAGTCTAGATATCCTCATCTGTAATATGGGCCATTATGAGAATTATCTGTATCATAAGCAAAAGGTATAGATGATGATGAATATTATTATTGTTACCAGATTGCTTTCTAATAAGCAAAGGCTATAGTAATGTACAATGTATTAGATAGTGGTGGTAGTGTCTAGGAGAATGGAGGGGAAGTCTGGAATGTAAGGGGTATTCCTGGTTTTGATGGGTTCTAGATAACAGGTGATGCCAAGAAGGGCAATAAAGTGCCTGGTCTGGGATGGTGAGGATAAACACTCTGTCTTGTTCAAGGCTGGCATATTTTAAGTGGGCAGACATAATACACTACTGTTCTTCAAATCCCTGAATTTCATTTTAGCAATGTGTGGTATTAAATTGTTATGGCCCCACTGTTACATTGAATAAAATAAAAGTCTGACATATTTTTCTAGTTTTAAAATATCTATTATAGCAAATTTCTAAGAAATTGAGGGAAGGATAACTAGAATATGAAAGTAAAATAAGGATTAATATCTTCATTCAAATGATAACAATAAGCAAAAGTAAACACACAGAACCTTATTCAGTTATCAGGAAACTAGAAAAATGTTAATTTTTTAAAAATGTTTTTTGTGTTTTTAATTTTTATTTTTGTGAGAGAGTGTGAGTGGGGCGAGAGGAATAGAGGGGAGGGGGAAGAGAGAGTCGAGAGAGAGAGAGAGAGAGAGAGAGAGAGACTGAAGCAGGCTCCATGCTCAGCAGAGAGCTGGTCGCAGGTCTCAATCTCATTATTCTGTGATCATGACCTGAGCTAAAATCAAGAGCCAGACACTCAATGGACTTCGCCACCCAGGTGCCCCAGAAAAATGTTAATTTACTCAACATATTGATAAGTTTATGCCAGAATGTGGGCTAACTAGAGGCTATAAGATTTAGCTATGGCTCATAAGCTATTCATAATTGGGGGGCAGAAATAACCAAGTGATGTGATACAGTTTATGGCAAGGCTGGGAATAAAGCCCAACATAAATGTCTGCTAGAGCCCCAAGGCTTCTTTGGAGAGGGAACTCGAGCTGATCATGAAGGACAATTAGATGCTATCCCAAGAAAGGTATGTAGAAAATGCTGTAAGAACTTACTCAGTGATTAGTTCTGCTTGAAGTATAGGTGACTTGAAGGATGAATGTCCATTGCCAAGCCAAATGAGGAAGATGTGTATTGTAAATGGAGGCATAAACACACCAGAATACCCTGAGTATTAGAGAATGGGAAATAGTCCAGTGTGACTAGAGCTTATGTGCTGGGTGGGGACAGGTGAGGCTACAGGTAAAACTGGGCCCAATTGTACAAGTTTTCTTAAGATTACGGTGGACTGAGAGCCTTTTGTTTACTACTTTGTCTTGCTTTTGGATAAAAGTATTTTATCTTGGTTGGTACTAGGTCTTTTTTTTTTTTTTTTTTTTTTTAAATAACCATTGCCATTACATTCACATCAGATAAGGAATTTAGATGAGGAATTCAGAAAACGTTTGTGATACAAGTTCATGTTCATCTAACACAGTTTTAGTTTGGGTTTTACTCAGCCTTTTCTCAGTATTGAAGACTTTCAAACTGTGGGTTCAAAAATTGGTTAATCTAGACAAAGCCTCTTCTGCCAGTGGGGGTGGCCTGGAATTATTCTTGTTACTTGAAACTCCATCCTTAAGGGTACTCTCCGCACCCGTAGATCCAGTCTTCCCCAGTGAGCCCATGGCTGTTTCCTATGCCTCACTGGAGCCCTCCCTTGAAATTCAGGCGATTTGGTTGGGTCCTGACTCCCTTGCTAGTTTTTTTTGTTTTGTTTTGTTTTGGGTTTTTTTTTTTTTTTTTTTTTTTCCCCTTTTGGGGCCTGGATTTCTGTGGCCTCAGTAACCAGCTGTGAGCCTGCTATGAATTAGAGAGTCATCCGCCTCAACCCCTCTGAAACATTGACCATATCCTCAGCCTGACTTCTACACATACCACAACTGCCTTGAGACCTTGGCTATTGTGTTTTGTCTACCAAATTGTATCTCTTTATTATAATAAAGATCCCCCTTATAACCAGTATTCAACCTATACTTAGCAAATTCGAGAGGGTTATTTTGATTTTGGGCCACACATGCTAGTCAGCCCTTTTTATTCCATCTCCACTCTGCTTGCTATTAACTTTTACACTGAGTAGAAGAAATATATGTGTATAATATAAGGATTATAAATTGCTAAGTCCTTGGGGCTCTTGCAATATAGTGTTCATTTTTATTTCCATTTCTTGATGTTCTAGTTTAGGCCTGGGGTATTTGGCCCCTTATTGCTCCTACTTTTTATAAGTTTTAAAATACTGCAGGGATATTTTCAAACCACAAGTCAGTTCCTGTCAAGCTCCCGTACTCTCTCCATAAAGGTCTTTTTGCCTGTATAGTAAAGGCCAGACTCTGTAGTAGGCATTGGGAATGTGTGGATGCCTCATCCTAACTTTCCTTCCTGGCCTCATCTCCCACGGTCTCTTTCCACTAAGTCTTTTCAGACTTGGGAACAGACTGTGGCTCTTCCGTGTACTGAGGAGTTACAGCCTCTTTGTTTTTGTTTAGAGTTTCTTCAGTGTGGAATTCTACTGGCCCAACTCCTCGCCCAGAGGAATCCATGCATTTTTCAAGGCCCAATTCCAAAGTCTACCTTTTCCTTGAAGCTTTATCACAGATCCTCAAGCCAGATTTATTTCTTCTTCCCTTTTGCTTTCATGGCAGTGTAAGTCTGTCAGAGCAAGTATTCTTCTAAGCCTGTCTTCTATTTACATTTTTTTAATAAGCTTGTTTTCCTAAGTTGTAAGCTTCTTTTTTTTTCTTTAAATGTTTGTCTATTTTGAGAGAGAGAAAGAGAGAGAGAACTGAACTTGAGAGGGGCAGAGAGAGAGGGAGAGACAGAATCCCAAGCAGGCTCTGTGCTGTCAGTGCAGAACCTGACTCAGGGCTCGATCTCACGAACCACAAGATCATGACCTCAGCTGAAATCAAGAGTCAGATGCTTAACCGACTGAGTCACCTAGGCGCCCCTAAGTTGGAAGCGTCTTAAGAGCAAGATTTATTGGGGCGCCTGGGTGGCTCAGTCGGTTGGGCGTCCAACTTCAGGTCATGATCTCGCGGTCCGTGAGTTCGAGCCCCGCATCGAGCTCTGGGCTGACAGCTCAGAGCCTGGAGCCTGTTTCGGATTCTGTGTCTCCCTCTCTCTCTGACCCTCACCTGCTCATGCTCTGTCTCTATGTGTCTCAAAAATAAATAAATGTTAAAAAAAATTTTTTAAATAAAAAATAATAATAAAAAAAAGAACAAGATTTATTCATCTTTTTATCCACAGTAGCATTTGCTTCTTTATTGCATCTTTTTATCTACAATAGCATTTGTTTATTTTGTCCTGTATAATGGGTTTTTAACACTTGTTTTGTCCATGTTAGGGTTTTGGTGGTCTAAGAAACTTTAATTTATGCATAGAGGAGTGAGCGGAGGAAATTGTTTTTTAAATAATTGCCTATTTACGTTAGCCCTTTCTTTTCCTTCTCTTCCTCATATATGTATGATGGAGAAATCTGGGTGAATTCTTAGGGCTGTGTGAAGAGGAATGCTTTGGGAAGGCACACTCCCCATGGACATTTAACTAGGGTAGTTGTAATGTTTTGTTTGAAAACTGGGGGGCCTGGGCGGCTCAGTCAATTAAGTGTCGACTTTGGCTCAGGTCATGATCTCACGGTTCATGAGTTTGAGCCCCGCATTGATCTCTCTGCTGTCAGTGCAGAGCCTGCTTTGGATCCTCTGTCCCCCTCTCTCCTTGTCCCTACCCCTCTTGCACTCACTCTCTCTCAAAAATAAACATTAAAAAACAAACAATAAAAACATTATAAAAATCTCTTGAAAATAGATCATAGTTGTTATCATTTATTGATATTATTAATGCCATATGCTGTGGTAGCACTTTCTCATGCACTAACTCACTTAATCCTCCCAACAACACCATGGGGTTCATGTTTTAAGTCTTTATACAGGAGGAAACACTGAGGCTCATACAGTTTTCTTAACTGAGATTAATTAAGGGATAGAACCAGGTTTGCATGTGAGGTCTGCCTGATTCCCATTCTTCATCACTATATTCTTCTGCTTTACATGAACATTGGCAAGTATGCATTTCTGACCCCACCTTGTGCTACAGAGATCAAATCAAGTTCAGCTTCAAGATCAGCTCATAGTAGAAAAAGTGATTTCAGTGTGTGCCTTTCTCCAAACGAGTGCTTATCAGCTTGTAGATGTTTAAGATGTCCACAAGGTAAGTTAATCTATCAAATTGAATTATAAATAAGAGGAAGGAGTTAAAAAATGTAAATATAGACTTTAAGACATTTATATAATGTACAGTCAGCAATGGACAAGCACAAAGAATTAAATAATTTTGGCATTTTCTTTCTTGATGTATGACAGACTGGTAATAAAGAGACACTGTTTAAGAGTGGTAGAATTCCAAGAACAGTGAGAATTTATACATTTTTCTAGAGTTGGAGGAGAGGGGTTTACTTTCAAATGGAGAAGAAATTGAGGTATATGAATTGAAGTATATTTTGCATGCATGTCTGCATAGGTCTACCCTCCCAACCCCCCCATCCCCCCCAACCCCCCACCCCCACATAATGGAAGTTCTGGATCCCTTGTCCTCACCTGTTTCTCTTTAACCAAGTAGGTCTTCCTATGAAGGATCTTTTGTCCTTGGAGAACTTTTGATTCAAGGCATTATTGTGGGAAAAAGAAAGATCAGTAAAAGGGATGCCTTATTCTTTGTCTATCAGTACTTATACATTGAGATAAAGGTGAATGGAAAATTATTAGATGATTTATTTCAATGAGTATTCATTGAGCACTTACTATATTCCAGACTGTCTGTTAGGACAAAGGATAAGACAGACCCAATGACTTCTTCAGAGACTTCTCAACTGATGACCAGGCAGAGACTAAAGACTATTTTATGTATGACAAAAAGAATAATACAAAAATTGACTTGTATTCATTAGGTTCTTATTAGGTGCTGAATTGTATGCTAAGTATGTTAAATATTAGAGCATTTTGTCTTTATGACTTTGAGAAATAGTGCTATTTTCATCCTTATCAGATACAGAAAGCAAAACCTGAGAGAATGAGAGGTGAAGCAACTTCTCCAAGATTATTTTTGGTACCTTGCTACTGTAATCCATCCATTGAAAATGTATGTGATTTTAGTATGTACCATGTGAAAGATGTTGTTTAGAGATTCATTTTCCAAAGCATCTTAAAAAATAGCACACTGTCTGCCTGTACTGACTTTGTCACATAGACTTGGGTCTGAATCAAAGATGTGCTGTTTCCTTGTTGGGTAACCTTTGGCAAGTTACTTACCCTCTCAGAGTCTCCGTTCTCTTGCTAATAAAATGGGGATTAAAATACATTTTGCATGGTTTTGAAAGCACATGGTAGTAGGGCTCTAGAATTTTAGTTCCCATTCATTTTCCTCTTTACTTTTCCATAATATGACTCAAAACAATTGTGTAATCCTATAAATAAGGTCGTGAGTTTTTCAGCTTGACCACTAACAATTTTCTTGTAAACAACTTGAGGAGTTCCAGCAGACAAATAGCATCAGTTGTGATGTTGGAGTGTAAACACTGAACTTGAAATTGGAAGTCCTGTGTTTAGTTTGCTACTTTGTTGTCCATTTCTTATTTTAACAAGGATGGAAATGCTTTCATTTAATCATTAGCTTTCCTTTTTATTACTTGCTGATGCTTGAAAGGGCTACCAATGCTGCAGTCAGACAAAGGGAAATAATCAACACCCTTGATGTTCCATTTGGGTGATGGGAGTCAGTTACATAATAAGAATAATGTTGTTTTTATTTCTTTAGCTAAATTAAACAAACCATGATTCTAGATAAAGTATTTCTTCACTGATAAGCTTCTTGAATGCCTAGTTTGACTTTATAATTTCGTAACATTTGGTTACCCCCATGCGGTCTTTTGAAGGTACATGGTTGTTTATCCAGTGGTTAAAGTAAATGAATGACTCTGAAATCTTTGTTGTTGATTAAATAAAGATGTCATACGACTGTGGATTTTCATTAGGGTCTTGTTCTGTTTAGCTGTGCTGAAAAACTACGTTTAAAATAGCAACTAACTACAGTGAAGATGTATAATATATTCAGCATTTCTACATGCATCAATCCATTTGAGAATACTTATATAAATCATAATTAGAAGTATATGTCACTTTTTTTGAAAGTATTTTATTCTTAAGTAATCTCTACACCCTATGTAGGGCTTGAACTTAGAACCCTGAGATCAACAGCCCCATGTTCTACTGACTGAGCCAGCCAAGTGCCCCTAAAAGTCAGTATTTTAAAATGTTTGGTCTTATGTCCTGAAAGATATTATTTAAAGGAACCAATTGTGAAATGTTTTGAGGTGAATAATCAAGCACTAATTTAAACAAATTATATAAAAATTTGCATAAAATACAAAAAAGACCATTTCTGTGTCTGTATACAACGGGTTGTAACCACATAATAAGACTTAAACAATAATTTCCTTTTCATAAGATCCATTCTGTATTAAAATAAATCATGGCCCTACTTTTTAATATAAAAACCAGCTAACAATTAGTATGTGTTTACTAAAAGCCTAGCATTGCACCAAGAGCTCGAGATGTATTTTATTTTTGTGGCAACTTGGAGATGGGTGCTAAGATGCTTGCTTTACAACTGGAGAAATTCAGGCAGAGAAAGGTGAGATCTTACCAAAGTTAGAGATTTGGAAGGTGGTGGGAGCAGAGCGTGGACCCTTTCATATTCATTAACCACTAGTCAGTCTACCCTTGCTTCTCTAGCTTTACAAAAATACATTTTCGTGAAGATTTCTTTTCTGTGTAAATAAAATTTATCTTTAATAATTTATTCTAGAATACAAGTAAATAATAGATGTGAACTAAAGTGGATTATAAAAAGTGAGGAAGGCAGGGACTGTGTATGCCTTACCAATTCCATATATAGATCATCAGTGCCTAGCGCACGGTAGGCTGGTTGAGTCACTTTAAACACTGAATCAATTAAAATGTTTTTACAGAATAGTGATATGAAAAAAAATCATATATATATATATGATTTAAATTTTGTCTCTTAGACATTCACAATTGAAACGTATTCAAGTGTTCGTGACTGATTGGTCTAGTTTCTTATATGAATGGTAAAAATTAAAATTGTTTTGTTCTTTGTGGTACTGGATGTTGGTGAAAATAAGTCTCAAAATACCTCTAGCTAGTTGTGATGTCTGACAAAAATGCTACCACGGAGAGTTACAAATTTAGATTAATAGTTGTGAGTAGATCCATTTAGAATTTGACTTGGGGAATATAAATGAAAACATTTTTTTCCTTGAACTTTTGTAGAATGTTGTTCAGGTTCTTGATTTATTTAGTCTTAACTTGATGACAGAAACCTGGATGTACTTTTTGGGCGTGCCATTTTCTAAACTCTCTTGTTGATTCCATCCTTAATGTTTTTTAGATAGGGACATTTTTAAGTGTAACTTTGATTTTTTTTCTCAAAGCCAGAATACCTTTTATTTATTTCTTTTAAGTTTATTTATTTTGAGTGAGAGAACACGCATTTGGGGAGAGGAGGGGCAGAAAGAGAGGATGAGAGAGAATCCCAAGCAGGCTCCGCATTGTCAGCACAGAACCCAATGCCAGGCTCTATCACACACTGTGAGATCATGACCTGAGCTGAATTCAAGAGTTGGACACATAACTGTCTGAGCCACCCAGGCACCTTAGTCAGAATACCTTTTTAAAATCAGTTGTCATGGAGATCAGGAAATTAACTGGTGCATGTATTCACATTTGAATACGGAAAGTCTAATCCAATAAAGAACACTGGTCACACGTGATGGATTTTAGCCCCCTACCAGAGTCAGTTTTTAGATATCTTGTATTTCATTGGATCCAAGATGCCATCAAATTTTCGACTCACCATTATTTTATGTACTGTTAAAAAAAACTTCCAAATAAACTGATACAGTGTTCTTAAAAATTTTCAGGCTATAATTTATGATAAAATTTACATAGTTTAATGTTAATTCTACAAGCTTTGACAAAGTTCTGCAAGTTATGAGTCATAACACACCCTCACAGCCAACAACAAAATTGAGATATAGAACAATGCCATTGCCACTTAGTTTTTAAATTTCATTTAATGAAATTGAAAGGGGTTTTTAATTGATTTGACACTTTTCCCTAAATCATTCTTATACAATCATAAAAAGAACATATAAACAAAATAATTTTTTTTCCTTAAGCTTCTTGTTCAGACTCTGGATGAGAATTTGAACTCACAGTTGTCAGTGACTTATTCAGTCTTGTCCCTGTAGTCAAGAGTATGGAAAATGATAATAGCATTCTAGAAATATGTTCTATTGCTGCTAGGGTTTTCTTTCAAGTTGATTGTGTCCATTATACAAGTTTAGGCTACCATTTTCTTATTTGACTAACTCTAGATTTTAATTTTTCCTTAACTGAGTGAGTAATATGCCACTGGGAGTTAAGCAGCTTCTGTTCAAAATCCATAGAAACTTTCTGACTAATAGATGCTTGAAGCCTTAATGTTAGTCTTGGTGGATGCATGAAGTTATTGGTCCCATCAACTGTTTGTTGCTTTCAAATATCTTCATCTTCTCTGAGAGATTTGGCATTTTCTTTGCCTTCTGTTGTTTTCCTTGATTGGCAGTACCCGCATGAGTAGCAGCATTGATACCCATAATTCCCTGGAGTTGATGACAATGGAGACACCTGGGACCACATCTGGGCATGCCTGCCATCAGGACTGTCACCTGGACAACAGCAATTTTAAGATGCCATTGAGTGTAAGACATAACTAGATTTTGTATTGTTGAAAAGGTGAAAAATGTGTGGATTAGAATCGATAAATATGGTATCATGTCCACCACTGCACATTTTTATACATGGGGAGATTGAGGTATACAGGTATCAGTTTAAGGTCCTAGAACTCTTTGGGAACAAAACTGGGCCCAGACACAGTTTTTGTCTACTAGCTTGAAGTTGTTTTCATACAATTCAACACTAAGAATCTTGAGCTTTGGTCATTTGGAGAATTATAAATTTTAAAAATCTATTCATGGCATAAATAACAATAAACAATTTAATGTTATTATCCAAAAAATTGAACTATTTTGACTCCTGGGGGAGATGTTCTGATCTCACAGGAGGCTGGTGTGGTAGTAAAATTATGACTCAATGGTCAGACAGACAGGTAGCTTGCATTCTGGTTTTTGCTTACAAACTTGTGGCTCTGGAAGTTATTTATGTTCCCTTATCGCATTTTTCCATCTGAGAAATGGGATGATTATGATACCTACTTCAGAGGATTGTTCCAATGATTAAATGAGTACTTGCCTAAAAATTTTGACATGTTGCTTTTTTAGTATTGAAAAAATATTTTCTTTTCTCCTTACTTTCCTCCTTTGTATGAAATTAAATTTCTTGCCCCAGAATATACAGTGTATAACTCTTGAGACTTTTAAGCTTCTCTGTCTCCTGAAATTCTGTGGTGCCTGCACATGTAATGATAAGTGTCCTGACAGAAAAGACTAACATTAAATTTGTGCTGTGACAGAAAAGTCCAACATGAGTTTGAGTATTGACATAAAATGTACATGGTAGTTCCTTCTGCAAGTCATGGCAGCTACCTAATTTAGGAGATGACTTTTAGCATAATACTGCCCAAATGTTTAAAGGATTTTATGTTGTTTCACTCTTTGTATTTTGTTTTGCAAAGCTAACAGATAAATTTCAAAAGTTATAAAACACACTCAAATTTCTACCATCCAGAAATCACTTAACATTCTTATATCATTTTATCATCTTTTGTTAGGAAATAAAATATTAGAGAAAGTCATCTTTAACCACCCTTTCTTTTCTATTCACCTCTAGAAGTGACCAATATCACTTAATGTTGTATATCTTTACGATCTAATTTTTATACTTGTAGAAGTATAAACAATGTATGATATTGAATGCTTTTATAATTTACTTAATTGGTACATGCTTTTCATGTATTTGTTTATCTTTGTATTTCTTTTTAAACACTTTTTATTTGGGATGTTTTTGTTTTGTTTTGGCTTTGGTTTTTTTGTTTGTTTGTTTTTGTTTTTTAAGCTTCCATTGTGAGCTGGATTTCTAATATCTGAATTCCCTTGAGAGAATGGAATAAAACTCAACACTAAGAATCTTGAGCTTTGGTCATTTGAAGAATTATAAATTTTAAAAATCTACTCATGGCATAAATAATAATAAACAATTTAATGTTATCATCCAAAAAATTCAACTATTTGACTTTAGGGTGTTTCCTTTGCTGTTCAAAAATTTTAGCTCCTGAGGGGCACCAGGGTGGTTCAGTTGCTTAAGCGTCTGACTTTGGCTCAGGTGATGATCTTGCCATTTGTGAGTTTGAGCCCTGCTTTAGGCTCTGTGCTGTCAGCTTAGAGCCAGTTTGCATCTTCTGTTCCCCTCTCTCTCTGCTCCTCCCCCAAAATAAACAAATATTACATTTTTTTTTTTAGCTCCTGAATTTTAATTTGGGACGATTGTAAATACTTCTGTATTGCTACAATCTTCATTACATGTTTTTAATCTTCATTAGAAGTTTAATATCTATATTCAGTTGCACTGATGTATCATTTAACTCTTTTATGGCACATTCTTCATTATATAATTGCTATTAGATTATTTTCTCATAACTTGGATTTTTATAAATGAAGCTTTTTAAAATTTTTTACTTTTTAGAGAGGGAGATCTAGAATCTTAAGCAGGGTCCATGCTCAGTACAGATTGGACGTGGGGCTCAATCTTGACCCAGAGATCATGACCTGAGCCAAAATCAAGAGTTGGATGCTTAACCAACTGAGCCACCTGGGTGCCCCATAAATGAAGTTTTTTATAAACCGAAATTTCCTGATAAATATTTGCTCTGGAAATATGACATATACTTTTACTTTTATTTATTTAGTTTTAAAGTTTATTAATTTTGAGAGAGAGAGGGAATGCCAGCAGGGGAGGGTCAGAGAGGGGGAGAAAGAGAATCCCAAGCAGGATCCATGCTGTCTGCAGAGTCTGATGCGAGTCTTGACTTCACGAACTGTGAGATCATGACCTGAGCCGAAGTCCAGAGTTAGACGTTTAACCGACTGAGCCACCCAGGCAGGCACCCCCAGACATAATATTTTCATTTTTTTAAATTTACTTTATTTATTTTAGAGCATGTGTGGACTTGCGAGCAGGGGAGGAGCAGAGAGAAAGAGAGAAAATCTTAAGCAGGCTCCATGCTCAGCACGGAGCCCAATGTGGGGCTTGATCTCACAGCCCTGGGATCATGACCTGAGCTGAACTCCAGAGTAAGCCACCCAGGTGCCTCTAGATATATATGTTTAAAACATACCACCTGAAATCCACTTTTCAAATCTCCGAAGAAAAATTTTGAATTTCTGGAGTACATCTCATACTAGAAAATATTACATTGGCAAGCATCCAAAGATACAGGATTTTCTAATGAAAATAAACATAAGATGATATAGGTTCTATAAAAATATTTTTTCTTATGCTTATATTTTTCTTTTAAAATATATCTAATCATATAAATTTGATATTCTCCTTTTTTCTGAGATAAGTACAATTTTCTGAACATCTCAAACTAAATGAGATAGATGATTTTTAATGAACTGTTTGGCATTTAATTTAAAGACTTTTTGTTAAGAAGGTTTATTGGAGGATGTAAGTGAATATTTCTAGAATTAAGTGACTTTAAATATAAAATTCTAGTTATATGATGTGACTTGTACAAATATATTTGTTGTACAAAATTTTGAGCTGGAGTGTGCAAAGGTACTTATGTTTGAAAGATTATATACTATGATCACAGCAACTCTAGAAGATGCTGAGTTTTTCAAAAGTAATAAGTTGTGATATATTTAATGAAAATGAGGATGATAGTGTGTAACTGGATAATTTATTCAGATAATTAAAAAATGGTATTTGTTCATAGCATTGAAATTCAATTATGTACCAGTCCAGGAGTATGCTGTATCCAATTATAGGTACATCAATACATTTCTGTCTGAAATTGTAAGTAACAGATCTCTGAATGAAAGAGTTGCAGGTTTGTTTTGTCACTATTTATGTTCTTCAGAGAAAAAACAAATCTGAAATTTATTATGATAAAGTCAGTTACTTAGGGGATAAATGTCCTCTTTGGATTTCTTAATACTGTGAGATGTGTCTATTAGTTTTTGAAAGACCAATTCTATTATTTTGATCTTACATTTAGCTTAGGTAACTACCTGTAGAATTTTAGACCATGAAATGATTTTTATATTAATCTCCTGACCTTGCAGAGGAGGAATAGGGGCCTCCAACATGACCTCTTCAGAGACCAGGATTTTGCTGTCTAGGGAAAATTTAGTACACAATGTAGAAATAATTCATCATCAGATTTGTTATTTAATAATGAACATTTATTTCCTTTGTAATTGGCTATTTAAAGCAAAATGGCTTATGTGAATTTATGTAACATACCTACCAGAACAGTAAAATAAACAGCATGTATCTTTCAACATCATGGTTTCTACAGAAATGTGGGAATAGATTCTTGCTGAAGGCTAATTCTTTTCTTAAAATTCATTAAGTGTAAATTTTATTTATATCAAATTGAAATGATAGAATTTATCCTCTAAGTCAACAAAATACTGTTTTAGACAAGAATGAGAATATTTGAGCTCCTTAATGTATTGGTATTTTTTGAGGATAACATAGTCTAATGATTAAAGAATTAATTACCAGTGTGGTCTAATGCTGTTTACTAATGTACATTGAGATCATTTGGTGAATGTTGTAGAAAGTACCACGTTGTTTAGCTATAAAAAGAAACATTGTTCTTACAGTCTTAAAGTATGGGAGTAGAGCAACAAATTGGCTATTTCTGTTTGAAAAAATTTCACTTAGTGATAAAGAAAACACTACACTTTAAAATTTAAAATACTGTGGACTTTTGTGCTCTATCTTTAACACAAAATTTTAAACTTAAAAAAAATAGTCTACATTTTTTCAATATACTTAAGTACCTTAAGAATGTTTTAAAATAAAGCACTTAAGTATTTTAAAGTATTTTATTAATATTTAAATACTAAAATTACACTGTACCTTGAAAAACTGAACTGAAAACAAGGATAGAGGTAAATAAGATCAGAGTAATAACTAAAGCAGATGTCAGAAAGTTCAAGCATTTGTCTCAAAGGTCACTAACAGATTCCTTACTCAAAAGTTTTCAGATTTCATTTAACCCTGAGAGATATGACTATTTGATTTCAAAAAGCAACACAGATCTCTTGCAAATTTAATGAAAAAGAGAACAAAAGTGTTATAATGGATTCCAAGCCTTTTCAGGTTAAAAGAATAGTAAATAACAATTGCTGGTAATAGGTTGGAAATTCCAGATGAAATGGATGGCTATCTAGAAAATACATTAAAAATTTGAATCAAGAATTAGAGATATTGAATCAATGGATTATAGAAAAATGAAAAAAGCTATCAGAAGGCTATCTTCTAGAAAGCTCTGGGATTAATCATGGAGGCAAGATTATTTGATCTGAGGGATAGATAATATATTTATAGCTTTACAGAGCACAGAAAAAGCTAAGAAGTTTTTGAGTTTGTTTTAGATAGTACATCTCGTGGCATTTATAAAGAAATTGCTGAAAGAGAAAGAAGCTGGCCTCTCATGAGTATGGCTGTAAAACCAAAACTTAAAATGGAAAATAAAATTCATCAGCATGTTACTTTGTCACTGAGTAGGATTTCGGCAGGAAGTAAAAAAAAATGGCCTAATAGTAGAAAAGTATTCATATATCACTTTAAGAAGTCAGATTAAAAATCATGCTCAATCACAGAGTTTGTAAGTGGCAGAACTAGGTGTTAAACTGTTTTGTGATGTACAAGTCACTATCCATACCTGGCAAGTCACTCTTATTTCTCCTTACAAATTGAAATACTCATCCTAGACTTCTCTGAGGTCACCTATCCTATCTCCCAATTTTAAAAACTGACCATGTCACTCATGCCGAAATAACTCCAAGACTAGGGGCTAACAGCCTTCTTGGCGAATCTAGGTCCATGACTTCATGGTTGTCCACTCATCGTGTGAATGTTAATACCAAGTGCCTGCTCAGGACTGGCGACTGTGCTAGTGTATGGGGAAGACACCTGTCCGTAAAAGAGATTCCTACCTGGAAAAACTCCGAGTCTCTCAGTGCTCCTCCACATTGTAATAAACTGTTTTTGAGAGGATATAATTTTTTTGCTTTTAGTGGTCATTTTAATCTACCCACTTAGAAAACAATATAAATTCATGGGCTTGATGTTATTGCTTAGAACGAAAGCTGATTAAAATGTGTAAATAAAACATTAATAGTACCCTAATATGACAAAAACCCTGAAAAGAAAGAAAAATTAGGAAAGAAAATCTGGTATAACAATGCAGGCAGTGAGAACTCTATTCTTTGTGGAACTGAAGTGGATGTCCTTATAACTTGTGCTCTATAGTTATATATAATTCTATATAATTCTATCCTCTAGAGAGACAAGAGATTAAGTAGTCTTTCTGCCACTGACCCGCTCTTCTCAAAAGATAATGGAAAATTAAAAACTTAGAGACCTAGAAATGTCAAGATATTGATTAAACAATTGACTCAGCAATGTATGAAGCCAATAGAAAACATTACATTTAATGATGAAATAATAGCTTTATCATTGAAATCAAGAGTAAGTCAAAGATGTCTGCCATTTATCATTCCCATATAACTTTCTGAAAATTCTAGATCATGCCATTGGATACGAAATGGCAGTGAGAAGTATTCAAATTTCACAGAAGTAGCGTCTCCCCAACCTTTAGTCAATAAGCTACCTAACACCTAAGAGAATCAAGGGAGAGCATTTAAAATCCATGAAAATATTTGGAAAGTTGTCTGGATATAAAAGTTAATATGCACTTACCTTTTAGAAAGACTGAAACCCTGGGGTGCCTGGGTGGCTCAGTCATTTGGGCATCTGACTTCAGCTCACATCATGTTTTCACAGTTCATGGTTTGAGCCCCATATCGGGTTCCTGTGCCGATGGCTCAAAGCCTGGAGCCTGCTTCTGATTTTGTGTCTCCCTCTCTCTTTGGCCCTCCCCCACTCGCGTTCTGTCTCACTCTCTCAAAAATAAAATAAACATTAAAAAAAAGAAAAGGAAAAGACTGAAACCCTGATACCACTAAATGCTGACAAGGATATAGAACAACAAGAACTCACATTTATTATTTATTGTTGGTGGGAATGCAAAATAGTAGACACTCATAATACAGTTGGGCAGTTTCTTACGAAACTAAAAAAAAAAAATACTCTTAAAATTTTATTTAATTCTAGTGTAATTAACGTACAGTGTTATGTTAGTTTCAGGTGCACAATATGATTGAACAATTCTATCCATTACTCAGTGCTCATCATGATAAGTGTACTTTTAATCCCCTTCACCTATTTCACCCATTCTCCCACCCACTTCCTCTCTGGCAACCAACAGTTCTCAAAGTTTTTGTCTCTTTTTTTCTTTGTTTTGTTTCTTAAATTCCACATGAGTGAAATCATAAGGCATTTGTCTTTTTCTGATTTATTTCACTTAGCTTTATACCTATAGATCCATCCATATTGTTGCAAATGGAAAGATCTCATTCTTTTTTATGGCTGAATAATATTCCATTTTACACACACACACACACACACACCATATCTTCTTTATCCCTTCATCTATAGATGGACACTTACTTGGGTTGTTTTCTTATGTTGGCTATTGTAAATAATGTCATAGTAAACATAAGGATGCATATATCTTTTTGAATTAGTGTGTTCTTTGTGTATATACCCAGTAGTAGAATTACTGGATCATCCGGAAATTCTTATTTTTAATTCTTTAAGGCACTTCCATACTGTTTCCACAGTGGCTACACAGCTTGCATTCCCACCAGCAGTGCATGAGGGTTTTTCTTCACATGCTTGCCAACATTTGTTGTTTCTTGTGTTTTTTACTTTAGCCATCTGACAGATGTCAGATGATATCTCATTGTGGTTTTGATTTGTATTTTTCTGATGATTAGTGATGTTGAGCATCTTTATAAGTGTCTAATGGCCATCTGTATATCTTCTTTGGAGAAATGTTCATTTCTTCTCATTAAAAAACAAAACAACAACAGGAGAAAACGTACTCTTAATCATACAATCCAGCCATCACATTCCTTGGTATATATTTAAATGAATTGAAACCTTATGTCCACACTACAACCTACACATTACTTATGTCAGCTTTATTCATGATTGCTGTAACTTGGAAGCAACCAAGGTATCCCTCAACAGGTAAATGGACAAACTGTGGTAAACCAACACAATGAATTATTATTCAGTGATAAAAATAGATGAGTTATCAAGTCATGAACAGATATTAAGGAAACGTAAATGTATATTGCTAAGTGAAACAAGCCAGAGTGAAAAGACTACACAATCTATTGTTCCAAACATATGACATTCTGGAAAAGATAAATCTATGGAAATAGTTAAAAAAAATTGCTAGAAGTACAGGATGTAGGAAGGAAGAACAAATAAGTACAGTATGGGATTTTTAGGGTAGTGAAGCTATTCTGTATGATATACTAATGATTGACACATGTCATTGTTTAAAACCCATAGAACTGTACAAGTAACCCTAATGTAAACTGTAGACTTTAATAATAACGTATCAATATTGGTTCATCAATTGTAACAAATGTAACACACTAAGATGTAAATAATGGAGGAAACTGGGAGGAGGGGTGCAGGGTATATGAGAATTGTACTTTCTAATCACTTGTTTCTGCAAATCTAAAATTCCTCTTAAGTTAATATGGAAAAATTTGCATCTTTGCCCCTTAGCCACTTTAGGCCATCATCATATGCTTCCAAAGTAGTGGGTGGGTTGGGGGAGGGGGGGATGTGAAATGACTCAGTAGTGTGAGAAAGAAAACATTAGAACCTCTATTAATATGTAATATGAAAACAGAAATTAAGCTTTCTCAGTATTTAACACAGATGGGTGCTGAGGACATCCCTCATGCTATGGGTTAGAGAGGCTCTGTGTGGTGTTGGCATGGGAAAACCGTGAGCATGCTGTGCTGGGGCCACCTTGTTAGCATCCTGTGGTTATTACCTTTTAGGATACTACAGTTTACATGTGCTTGCTACGTGTTCACAACATATTATTTATAAACTAATCTTCATGATGTTAAGGTATGCATGTCTGCAGAGAAATCACACATTGAATATGATTAAAATTAGGACAGCGAACTACAAAGAAATAGCAAAATCGACAACTGTGGTCTTAGTGTAAGCTTTTCGTCAGACGTATTCTAAGAAACAACCAGATCTGAGAATAACTATAGCCTGAGTCAGCTTTTTCCTTTCACTGACTGTGTGTGATCAAATAGATTTGGAGATTGTTGGTCTGGATTAGTCCACTTGGTTTTCCTGCCTCTGCTCTAGCTTTCCTCCGATCCATTCTCCATATGAGCCAGGTAATGCACCTAAAATGCAACTCTGACTGTCATTTTCTTGCTTAAAACACTTCCTTTCTATTTTGTTAATGCTAAGGCCCAATTTTGGTACACTGGTACACGGGTAAGGGTCCAGCCTTCTTGTCCAGGCTTACGTCCTCCTCTCCCTGTCCCTAAGGGATCTTTCTCTCTCTTACCTGTGCCTAGAGGACTTGCATCTTCCCCTTCACTAGGCTGTGTCCTTCTCATCATTCAGGTATGCTGGGCCGTCACTTCTCCCAAAAGACTTTCCACCTCTCACCCAAGTGAGGTGTGACCTTAGGCAGCCCATTACCAGTCAGTTTGGCATAGACTTGCTGTATGGCTTGTCTCCATTGTGACACACGTTAGCAAGTATCCCTAGGGCTTACTGTGTGTGTATCCTGTGTGTAATACATATTTGTGATTAAATTGATTAAAACCATGATTTAGAAGGAAAGTAAGATGGGAAGAGGATCCTGTACAATGTTAATCGATAAAAGATAAACTTTTTTATCCCAAAATATATCAGATGAAGGATTCTAAGCAATGCTAATTAAAAAACAAAACATTTTTAACTTTTTTGGCTGATCACTTTTTAAGGACATCACATATTGTTACAAATAATACATTTATTGGAAGGCAGAGAAACATGCAATAACTTAATGTAAAATAGTTAAAATAAAAATTAATTTCTAACTTCCTTCCAAAGTTTTGGTCCCTTTTCTATGGCCAGGTTTAAATTCTATGATAAAATCACTGTGGGGATTTTTAGAGAGTGAGGATTTTTTTCTTGTATTTAAGTAAATATGTCATTTAAGCTGAATCAAAACCCTGTACTGTAATCTTAAACTTTATTGAAGTGGCACTTTTGTTTTCTTTTTCTGAAGAGTGTTCTTCAGAAAGAGAAGGACCATTTATCAGTATTTTGTCACCTGATTAGTGTTTGATTTTGGACACTTTCTAGTCATGTCTTCCCTTGATAATTCATTTCTCTTTTTGCCTCCCTGTCTCCTTCCCTCTCTCTCTCCTTCCCGCCCTTTCCTTCCTTCCTCCTTTTTTTTTTTTTGAGTTTGATTTTTCAATGTTATTCCCAACTTGTTGGTAGTAAATATAACTGGATGTTTATCAGATCATTGTATAGAATTAAAAAAATAGTTATAGACCAAATTATTACTATTTCAAAGAATAAGACCTCTTAGTATTAAAATAAACTATCTCAGAATTCTATTTCAGTTTTTTGCAAAATTCCTTTAGCTTATGCCCCTGAACATAATTATGCTCTGACTTCCTCCATCACATCATCCAATGCACCTTACTTGGAAAGTAAGTCAACACTGCCTGATGAATGATGCTGTGGAAGCTGGGCACACAATTTTCTTTTCACTCTAGTAACCCTCTTCCCTTGCTTTTTCCTGCTGCACTAGGCCAAGCGAACTTTGTTTTTCCACATTTCAGTCATTCCCTGCCCCCATATTTATTACTGGCAGGTGCTCACACGTTTGCATGCATGAATTGTTAAACCTTCAGTAGAGAGGTGAATGATATGTGGGTGTTATGTTGGATATTCCTGTTTCATGCTATCAGATGATAACATGTGGAATTATGATGAGTGCTTCCCATATGCCAGGAGTTATATGAATGCTGTAAGGTTTACAAAAATACAGATCTTTTATATATATTTTTTGCAGATTCGTAGCTGTAATTTCCCCACAAATATATTTTTCTTTTTGTTACTAGCATTCATTTGTGAATGTTAATCTATTGTCTAGATAATTGAGAGTTGACTGTAAATAAGAAACATAAAAGATATGAAATATTTTGTCTTTTTTGGCATAAATTTTGATTTAGTTGCTAATCTATTTCTAGGTTGTAAGCTAAAATGAACTTTCACATTTACATCAGGTGTAACTACAAAGAATCAGGAAAAGACATTGTTTTCCTTTTGAATGCTCAAGATATAGGAGATTCAAATGACTGGCAGAGTTTGTAGGAATTTGTACTATCCTATCTTCCTTCGGCCTCTGGAGCCCATAGTTCTGCTAGAAATATACAGCATGTTCATAGATGATGGAAGTAAATATGTTATTTACTTATGCAATTGCTTTCTCCTGCCATAGATATTTTTACTTTAAAGGGGAATAGAAGGAGCACCTGGGTGGCTCAGTCAGTTAAGCGTCCAACTTCAGCTCAGACCATGATCTTGTGGTCCATGAGTTTGACCCTGCATTGGGCTCTGGGCTGACAGCTCAGAGCCTGGAGCCCGCTTAGATTCTGTGTCTCCCTCTCTCTCTCCCCCTCTTCCACGCATACTTTATCTGTCTGTCTTTCTCTCTTTCTCTCTCTCTCTCTCTCTCTCTCTCTCTCTCTCTCTCGGAAAGAAATAAGGGGAATGGAAGTTGAACAAAAAAGAAAATTATGTGGCATTCTGGATGTCAATAAAGGCCATTCTCTTAAGCACTTTTGATTAACACAAAATTGACTTTTACTGGATGTACAGCTCTAGGAATTTTGACCCATTTAGAGTTTCATGAAAACTCTACCCCAATCAGGACATAGAATAGTTCCATCCTTCCAGAAAAATACCTCTACGTAGTTAGACCCTCCCCATCACTAATACCTGGTGACCACTGACCTACATTCTCTGTCACTATAGTTTGGCTTTTTAGAGTGTCATAAAAATGTAATCAAATCTTTTGAGACCACCTTCTTTCTCAGCTGAATGCCTTTTTAAAAAAAATTTTTTTTAATGTTTGTTTATTTTTGAGAGAGACAGACAGGTGGAGCTTGAGTGAGGGAGGGGCAGAGAGAGGGAGAAACAGAACTTGAAGCAGGCTCCAGGCTCCAAGCTGTCAGTCAGCACAGAGCCGGACACAGGTCTTGAACTCAAGAACCACGAGATCATGACCTGAGCCGAAGTCAGACGCTCAACTGACTAAGCCACCCAGGCACCCCTCAGCCAAATGCCTTTGAGATCCAGCCAGCTTTTATGTGTATCAGGAGATCCTTTTTATTGCTTAGTGTAATACTCCATAGTATGGGTATTTGTTTATCTGTTTACCCATTGAAGGGCATTTGAGTTGTTTTCAGTTTTGAGTCATTATGAATGGAACATTCATATACAGGTTTTTGTGTAAATACGAAGTTTCCATTTTCTCTTTGTAGGAAACTGCTCAGTCATACGGTTATAGTATGTTTAATTTTATAAGAAACTTCCAGATGATTTTCCAGGGTCACTGTACCCATTTTACATCCCACCAGAAATACAGGGGAGTATTTGTTTTGTATTCCATCAGCACTTGGTATTGTCCATATTTATTTTAGCCATTCTGATAGGTGTGCAGTGATAACTCATTTTGTTTTTAATCTACATTTTCCTAGTGGTGGTAGATGTTAATGTTAAAGAGCCTTTCATGTGTTTGTTTACCATCTGCAGGTCCCCTTTAGTGAACTAAGTCTTTTGCTGGTTTTTAAATTGGACTGGTAGTTTTCGTGTTGACTCTTCAGTTATTTATATATTCTGGATGTAAGTTCTTTGTCTAATGTGATTGGTGAATATTTCCTCCAGATTGTGGCTTGTCCTTTAATTCCCTTAACAACACATTAGCAAAAGTTTTTAATTTTGATAAGGTCTGATTTATCAAATTTTTCTTCTATGAATTTTTTTGTGTCTTATCTAAGAACTTATTGCCTAATCCCAGATCATAAAATATTCTTCTATTTTTTCATTTGTATTTAGACCTGTTCTAAGATATTTCAACATGATTTGTTGAAGAGACTCTCTTTTCTCTACTGAATTTGAACATTTGTCAAAAATATGTTCTTCACATTTGTGTAGCTCTATTTCTAGGCTCCATTGTATTCCATTGATCTATGTATCTGTTTGTCAATACCACACTGTCTTGATTGCTGTAGCTTAATAGTACAAAATCCTGTCCGGGGTTTGATTGGAATTGTGTTTAATGTATAGATCAATTTTGGAAGAACTGACCTCTTAATACTGTGTTCAGTCTTCTAATCTCTTAACATTGTATGTCTCTCCATTTAGTTCAGTCTTCTTTGATTTCTTTTATCAGTGTCATGTAGATTTCATAATATAGATCCTGTGTACATTTTGATGGAGTTACACCCAAGTAGTTCATTTTTGTGGTATTTAAAAATTGCTCATTGCTATTATATGGAAATACTTTTGGTTTTTGTAAAAGGCAGCAAAAAAGCCATTTTTCTTCTTTCTGTGCATTGCGACCCTTTCCTGCTCCTTGACTCTGAACCACAGGGCTTTTGCTTGCACTCGGTCTTTGCATTCATTGTCTGCTTCCAGAATTTGGGCTGCCTTGAGTCCAGGCTGGGGTATAGTGGAGGGAGTTAACTCACTGCCAATTCAGTGGTACTTTGAATTCTGGTCTTCTCCAGTCCATTTCCTCCAATTTAATTTCAGAGACTTCTGATTGTTTCTTCACGCATTCTGAGTTTCATAGCTGTATTCTGTTAGAGGGACAGGGTAGTGTGTACTTATCTTTCCTGAAACAAGAACCAAGACCACTCTCTCTGGCAGAGACTGAAATTAAGTCTTTATAATCACATCTCAAATTTTGTTTACTTTTAGCAGGCAATCCACCTGTGTGTGGAGACCTTGTGCTAGTTCTCCCTTGTCTATTCCCCGTTAGGAAAATTACAGTATGACTCTTTTCCCAGTTCTAAATACTCAGCTTTTATTTATAGTCTTGAAATATTAGGGGGAAAATAGAAAACTTTTGGCTTGAATAAATTATAATTGAATATGAAATGTCAGAGTAACATATTTGTAATAATTTTCCTTAAAGAAGAGAAGATATGGTTATATCTGAAAAATTATTTGAGTTAAAAGACTGCTACTGCTGGTAGCCTTGGCAAACGTTAGAAAGGATTAGAGGATTGATATTTTAAAAACAAATTTATGTATGTGAAACAACTTGTGGGAAATTTGATGTTACACATTTAAAAAAATTGTATGTAAGTGATGAGATATAGAGGCAGATATTTTAAAGAAGAAATAAGCTCCCCAAATTTGCATGAGCCTCAGATTTTATTTCTTATTTATTCACTGCTTTAAAAAAATGCTGATTTAGGGGCACTTGAGTGGCTCAGTTGGTTAAGCATCTGACTGTGGCTCAGGTCATGATCTCAGGGTTTGGGAGTTCAAGCCCGACGTTGGAGTCTGTGCTGACAGCTCAGAGCCTGGAGCCTGCTTCGGATTCTGTGTCTCCCTCTCTCTCTACCCCTCCCCAACTCACACACTCTCTCTCTGTCTCTCAAAAATAAACATAAATAAATAAAAGTAAATAAAATAAATTAAAAAATGCTGGTTTATCTAGCCAGAAATTCTGCAGTGAGAACATTGACAATTTTTGCATTAAAATTAGGAAAAATACATTTTATTTTACATTTGTTGGCCACTTTTACACTTAAGATTTGTTTTAGGTATGCCAGGCACAAGCCAATAAAACCATGGATTTCTGACCTCATCTTCAGGAATCCTTTCTATGTAAACTTTAATGATTCTGTAGCCCAGCATAATTATTTAGGAGAAGAATTACATAGCTTCAATCTGGTTGTGCCTGAAACTGAAAATATTTAATAACATTTGTATCTATTATGGCATGTTCTTGCATGGGGAAAAAGGAAGCTGGCTAAAGGTCAATTCTGTGGTAGAGGAAGAAAGTACTCACCTGTTTTTTTAAAAGTGGGTTAAGAGTACCCTATATTTCCTCTTGTTCTTCTTGGAACAAAAAAATGTACCACAGTCCAAAAAACTGTAATCAAGTTCTTGAAAAGCCTGGTTGACAAAGTATTTCAGTTATGCCTCATTTTGGTGAAGGATAGAAGTTGGAAGGGAAGAATGGGTGTGTGGTCATGATGAAATGAAAGAGCATAGACTTTGGGATCAGAAAGATCTGGGTTTGAATCTAAGCTCTGTCATTAAGATTGTGGATATATTGCTTAATGCCTCTGAGTTTCTTCTCTTGGGTACACTTGATTTACCTACTTAATTTGTAGATTGTTTGATGAATTCAACAAGAACAGTTGTAAAGGGACCCAAAACTACGCCTGCCAGATAGAAATCATGCCTCTCTTGTATAATAGCTTGGACAAAAGAGTAAATAGTTTAATAGCTGAGAGCTTTCTGAAAGAGCCCATGCTAATGTTCAACCTTGATGAATAGCAAAGAAAATGATTAGCTTATTTAATAAGGTTGCCTAGTTTTTGGCCTGAGTACCCAGGTTTGCCTACATTCCTTAAGACTGAGACACAAAGTAGTAATGGATTTAGAGTAAGGTTTGGGCAGGATAGTAGCCTTGCATCTGTGGGTTAGCAGACTCTTTTTTTCTTTTCTTTTTTCTTTTCATTTTCCTTTAACTTCTCTTTTGAGTACATAAACACATACGTTCCCATAAACACAAATGTTTTAGGCCCCGTCTCATCTGTATCACATAATGGTATAACTTGAGACCTACAGAGGATTTGTCTGGACATTTCAGTCTTTCAGGTGAGCTTGTGATGATGTTAGACGGTTAAGAGAAGACATGGCAGAATGAAAAGTAATAGACCAACTGGTGATGCTATGAATTTCTCACTGCATGTGCCTGAGGGAACTGACCATCTTATTTGGCATCTAAACTGTATGGGTCCAATAAGCCACATGGTAGGTTATATGACACATTTAATATTAAAGAATTACTGTGATAAAAGATTATAATATGTAAGGAAACACTATATAGTAATACCCTAGGGCTGAGGGAGAGTGAGGAAGGACAAACTCACAAAGGGTACAAGGCCTTCTTAGAGAAGATGTGGTTCAGCCCACCAGAAAGCAGAGAATCTTGCCAGGGGAGCCATGTTGGGCCTGCTTTGGAGTTCTTAGGCAAATAGCCCCTCTTTGCAGGGCAGGTGGGGAGCAGGTATGGACATGCAGTGGGAGTCTGAGCGCTAGTGGGGGGGGGGCAGGGCAGAAGTATTTTCCATTGTATGAGATGCTGGGGATAGGGATGGTAAGGATGGTAAAAGGTTAGGGAGGGGTGTTGTGGAAGGAGCCACTGTCAGGATGTGACCTTCCAGGCCACAAGTGACAGTGTGCAGGCTAAGAGGGACCTTGCCAGCACAGTACAGAGACCTGCACAGGCAGGAGGCATTCAGAGCACCCCGTCTGTGTAGGGTCTCTGGTTTCTATGTCAGGAGGAACCTGGAAAGGTTATTTCCAGGAGGAGAGGCTGCAAGATCACAGAGGGATGGTCTTCTAGGCCCATGTCTGGGGAAGGCTTTACCAGATGTCTTCACTCCCAAACCCCAGCCCAGGTAAGGAATTCTAGGAAGCCTCTCCTCTGCAATACCTCTTCAGTGCCCTCTATACAAAACTTAACATCATGTCTACTTTAAAGGAGAAATGCTTAAAGGATTTCCACTGTTTATCCCAGGGCCTGCATTGAAGGGTATGTTTGAAACTGAGAGGCAGTAAATTGACAACTCATACGGTATCTTTTGTTTTGAAAAAGTGCAGGTTTATGTCAGTATGTCAAATCTATAAACTATGCAAAACGTTAACTTGATACTTATTTTGCCTTGCATACAACTTTGAATCTCCTGAAGGAATGATTTATAAAACTAATGAGAACTTAAATCATACCAGTGGTACATCAAAGACTTGCTGAACTTCGATCATAACATCCCTTAAATCTGCTTGAAGCTGTTTTAAGTTTGCAGCAGCGGGGTCTCAAGTTATCGATAGTCATTTGGTGGCTGAGGGTGTTTGGGGTTGTAGTTTAAAGGGAGAAGCTACAGTCTGATTTTCCATCTCTGTTACTCCTTATCACCTTCCCTCCTACCTTGCTTGGCAGATGTCAGTCTAGCTTGGTTATGCTTGCACAGGAAAAGGACTTTCAGTTACATTGACATCTTACCTGTAACTGATGACATCAAGATTCCTGGAAGCAATGCTTCATTTTCCTTCTAGCCTCATGAATTGCATTGACTTTTAGAATCTTTACAAGCAATACTAGATGTGAAAGAATATCAATTAATTTTTTCCTTCAGACAATTTTATTAAATCAACTCCTTTCTTTTTGGGAGGCCAGCAACTCCATCTATCATTATGCACATAAAATTTTCCGAGACTGGTTGCCTGAACAGAATCCCAGCTTCTTTTTAAGACTTGTATTAATTATATTAAGTTCATATTAATATTGCTTTGTTATAAATGTCCATTGTAGGAAGTTAGAAGATTTTAGTAAACAAAAGTAAGGTAAAGCAACATTCTCTTGCCTAGAGGTTATTCCTATTTACATTTCAATGTATAGAACTCAAGATCTGTTTATTTCCACATATATGTGTTTTTACCCAAATGAAATGCTGTTTTGGTCATGCTGGTTCATCACCTGCCTTTTTCCTTTAATGCTTTTCACCTCTCCATGTAATGCTCGGTCCATTCTCACATTGGCTCGGTTGCCTTTAAAACATTTACACGTACTTTGTTCTAATTAGGAGCTAACTGGGACTTGGTTGACCTCTGATTATGTCTGATAAGTTTCATGTAGTGACACTGACTTTTTGAAGAGAACAGGCAGGTTGCACTACAAAACATCGTACTTTCTGGATTCTTCTCTTCCTTCGGTGGTGTGAGCATGTTCTTAAATTCCTTTTTTTTTTTTTTTTTCTTGAAAAGTTAGATCTAAGTAACATGGATTTATATGGTACTTGACTAGAATATATTGCAGATGGGGTCCTATATTTCCTAGCACGTCACATCAGGAGGTGTGTTATCCAGAGGGACCACCGTCTGTGCGCCATATTCTTCAGACCGCAGTGTCAGTGCTGCTTCCTGGCTCGGCCCAGCTTCTAGTTCTTGTGGTTAGTATTACTACATATTCAAAATCATAATTTTTCAGCCTGATAAAAACCTTATATGTTTCCTTTGAAAGTTTTTAAAAATGTCTTGAGTGAAACTTTTTTGAAATACTTTTTACAGAAAATGTACCTTTTAAGGTCTTTCGATACTTTTCAGAGCTTTCTCTAAAATAAGACATGCTTAATCTTAGACTTTGTAATGTGGGCTCTTTGGTCTCCAGAAAATAGAAAAGCATCTTAGATATTTTAGATGTATGTTCTGTATGATTTCCAAAAAGGCCTACTCTGGCAGTTTGAACACTGTAAGAAAGAGACTGTGATGAAGATGTTGCATACAGTCCTGGAGAGAGTGATTTTAATTGGGCTGTGGCCATTGGCCAGTCTGTTTATTCCAGAAGCAGGAAAGGTTTAGGAGATAATTACAATGGTAATTTTAGTAAAGTATACTGAATAAATGGAAATGATTAGTAGGAATATCATGAAAAAAATTTTAAATGGCATTTAATTTAATTTTCTAAACCTTGAGGAATTGCAAGTTTTTGTCCAAAGTAAAAGGTATCATTTTCCCAGTGCAATTTCTGTTTCTTTCTGTCTCTGTACACATATACACACACACCCCACACATATATGCATAATATTCCTCTTCTGTTTCTATATCCCTTTTAGTCTTACTAGTGCTTCAAAATTCTGAGTTGCTTTGAAAAATTTAAAGAATCTCCTTTTAGAATGTTGTCTTAAAGGAATAACTTTAAAAGAAACATCTAGGGTAGTTTCCCTTTCAAAATAAACATATTTGATTACTTGATATGTGGAAGCCACTTTTCCCTAGAGATGAGGATGAGAAAAGTCCTGGAAGGAAGTGGGCTTAGTGAAGACTGGTAACTGTGATAAGGATTTCTCACAGTTCACTTTTGTTTGTATTGGCTCTTGCTGTTGGCATTGATTTAGAAGATTTGAACATTCATATTCTTTGCTTTTCTTAACAATACTAGGTCTTAAACACTAGTACTTGTTGGGTGGGGAAAGGATTTGTGAGTTTAACAATGTCTTTTGCTCTTATATATAAATGGTGTTGACTTAATAAGAAATCACTAGAGCAACCCATGGTAGGGAAAGGGGTAGGGTGGAAAGAGGGGGTGTCTCTGGCTTTGAACCATCGGCCTTTGTGTTTGGGGATGAAATGTCCTTGTGATTCCCTGGGGACTTCCCGTACCTGTGCTGTGTGTGTACTGAGTCCCTGTTCTTTCTCTTCTCCCAGTGTTTCGTTCAGGTGCGAGCACTTGACTGAACAATGGAATTTGCCAAATGGTATGGAATTTGCTGGGCCATTGCTGTGCCTAGTAAAGGGTCACTGGAATGTCAGAATTCTAAATATGGCATTGTGTAATTCTTTAGTGTGTGTCTCATTTTCGTTCACCTGATTTTTGTCTTCTGTACCTGCCTTACCCCATTGCCTCCCACAAAACACCTGTAATGAACTTTTATTTGTAGACTTCTGAAAGTTCTTATACCGGACCTCCCCTAGGTGTAAGATACATCCCAAACTCAAGGACATTTTTTTTACCCTTTGTACATAGCATTTAGACAAGTATAGCTTTCTTTTGTCTTATATCTGTGGAATGATTTATGGTATGCATAATTTAAGCCTTACAATAATGCTGTGAGAATAGGAACTGCTATCATCAGGATACAGATGAGAAGGCTCTGGCTCAGCTTCCACCCCTTTAGTTTTGAGATTTGGATTTTTCCAAGAGATTAGCACATTAAAAAGGCAGACAGTTCTTTAACACAGAGAGGTCTGCTGTTGTTTCCCTCAAATCCATTCTTCCTCCTTTAGGTATGCAGGACCTGGTGCTTGCAAATAGAAAGTCAAATGATTTGGGGGGTCCTAATTGTGTTTAAATAATTGTATAAAAACTTTTAACCATCTAGCAACACTTTTTATAATATGAATTTTAAGACACACACAAATTGAAAAGTGCTTTCTAATAAATGACCCTAATGATTTTCATAGTTCATAACAGTTTACAAAGGAAAATATTTATGGTCTTATTAGTATTCTAGATAACACAAAACAATACTATTCTGAACCTGCTATAACATAGGCACTTAGGTTTGGTTTTGAATTGAATGGTTCTTCATACAAATGTCTGTCTTATAAAACATACTAGGATGTTTTTATTTTTGTTCTTTGCGTTTTGTTCTTTGCTATATGCAGATCCATTAAAATTGGAAAGGAATTTCATATAGAACTTAACATGGGAGCTATAAAAACAAAAGTCAAAGTACAACTTGCTTGTAGGTCACCAGTGATTTCAGTCATAAGGATCTACGCAAGAACATAGGAAAATTATGGCAAAACATTATAATAGTCTTTGATTTGTTTTCCTCTAGTATTTTCTAGTAAAATAAATGTCAAAGTTACATGTATAAACACTTGAATTAAGTTTTGTTTACTAACATATATAACATCTGTAGAATGTTGATTTGGGATAGTGCTGGAAATCTAAGATGGTATGAAGTCCCCTCCTTTTTATTTTTAAAGAAAGAAAGAAAGAAAGAGACAGAAAGAAAGAAAGAAAGAAAGAAAGAAAGAAAGAAAGAAAGAAAGAAAGAAAGAAAGAAAAGAAAGAAAGAGCCTTTCTTTAAAGGGGTTTATAAGCCAACATCTTATAGCAGAGGTTTGTTCTATCTGGAAAAGAAGTCCTATGTATTTCTATAATTTAAATGGTGTAGAAGTCACTTCAGAAGGAATAAATTGAGTATTTCAGAGATCTGAATCATATTGTACTAGGGATTGGGTCTGGCCCATAACGGTAAATTTAAGAGTTTCTACTTCTCAGTGGGGGGCTCTAAAGGCATATTATCTCAGGACTACTGTTTGGAAATAAGCAGAAGATGAACTTGGTGATTCTTTTTTCTTTCAAGCTGAGTAGTGATGGCTGCTTGGGAATTCAGTGCAGTTTTGTGGTAAGAATGTTTATGGGTGGGAACTGTAGGGTGTGCCTTATAATGGAATGTCCACTCCAAGGAGAGATTCTGGGAGATAGTAGGCCTTAGAAGGGAATTAGTCTGGGGGAGGAGCACCAACAGGTCACTTAATTTTTCTAAATGTTGATATTTAGGGCAGGAGAGTTTGAGAGGCCAGATCTTCACAAAGAAAGAATATACAAGCAAAAGTGTTCTCTCAGGGGTTGAAGGGGGCACCTGGGTGGCTCAGTCAGTTAAACATCTGATTCTTGGTTTCAGCTCAGGTCACGATCTCACAGTTTGTGAATTCAAGCTTCATGTCAGGCTCCATGGGGTCTCCGTGCTGACATCACAGGATTCTCTCTTTCTTTCTCTCTCCTTCTGGCCCTCCCCCACTCCCCCCCCCCCCGAAAAAACAAGCATTAAAGAAGTATTCTCTCTGTATACAAAGCATTAGTAAAAATTTGATATTTCAAAAATTTATTCCTAAAAGTCTCTTTGAGTCAAAAAACTTTTTAAATTTTTTTTTAAATGTTTTATTTATTTTTGACAGAGCATGAGCGGGGGAGGGGCAGAGAGAGAGGGCGACACAGAATCCGAAGCAGGCTCCAGGCTCCGAGCTGTCAGCACAGAACCTGACGCAGGGCTCAAACTCACAGACCATGAGATCATGACCTGAGCCAAAGTCGGATGCTCAACCGACTGAGCCACCCAGGCACCCGAAGTCATAAAACTTTTAAGTGACTTGAAGGGAACTTGTTTCCTCATGACATCTAATATTTGTATAGGTACTGTGCATATGCAATTTTAATACAAATGCCACGTGACCAGTACTGCTCAATTTTAAAGTTGAAATTAAGGCTTACAGAGGTTAGGTAATTTGCTCCAGGTCACATAGTGAGTAATGGAATCTGAATCGCATCTTAGTTTTTTTCGAACTTGGGTTATATGTTTCACAATCATGATCCTTTTGTGAAAAGCTGACCATTTCCAATTATGAGATAACTAAGACCCTAACTCTTTTCTTTCTGGAGCCAATGGCTACCGGTTCAGGAAGTGTATCTACTTACTTAAAATAGCATCTGTTATGTGTTTATCACAGAAGGATTTGGCTTAAAAATAAAATGAGCACTTTTCCTTTTTGATATCTTTATATAAATGTGTATCAGTTTTTAGTTTCAGAACAGAAAACTAGCTGTTTTAAACAAAATAAAGAAAATTATGCTTATAAAAATGTTGGCAATTTGGAGAGGCAATTCAAAATGGCAGTGTAGGAAGATCCTGAGTTCTCCTCCTTCCACGGACACGACAGATATACAACTACATATAGAACAATTCCCTCTGAAAAGAACTGGAGAACTAGCAGAACACCTTCACAACAAAGGATAAAATTTCCACACTGAGATGGGTAGGAGAAACAGACTCACACTCTTGCCAAAACCCCACCCCTGGTGTGGCAGCCTTCAGTGGGAACAAGAGAGGTGTCTCAAAAAAAAAAAAAAAAAAAAAAAAAAAAAAAGAAAAAACAAACTATAAAGGGAGTTTCTTCCTATGGAGCAGAGTGTTTACACTCCACATCATGTACCCCAATTCTTGGGTTCTTCACCAGACAAACTCCAAAACGTCTGGCTTTCAAAACCAATGGAGATTATTATGTTTAGAGGAAACATAGGGCCATAGGTAATGAAGATTCTGCTCTTAAAGGGCTTGTGCACAGACCCAATCATCCCAGGAACCGTTGCAAATACCAGCAGTTTGAAACAGCCTAGACCATAGGTGAAAGAAATTCACTTGTTAAGCTTAGTGTCTGCAAGAGGAGCAGAAGCCTGTGAAGACTCAAGGTCCTGAATGCTGGCAGATGCCATTTTTATAGGCTTCCTCTACCTTGCTGACCTCAGTGCTGGTGGCCATTTGTACTGTCACTGTAACCACTTAGCAGCACGTAAATAGCTCCACCCCCCTGAGCCACTGGAGTACACTGCCAGACATGGCCCTCTGAACTGCTGTGCAACACCACTTGTAGGTGAGCAGCACTACTCCCCACTCCCATGCTATTTGCACAGCTCAGTCAGACAGTGGGCAAGCAGCCCTGACCCTCTGTACTGCTGATGCAACCCCACCAGAGCCAGTAGGTATCTGCAGGCCACACGAGGGATGCCCCTTGAGCAGTATGCTCAGGTCACCAGAGGGGATTGTATTTCTGGACCCCAAGGGTCTAAGTCAAGAGAGAGAGCTCAGTAGACAACCAAGGACTAGGGTTAGGTTAAATGACAGGGTTCGTGTCCTATACGACACTATGTTTTCAAGATAGGTAAAGATGGCTCTTTCACAATACACAGAAACAAACACAGAGTCAAGCCAAAAAGCAAAATGAGGAAATAGGAACATGTTCCAAGTAAAGGTACAAGGTAGAACTCCAGAAAAAAAAATTTAAAAAAAAAACACACTTTAATGAAACGGAGATAAGCAGTTTACCTGATTAAGAGTTGACCTGAAAGTAATGGTTATAAGGATCGCCATTGAACTCAGGAGAAGAATGGATGAATGCACCAGGAACTTAAGCAAAGAGATAGAAAATATGAAAAAGTACTAAACAGAACTCAGAGAATTTAAGAATATAATAATTGAACTGAAAAATATAGTAGTGGGAATCAATAGCAGATGATCCAGAAGAACAGGTGAGTGACTTGGAAGGCAGGGAAAATCACCCAAACAGAACAGCAAAAAAAAACACCCCATAATTAAAAAAATGAGGATAGCTTAAGGGATCTGTGGGACATCAAACATACTAACATTTGCATTTATAGAGATCCCAGAAGTAGAAGAGAGAGAAAAAGGGCTGGAAAATTTCTTGAACATGGGAGGGAAATAGACATCCAGGTCCACAAAGCACAGAGAGTTCCAAAGAAGATGAATTTGAAGAGATCCACACCAAGACACTTTATAATTAAAATGCCAAAAGTTAAAACAAACAAACAAAAACCTTAAAGGCAACAAGAGAAAAGCAACTAGTTACATGCAAGGGAAACTCCATAAGACTATAAGTTGATTTTTTTTTTTTTTTGGCAGAAACTACATGCTAGAAGGCAATGACAAAGTATATTCAAAGATAAAACTTCCAACAAAGAATACTCTACCTGGCAGTTATTCAGAATTGGAAGAGAGATAAAGTTTTTCAGAGAAGCAAAAGCTAAAGAAGTTCATCACCACTTAACCAGCCTTATAAGAATTGTTACATGGACTTCTTTAGGCTAAAAAGAAAAGTCCATGACTAGAAATAAGAAAATATATGAAAGAAAAAATCTCATTGGTAAAGGCAGATATATATCTAGTAAGGGTAGTGTATTAACCACTTATAAAGTGAGTATGAAAGTTAAAAGACAAAAGTAGTAAAAGTATAACAATCAGGAAGGGATACACAAAACACAAAGATGTACGATATGATGTCTAGAACATAAAACATCAAGGGAGAGTAAAAATGTAGTGTTTTTAGAGTGCAAACTTAAGTAATTATCAACTTGAACTGCTATATATGTAGGTTATTATATATGAATCTCATGGTAACCAAAAACCTATAGTAGATACACACACACACACAGAGAGAAAAGAATGTAAGCATATCATTAAAGAAAGCTGTCAAATCACAAAGAGAGCAAGAGATGAAAAAAAGAACAGAAAATAATCAGAAAAACAGTTCAAAAATGTCAATAAGTACATACTACCAATAATTACTTTAAATGGACTAAATTCTCAAAAACATAAGGTGGCTGAATGAATTAAAAAAAAAAAAGATGCATCTGTATGCTTCCTACAACAGACTCACTTCAAATCTAAAGTCACATATAGACTGAAAGCAAAGGGACAGCAAAAGATATTCCATGCAAATGAAATGATAAAAAAGCTGGGGTAGCAAGACTTACATGAGACAAAATAGACTTTAGAACAAAGACTAACAAAAGGCAAAGGGTATTACATAATGATAAAAATATCAGTCCAGCAAGAGAATATAAGAGAATATAACATTTGTAAACATTTATGCACCCAACATAGAAATAACTAAATATATGAAATAAATATTAATATACATAAAGGAAGAAATTGGCAACAATCCAGTAATAGTAAGAAACTCTAATACCCTATCTGCATCAATGGATAGATCATCCAGACAGAAAATCAGAAAGAAACATTGCTTTTAAATGATACATTAAACCAGATGGACTTCATAGATATCTACACAATGTTGTATCCAAAAACAGCAGAATATACATTCTTTTCAAATGCAAACAACATTCTCCAGGATAGATCACATGTTAGGCCACAAAAGAAGTCTCAATAAATTTAAGAAGATTAAAATCTTATCAAGCATCTTTCCAACCACAATGGTATGAAACTAGAAATCAATTACAAGAAAAAAAAAACTGGAAGAAAATACAAACACGTGGAGCCTAAACAACCTGCTACTATCCAACCAATGAGTCAATGAAAAAATCAAAGAGAAAATAAATACCCTGAGACAAATGAAAATGGAAACACAACATTCCAAAATTTATGGGACTCAACAAAGGGAAGTTCATAGTGATACAACCGTACCTCATGAAAGAAGAAAAATCTCAAATGAACAGTCTAACTTCACATCTAAAGGGACTAGAAAACAAGAAATGAAGTCCAAAACTAGTAGAGGAAAGGAAATAATAAAGATCAGAGTTGAAATGAATAGAGACCCCCCAAAAAACAGAAAGAAAGAGATTAGTGGTCATGAGAGCTGTTTCTTTGAAAAGATAATTGTAATTGATAAACCTTTAGCTAGACTCATCAGGAAAAAGGAGAAAGGACCCAAATAAAATCAGAAATGAAAGAGAAGTTACAACTGATATCCTGGAAATACAAAGGATCATAAAAGAATACTGTGAACAATTATACACCAACAAATTGGAAAGCCTAGAAGAAATGGATTAATTCCTAGAAGCACACAGTTTTCCAAGAGTGAATCATGAAGTAAAAAAAAAAAAAAAAAAAGAATAGGCCAAGATTACTAGTGAGGTTAAATCAATCAAAAAAACTTTTAACAAGCAAAAGTCTAGGAGGAGATGGCTTCACTGTTGAATTCCATCAAATATTGAAAGATTTAATTCTGATCTTTCTCAAACGAATCCAGAAAATTGAAGAGGAGGGAGTTCTTCTAAACTCAGGAGGCCAGCTTTACCCTAATACCAAAACCAGATAGAGACACAATAAAAGAAAATTACAGGCTAATATCCCTGATGAACAAAAATCCCCAACGAGATATTAGCAAACCAAATTCAACAATACATTAAAAAGAGCATACCACCGTGATCACATGGGATTTATTCCAGGGAAGCAAGAATAGTACAACATCTGCAAATCAATCAACATGACAAACCACGCTGATCATCTCAATAGATGCAGAAAAAGCATTTGACAGAGTTCAACACACATTTATGATAAACTCTCAACAATGTATATATACAGGGAATGTATCTCAGCATAATAAAGGTCATATATGTCAAACCTACACCTAATATAGTCAACATTGAAAAACTGAAAGCTTTTCCTCTAAGATCAGGAGCAAGACAAGGATGCCCATTCTCACCACTTTTATTCAACATAGTTTGGAAGCTTTAGCCAAGCAGTTAGGCAAGAGAAATAAAAGTCATCCAAATTGGAAAGAAAGAAGTAAAAATGTCACTATTTACGGACAATGTGTTATGTAGAAAACCTTAAAGACTTCATCAAAAATGGTTAGAATTAATAAATTCAGTAAGTTGTCGTGTACAAAACTAACATACAGAAATCTGTTAAATTTCTACACACTAATGCGAACTAGCTGAAAGAAAAATTAAGAAAATTCCATTTACAATTGCATTAAAAAAATGAAGTACATAGGAATAAATTTAACCAAGGAGGTGAAATACTTGTACTCTGAAAATTATAAGACATCAATGTAAGAGATTGAAGAGACAAATGGAAAGATATATTGTGCTACTGGGTTAGAATTTATTTTGTTAGACTGCCCATACCATCCAAAACAATCTACAGATTGAATGCAAAACCTATCAAAATACCAACAGCATTTTTCACAGAACTTGAACAAATAATCCTAAAATTTGTATAGAACCACAAACTGCCTTAAATAACCAAAGCAATCTTGAGAAAGAAAAAGCTGAATTTATCATACTCCCTGATTTCAAACTGTTCTACAAAGATACTGTAATAAAAACAGTATGGTCTTGGCAGAAAAACACATGGATCCATGGAAACACAATAGAGCACCCAGAAATAAGCTCACACATATATTATTAAATAATCTATGACAAAGGCAAGAGTGTACAATAGGGAAGAGACCATCTCTTCAGTAAATGGTGTTGGGAAAACAGCTACATGGAAAAAAATGAAACTGGACACTATTTTACACAATATGCAAAAAAGTAACCTAAAATGGATTAAGGACTTGAAAGTAAGACCTGAAACCATAAAACTGCTAAAAGAAAACCTAGGCAGTAAGCTCCTTGATGTTTATCTTGGCGATGGATGAGACCTTGCTTTCCTTTCCATGGCCACATTTCTTGACTTTCCTCACACCCAGCCCTCGTTAAAGTACCACCTTTGGTTCTTTTTGAGGTGATGAAAATGTTCTGAAATTGATTACGTTGATATGATAGTTGCACAACTCTGTGAATATACTATAACCCATTGAATTTTATACTCAGTAAATTTTATGGTATGTGAATTATATCTCAGTAAAGCTGTTATATTTTTAACATCTAAAAATAATGTCACTTTCAGCCTTTCTCCTTTCTGGTCATGTGTACTGTGGAAGAATTTTTAACCCTTCCTTCCTGATTTCAAGTGGGTAGATATATAAGTGACAAGAATTTTTTTCCATGCCTTTTAGAGACTTTCTTAGTGAATAAATAAAATATATAAATATTTAAAATATTTGATTAATAGATGCAGCTATTTTTTTTTTAATTTTGAGAAGTTAGATGTTATAGCAAGTGCAACATGGGATGCTGGAACTAACCTCTAATTCTTAATCCCCAAATACCAGGAAAAAAAAAAACAGATATAACTCTGGGAGTATTTTAAATCTATTATATCTCTGGAAGAATATTTTCCAGAGGACTTTCTCAGAGATAAGATATAGGGAATCAAATGTGTGTATATAATATAAACATATATATGCATTTTTTCTGAATGGAAAGTAATTTTGATAATTGATTTTCTTGGGGATTTCTGATGGGAGTTATCCTGTAGAGAGAACATGAGAAGGTAATAGTTCAAGTTGTGCAGAGTGTGGAAAACAAGTAATTTCTAGGCTAGTGTTCTGTCTTTTGGCACTGGTTTTAGGTCAGGTGCTTAAAACTGTCAAAAGTTTAACTGGTTTTGAGAGAGAAGTAGAGAGTTCTCCAAAGCACTTTTCCCTCACTGAGGGATGCTTTATTATGTAAACTACGCTTTTTTTTCCCCCAGAGTTCCTTGTATAGTGTCTCCATTTTCCTAAAAGCTTTTATATTTAGTGAGCAAATATAACACACAATTTTTAAAGGTTAAGGGAAAAAAATTGAAGAAGGACTCTTTTGTTCATGTTTAGTTGCAAAGAGTGTTTGTATTTAATATTTTTGTGATATTTATATTTTTACCTTTTTCATCTGTTTCCCCTCAAGGCATTTGAGTAAAAGCAGGGGAAAATAAATTGATAAGCTTAAAAAAAAAAAAAAAACACCAGAAGAATGAAAAAAATAAAATAAAAAAACCCAACCCAGCTGGCTGTTTTGGAAGTGTTCAGAGTTATGTAATCAGTCCAGAATGTGTAAAACATCCATCAACTTGAGAGCAGGAAAGTAAGTAATAATCTTAGCAGAGAATTATCCACTTGTACTCAATTATTACTTATTTTTGAAAACGTCCTGTAAAAGGGGTAATTGCAGAGAATATCTGCAATTACAATCTAGATTTTGATGTGAGAAATAGGTTTGCTGATTATAGGTTTTCAGGTAGATATTGAAGTAGTAATTAAATTAATCTTATATTTTCACCTGTTCTGAAGTTTGAATAGAAAGAATACAAGGCTAAAAATAGACTTTTGAGAATTGATGGGTTAGCTACATATTCAGCTATATCTTCTGAACCTGTACCAGAATACAGCTTCAACTTTACACCTCCCTCTGCTGCCTCCCATTATTCTTGTTCTTAAAAAGTATTGCATTTCCTTTGGAAGATACTTATTCTCCTGGGCACAGGTAATAGTAATACTGGTTTTTCCTTAAGATTTTTTTTTTTCTGCTTCATATTATTCTATACTCTTGGAAGAGATGATATAAATGATCAAGAATTCTCACTACCTTGGAGATTGATACAATCTGGCCACCTTCGACCACATTCGTAGCTGCCCATCTCCTACAGTTTTTTCTCAGTCCCTTCTAACCTGTCGTCATGATCTCTATTAAGATGGGGTATTTGGGGTGCCTGGATGGCTCAGTCGGTTAAGCGGCCGACTTCGGCTCAGGTCATGATCTCACTGTCCGTGAGTTCGAGCCCCGTGTCGGGCTCTGTGCTGACCGCTCAGAGCCTGGAGCCTGTTTCCGATTCTGCGTCTCCCTCTCTCTCTGCCCCTTCCCTGTTCATGCTCTGTCTCTCTCTGTCTCAAAAATAAATAAACATTAAAAAAAAAAAGATGGGGTATTTGACTCATCCTGTACCTATTTTAATTTTTTTTTAAGTTTATTATTTTACTTGCAGAGAGAGAAAGAGCATGCATGTGAGCAGGGGAGGGGCAGAGAGAAGGAAAGTGAGAAATCTAAGCAGGCCCCACACTATCAGCGTGGAGCCTGGTGCCGAGCTTGAACTCACAAACATGAGATCATGACCTGAGCTGAAATCAAGAGTCGGAAGCTTAACTGACTGAGCCACCCAGGTGCCTTGTTAATGTTTTTTAATTTAATTTTATTTTTATTTTATTATTTTTTTAATGTTTATTTTTGAGAGACAGAGAGAGTGCACACACATGCACGTGACCAGGAGACGGACAGAGAGAGAGGGAGACAGAGGATCCAAAGTGGGCTCTGCGTTGACAGCAGTGAGCCTGATGCGGGCTCAAACTCTTGAACCCCAAGATCATGACCTCAGCTGAAGTCAGACACTCAACCCACTGAGCCACCCCGGGGCCCCAAAGTTCTATTATTATTATTATTATTATTATTATTATTATTATCATTATTATTATTATTATCATTATTATTTATTAAAAACCTCTACTCCTGCAAGCCATCTGTCTTGTTACTAACTGGAATTAGCATACCTCTGATACAATAAACTCAGAAACTCCACTCACTCTACAAATTCTTAAACTCCTTCCTTTCCTGTTAAACCTGTTATGCTCTTCACATTTCTTTAACATCCTCTATTTTTCTACTTCTTTGACTTTCCATGCATTTCTTTCTCTGTTCTGTCTAAACTCCAGGGTCAGTCTTTTTAACTTTCTTCAGTAGCTGGCTCAATTTCAAGCTTTCTGTTTTCCCTAGACAGACTTTTGCTCAACATGCCCAGCCATAGAACTGAATCGGCCTAATTGTAGTATTTCCCGTTTCAGTTCTCCAGTTGATGGGTGCTACTGGAGGGAGACAGTGGGCCACATAACCTAGTGGTAGAGTGTTTGCGTGTATCTGATGTAATTTTCATAATTTCCATGGAAGCTATTATCATCACTGTTTTCTAGATCAAAAGCAGGAGGTGGAGGAAGAAGGGGTGGTGAAGGAGGAGGAACAAGAGGAAAGTTGGGTTTGAACTCAGACCTTCTGATACATCATAGGACGATGACTGAAGTGGTTCAAAATGTCACATTGGCACATCTGTCTTAGAGACGTCTCTCACCTTGAATGTCAGAAAAACTCCTCAGCTGTACTTTGGACCAACCATAAGACAGTCTCCATAGCAATGCCTATGGCTAAAGTAATGGCAGCCTCTAATCGATTTGGTTTTGAGTTATTATCAATCTCAATGGTATGGTTGTAGGATTTTGCTACTTGTTTTAGGCCAATTAGGGCCTGCTTAGGTGACTGGCTAATGGGACTCCATCCCAACTAGTCACCAGGACTGCTAAACTGTGTGAGAAGTATGAAATGGATGTGGGGGAAGTAACTGATAAGCATTTGTTATGGTGGCTGACACATAAAGAAATATTTTCAAATTTTAATAGTTATTTCTAGTTTCATTACAGAAATTTAGAAAACTAAATCATAAAAGAAGACAGCCTGTAATCAGTGGGTTTACTTTCTTCAGATGACTCCTATGGGAGTAGGGAAGGTATTATTATTTTAGTAATTCCAATTTGGTATTTTATGAGCCAAATAATCTGGAGGATAAAGGATACAAAATAATTGAGATTGGAATTGAAATTGTAACTCAGGTATTTGCCAAGCAGTATATGGTGGATGACAATAAAATAAAGCTAGGGTATTTATTTGAGGGGTCAAGTTCATGGGGTATGGAGGATGGGTGCAGATTCAAAAAGGTGTAAGAAGTTATAATCAGAGGATAGGGATTAAAGTTTGATATATCTGATGTGGTGAAATTTCAGGTAATTACAAGGTCCTGTGATGGTGGAGTACAGATATGAAGAAGTCTGGACTAGGTAGGGTGTTGAATGGACCGTCAACATGGACACTGAAATTTACAGAGTAGTGACAGCACAAGGAAGAGTAAGTTTAGTATGAGCCAGATGTCACGTTCCTCAATGTTTGCAGAAGGCAACCTGGAGGTAAGGGATTAGGATGGATTAAGAGGCAATATATCTAGATGGCCAGACCCTTGTAGGAAGAGGAGTTTGCTAGGAACTACAGTAACACATTCCTGTGGAAGGTGCAGAAGAGATTCTGGAGGATGCTGACTCTACCCCCTTTCCCTGGTCTGCTGAGGCAGGAGGAGAATGGCATTCATGATGGAGATGGCATTATTGAGGAAAAGGCAATACACATCATCTTCTTGGGAATCAGCAATTCCAGAATTACTATTGAAAGGACTATGGGTTGGGGTTGGTGAGAAAGAACCTGGAAAAGTGACACTTAAGCTACTTGGTGGCAGTAATTATGGGTCTGTGGCTGAGAGGTCTGGAATCAAGAAATAGACTGCAGGGGCACCTGGGTGGCTCAGTCAGTTAAGCGTCTCACTTCGGCTCAGGTCACGATCTCGCGGTTTGTGAGTTCTAGCCCCTTGTGGGCTCTGTGCTGACAGCTCGGAGCCTTGAGTCTTCTTCGGATTTTGTGTTTCCTTCTCCCTCTGCCCCTTCCCCACTTGTGCTCTCTCTCTATCAAAAATAAATAAATGTGTAAAAAAATAAAAAAAGAAATATACTGCATTCAGGGGCACCTGAGTGTCTCAATTAATTAAGTGTCCAACTCTTGATTTTGGCTCAAGTCATGACCTCATGGATTTTGGGATTGAGTCCTGCATTGAGCTCTGTGCTGACAGCACAGAGCCTGCTTGGGATCTCTCTCTCCCTCTCTCTGCCCCTCTTCTCCCCCTGAAGATAAATAAATAAACATTTAAAAAGAAAGAGAAACAAACTTCATTCGGGCTCTCTGTGGTGTGATTTGAGACATTTTGTTGTTTGTTAGTGTTATCACTGGCTATTTGATCCACTCTTGCTAGACTACTCATAAACTGAGCTAGTTGCTCTTCTCCAAGCCCTATTTATGCCTGCCCCTGCTCATATATACAGTTTTCCAGGAATGTGTCTCCCAGTCCATCTAATTGTCTGTAATCAACTTCCCATAAGACAATGTCACCCCTGATCTCCTCCAGGATGCTTTCTTCATACTTCTGCCCAGATATATATTCTCTGTTGTATTTGGCATGACTACTGAGATGCTTTGTACACATGTTATTTTGTATATTTATTGCAGGACTACATATTTTAGTTCATTTTCTGTATTACCTAACATGGGTCTCTCCCTTCCCGTGTGTAAAATACTTTGTTGAATAGGGCAATCTAAAGGGACTCTGGAGTTTTAACCCATGTGTTCAGATATTCCTGATTCGTTTCTCCATGCAGCATGGTCACCTTGTTAACAAGAATTATTATTTTTTTATTAAAAAAATTTTTTTAATGTTTATTTTTTAAGAGAAAGAAAAAGACAGAAAGAGGGAGAGAGGGAGACCCAGAGTCTGAAGCAGGCTCCAGGCTCTGAGCTGTCAGCACAGGACCCTACTCAGGGCTTGAACTCAGAAACTGTGGGATCATGACCTGAGCCAAAGACAGATGCTTAACTGACTGAGCCACCCAGGCACCCCTAGATTTATTTTTTTAATGTTACTGCTTTATTTCAGTCTTTGTGTCTTGAGCTGCCTATTTTATACCTGTCTGGTGATAAAATCCACCCCCACCCAGCTTTTGTGGGGAGGGGTTGGGGATTTTCTCTAGCTATTTATTAATCAAAGAAGACCACAGTATAGCTCATGTATCGACTTCCTATTTTCTTCCTGGAGCATAAGGCTTAGCACTTTTTTTTTTTTTTCCTTTCTTGGGCTGAAACACCACTGAAAACCCCCAGCAAGTAGAAAGCATAGTTAAAGGATGACTGGAATATCTGTACAAGGTTTATTTTTGCTACCATAGCAACTACCAGCAGTTACATTGTCTCTCACTTTTGGAGCTCCTAGCTCACATGAAAAAATGTTCGGTGTAACTGGTATAACTTCTGGTATTAACCCCTGCTGGAAGTTGTGGCTTTGACTCTTGTTAATGTGAAGAGCTTTGCCTTTAAGAAAACAAAACAAACAAAAACCAAAATAAACAAAACCCCAGCTCTTTAAATCTTTGACTACTTCCATTCATCATTGGGTTCTCTAGAAGTATTCTCATGAATAGCTGACTACTTTTCCTTATATATCCATTTAGTCTTTATTTTCATTATTTTAAAAATCACTTATTGACTCTTCTAGTGCCAGTGGAATAAAAAAAATGAAAATGACAAATTTTTTGCCTAAAATGAATCCATAATGTAGGATTGGAAATAGATGATGCATAAGTATCATATAGAGCTTTTGCACTCTGAGTACCTGTGAGTGTCCTCTGAGTGCTAAGTGAACACAGGACAGAGGACTAGGATGTGCACTGGGAGGAAGGCAGAGAGAGTAGGGGGCTCTTCTCAGAGGAATTAACATTAGAACTGGCCTTTTTTGAGAGAACCAGTGTTTTGGACAACAGATATGCTTATACTCCTAAGGATTTCCCAGAAGGAGCTGTGCAAAATACGTGGATTGAGAATTTATGTATGCTTTAGCAGTTGTGTGAGGAACTTGGGGGACTGAAGAAATACCTGTGAATTATTCTTTAAAGAAAGGAACTTACAATTTAATTAGAGATCCAAAATACAGACACAAAAATAGATCCGTAAGACAGTCTAGGATTATATGCATAGTAAGCATTTGAGTAGATTCCACCTGCTGTGCCTATGGTGATAGCACTCCCTTCTCCCTTCTTATTTGAGAATATAAAGCAGGCATAAATCAAAAAACTTAGCATTTTTGTCTATGAAATTAATATGAATGAAGCTAGGAGGTAAGTGCTGTGAATGCTGTGAAAGGAGAGACATCACCAGGAGCCGAGGAGAGAAAGGAAGCCTGAGAAGGTTTTGGTGGCCCACATGGGCTTGCTGCTCCTCTTGTCTGGTTGCTCTTGCCTTGTTGCTCCCCACCTCTTTCTCAAAGCCTGGGGCAGCACCCGTGGAAGGTGTGTGACAACATCCACTCCCGTGATTGGCGTTGCTCTTTGGTGGTTTTACCTTCATTCTTATCTCTTGCATTAAAATGTCTGATCTACATCTTGGGTGTGTTCGGAATGTCTAGGATGGAAGAGGAGATTTTAGTGTCTGGATCTGGCCAGTCCAGTCAGAACATGTGTTCCTGACCTTGCTGCTGGACTGGATGGCTTTTGTCAGGGCCATGACTCACAACCCAAGAGGCATGTGTCCTGCCTTTCTGAAAGACCTGTGGGATTTGATCACTTATCATTGAATTGTTGCTGTGGAAGTCCCAAAGTACATAGTCATCATAATCATATACTGAAGGCTTAATCTTCCCTTTGCATAATACAGGAAAAAAATGGGGGCGCCTGGGTGGCTCAGTCAGTTAGGTGTCTGACTTCAGCTCAGGTCATGATCTCATGTTTTGTGGGTTCGAGCCCCGCGTCTGCCTCTGTGCTGACAGCTCAGAGCCTGGAGCCTGCTTTAGTGGCCCCGCTTGCGCACTCACGCTCTCTCTCGCTCTCTCTCTCGAAAATAAATAAACATTAAAATTTTTTTTAAGTGTTGAAAAGCTAGACAATCTATTGAACTATTGTTAACATTTTAAGCATAACCACAGTAATACTGAGGATTAAATGCAATAATCATGCTAGGCATTAAAGTTATTCATACTTTTGTAATCTGGAAATCTAAAATTATAAAACCTAAAAGGTGATTACAAAGTAACAAGGGAATTAGAAGTATTGTTTAAATGAAGAATATCCTAAATTATAAAGATAAAAATTCCTTTTTTTCTACTGGATAGTCTTTTCTGAGGTTAAAGAAAAAACACCATTAAGAAAATAATGCATGGTTTTGTTCAGTTAAAAAAAAATTATATACATTGGTAATGTCATCAGTTATTTAGGAAATCATTTTAGATTTTTTTCTAAAAAGCAGCAGTGGTCTTTGAGTACCCTGTTATGCTCTTGATATCTGTTGAAAATAAGTCAATTTTATTGGTTTTTCTCAGTGCATGTGGTTCCCTCATGCTCTTATTAAAAAATGTTCTGAGTACAGAATGCTTATAGATAAGCCATTTCACAGATCAGGCCTTTAAAATCAGGGTGTAAAATTTAATTTGGAGCAAATTTGGAATTAAATTTGACGTTAAGTTTAGTGGATAAGAATATAGGCTCTGGGTTCAAATGTTGCCTCCAAATGCCTCGTTGACTCTCTAAATAGTTCTTATCCCTAAGTATCTTAAAAAATGGCAGAGTGCCTGTTTGGGGTGCTTTGAGATAGAATGAAAGAGTGCCTGAGAAGCACTTTACAAAGAGCCTGGTCTGCAGTAAGGGCGGGCTGAACATTAGTTGCTGTGTGGGGCTATGATGATGCCAAAGCATTTTTATCAAAAAATTAAAATGTTACTTCAATACTCCTACAGTTTGTTAGTAGCAGTTTTATTTTTAGTGATCTTTTACAAACTCTTCCAGCCTTATCCATTTAGTATTCATGTACTTTTTGGGGGGACATAGGTCATTATTGTGCTTTTTGTCTTACAGATATGGAGCACCTAAGAAATAAAAGCCTTTTAGATTAAAAAAAAAATAGGCTGATAAATCAATGCAAAGAAGATAAATGTCTGCTTTCTCTATATGGTATTCATTATGATCTACATATAAGGTGCTGAATCTTATTTTCGTGCTTTTGATTTTAAAGTAGGGAAAATTACTTTCACAATTAAAATGCAACATTGTGAAATTCAGACTATTACAGAGAGAAACAGATTTCTCACTGCTGGTAAAACTCTGGAAGGGCATGTGTATATTTAAAATCTTCCCAAAAAGAAGGAAACGCCCAGGGGAAAATATGCACATCACAGACAAGGTATTCTTAAAGGGTGTCTGTTCTGGAGTTTGACTAAGTGGAAGCACAAATTATTGACTGAGAATTATATTTACTTCTTGCCCAGAGACCTCACAAGGCGACAGCATGTCTTCCTGAAAGCATAGCATCTCCACTGTGTCTGTTGCTTACTCTGCCTTCTGGATTTCCACTTAGCCGGGCAGAGACACTGGCAGTGCCGCCCAGGGCAAACATCATTTGGTTTCTAAATAAGGCACAAAGCTGCAAATACACAAAAGTAGAGCGGTTGTAGTACTGCAGCTCGTGTCTATACTTTGTGGCAGTAATAATACCTATGTCTTTGTAGAACTTATAACCTAATATCTTAGGAACCCAGGAAAATAATATTTAGCTTTAAGATTAATGTTTAGTTATTATTTTCCAAGAGGAAGCCACACTAAAAAAGTTGATCTAGAAAGAGCCCTCATGAAAAATCGCAAAACTTTTTCATGTGATTTACCCAGAGGCCTTTAAAAGAAAGTGTATGTGTCTGCATTTGTGTTTGTATCTTTAAGTGTAAGTTGACTGATAAGTTATAGATTTAAATTTTTTAAACTGATACACTTAAAAAAAGTTTTTTTATGTTTATTTGTTTTTGAGAGAGAGAGCATGAGCCAGGGGAGGGGCAGAAAGAGAGGGAGACACAAAATCTAAAGCAGGCTCAAGGCTCTGAGCTGTCAGCACAGAGCCTGACATGGGGCTCGAACTCACGAACTGTGAGATCATGACCTGAGCCGAAGTCAATCGCTTAACCGACTGAGCCACCCAGGCGCCCTATACTTTTTAATTCTTTTTAAGGGATTGCATAGAATTAATTTCACTGTCAAAATATTTATTGTAAAGGTCTGCTTTTGCTCTCTTTTTGGGCATTAAAATGCTCAATAAGAGTTAGTCATTTCTATGCTGCAGATGCTGTGCTGAGAACTTTCTTTATATTCGCATATTCAATTTTTACAGTAAACCCCTGAGGTATTATTATTATCCCATTTTACAGATGACCCAAGAGAGAGTGAGGATAAGTAACTTGCCCTAGATCACACAACCAGTTAATGGCTAAGCTGAGAATCAGCCCAGGCAGTCAGCTCTATCTTGCTAGATTGTTTGGTGTTTAGCGAAAGTAGCACTTAGCTTGAATTGTAGGATAGTGGTGTGATGCTGCAGTTATTTATCTAAACTACAGAAAAGATAAGAATAATTACATTACATTTTTACCTTTTAAAATATAGAAGTGCATGAAGCAGACATTGTTCTCCATAGGCCTAAGTGCAGCCTAGAGAACCTTCCCACAGATGGGGGCCTACCCGTATTACCTTTTGCGCATCCCTACTCTCCCTCACCTTAGCTCTTCTTTCCCTCTAGACTGATTTATTGGAATAGTGGCTGGCAGAGGAATCCTAGGCCATGTGGCCTCTGCTGCAGGAGCTGAAGGGCCTTATTGCCAGGGGCGTTCCCAGGGACCCTCCAGTGCAGACCAGATAGTTGTACTGGGGCCTGAGTGTCTATGGCAGTCTAGGAGACATCCTGCAGTGGAAAGGCTGGCAAGGTATCGCTCCCCAGAAAATAGATTCTGGGGGATAGAGGAGGGGTGGGGTGGGAGCAATGTTTTGTGAGGAGAGCCAGAAAAATAAGTAAATGAAAGAAAAAATATCACTGACAAATGCTTTGTAAAGAATTAAGATAGGGTGATGTAATAACGATTGGTTTGCTGCTTTAGACAAGATTCCTAGAAGTCTTTCTGAGAAGGTAACATTTAAACAGACCTGAGTGATGAGGAAAGCTGTAGGGGGAAAATAATTCCAGGTCTGGGAAAGAGCAAAGGCAGAGACCCTAAGGTTGGGAAGGCTTATGAATAAGGGACCTGCAAGAAAGTCAGTGTTGCTAGTGCACGGAGGGCTAAGTGAAAGGGGTGCCAGAGCCAGACAGAGCCAGTCTGGTTAGGTATTATTCAAGGATGAAACTTTTGGGATTTACTCTTAGAACCATAGCACACCTTTGGAGGAGTTACAGCAGAGAATGAGTTGATTGAATTTACATTTAAAAATGATCACTCTTGAAGGCTTTAGAAGAGATTGGATTGCAGTGTGAGAGCAAAGGCCGGGAGACTGTAATGGTGGTGTATGTGGGAGGGATGGCAGGTTGACCCTAGAATAGTTGTAATAGAGATTGAGTTACAGATTCGGCATCTATTTTGGACTAAATGTGAGCAGTGAAGGAAAGAGAAGAATCAAAGTTAATTCTTAGATTTTTGGCTTTCTGGAGCTGGTTATTGAGATGGGAAGGCTAAGTTGGGAGAAGTGAAGATTTTGCTTTTGGCATTGCCAACTTTAAGATGCCTAATTAGACAGCCAAGACAGATGTAAGAAAATGGGCAGTAATACTGCAGGTACAGTGAATTTGTGATTGATTATGCAACCTGAAACACCTTTGAAAGTGCAACAGGGCTGTGATGGGATTTAGTAAAACCCAACTACTATACTAAAGCAGGGACAACAGAGGCAAATTGGGACTTTCTTGGCAAACCAGAAGGTATGATATGTAGGAATCTAGTTCCAGGGAAGGATTTCAGGATTGGTGATATCGGATGTTTAAAGTAATGCTAAGAAGTCAAGTGAGATAAGAACAGAGAGGAGGTCTGTTCTTCAAAATCCAGAGCAACATAAGGGGGATTGGGTGATAATAAAAATATAAGACAATATCAGCAAGGTTAGGGGGTGCCAGCCAGATAGGAGTGGACTCCTATGAGGTTAGTGGACTGCCAGCCAGTAGGAGGTAAGGAATTAGACATAAAAGCTATAGACGCCCTTTTAAAGAGGTTTTGTTGTGGAGAGGGATGTAGGTGAAAAATACAGCTCTTTTGGAGACGGTTGAGTCCCATTTAAGACTATAAAGGAATTCCAGTGGAAGTCCTTGGTTTATTTGAGGCTGTAACTTGCATCCAAGTCAATACTGCACATGTGGAAGAAGAAATAATGTTTCCGTGAGTGAAAATAAGGGGACATGTAATTTTGGATCAAAGTTTCTGTTGCTCTTATTTGAATAATCTGTATTTGATTTTGAACATCCTAAAAAAAATTGAATTGTCACGAAGATGACCTTTGATTTGAAAAAGGGCTGACTATAAAATCTAGCCTTTCAGATGCTCCTCCATTCACGTTAGGGCTATAGTCTCCCAGACTGGTAAAGGGGGTAAAGCCATGTAAGTCAAGTTTCAGCTTCCATTGTCTGTATTGGGGTTTTTATGATGAGAAATGGTGTTTGCCTTGAACCAACTGGGAGAAGTCTTAGCCTCTGCAGGAAATATGCCTGTTTCCTTTCCCTGTTTACAAAATTAAATACCTGATCTTTTCTCTGAATTTTATTTGTATTTACCCAGCTTTCTTCAGATTGTCATCTTACAAGTAATTTTAAGATTTTTCTTAAATATTCTATATATGTTTCTTGGCACTGGCACCTAAAGATTAAATTATCTAGTGAGATGTTGCTTAAAAATTTAAGAGAAATTGTGTATGTTGAGAATTGGTAAGAATTTATAATATTATAAAAAACAGATAAAAATATTGAATTCTCTAGTTTTTAAACTGCTAAATAAGGAGCTACTTTTTATAACTACTGTGTAAGACACCTTCCCTTTAGAAAAAGGACCTGTGAAAACGTTACATGATCATTCCCGGAATGATGTTGAAAGACCGGTAAATTCCTCCTTTTACATATTTGCCAGAGGTAAGAAGTGCCTGGCACTTAACACACATGATAAACAGTAGAGTCAGTAATAGAACAGGACAGTTGGTTTAGCATTTTCGAAGAGTAAATAGCCAAAGGGACAGTACCATTTCATGGAGATTTTATGCAAGAATTGTAAGTACATATGATTTGTAAACTTATAAGAACTTAAAATTTCTTAACCTTTGCTTTTAAAAATGGTCTAATGTTTTTCTTTGAACTATTATACTTCTAAGCATTATAATCTATTTGAGGACTCTGAGTCAGAATTTTTATAGAAAAAGCTGAAGAGCTTATGGTTTTGTGAATTATGTTTTGGAGACTAAGTTATATAATTTATTTCCCTTGACACATTAGATGTAGATGCAGGGATGTAATTTATGCTTGTTGGAAAGGAAAAATATAATAATTTATTAAACTCTGTGTGTATATATAATTACTGTTGTTTATTGTGTTTTTATTTAATACACTTTGAAGCTTTAAGCCATGGTGATGTTTCTTTGAAATTATGAATATTTCAATAAACAACATGATAATTTTTTATCTAGGACTTTCACTAAAAGTGAAATCAGTAATGCTAATTACTATCTCTTTTAATACAAAAATGCTATAAAGTATACTTTGAACATTTTCTTCATTTGACATCAGAAAATAAGTAAACTGAGATTCAGAGGTGTTATGTTACTTAACAAGAAATTCAAACTGTAATTAACATTTTGTTCCCAGGTTGGTGCTCTTTTTTTCAATACCGTATTGGCATGAGGTCTGTCTGTGTTAACACCTCTTTAGGTAGTGAGTAAAAATAGCATTCAGTCAAATTTATCTAAATTAAAAACACACACACACAAAAACAAAGAACCTATTCTTAATACATAAATCTTAGAGCAGACCCCTAGCATAGTATTAACTCTGTCAGCATGATCCATGAATAAGAAGGTTGCTAGTGGAAGTTATGACTTGGCTGATACTTGATTATATGATTTGGCTTATGTAACTAACCAAAGAACACAACCTGACTCATCACTTTGCTTATAATATTGTACTTCCTTTGTAAAAATGTGTGTGCTAAAACTTCATTCTCTTTTTAGAGACCCACTAACCTCATCCCTTAAATAGATGCCCAGTATTATGTAATTTTAGATGAAATGTGGAAACAAGTCTTTGTATATGCTAAAATTTTGGGGTGGAATATCTGTAGATAATCAAAATCGAAACTCTAATAGAAACTTTAATCAAAACTCTAAATGATTTCCACTGGAGGTCTGGGGGCTTAAAAGAAATAATAAGGTAAAGAAAGTGAACTAACATTGTCTTGTGATAGGAAGTATTTTTTCCCAGCTTTATTAAGATATACTTGGCATAGGGGTGCCTGGGTGGCTCAGTCAGTTAAGTGTCTGACTTCGGCTCAGGTCATGATCTCGCGGTCTGTGGGTTTGAGCCCCACATGGGGCTCTGTGCTGACAGCTCAGAGCCTGGAGCCTGTTTCAGATTCTGTATCTCCCTCTCTCTCTGCCCCTCCCCCCACTTACACTCTGTCTCTGTCTCTCTCTCCCTCTCTCTCACAAATAAATAAACATAAAAAAAAAGATATACGTGGCATATAACATTGTGTAAGTTTGAGGTGTACAATGAGTTGATTTGACACACATACTGTGAAATGATAATCACTAGTACTTTAGATAATGACTCCATCATATCACATAATTACCCCCCTTTTTTTAAATGGTGAGAACATTTAAGATCTCTCTTAGCACCTTTCAAATATATAATACAGTATTATTAACTGTAATCGCCCCGCTGTACGTTATAGAGTCCCAGAACTTACTCATCTTATAATTGGAAGTTTGTGCCCTTTGTCCAGCATCTCCCCATTCCCCCTACTCCTTAGCCCCAGAAACCAACATTCTAGTCTCCGTTTCTCTGAGTTCTCTTTTAGATAACACATATAAGTGACATCATCCAGTATTTGTCTTTCTCTTTCTGACTTATTTCACTTAGCAGAATATCCTGAAGGTTCATCCATGTTGTCCTAAATGGCAGGATTTCTTTTCTTTTTTAATGGCTGAATAATACTTCATTGTATTGTATGCCACATTTTTTTTATTCATTTATACATTGATAGACACTTAAGTTGTTTTCTTGTCCTGGCTAGTGTGAAATAGTGCTGTAATGAACATGGAATCTCTTTGAGATCCTCTTTTCATTTCCTTTGGGAATATACCCAGACGTGGGATTGCTGGATCATATGGTAGTTCTATTTGTAATATTTTTGAGGTTCCTCTGTACTGTTTTGCATACCGGCTGTACCAATTTACCTTCCCAATAACAGTGTGCAAAGATATTTCTTATAGCTGTTCAGTATTTAAAGAAGTCTTCCTAAAAGTGATAAAGTTATAAAAACCTTAAAGAATGGAGAAGTAACAATTGTTTTTACTTAGGAAGTGTTCTAAGTATTCAAATTGTAAATGAACTTGCTATTATAAAATATATCTAAAATGGGGAAAATAATTGGTTCAGTAGGATCAGAGTGCTTACTTTTTTTAAACAGGACTATGTTTCTGAATACTTTATAGAAATCTGACTTGCATAATTCAAATTTATAATTTTCCTGTAGAAAAAAATACATGAGATTTGTGTTTTTCAAATTTCAGTCACAAAGAAACCTTATCACATTTAAGATTCACACATATCAAACAACAGAAAATGCAATCTCACCATATTTTATTTTAAAGATCAAAAAGATGTATCAAGTTATTATCTGTTTAAATGCTGCTAAGCACACACTGAGGATTATAAGCTAAACAAATCCATTTATCCATGTAGGCCGTGAGGTCAGATAGTTGAGACTATAAATAGGCAGATTTAATGATGTCATTTATAAGAAAGAGGAGAATGTACCTCTGGGGTGTCTTGTTTGCTCCCACTAAGCATATGTTCTTCAGAAAGCAAAGTGCTGAACCAGATGGAATAAGGAAAAAAAAACTAAGGTGAGTAACAGAATTATTTAACACAAACTCATTATACATTCAACATTAAGAGTATAATTATATTGCATTTTCATGTTTGAAATGATTATGCATCAGTCTCTAGGATTAAATTTGGGTGAGTGTTTTCTACAGCATCTTGGAGTTATATAGTCCTGACTTTAAATGAAATGTTTAGATGCCTTCCTAGCACTGTTTAACTTTTTCAAAGGAAGGAGGATATTTATTCACACAAAGAAAAAATGCAGTGGTTAGTCCCAAAGCCATGTATATGGAGATGTACAACTAGAAACTCATTCTTTCTCAACCCCAACTGTTTCAACTTTCCCACAATGCTATGCTTGGTACTGACTCCCCACCCTGCCCCTTTCTTTTAAACTTGAGCCAGTTGTCAGTTAGACTCTACAACTCTCAAGTCATACGGATAGTCCACTGGTGATTCCACTTGTTGGGGTAACTTGTTTGTTAAAGGTTTTGACTTTCTGTAAAAGTGTAGCTAAGTTCTATTTTTGTTTTGTTTTGTTTTTCCCCAAAGAGAAATGCTAGAAAACAATGTAAAACTACTGTTTAAATAAACAAAAACATTTTTATAAATGTTTATTTATTTATTTTGAGAGAGAGTGAGCGAATGAGCAAGGACTGGGGAGGGGCAGGGAGAAAGAATCCTAAGCAGGCACCACACTGTCAGCACAGAGCCCAATGTGGGCTTCCACCTCATGAGCTTTGGGATCATAACCTGAGCTGAAATCAAGAGCTGGATGCTTGACTGACTAAGCCACCCAGGTGCCCCAACATTTGAATATTAAATTGATTACATTTGGCTCTTTTTTATTTTTTGAAAATTACTCTTGTGGAATCACATAAACATGATTTACCAATTTTCACAGATGGAAAAAAAGTTGTTGGTCAAAGTTAACTGTCATTTCTTTAAGTGAAGACATAAGATATCCCATGTACTTCATGAAAATAACCACCGTTCATCAAAAAGAAATAGTTAAAGGGTTAGTTTTGCTTTTGTGATAAACTATAAATATGATTCTTTATGTTTTATAATTTTTATTTTTTGCTTTTGCAGTTTTCCTTAAGAAAAGTGGTAGAAGGAGATTAAGAAACTAGAGTAAGAATAACATGTGAATGGTGTTCATGAAATTTTGAGGACAAAATGTAGACTATAATCTTTTGTGAGATAATTGCAATATATCTGATTGGTTTTTATTTTAGGATCAAAACATGAATGTCACTTATTATTTTAGCTCCTTTATCTTGGCATTCATAATACAGGACACACCTATTATACCAGAATTCTTGTGCTAAAGTTGTTTTAATGGCTTTGATATTCTCAAGCTATTTTTGAACAAAATCTTTGCTAAGACTTTGTACTGTATTGACCACCAGTACTTGGCATGTTATATATGCCTTTGTTTCTAGATCCGCCTATTTCCTCAGGGAAAGTTTGTATAAATGAATGAGACTACTGTATATTTCTTTGTCATTTCCTCCTGTTGTTTCTTGGGAGGAAGAACTGCAATAGATTTTACAGTATTTCTACCCTAAATTAACTACCTTACTGTGGAGCTCAAATATATGGTAGTTGGGAGGGCTGGAAATAGTACGTCAGGTTGCTTAAACCAGGCAGATGACACGTTATTTCCTCTTTAGAATGTGGGTGATTTCCTTTGCTTAAAAAGACTATAGTTTTATAGATCAGGAAAGCATGGTTCCAATGAATTAGTCTTTAGGATACACAACATCTCACGGTTTTCTTCTTTTAGATGTTGTTCCAGAGAGTGTAATAATAAATTGTATTTATTAAATAGGTTCACACAATTTTTTTTTTCCTATCTGTCATTACAAATAGAATTTTAAGATCTCAGATTGTTGTTTCACAAGTGCTGGACATACATAGTAGGAGATTCAGTAGTAGAATGGCATGGGGGAAAGGAAATGGGCTTGCAAATCAACTACCCTGGGTTTAAAATCTGGATCTGCAGTTTATAAGCTGTGGCTAGGACAAGTTAATTCTACTCTCTGGAATTCATTCCTTATGCTGTAAAATACAGAAAACAGTAACTGACAAGGTTGTTGTAAGAATTAACTATAATGTATACATACTGTAATGCATAGTTTCTCACCTATTGTAGCCTAATGAGTTGCACTATTGATGTTATTGTGGGTACTTCACCAGTGCTCATTAATTAAAGTAAAGGCACCTAAGAGAAAGTAACATTTGGGGCTTTTCACGTATAGTTAAGTAAAATAATAAGCTATTAATTGTTTGAGTGCAGGAAATGTTGTATTTCTTTTTCTACCCAAAGCCAGTGTTGGTAGCTTAATAAATACTGTTGTGTGGGAGTGTGTGTGGGAAAACTCATGTTGCCTTATCTCCTGGTTCAAAATTCTTTCCCATGCATCATTACCTTTAACTCTGTATGGTTATTCTATTAAGTGAGCTTGTTTTAATTTATCTATAATTTGACTTTTTTCACACAGGAATATAAAAATAATTTTTTTTTTTTTTTTTTGCTGATGATTGGGGGAGAAAACATATAAATTCTTTGGGAGAGTTGTTAGACTAACATGAGAAAATGTTAATAAAAGGTAAAGGACTCTATGATAGATGGGAAGAGGAAGAGAAAATTCTTTTAATGGGATACAGCTGTTAGGAATTTTTTTTTTTTTAATGTTTTACTTATTTTTGAGAGAGACAGAGTGCAAGCTTGGGAGGGGCAGAGAGAAAGGGAGACAGAATCTGAAGCAGGCTCCAGGCTCTGAGCCCAACATGGGGCTCGAACATACAAACCATGAGATCATGACCTGAGCTGAAGTTGGCTGCTTAACCGACTGAGCCACCCAGGCGCCCCTAGCTGTTAGGAATCTTAATGGTTGGTTGGTTATTTGTCTGCATTGCTTCAAGACCACCAGATTTTTATATGATTGAGAATAATTTATTCCTTCTGTAAGTTCTCCTTGTTTTCTGAGAATTGGTGTCAAATGGTGAAACTTTCATTTCACACTAAATACATCAAATGTCCTATCTCAGCATGTTGTTAAGAAATTAGGATTTTTTTGTAATTGGGAAAGTATTTGAGCACCTGACTCTGTGTGTATGTATCTATCTGAAGAAACAGAATTCATTCATTCAACAATATTTTATTAAACATCTTTCTTTGTGCCAGAAAAAAAAAATTCTAGATCCTTCAGAATATAGCAGTAAACTAGAGTATTAAAGTGCTTGGACTCAGTGAGCTTTCAGTTACTAATCAGAATTTACTAATCTGAACTAACTGCTAGTCAGAATTGTGAACATTTACAGTAGGTCACTTGAACATTGTGGCTGTATGAGATGTATATAATATGTAAACAGGATTTCTTTGCTTAATATGCTATTTTGTGCTTGTAATAAATAACAAAAAATAGGAGATAGGAAGGCGAACTCTTGGGGCACCTGGGTGGCGCAGTCGGTTAAGCGTCCGACTTCGGCCAGGTCACAATCTCGCGGTCCGTGAGTTCGAGCCCCGCGTCGGGCTCTGGGCTGATGGCTCAGAGCCTGGAGCCTGTTTCCGATTCTGCGTCTCCCTCTCTCTCTGCCCCTCCCCCGTTCGTGCTCTGTCTCTCTCTGTCCCAAAAAAAATAAAAGTTGAAAAAAAAATAAAAAAAAAAGAATGAACTTGAATTAATAATCTTAAAATAACTAAAAAAAAAAAAAGTCTCTGATGTTTCATCCCCCCCCCGTTTTTCTGTTATTTTTGCTTCACTTCCCTTATGTTCATTTGTTCTGTGTCTTGAAGTCCTCATGTGAGTGAAGTCATATGATATTTGTCTTTCTCTGACTAATTTCACATAGGATAATACCCTCTAATTCCATCCACATAGTTGAAAATGGCAAGATTTCATTCTGTTGGATTGCCGAGTACTACTCCATTGTATATATATACCACATCATCTTTATCCATTCATCCATTGATGGACATTTGGGCTCTTTCCATACTTTGGCTATTGTTGATATATTGTAATTTTTTATTTTTAAATAGTTTGATTTGCTAAAAGTTGCAAAAATAATGCACTTTCATATGCCTTCCCCAAAGCTTCTCCCAATAATAATATCTTCCATAAATATAATACATTATTAAAACCAGGGAAGTGACACTGGTGCAATACTATCAACTCAAGTATAGACCTTGTTCGGACTTCATCAGCTTTTACGTGCATTCCTTATTATTATTATCTATCTGTTTTGATTTCTAATTCTATGACATTTTGCTACTTAGATTTGTGTGACAGCCCACACTCAGAAAACAGAGCTGTTGCATCACCACACAGGGACTCCTTTGTATTACCCCTTACTAGTCACACCTACCTCCAACCCAGGCAGGCAGTAATCTGTATTCCATGACCTTAAGTTTGTCACTTTAGGACTCTTACATAAATAGAACCTTACAATATGTAACCCGGTGAGACTGGCTTTTTTCACTCAGCATAATGCTCTTGAGATCCTCTGAGATATTGAGTGTATCAAGACTTTGTTGCTTTTTATTGCTGAGTCTGATGTATGGATGTACCACACCTTGTTTATTCATTCTTATACAGGCACACATTTGGGTTGTTTCCAGTTTGGGGTTAAAAAGAGAGCTGCCGTAAACACTCTTGTACAGGTTTTATATGAACGTAAGCTTTCATTTCTGTCGTGCAACTATCAACAGTAGATCGCAGGACCATATGGAGTGTGTATTTAGCCTCATATTTCGCTCCCAAACTTTCCCCAAGTGACCATACCATTTTGCAGGCACGTTACATAAGCCACATAGGAGAGATCCAGTTTCTGCACAGTCTCATCTGCCCTTGATATCAGTAGTTTTTGATTTAGGTGTGTTGTGGTATCTCATCATAGCTTTTTTCTTTTCTTTTCTTTTTTTTAAGAGCTTTTAATATTTACTTAGTTTTGCGAGAGAGAGCAAGAGCAGGGGAGGGGCAAAGGGGGGGGGGGGACACAGAATCCGAAGCAGGCTCCAGGCTCTGAGCTGTCAGCACAGAGCCCAGCGTGGGGCTTAAACTCATGACCCACGAGATCATGACCTGAGCCGAAGTAGGACACTCAACCGACTGAGCCACCCAGGCACCCCTCTCATCATAGCTTTAATTTGCATTTCCCTAATGGAGATTGATGTTGAATGTCTTTTCATGTGCCTGTTTGCCATTCTTATGTCGTCTTTGGTAGCGTTCAGAGCTTTTGCCCATTTTATAATTGTATTCCTTATTGTTTTCTTACTGTAGAGTTTAGAGCACTCTCTCTCTTTTCTGGATATGTCATTTGGTTCTATGACTTGCAGATATTTTCCCCTATTCTGAGGTGTTTTTTTTTTTTTTTTTTTTTTTTTTAGCCTCTTCACAAGGTCTTTCCCAGAGCAAAAGTTTCATTTTTGATGAAGTCCACTTTATTGACATTTAAAAAAATATTTTGTGGATTGTGTCTTTGGTGTCATGTCTAAGAACCTTTTGCCTAAGCATTGGTCCCAAAGATTTTCTCCTGTATTTTACTAAACATTTTATAAGTTTATATTTTACATTTATATCAGCTTTAGATTACTCTAAATCAGCGACTTTAGATTGTAATATTTCCGAAGTTTGAGACACTATTTCCAAGTAGTTTTATTAGCCCAGTATTTGATAAATTCTCTAGCTAGGAAAATTCATTCCAAGGACTTTTCTTTATCAGTAGGCAGTGAAGGTTTTGTTTGAATGTGGTTTACTCTAACACACACCACTCCCCAACAAAGATTGAAAACTTTAACAGAAACTAATGACTAAATGCTGTTTAATATTTACCAAAGAACATACAGACATACCTTGTTTTACTGCGGTTTGCTTTACTGTGCTTCACTTTATTTGCTTTTGTTGCAAATTGAAGGTTTGTGGCAACCTGGTGTTAACTAAGTCACTGCCACCATTTTTCCAACAGCATTGGCTCATTTTGTGTCTCTATGTCACGTTTTGGTAATTCTCGCATTATTGCAGACTTTTCTTTATTATTTGTTATAGTAATTTGTGATTAGTAATTACGACTCACTGAAAACTCAGACGATGGTTTGCATTTTTTAGCAATACGGTACTTTTTAATTAAGGTGTATACATTGTTTTTTAGACATAATTCTACGTATTGCATACTTAATAGACTACCATATAGTTTAAATGTAAATTTTATATATACTGGGAAGTAAAAAAAATTAATTTGACTCACTATTGCAAAATTTGCTTTATTGCCATGGTCTGGAACTGAACCCACAATATCTCTGAGTTATGCCTGTATGTGAGAAACAGTTATTGAAATTGTGACTTGAAGGCAACTCTTGTTTTCATTTTATAATTGGTTAATCTATTATTAGTGTGCTTGCTTGGCTAACATCTACATGCCCACTAAGTAATGTACATAGGTATAGATATTTTAATTATTATAATGCCCACATTTAAGGTTTTTTAGTTCCTTACATAGCATGCTTTTGAAAACTGGAAAAGTATTCCAACTAAGAGCTTTTTTAAAAAGACTTAAATTTTTTTTTTATTGTTAGTTTTTTCTAGAGTGCAAGCAGGGGAGAGGGACAATGGGGGAGAGATAAGAGAATATGAAGCTGGCTCCACGCTCAGCATTGAGCCTGGTGTGGGGCTTGATCCCATGACCCTGGGATCATGACCTGAGCCAAAATCAAGAATCAGATGCTCAACCGACTGAGCCACATAGGTACCCCAGGACTTAATTCTTTTTATAGCAGTTTTAGGTTCAGAGAAAAATTTAATAGAAGGTACATAGGTTTTTATGTACACCCTGTCCCCGCACGTGCATAGCCTCCCCCATTATTAATATACATCACCAGAGTGGTGCATTTGTCACAACTGAGGAACCTACATTGAGACATCATAGTCACCCCAAATCCATAATTTATACTGGGGACCGCTCTTGATGTTGTACATCCTACAGGTTTGGACAAATGTACAAGGACATGTGTGCATCATTATAGTATTGTATAGAGTGTTTTCACTGCTCCAAAAATCCTCTGTGCTTCACCTGTTCCTCTCCCTTCACTCCACCCCACAATCCCTGACAACACCTGATCTTTTTATTATCTCCACAATTTTGCCAGAATGTCATATAGTTGGAATCCTACAATGTACAGTCATGCAATGTAGCCTTTTCAAACTGATTTCTTGCACTTAGAATATGCATTTAAGGGTCTTTCATGACTTGATACTTCATTTCATTTTAGCAATGAGTAAAATTTCAGATATACCATGTTTCATTTGTCCATTTACCTACTTAAGGGCAATTTTGATTGCAACTAAGAACGTTTTTTCAATGTTTATTTTTTTTTTTGAGAGAGAGAGAGACAGAGTGTGAATGGGGGAGGGGCAGAGAGAGAGAGGGAAACAGAATCTAAAGCAGGTTCTAGGCTCTGAGCTGTCAGCAGAGAGCCCTACATGGGGCTCGAACTCACGAACCGGGAGATCATGACCTGAGTTGAAGTCAAGCCCTTAACTGACTGAGCCACCAGGTGCCTTGCAACTAAGAACTTTTTAACCTCCTTTTAGGGGTGAAAATTTCTTTCTTTATAATTTTATTGTCTCAGAGCTCATAATAAGATGAAACAATTTGTGGATAAATTCTTGCCTTGGGGTGCCTGGGTGGCTCAGTCAGTTAAGCTTCTGACTCTTGATTTTATCTCAGGTCATAATCTCATGGTTTGTGAGATTGAGGGGAGCCCCCCATCAGTCTCTGCACTGACAGCATGGAGCCTGCTTGGGATTCCCTGCCTCTCTCTCTCCCTCTCTCTCTCCCTCTGTCTCTCTCTCTGTCCCTCCCCCAATAGTGCATGAGTGTACACATACTCTCTCAAAATAAATTTTAAAAAATATTTTTACCTTAAATTTGATCAGTAACTCTTTCTTTACTTTTCAGTAAGTATGTAACCTCTTTTGAAAAAGTGGAGTTATATAGGACTTTTTGTACTTAATTTTTATCTGGCAAAGAAAAAGGAAGTCTGAGAAGTTTTGCATAGTTCACTCTCTCCATGTTTATGTTACTCATTTTTGAATTTTTAGATTGTAGTGTCAATCACAGTTTTATTACTGTTTAGACTAATTTTCATAAACTGCATGGACTATCCCATATACATTGCCTGCCAGGCATCACTTTCAAAGTTCAAAGGAAGCTTTCAGTAGATGATGCTGAGCCCAGTTGATCCTGACATTTATTACTCGCCAGACAGAAGACTATGTACAGAGTAAATGGAGCAGCAAGTGAGCACTGGGTCATGGTTTTGGAGTTTCAGTTAGTTTTTGAGAGAAATTATTTACTGAATGAATTTAGTTCCTGGAGCTAGATAGGCATTCAGTTAATGTAGGTTTTTGTTTTGTTTTGTTTTTTGGGTTTTTTTTGTAAGATCCTTTTAGGATATCTTTGAGTGTTTAGTTGGACTCACTTGATTTTTACATTACTGCTATCTGAGGACCTCATGGTATTTCTTTAATCTACCCAGTTTCTTTCTATAGCACGGAGCACACAGTGGGTGCCCAATAAATGTTGTTGACTGTCTTGTGACTCATTCTTTATATTGCTTTCAGGTCTGTTTTTTCAACTTTGCTCATTTGTTTTGATGATTTTTTTTTTTTATCTCCTCCTTTGATATGCACGTTTCTACTGGAGACTTTCCTTATCCTACCTCTTGTTTGACTTTCCTAACTGCTTAAGATAAACATCTCCATAAGATGTTGGGGACAGCCCAGAGACAAACTGAAATTGCAGTGACAATTATGGAACAGATGAGAAATTAAATATTTAATTTTTAATTTATAGATACATTTTTTAAAAATGTCTATTTACTTATTTTTGAGAGAGAGAGAGAGTATGTGCATGTGCCCTGGCATCACACAGAGCCCGATGTGGGGCTCAAACTCACAAACTGTGAGATCATGACCTGAGCTGAAATCAAGAGTCTGAAGCTTAATGGACTGAGCCACCCAAGCCCCCGTTATAGATACATTTTTGTACTCTGTCTTTGTGCGTTGGTTCTTGGAGTGTGTATACATGAATCAAAATATTCACTTATATCTGAACATTTTTTTGTATTAAATTATACCTCAGTGAAAATATCAAGGGAGATTTATGTTTTCCTTCCTCCTATAAGGAATTAGGAGGCAAAAATATTTTGGATATTTAGATTTGAAAAGTTATTATAAAACTTTTGGAGTACCTTCTAAGATTTGTCGTATTAAGTGATTCTGAGACCTTCTTGACCTAAGTAGCAACCTTCAGGCAGTGTTTCAGCATTTACAAAGTTCTTATGAAGGTATATCGTTAACTCTGAATACCTATTATAGGCCATGCATTATCCTAGACTAGTGGATCTCAACCTTGGCTGCACTTTAGAATCAACTTGGGGAGGTTTAAAAAATCCCCACAAGCCAATTAAATCAATTTCTGAAAGTGAGATGTAGGCCTCAGCATTTTCTAAAACTCCTCAGGTGAGTCCATTGTATAGCCAAGTTGGAGAACCACTGGGCTAGACAATGAATATGCATTACCCATTTAACTCTCTCAGCAACCCTGTGAGGTGGGATAGATTATCCAATTTTGTGATTGAAGAAATTGTTCCAGAGAGATTAGTGACCTACTAATAAGTGCAGCCCTAAGCACAAACCAAGATCTCTGACTCATTTCAAAATCTTGAACTCTTTCAGTACCTTTTCAGGATTTATATGTAGATTGTTTTGCCTTTTTAATTGCAAATGTGTACTTCTTTTATATCACCTTGTGCTTTTCTACATGTAATATCTTAATGTTGTCGCAGGGAGATTATGTATCTATGAGCTAGCTATTTTTGTTTTCCCCCTGCCACACCACTGATAGCCTCCCAACCAAAAAAAGGTGAAAACCAAATTCTGCATTTAACTATCTTAAGCATTGCATGTGTGTATGTGTGCATCTGTGTGTGTCTCTGTGTGTGTGCGTGTGTGTGTGTGAATAAGAGTTTGTCTTAGAAACACTCAGGAGTAAATTATTGTCCTATTGACTTTTATAAAATGTGATATAATGTGTGGTTTTTAGTTATTTTAGATATATAAACAAATGAAGATTACAAATCAGGCTTTTGTTATTGAGAATGTTATTGGATATCACTAAATGTTGAAGAAATTTCTCAGAAATTACCTGCTGAGAAGTCGGGTGGGAGTAGGGAGTGTAAATTATGTTGTTTAGCATCTCATTAGCTGGCTACCATAGTGGATATTAAACCGTTCCTCACCAGAATTAACTTTTGGAAATTTCATTTCTGCTTTTGGAATGGATATGTGGTTAAAACAGAAGAGAGCATCTGTGCTTTTTTGGGTGTATGACAACTAAACCACAACAAAAGCTTCATTTACTCATGCTGATTTATCCTGGAAGACCTTTGTTACAAAGAGATTCTATTATGTCCTTGTCTTCACTTTACACAATTGCTAAGTTCCTAAAAGTAATAAAAAAGGAAGACTTGAGAGGGATATAATAAAAAATGGATAAACCAAATGAAAACTGTAGTTGAATAGTTCACTCCTTAAGAAATGATTGAGCATACTCTGAAAAAGGTGATGTATTAATCAAAAATACAAAAAAAATATATTCATGATTTCTGCTTCAAAAAGTTTTCTGGCAGATAAGGTGGAATGCATTGAGAACTGTGCTTTAAGACACAAGGCAGCCTGGGGTACTTTATTTCTACACTGTAATTCCTTATTTGGGTTTCTTTTTACTCTTTCTACCATACCACTAACAGTGCTAGAAGGGAAAACCTCTCTGGACTTACCCCACTTCATCTGCATAGTGTGTTGGACGTGATGACTCATCATGGATACTTAGTGAACAAAAGGATCTATACAAGCATCCTACTATAGATATAAATCCATAAATTTATATATATAAATTTACAATACATTGTATTTACAATATAAATTTATATGCATATACATTTATAAATACATAAATTGTATTTATGTATAAATTTATATAAGTCTATAAATCTAGAAGATTTTAAAGTAGAATGACTTCCATATGTAAAACAAGAAAGGTTCTTAAAAAACGGCACCCAAAGAGAAGATTTTCACTGGTTGATGGCAAAGAGAATGTTCTCTTCGTGCAGGTGATGGCATGAGCCGCGGGTGCTTTCAAGTGTAGCGTGTATGTCAGTTCACCTGATGCTGGAGCCAAGGCATGGGGATTGTGCAGAACCATACTTCTCTAGATTGATTAGGGAGGTGAGGCTGCAGTCACGATGTCAGCTGGGGCTTAAGTCTCAGCCGAGGTGGCATCCACTTTCAAGCTCACACTTATGCTTTTGGCAGGGCTCAAGTCCTCCTTACCTGTTGGCCAGAGAAACACAGGGAAACTGACAGCCAGGCAACAGGCTTCCCTTAGAGCCAGTGAGAATGCCTAAAACTGACACTACAGTGTTCTGGTGACCTAATCTCAGAAGTGACATTCTTTGCTGTATTCTATTCACTGAACATGAGTCACTAAATCCAAATCCACATTCAATGAGAGGGGATTACACATGGAGGCAGGGTCATGGGGGCCATCTTGGAGGCTCTCTCTCAGAAATACATTTCATTTAACATAGTATGTAAAAATATTATTTCATATGTAATCAAATATAAATATATATTAACTATTGTACTAATCAATAAAATACAGTGTGTATTTTACACTTATAGCACATATCCATTCAGACGGTTTATTTTCATTAGAAGGACATGGTCTGTATTTAGTTGTCATAAAATTTATAGTTCAAAAATAGATCCACATACCTGAATTGTTCCAAATATACTTGAATGTTTGCCAACAATTGAATCAAGTATTGGTTTTAAACTTTAAGTTCACTAAAAGTATAATCCCTCAGTCACACTAGTCACATTTCAAGTGCTCAGTAGCCACATGGCTACACCATTGGGCAGCAGAGTTCTGGAAGTTTGGCTGCAAAAGGAAGGAGGGAGATAAAATGATACTTGGAAGGAACAGGAAAGTGGAAATTAAGACAATCGGTGAATTTCGTGTGCGTGTTCTGGGAAGAAGGAAAGATATCAAAGATGACGGAAACCCAGGATATAGTTAACGTAGTTTGGATTGTTGATCAGATTTGAGTGGAGGTGCAATGGGTGCAAAAAACCCTGAAGTGATGAATGGCTTCTGATAGGAACCTTGTATTCCAAGTTTTGAAATGTGAAAGTATTGAGTGTGGGAGACTGAAACCAGAAACTTTTCAAACTGTTTTTTGAGTTTGTCACTCTGTTCATCATTTTTTCCTAGTGTGTATGCCAAGACAGAGAAAGGCACTTGGAAATGGAACCATTTCCTGTGAGCTCAGAAGAGAGAGACCCTTTCCTGACCAGGACCAGCATGTTCTCGGGATAGGAAGAGCTCCCTGGGAGAGGGGGTCCTGTCCATGCCACTCTTTCCGCCAAATGGTATTTGTAAGTTAGCTTAGACACTGTGCCCTGCCCCAGTTCGAAGATATCCAAGGCTGCCATTCTCAGTCTCTAAACAACGTTATTATGCACAAATCTCTGTGTGTTAGATGTGGAAAGGGACCTGAGATCATCTGTTTCGATACTTGTATTTTGTAAGTGAAGGAATGGGGAACTAGAGAAATGATTAACTTAAGGTGACACAGGCAGCCATTGTGCTTTTTGAGTCATAGTACTTTGTTTCCACAACTTCACCAGAGGAAGTAGCAGCCTCTGTAGGTGTGAGTGGGCATTTGCACATCTAACGTTCGCAATCCTATTTAAATATCAGGGATTGTTTAGACGGCCCTTGTTGAGGTTATCTAGAGGGTTTGGTACCAGGTTCTGTGTGCTTTGGAACAAGTTTCTTAACCTCTGTAAAACCCAGTTATATGGCAGTGACACCTGCCTCGTGAGATTAAGTGTAGAAAAAGGGTTCTTGCACAGTGCTTAGCAGTAAATATTCAATAGCTGCTTATTTTTTTCTCCTCTACTACATGGCTTTTTGCTCATTCATTTTTTTGTTGCTGTTATTTTGTAGGACTGTTTCAAGCTCCCAAAGCAGTGATATAGTAAGTAGCTCAGAGCACTGGCGTTAGAATTCAACAACTTGGGTTTAAATCTCCACTCTAGCACTGATAGCTAAGTTCCTTAAACACTCTGTGCATCAGTTCTCTTCATCTGGAACATGAAGATGGGCACACTTATACAGTGCTGTGAAGAGTTAGCAGATGTAAAACACCTAGGGAAATTTCCAACACGGAGTCAACACTCCAGTGTTATCTGTTGTTGATGATATGGTAATAAACTAGGATGAAACTATTTTATTTTTCCATTGTGTCCTTGTTGGAATCATTTTGGGGACTTGAAGGCATTAGCATTTAATAAGTGCTTACTTTGATATGAAGAATACCCTTGCCTCTTTATTTGGTACATTATTCTATTCCAGATGTACCTGAGAGAGGAGTTCCATTCTTAAAGATGAAATTAAGTTATTCTTTTCTCATATTAATCATGGTCCTCACTGGTCAAAGGAAGCTATAGCTAGGACATCTGAGTTCTGACCCTCAGCAAGTTACTGAACATCTGGGCAAAATGAAGATTTCTTTCTACTCTACAGTCTGTTCCAACTTAATCCTTAATTCTGCCCTCCCCCTGCCCCCACAATAGAAGATTTAAAATCTTTTTGAGGATTGAGTACTTTTATCTATGTTGGTCTCTTTGAAATTCTTATATTTGTGACTGGTCACAAAATAATTGATTCTCAGCAACCCACCAAGCTCTTATTCTCCTATGAATTCATGGAATTGATATAACCTTCCATCCTTTCTTCCCTCGATTAAATCAGCAAACACTTATAGACCACCCTACCCTGTCTTGTCGCACTTAACATTCTAGAGGTGGTAGCAGAGAATGACACAGGCCAGGTCCCAGTTCTCGTAGAATTTTCATTCCAGATGCTGCCATCAAATAATAAGTGAATACATGAATGAACAGGGTGATATCAGATAGTGATAAATGTGATGAGGACAAAATGGAGTTGTGTGAAGAGTAGGGGGAGATGGATGGGTATGGATCGGCTTTTGCACCTCTTTTGAGTGGTGACAGAATACCTCTATCAGGAGGAAATAGTTGATCTGCAGTCTGAATGAGCTCACGGAGCAGGCAACTTGAAGTTCTATGGTTAAAAGCACTTTGGGTAGAAGTGAAAGGGTTTGGTCTATTTGAGGAGGGAAAGGATGCCAGTGTGAATTACACAGGGAGCTGAAAGAGTCACCGGAGGGGAGCTCAGAGGTTTGCAGAGGCTAAGTCAGTGCTTGCTTGGACTTTAGCATGCATCACAATCACTTGGGAGTTGTCAAATGCAAATTGTAGGGCTCTACCTCCAGTGTTTCTAGTTATGTAAGTCCCGGGTAGGCCCTGAAAACGTGCATTTCTTTTTTGTTTTAAGTTTATTTATTTATTTTGAAAGAGAGAGCATGAGTAGGGGAGGGGCAGAGAGAGAGAACCCAAAGCAGATTCCACACTGTCAGCGTGGAGCCTGACACAGAGTTCTATCTCACCAACCATGAGATCAGGACCTGGGCCAAAATCAAGAGCCAGACACTTAACCTACTGAGCCATCCAGGTGCCCCCAAAATGTACATTTATAACAAGGTCCTAGAAGCTGCTGCTTCTCTGAAATCACACCTTGACAGCCACGAGGTTGGCTCATCTAGGGCCTTGTAAGCCAAAGACAGGGATTTGGGTTTTATTCTTAGTGCATTGGGAGGCCAGTGAGAGCTCATAGATACAAAGTGATCAGATTTACATATTTAAAAGATCACTCCTGGGGCGCCTGGGTGGCGCAGTCGGTTAAGCATCCGACTTCAGCCAGGTCACGATCTCGCGGTCCGTGAGTTCGAGCCCCGCGTCAGGCTCTGGGCTGATGGCTCAGAGCCTGGAGCCTGTTTCCGATTCTGTGTCTCCCTCTCTCTCTATGCCCCTCCCCTGTTCATGCTCTGTCTCTTTCTGTCCCAAAAATAAATAAACGTTGAAAAAAATAAATAAATAAAAGATCACTCCTGACTGCTGAAGAGAACAGATTTTAAGGCACAAGAGGAGAAACAGAAGAGATCAGTCAGGAGGCTATTGGAACAGTCTAAACAAGGGATGATGCTTTTTAAAAAAAAATTTTTTTAATGTTTATTTTTGAGAGAGAGAGAGAGACAGAGTGTGAGCAGGGGAGGGGCAGAGAGAGAGGGAGAATCCAAAGCAGGCTCCAGGCTCTGAGCTGTCAGCACAGAGCCCAATGCGGGGCTTGAATTCACAAACCATGAGACCATGACCCAAATGGAAGTTGGACGCTTAACCGTCTGAGCCACTCAGGTGCCCCAAGAGATGATGCTTTAATTACCAGGGTGATAACAGAGAAGCTGATGACAAGTACACAGATTTAGGATGTGTTTTAGAGTTAAGAACCCACAGGATTTGATAGTAGCTTGGAAATAAGAGATAGTGACAGAGAGGAATCAAAAGATGCCTAAGAGTTTTGCTTGAGTTAATGGGGTGTTTAGTGTGGTGCCATTTGCAGACATGGGGAATACTAGGACGGGTTGGGGGGTGTTGGATGTGAATTGGGATGGAAAAGAGAATCAAGAGTATGGGTTATGAGATACCTATTGGACATCCAAATGGAGATGACCATGCAATTACTGAGCATTTAATCAGAGCTCAAGAAACAAGTCAGGGTTGGGGAAGTAAGTTTGAGAGTCCTCTACTTGTAGTTAAAGCCTTGGAATTTGATGAAATCACCTGGAAGGGAGAGTTGTAGAAAGAGAAAAGGGCAGGGAAGGAGCCTGGGACAGGGAGATGAGGATAGAGACTGAGGAGTGACAGTGAAGGAAGAAGAACATAGTAAATTGTATTGTCACACAGAGAAGCTGAGGGAAAAGGATTCCCAGCACAGCTGCTGCACAGCTGTGAAATGTGTCCTTATTGGAATTTAGAAACTCACTCAAATGTAACTGAGATGACTCAGGTAATCGTCTATGAGATTTGGACACACATAGGTGATTGGTGACCTTGACAAGAGAAATGTCTGTTAAGAATCATGTGATTTTTTTGGGTCTCCCTTTGTTGCCTCTCATTAGTGCTTATCTTTTAAACCTGCTTTGCCCCGCTCACTCTAATTTCATATAAGGCTCATCAAGAAAAGCGACCTTTTGTTGCTCTTAATTGCATTCCCTCAAGCATGTAGCACAGTGTTATGCCCACCATTAGAACAGATTTCTGTTTAATACAATCTTCTCATATTAAACCTAAAGAGAAACACTAAGAAATTGCTTTGAGGAATCGGTCTGCACTTTCTAGCTGAAATGTGTAGTTTAGGGACCCCTGAACAACATTGCTAGTTATTTGGAAGGGCTGCCTCCCTGACACTTACCATTATGCATCTTATTTTTGGTAGCCGGCTATACGGAGAGAGGTTGGCTGTTTGATTTCTTTTTGGCATTAGGATGTAATATATAAAAAGCCTATTGTTTTAAGACTTCTTATTCCACTTTTATATTTTTGTCTTTGATATTGAGGCTGTATTTTTATATAGTGAGTGAATATATATATAGATATAGATATAGATAGATATAGATATAGATGATATATATATATACACACACACACACACACACACACACACACACACACTTTCCTGAATGAATCTATAGGAATACTATATAAATATAGCAAACAGATGAGATCGCATTGGACTTGAGTAACTTACTAAGGATGTAACTATATCAGGGCACCTGGGTGGCTTGGTCTGTTAAGCGTCCGACTTCGGCCCAGGTCATGATCTCACAGTTTGAGAGTTCGAGCCCCATGTCGGGCTCTGTGCGGACAGCTCAGAGCCTGGAGCCTGCTTTGGATCCTGTGTCTTCCTCTCTCTCTCATTCTGCCCTTCCCCTGCTCATGCTCTGTCTCTCTCTGTCTCAAAAATAAATATAAACATTAAAAAATTTTTTTCTTAAAAAGGATGTAAGTATATCTCATATATAATGTAAAGCTTTTTTCTTTCAAACCAAGAGGTATTTGAGTAGATTTCTGTTGTTTTGCTGAGGTTCTTACTTACATTCCTTCTTTTCATTTATTTTAAGGATATTAATATTGACAGAGATGGAGTAATGATTGCAATGGACATATGATTTGAAGTGATTTGTAAATCTAGTGATAAAAAGACCAATCAGTATTAGCAGGAGACCAATTGAATTCTGTTAAAATTGCATTTTGATATTTTTAAAATGTTATGGCAATGTGTGAAAGTTTACCTTAATTTTATCATGAAAATGGAGTATAATATTGAGGTAATTTTAATGAAGAAAGCAATATTTTTTGGGGAGGGAGTATAAGCATATGTACAAACTTAGCAAATTGTATTCATTAATAATGTGCAGTTTTTTGTATACCAATTATACCTCAAGCTGGGGGAGAAAAAGAAATTTTGTGCCTCAAACAGAAGCAAGCATTCATATGTAAATGTATTATAAATGAGAGTATAGATGTAAATAATACTACTCAATTTACCATATTCATGTGTGATGTCGTGTCTTGTTATCTTTTAGGCTTGATTAATGAATTTTTGTCCCAACCTAGAGGAGTTTTCCGTATCTTTTCAGTGTAAGTCTCCCTCCATCTCCCCCTATTTGCTGTTGTTTTTGGTTATGGGTAGCAGTTTCTAAGGAGTGGAAACTGGTAGTCAAATTAGGCAACTGGTGAAGAAGAGCTTATGTAAAAATCCCCTGGGTAGGAAAACTGACTCCAACATTGCTATTTAAAAGGGATGGGGGTGGGGCACCTGGGTGACTCCATCAGTTGAACCTCCAACTCCCAACTCTTAATTTTGGCTGAGGTCACAATCTCACGGTTTGTGGGTTTGAGCCCCATGACAGACTGTCAGTGTGGAGCCTGGTTGGAATTCTCTCTCTGTCCCTCCCCTGTTCACGCATGCACTCTCAAAAACAAACAAACATTAACAAATACATTTAAAAGGGTTGGGGACTTCAATGGCATTTACTGTAATTTTTAAATATTAACAAAAACTAGTATCCTTAAGCAATAAATTATAGTGTTATTTCACATGGATGTGTTAATTTTTTTTTTTTTTTTTTTTTGCATTACCAGAATTACCTATACCTGGGTTAGGTCATAAACTTTGATTATTTTCACTATACCTTTGGCTTTGGGTAACATTTAATTTTATTACTGCTTCAGAGCATTTCAGTAAAAAATTAAGAACATTGTAGGGTGGGGGTGCCTGGGTGGCTCAGTTGGTTAAGCATTCCCTTCTTGCTTTTGGCTGTGGTCATGATCTCACAGTTTGTGAGATTGAGTCCATGTTGGGCTCTGTGATGACAGCACAGAGCCTGTTTGGGATTCTCTCTCTGCCCCTCTCCCACTCGCGCTTACTCTCTTTCTCCCTCTAAATAAATCAATTAATTTTTAAAAATTGAGAATATTAGAAGAGATATAAGTAGATAAAAGGTATTTTTAAAATTTAGCTGGTGAGTAAAAGGCTAAGTTAAAGTCTTGAAACTACTTAGGATTTAGACCAAATCCAGGCCTCTACCCAGTATTCTTCTCACTAGACTATATTGTGTGGTAAGCAAACTTTAACTTATAGACACATTCCCAAATTTAATATAAATGAATCACAATAGGGAAGCAACACATAATGATCCTGCAGGTTCTGCCCACCTAAATTCTACTTTTCTTTCATGATCTGAGTCACATATCTCTTCTCTTTGAAGTAAACTTTCCCACCCCCACAGAGCTTGTTTCATCATGCTCTCATTGCTCTGGATTTTGAATGTTACTCATCTACTTTATGACACTTTTTTTTTTTTTTTTTTTTGCTTTGTATTCATTATTTAACTAGACAATGCATTATCCCAGTTGGATTTCTAGTTTGCTGTGGCAAGATCTTGGTCTGATTGCCAATATGCTTTCCAGTTATCAGGACCAGAGGTGACCAATGCTTTATTATTTAAAGTAATAACAGGGAACACTAAGATGTTCTTAAAAGAAGTTCTATGTAAATAATATTTCAACTAGTGCTTTGTTCTGCTTTCCCTTTTTCTTTGTAAGTAGGCTTATCTTTAGTAATTTAAGATGAGTTTTCATCACAGACTTCAAAGTACTTTAGGAAATAAAAGTCACACATACACAGAACATTAAAACTGTTAGTCAGACTTCATTGTGGTGTGCAGTAGAAAGATGTCCAAGGGAATTATGACTCAGTCTGGATCTTGAGGGATAAATAATATGTGTAAAGGTAGAGAGGATGAGGAGGGCATTCAAATAGAGACCAGGATGGGCCTCTTCTGGAGATGAGAAGGTGCCTCCTTTCATCCCTAATGAAATCAGGGGCCCGGGGGGGGATGATGGCAGTGACAGGAGGTGCCTCTCAGACCTCTGTCCTTCCACTCTTGAAAGCCATGTCCGCTGCAGACCCAATGGTTCCGCTTCTTTACCTCCCTGCCTGTGGCACTTGGGCTTCTCTTCAGCCTTCCTAATGAATCTCTTTTAAGAGCCCAAAGTGTCCCAGTTATTTCTTGCTAATAAATCCAGTGTGTATTTTCCAGTACTCATCTTCTCAAAAATAGAATATAATCAATTTCTAAAACTCCAACACAGTTTATTCGGATGTAAAAATCCATTCCCTTCCTTGGTGGTAAGAAGTTTTCCTTCCCAGTTATATGCATAAGGGCCTCCTCTTTTGTGGGAAATATTCATTGAATTCATTCATTCGATAAATATGAGTGCCTGCTATGTGGCAGGCATTGTTCCAGAGACACTATGTATTTGCAAATATGTGTGACACAGGGCAGTGGAGACTAGTCCCTATCGTCATGGGAGTAATTACTCTTTAATAGAAGGAGACATGAAAAAATAAGTATGTTAGTTGTTGATAAGCCCTATGGCAAAAATAAAGCAGAGAAATAGAGGTACTGTCTTAAAAAGTTAGAAGCAGACCCTGTGAGAATCTTGAGTCAGGATTGTTACAGATGTTAAAAAAAAAAAAAAAAAAAAAAAAAAGGATTGTTCTAGGTGTGTTCCAGAAAAGGGCAAGAGTCACAGTATTGGAGTGCCATAAGGACAGGAAGAGGAAATTAGAGAGACCAGAGGTAAGGAAGGACAAATTATAGGACTCTAGATCTTATTCTGGGTGAAGTCAGAAGTCATTGGAGAGTATGAGAGGAAGTGTGGTGATCTTACAACTTAAAAGGATCACTCCAGCAGCTGTGTTGAGAAGAATGTGAAGGGCCAACGGTGGGATCACCGAGACTACCTAGTGACTTGATCAGAGGTGTTTGGTGAACAGGGTTGCTGGTGGAATCCAGGTCTATCATATAGAAGTGGCAGACATTGATTGTTGATGGATTGGATTGCAGCTATGTATGTGAGGGGATTTTTTGGCTCAAGCAATTGGGAGAATTATGATTTACAGAGATAGGGAGACTTGGAGATAAAAAGATTTGGTTTAGAGGAGCTGGAGAGAGGAATCGGAAGTTAAATTAAGTTGGAGATTCCAGTTAGTCATCTGAGTCCAGATGTCAAGTAGGCGTTAGATTTACAAATCTGGAGTTGAAGGGAGAGATCCAAACTGAATATTTTGCGTTTAAGATTTTTTTCATACAGATTTTGCGAAATTCTTGTTATATGTATTATAACAATTTTTAAGATTCGTTTTTGTTGCTGGTATAAAAGTTTTTTTTCATTATACTTTCTGACTACTTTTGCATTTGTTTATATAGGCTATTGACTTTAGCATGTTCATGTTATACTGAGCTGGTTTACTGAATTCTTTTTTTCTTTTAAGTTTAATTATTTATTTTGAGAGAGAGAGAAAATGAGAATGAATGAGAATCTGCTAACAGCATGGAGCCCAGTGCGGGGCTTGATCCCACGAACCCTAACTAAGATCATGACCAGAGCTACAATCAAAAGTCCAACACTTAACCAATTGAGCTACCTAGGCATCCCCTGAATTTACTTATTTGTCAAAGTATTTAAAAATTGATTTACTGATTTCTCATCTCCTTTGACTTTTCTGTGGATTTTTACCAAACTATCCAATTCTGTGAAAGTACCAGTTTCTTTCATGGTTCCATTTGCTTTCCTGTGCCTGAAATGTAAATTACTTCATGTCCCTCCACCCCCACCCCGGTAGTTTCTATTCATTCCCCTAAACTTAACTCATGTTTCCTATCTGTAAAACACTTCTGAGTTCCTAGGAAAGTTTCTCTTCCCATGAGCTTCAGCTGTATCATTTGTATACCTACATTAGAGTAGTCATCAAACTTTGTCATGATTTTGTGTGTATTAATTGGTCCTTTTGGGGTTTGAACTCTTTAGGAGTAGGAATTGGGCCCTATCATCTTTATATCCCCAGTGCTTAGCTGAATCGGCTACATAATTGTCTCTTACAGGACAGTTGTAGGTTGAACACATGAGTAGTCAATTCTACGTATTAACAATGTTTTGAAATTGGGTAAAATTTTTCTTATATAGATTTTATAAATCTCTATATATATATTATTTATATATATTGTAACACTTTTAAAAATTCATTCTTGTCACTACTGTAAAAGAAATATTTTCTCAGGTACAATATATCTCCACAATTATACTCTTAAAAATTGAATGCCTATTATTTTGGAAAATTAATGTACAGTGTAGGAAATTTCTGCTTTTCATGATGTCAAATGCATAAAGGTGCTTGGGCGTCTGAGACTTTAAATTTTGAAAATACTAAATGGCTGGATGTTACATATTTACTTATAAAGAAGCCCTTTCTCTTATTTGGTTTTTACTTGGTGTGGGAAATGGGGAGAGGGAGAAATTAAAATTTATATTTTTCTGAATGGAAAGCAGTAGTAATTCTTCCAAAAGCAATTAAAGACCACATTTTCAAAAGTTTTAATTTGTAGTACTTAAAAATAAGTATGTCATTATTTGTAGTTACTTTCTTTTTATGTTTTTTCAACCCATCAAATCATTGAATTGGCCCATGTGAATGTTTTCAGCATGTCTGCTACCTATTTCTGTTATAAATAGGTTATAAGAGGTTGCCCTAGTGACACTGAAACATATTTGCTAGAGTAATTATTTGTAGAATTTTTCACTGACGCAGAAATGTATTTTATCAAATAACCAATCACATTTCGTTGTTCATTGCTAAGTGCAGTGGGTAAAATAGCATGCTTCTTTCCTCCAGGGAGTTATAAACGTAGGCAGAGAGACGAAACTGGTACCCAGGGGGGAAATGGGAAAAATGTCACATTTATGGAATCTGTGGTATATGCTATAGGGAGAGACTGTACTTTGAGGAGTTAGGAAAGGGTGGTTTCAGCTAGACTTTGAAGAGTAGGTAGGAGTTATCTGGAGAGGTCGAACATACTAGGTTGGAAACAAATAGAGTGAAAGGCACATAGGTAAGAGCTGTGATGAGGTATAGGAATGAGATACTGATCTCCATCCTGGGACAGCAAGGATTTTTATACTTTATCTAAAGAAAATGTTACACTTTTGCTTTACTGTAATAAACATACATTAATTGAACTTAATGAAAGTGAATATCAAATTTATTATCATGTTTCTTTTTATTACCAATTAATGTAGTCATGTTGTTGAAAACAAAAGAGAGCACCAATTTAAAAAAAAAAAGCATAAAAGGGGGCACCTGGGTAGCTCAGTCAGTTAAGTGTCAGACTTCAGTGCAGGTCATGATCTCAAGGTTTGTGCGTTTGAGCCCCGCATGGGGCTCTCTGCTGACAGCTAGGAGCCTAGAGCCTGCTTCAGATTGTGTTCTGTCTCTCTGCCTCTCCCTGTCTCTGTCTCTCTCTCTCTCTCTCTCTGTTTCTCAAAAATAAACAGTAAACTTTTTTTTTAATTTTTTAAAAATGTTTATTTATTTTTGAGAGAGAGAGAGAGAGAGAGAGAGAGAGAGACAGAGTGCGAGCAGGGAAGGAGCAGAGAGAGGGAGACACAGAATCTGAAGCAGGCTCCAGGCTCTGAGCTCCAGGCTCAGCACAGAGCCCGATTCTGGACCGGAACCCACAAACCGGGAGATCGTGACCTGAGCTGAAGTTGGACACTCAACCAACTGAACCCCCCGGCGCCCAACAATAAACATTTTTTTTTAAGGCAAAGAAAAATCCTTAATTCCATCATGTCTAATAAACAGTTAACATTTTGGTGCTTGTTTCTTCTACATGTGAAAAACATGTACACACACATTTTGTGTTTTAGAAAGTTACTAAAATAGATATATTTAGGGTTGTCTGGGTGGCTCAGTCAGTTAAGCATTTGACTCTTGATTTGGGCTCAGGTCACGGTCTTGTGGTTCGTGAGTTCCAGCCCCGCATCAGGCTCTGCGCTGATGGTGTGGAGCCTGTTTGGGGTTATCTCTCCCTCCCTCTCTGTCCCTCCCCTGCTTGTTTTCTCTGTCTCTCAAAATACATAAACTTAAAAATAAAATGGATATATTTAATTACTGCGTTTTATTTTTATTTAAGGAGAAAACCAAAAGCCAAGGCACCACTTCCTCCAGCTGAGACCAAATACCTTGATGCCTCTTCAGTTGATGATACTGTAGACTCCTCTGCTTGCATCATGGAACAGAAAGAAAACATGATAGATAAAGACATTGAACTCTCAGTGGTGCTACCTGGAGATATTATCAAATCCACTACTGTTCATGGCAGGTACGATGGAGCAAATGAAAGCAGGAGTTCCCTTTCTTCTTCTGTCGTTGATACCTTCTGTTTTATATGTACTTCTTGATTTTTTTCTTTGACAAAATACTTCACTCATCACCCTATTTAGTTATCTATTAAAAATATGCTAAAAGGTGATAAATTTTTTCCTAATAATATTTTAGTATCAATGTTATGAATTCCACAACCCCCATCAAGTGACTCTTGAAACTTAGAACTATTTTTTTATTACTAATTTAATAAGTTTTCTTTAAAAAAAAAAAAAGTTTTTCCCTGAGGAACAATCATTGGTTATATTGATTTTATAAGTTCAACTTACAAAGCAAGCCAATGACCTATAAGGAAATTCTTTCCCTTTCTCTCCAAATTATTGCTTCCTTTTAAAGCTGCTTCTCTGAATCTGATTTTGCAGAGGTTACTAACTACTCTTAAAATGTCATACTCTCTTATTTATCAAAACAGATAAATCTGACTGTAAAATTGTAGGATTTTTTTAGTTCTTTGATTTCATCAATTTACTAAAAATGTGGATAAGTTTAATAGGAATATAAAATTAAACTTTAACCCAGCAAGAAGTGAAAATGTGATTTAGGAGACTGATACTTTTAATACCTGCATAAAAATTGGAAAAATGGAATAAAGCCAAGTGTAATTTTCCATTTCATTTTGAAGTGGAAAGTTACATGAACCGTATACTTGGTCTTGTTCCACCTTTCACCTTCAACTGCCCGTTTGTTATCAGGAGTCCTGTTTTAGAAATCTAAGCTGTTTTGACCTTTGTATAGACAGAGAGAGAGAGAGAGAGAGAGAGAGAGGGAGAGAGAGAGAGAAAATGTGTGTGTGTGTGTGTGTGTGTGTGTGTGTGTGTGTGTGTAGAACAAAAGAATAAGTAAGCAACCTATAGGGTATTGCATCCTTACAGTGTGGTTTTGTCTGGAAGAAACTCATTCAAGATAACCTTAATCTTCAGATTTACCATCAAGTTTATGTGTAACTCCACAAATTACTAGAACTATGTGAAAGTATAAAAGTTCAGCATTAGCAAACCATACATAATACTGTGTATTAAATTCTCATTAAATTTAAGTAAGTTGCAGTTTGCCATTTATTTTGTATTGAAAGTGGTTTTGGAGATCCCACAATGAATCCTGTTTAGGAGTTTGAGACCCTGTGATTGTCCTTGGGCCTCTAGCTCAGATGCAGGTAATCACTTGGGTTGTGCTTCTTTTGAGTAAGGAAGGCATCTTGTAAGTTAGAGGCCATGACTATCATCTTCAGTTCTTGACACCCTGGTTTTAAAATAATAATAATAATGGATGTGGCTAGGGCTAATGAAGACAGTTCCTTTTATTTTTCCTGAAGTCAAAGTAATTTTTTAAAAAGTCAGTATTTTTCCTAATTCTTCACTGATACTGACAGGTAACAATGGTTTCATCACCAGTACTCCTCAAAATTTCTTCTTGGTCCTTCCAGTCATGCATTTATATCGCCTTCTTCTCTACTCTCAGCTTTCTGAGTTCTTTGGGCTTTTTTTTTTTAACCTCAATGACTTTAGCATTAGCATCATGGTTTTCCTCTGTCCTGTCACCCATCATAATCATTTTAGAATTTTTATATGTTTTCTGAAATAACTTTTCTGTTTCCTTAACTCTGGGAAACTAACATCCATAGTCTACTTTCTTTATCTACCAAGAGAGTAGGATCTCATCACTTTATTTTTAAATGTTTATTTATTTTTAAGAGAGAGAGAGAGAAAAAGAGAGAAAGAGAGACTGTCAAGCAGACTCTGCACTGTCAGCACAGAGCCCACTGTGGGGCTCAAATTAATGTACCATGAGATCATGACCTGAGCCAAAATCAAGAGTTGGACATTTAACTAACTGAGTCACCCTGGCACCCCTGAATTTCATCACTTTGAAGCTGGTCGTTACTGAGATCTTAGGGTTCCCTCTTTGACACAATCTTTTTGACAATGTGGCTTACATACTTTCTATTTTATCATTGGATTTGTTCTTCATCCTTTTTATTTAGGCTAATTTATGACTTTTCTGCAAGTTGATGCATTTTTCTTCATATTTATCTTGGATTCTGCACCAATCATTTCTACTACATTTGTACTTAAAAGGATCCTAGATTTTCTTCACCCTTTTGACCTTCCACAATGTTTGCTTCTTAGGTCCCTAAACCTGAGTAATTTTCCATTAATTACTGTTTTGTTTCTGGGTCACCAATTGTTGGAATGCCTCAGTTTTCTTATCTATAAAAATGCTTGATAACTCCATTGTTGTTAGGATTAAATGAAATGGTGTCAGTGCCTGGCACATGTGGAGTCCTCCATTTTCTATTGAGAATTGCTTTCCTTCATCCTGGGCTCTCTCCACTTACCTCTCACCCTCAAATGCATCTGACTAAAACACCCCTCTCTTTATGGCACTATTTTTGATAAAAGAACACAGATACAACAATTCAATATCAAATTAAGGAAGTCCAAACTACCAAGTCTGAAGATTGGGACACCTTATTTCTTCTTCTCCACAATTAGGTACGATTTTCCTTCCCTGTTCCCCTTTGAATATCTTAAGCTTCAGCTGCATGACTCCTTTGTTCTACAGATACTCTACTTTTCCACCTCCACACCTTTTTGAATGTTTTTTCATCTGGAGTACCTTACCACCCACATTTTCTCCATTTGGCTTGTAGCTCAAGTAACACCTTTATTTATGAAGGCTCCCTAATCCTCCCAGAATGAACTGTTACCTCTACCTTCCAGACTCTTCTGACACTTTATTACCATTGATGGTTATCCTATATCCTTCTATGCTATAATTAATATGCATGTCTTCTCTTCTTGAATAAACCACAAAACCCATGCGGGCATCATTACTTCATGGTGCTTAGCAGTTTCTTGCAATATACTAGGCATTTAATAAATACATTAAAATGAAAATGGTCTTCCTAAACTCTTTTATGTACATGGAGGTAGCAACTTAAATGGTATGTTCTGAAGAGACATTTGTTTCAACGGTCCATAGTTACTTTCCTAGGATTTTTTAAATAAAGATAATTTCTCCACATAGAGAACAAGGAAGGTGTGTCCCAAATACTGATTGCTGTTTAAAATTTGTTTAGGGCTGAAAAACTTTCCTATAAGCAGAATTTGTTTCATACCAGTGTTTTCATCAGACATTTTGATTCAGGGACTTTGTTCCTAATAGTTTTATCATTCAGGAATGACTCAGGTTATAGGTGCAGTGACTAATTTTTTAATATTAAGTGTTTGTGATTAAAAGTGGTGGTGTGATTCTGGATATCTTAGTGATTGTAGATATCTTAAGCTACAATTTGGGATATCTTAAGAGTGTAATTTGGAGTATCTTGAATGTTGCAGCTACCATTGGCCCATGGTTAAAAAACAAAACAGTGTTTAACTGTAACAAAAAAATGTGCAGATAAATGTTAGCTACCTAAAATGAAGACCCATGACATGGACAACTTAAATTTCTTCCTGGCTTTGTTACTATAAATAGAATAAGGAAAGTTTCAACAAAATAATTCAGGAATTTGGTGGAAGATTAAGGAAGAATAATTTTAAATAAGTTTATATACATAATGTTTTCTTAGAAAATCAGAGTTCCATATGTCACTGTGAACAGTCTCTAATAAAACTTTTTGAGACGATATTTTCTTAATTTATCTAAATATTCCTTGTGCATGATATTTATTTTGATAGTATTATCTATCAAATATGCATTTCCTTTGAAGAATAATATCAATATTAGACTGGAATAAATATTTAGAAAACTTATATACTTCATTTAACTTTTTAGATATATATACATATATGTTTTCTTTTCCTCAAAATGTCGTCTTGGGGAAGATTTTTAGAAAGTTTCCCTTTGTTTCCTTATACAACTCATACAGAGATATGCTCAGAATGTTCCATTTGCAGGAATGTGAACACATAGCATTATCTTCAGAAGAATGCCCTTATTTGTACATTGATTTTTCACCAAAGAGCTTATTCAGATTAGGGAACACAATAAGGTTGGAGGTGGTAATAGACTTTGTGCTCAGGGGGAAACTAAAAACTTGCCCTGAATTAGGTTGGTAACCTTGCACTGGCTTACCAATCTTTTGGTACTGGAGCTTACTGATAATGCCTCTTTAAAGACCAAAAGTCACCCTTTGTCTGCCATCTTGTCTTTGCGGTCCTTCGCTTACTTTGAGGCTACCTGCGGTGCCAGACTGAAAACCCTTGGGCATTTCTGTGCATCCTGTCATGGATGATTAGATTAAAGGAAGGTGAAATTAAAATGTTTATTGTGGGGTGCGTGTGTGTGTGCGCGCGCGCGCATATATATACCCATAAACATGTATGAGTGTGTGTGTGTGCGCACGCACACGTGCACATGCATGCGGGCAGAGTAAACAGCCTTCTTCACCAGAGAGAGCAGCTCTGTGCCTTATTAAAAGTAAGCATTAAAGGACACTGCTGTTAGGGACAAGATACCCAGGGTCTGCCCTCCTCAGAAAATGCTACACTATGCAACAGCACAAGTAGTGGTGTCTACATGTACTTGGGAAAGTTAATTTTTAATGAAAATGAGTTTATGGGCTAAACTGCCATAGACACTACAGAGAATAAGGAAATATGTGAGTATGTTTGCATATCACTCCAGGTCCTTACCTTATAGTCAGGTGTCTGCCTAGGATGTAATTATTCCTCATTAAGTGTTTGTTCCTTTTTTCTCTATTCTCTTTCTCTGGGACACTTTAAAAACAGTTTTCATTTGGGAGATTTGGTAAAAGATTGACATCAATCCTCTTTTTTAGCCTGTGGAGAGAGCATTGTACAGCTAGACTAGCACAGTGTCTCTTCTTCAAAAGAGAATCAACACCATTTATAAAGAAGATATTGCTTTCTTTTATGCTCCTACCATAAGTAGAAATTTGTTTTGATTTGAGCAAATCTGAGAATGCCATAAATGAAAACACAAATAAAGAAAGCATAGAACTTGAAGTTAGAAATCCTGGGCCCTATAGTTGATTCTGTAACTTGCTATGTAACCTCCAGCAAGTTACCTCATCTCTTTGGCCTTTGCCTATAAAATGACCCAGAGACATGTTGCACATGATTTGTGACCTAATTTGCCTGTCCAGCAGCACCAGTTTATAGCAGAGTTGAGAGTAAGCCCCGCAGCTTTGACGGGCACTAGTTGGGTCAGAGAACTAGCTCAGAAACAGTTGACATGGACTACAGTGCCACCTATTGGAAAAAGTAGACTATGAAAAATGACAAGATAATAACTGCATTAATGTGGGTCAATTTTGTTTAAAAAAAAATCAGTAATACAACAGTATGGATCTCAGAAGAGTTTCAAAATTTCATATCACATTTACATTTATTTAAAAGTGTAAAATAATGACAAATGTATAGTATATATATAATAGGCAAATAGATTTCAAAAACACACTGCTGAAAATCTATTCCATGGCACAAATCATGTTGAACTCTAAGAATGCTTAAATTTTAGTGTAGATACTTATTCAGTTGTGGATGCTTAAAATAAAAGTTGGAATTTTAACTTAAATTATTTAAGTAGAACAGCACTTTTTGAGTTTTTATTGGTGAGACTGAAGAATCCTGTAATCTGGGCTCCAATATTGCCCTCCACAGCTCTGAGCCAGGGAGTGCATAAGCCTCTACTGGTTGATTGCTGTCCTGGTTGGAAAAAGGTGACAGAATACTCACAAATGTCCTCTGAGTTCATTCCTAGGGGAGCTACTCTTCTCTCTTTACTTTCTGGGCATCTACACCTTATAACAATGACTCTTGTTAATTTTCTTTTTGATTTTTTATGACTACAAATGCAATAGTTGGACACTATAAAGTAGGAAAATGCAGATAAGCTAAAAAAATTAAAACATCATGTCATTATTAAACAGGCAGTTTACGTATATTAACATTATAGTGTATAACCTTTTATTCATACATATACACAGACACACACAAATGTATACATTACCTATATAGGCACTTCTTTTGTTTTTTCCCCAATATGGCAATATGGTATCATATTGCACATGCTATCTTATTAACCTACCTTTAAGTTAATGATTTCTCACTTTTGTGTCCATAAAATTTTATCTTTTGTCCATATTTGCATCGCCCCAATTGCAATGAGATATATTTATAGTACTTCATTTTTTTTAAAATCAGGGGTGTGTGTATGTGTTTAATAGATATGTTATTAAATCGCAGTTTTTATGAAGGTAATTATGATTAGTTCTGAATGTAACATCCAAGGTAAATGACCAAGTAGAGTTTAGCCTAAAGTGGTGAATTTCAAAAATTTTTTATCTGTTTTTTTTAATCATTTGATGTAAGAACTTTTGTCAATTTAATACTAATCTAATCTAAGGTTTTATTGGCTTAAAATCTTAATTCTGTGTTACTTTCTTCTAAATGTTTTCTATAGCCTAATTCAGTCAGCATTCTCAACTTTGAGATTAGGTTTATTTGTTTTATGTACCTCATCTACTCCATTTCATGCACATAGGGATAGAGATCATTACTTCATTCCTGAATTCATTGTTGAGCTAGGCGGGTTAGCATAAGATAAATAAACATTAGTAATAACGAAGAGTGTTCTAAAAATTTCCATACTATCATTAATCTAATTGGGTTGTTAGTACGCATTTGTAAGGGGCAGCTAGAATCTATTCAACTCAACTCAGTTTTGAGAATGCATTGAAAATGGTATTAGATAGTAGGGCAGATTTAAAGAATCATAATAAAGGGGCACCTGGGTGGCTCAGTCGGTTTAGCCTCTGACTTCGGCTCAGGTCATGATCTCATGGTTCATGGGTTCGAGCCCCACATCGGGCTCTGTGCTGACAATTCAGAGCTTGGAGCTTGCCTGCTTCAGATTCTGTTTCTCCATTTCTCTCTGCCCCTCCCCTACTCATGCTCTGTCTCTCTTTCTGTCTCTCAACAATAAATAAACATCAAAAAAATTTTTTTTAATTTAAAGGATCATAATAAGGAAGAATCTTATTCATAGAATTCAACCCCTGTCAGATACTTTGAAATCTGTCTATTCATAAAAAGTCCTTACATCATGCATCTTCATTTTCTATGACAGTCCCTGTTTGTACCTATTATCCCAGATTAATTACTAATAGTGCCCCCTTTTGCTCTCAGGTGTCTCAGATTGGATGATAAATTACATAGCCACCCTATTGGTAAGTGACTTTGTTTAAACACTTCCAGGGGTTGGAAATTCACTGAGGAAGTTATTGGACATCGTGCTGATCTGAGAGCTCTTTGTTAAATCATGACTCTCATTTTTGATATCCAGTTGTACTTTGAAACACAAAAATGGAGGTCTCGTCTTAGCTAGCAGGTGGCAAAACTAGGACAAGATTACCTCTAATAGGTGTCATGAATGCAGAAAGAGTCACCATAGTATTTAGGGGGTGATTTAGTGATGTCATCATTCTTTGAAGTAAAAGTACAACAGATAGCAGTTAGCCTGTTCCACACCATCCACCCCACCTTGAATCCTGATTTATGGTTATTGGGAGGCTAAAATGTAGCTCCATTAGGACTCAGGAAATTCTAATTTTGACTGCACCTTCATTCTGTATATGTTCTTCGTAATCTGCTCATGTAACTTTTCTAACTTCAGCTTTTTCATTCATGAAGTAAGAGTAGCTTTTGTGGTGGTTATGAGCTCAAATGAGATAATAGGTATAAAATTCATACAAGGGGTTTTTTATTTCTAAAGGAAGTAGGGAATTTCATAGGGATTTCTCCATTTTAAAGAAGAAATAAGAGTTTTTAGAGAGTCTTAAAAAATATCTGCCCTCCAGAAAATTACAAGAGAAAAAAAACCTATAAATGGTAATACACAGTAGACTCTTAAATAATATAATAAGCCCAAATTCCAAGTGATAGGGGGGTATAGAGGAGGATGATACTATTTCTTATTTGATTGAGAAAGTGATGACCAAGGTCAGCTAGTCCTTTTCTACTTTTAATCATTTGGCTCAGGTTTCAGGTGGCCTGTTGGCACGTGCTCCTGCTTTAGCAAACATGGACACAAGTCTTTTCCTGTGGTGATTCTAGGGTAGAACCTGTTAGCCAATTGCTGTTTGGTACATCAACTTGGGATAGCTATCCTCAAAACAAAATTGTTGTTTTGCTAGAAGTAATTTGACTTCTAGGTGGATAACTCTAAACTATACTCAAGAGATGAGTTCTGTTTTCTGTGGTGCATTTCGGGACTAGATATTCCCCAAAGTAGCCCCATTGCATGCAGAGACTGCTTAAAAGTTAATGTCCTACTTTTATAGTGTTAAGGCTCCTCTTTGATAGAGTTAAGACAGTAATTCTCACGCTTAAAATTGGCTAGGTCAGGGCCATGTCTTCTATGTTTTTAGTGCCAAATGCTGAGGCTTCAGTGAAATATAAGAAGCATTTGAACAGGTTTGAGGTTATTTTTGGAAACGGTCTTAACCCAACCTAATGCCATAATCTCACCTCTGTGTAAAGATGTCTTGACTTTAGATACAACAAGGTTACTAGTCAAGTTTGTTAATTAAGAAAAAAATCCAGCTTTCATACCTCTGTGTATGTATTTTTAAAGCATATGAATCTCATTTCAACAACTTTGCCTTTTCATACATCTGATACTGTGCAGAGAACTCAGTTGTATATTGTCTAATATGTTTGAGATACCAGAATTCCCTAAGAGATAAATAATCACAGTTCCTATAAATTCCTCATTCAGTGACACTGACCTCACTGTGTGCTGATATTGTATTAGGTACTGGGAATAAACATTGCTAAGAGAGGGTCTTGCAAGAAAGGAGTGCATATCTAGGTATAAGTGGAACCCACATAACATCTTGAGCCCATCCTCCTCCTTCAGATCAAGATAAGATCGGCCTGAACCCTTGTCCTAGATCTTGTGGAAAGTTCAATCCCCTTCATAATATTATTATGGATTCCCAAGGGTTAATGTTCTTGGAGCCTTCTCCCCTGGCTCTGACTATATTACCTTATTTTTGGATTTTTTTTTTTTAATGTTTCTACCTTTTGAAATTTCCTTTCTTTTCTTGATTTAACATGTTCCTGTAAGCACCAGGACCTTAATGTATCATATAGCAAATCATTTAAATTAGCAATTTAGGCCTCCTGTTGGGTCCTTTTAGCAACCCTCCCACGTTCTAGTGTTCCTGCAATCCTGGCCTCTTTCTACTGCTTAACTCGTTTTTCTGTCTCTTGTGTCTTCTTACCCTTTTGGTCTGGCATCGGCTTTAATCCTGTCAACACTTTACAAAATATATCTGAACTCTGACTAGTCCAAGCCACCATCTCCCCCTAAATTTTTGCAGTGGCTTTGTAACTGCTTCCCCAGGCTATTGTGAATACAACAATCAGCATGTAATCCGTTTAGATGTAAAGTAGACCTCATCACTCCTCAGAACTCCAGTGGTTTTTTCTCACTTGGTAAAGTCCCAAGTCACTCTGATTTCAGTCTACCTTGTTCACCCCAGCACACTGCTTTCTGTTTTTCCTTAAACTTGTGGAGCACACTATTGCCCCCAGGCCTTTGCAGCTTGTCTAACTCTGCCTGGAATTTTCTTTCCCCAGATAGCCCATTCCATTCAGGTCTCTGTTCTAATGTCTTTTTTTTTTTCTTTTTTTTTTTTCATTTAGAACATTTCCTAACCTCCTTTGTTATCTTATTTTTCATCATAACATTTATTATTATCTGTTATACTGTATATTCTCGTTGTTTCTTTAGCCTCTTTAGATTGCTGGTTTGGAAACTAGCATATGCAGGAGAATTGGCTGGAGTGTTTGTCAAAGCACACACTTCCAGAGTTTCTGATTCACTAATCTGGACTGGGGCTTGAGAATTTGTGTTTCTAACAAGGTCCTAGAAATACTGATGCTGCTGGCCCAGGCATGACACTTTAAGAACCGATGTACCAGAACTACTATGGCCCATACAGTGGCCACCCACTACCTGTGGTTATTTAAGCTGAGTTTAAATGAAAATTTTAGTTTGTTAGCCCACTGTGTCAGTGTATTTCAAGCACCTACTAGCCGCGTATGGGTGAGTGGTCTCTGTATTGGACAGCAGAGATGTAGAAAATTTCCATGTTGGAGAACAGTTGAACAGTACTGACTGATCTAGAACATAAGCTACATGGAGATGGATTTCTTTTCTGTCACCTCCCCTCGCCCAGAGTAATATCCCCATATTTATATATCTGGTCCACGTGGCATTTACTTTAGTGTAAGGCATAAACCGGGTATATAACTTTTTTTTTTTTTTAATCAGATGGCTAGTCTTTTTTCCCAAATACCATTTGTTGAAAATTCAGTTCTTTCCCCCCAAATTTGGAATACCATTATCATATGCAGTCTTAAATTCCCTTCTGCATTTGCATCTGTTATAGAACTTTCTGGTCTGTTGCATTTTTATCCGTCTGGAAATAGGAATATTTTCAAGACAAAATTGGCTCCTGGAATTCTTGAATAAAGAATTAAATGGAATTCTAGAATGAGAGAATAGTGATAAAGAAGTTCTGAGATTTTTAGTTGCCTTTCAAAGACATTTTTATTAGAAAATATTTAGGCAGTGTTCAGTTTAAAAGTCATGACATAGATCTAGTTAGCATGCAGCCTTTTTGCCATGAAATCTGATATAGTGTGCAAAGATTGTAGATGACCAAACTGAGGGAATAGGCCATTATTATAATATTCTTGGCCCATTATGTGCTTCATTTATTAAATTAGAAAACTAATGTCACAGATAAAAATACAATACTTTATTAAGTCATATTAGCAAGGTTAAATAAGTGTATATAAAAAGTATTAAATTCTTACCTTTTAAAAATGGAAAATATAGTTTTCCTTAAATGTTTATATTTTTGTACATAGGATGAAAATGGTGGCACTAATAAATATTTTTATCTTGTTAACTTTTGCATATTTCTGGAAGAGATTCTAAAGAACTGTACATTTAACAAGTAAAAAAATGTTTAAAGTATAAGCTTCAGTGTTTTTGCATTTGTTAATGGCACATTTATACATACAGAGAGAAATATAATCTGAACATATGATCATTTATCATAGACAGTAGTGGACAGCTCTCCATTTTGGTTGAATGTGAAATTTCGTTTCTCTCCCAGCTTTACTGGAATTATATTGTATTTACCTAGACATTACCTGATCCTTTTTAACTTTATTTACTATCAGGGAAAGGAGATACCGTTTCCAAATCAAGAATAGGTATGTAGCATTAAATTGCTCTCAAGATAGTAGTATGTTACCAAAAAATAAACTTGAATAATACCATTAGCTAGTCTTCCTGTGGATGAAATTTAATATATCCTACTCATTGCCAAAATTTGGGCAATTATAGACAAATTTATATATGGAATATATATTTATATATTCTATATATATTAGATAGCTCAAGAGGACATAAAATTCCTAAGTTTATTATTGTGGAATCATCTAATAAAGGCCTAGGGAACATATTTTAAGGACTGAAACATATTCCAGAGAACATTTTTTTTTTTAATTTATGGAGGGACTTAGAGTTTTTATTCATTTTCTTTATATATGTATAGTGGGGTGCTACTTGTATATGGGAAAGGAAAAGGGATGTGAACGATTGGGCAATAGCCACAGGAGGTAAGGGTGAGGTAGGGGAATGAACACAGGAGATGGTTTGAGAATCTATGTAAAATGTTTAACCTCAAGACCACACATTGCAGACAACTAACCCTCTTCCAGGAGGAGACTGCCTCTGTGGAAAAACTGAAGGAGAGTGGAGATGAGGTGCATATGAAAACAGATGTACAAAATTTAAAATGTCAGACTGAATGGTGAGACTCCTAGCCTCATTTCCCTGTCAAGTTCTTGAAAGCCAGTACCCAGGTTCATATCTAGTCAAGAAATTGGAGAATTTTTTATTGACATTTATATTTCCCCATGGAAAAAAAAATAATTGGCCACCTAATTACCATCAAATGAAGCCCATCAACCTATACCTAATCCATGAAAATAGGCCTTTACAGAGTGTTTTAGTGCCTCAGTCTTCAATATGAACTAACAGCTTAAGATCATCCAGACATTTGAGGAAATCACATAATACAAAAGATCTGGAGTCTGTGGTAAGAGAAGCAAAAACTTGGGAGGTGTCTTTGCTGTCAAATTGGATGTGCAGTTTCCTATAGAAGCAGGTTTTATATTACCAGTAATATGTAACACTTAATCACCATTTGAAATTATGCATTTACGTGGTTACTTTCTAATTGTTTCAGCACAAGTGCCCATAACATTTTTCTGTCAAGGGCCAGGTAGGAAATATGTTAGGCTTTGTGGGCCATCTGTTTCTATAACATCAACTCAAATCTGCCTTTGTAACACACAAGCAGCCCTAGATATTATGTAAACAAATGAGCATGGTTGTGTTCCAATAAAATTTTATTTACAAAAATAGTCTATGGGCCCACTTTGACCTGCAGACTATAGTTTGCTGACACTTTGTCTAGTCTATTTAGTAGTGTAGATCTGTGAGAGCAGATATACTGTTAACACTTGTATTGTGTCTCCAGGGCCTAGAATATATTAAATATTATTTGAATGAATTAAGAAATCTGTATTATACACTTCTTTAGAATTTTGTGAGCTTCTTCATGTAGATACTCATTGTGCTTTCTAAAGCCCAAAGGGTGGTGGTAGTGGTCCATCCTTCCTTCCTTCCGTCCTTCCTTCCATCCTTCTTTCCTTCCTTCCTTCCCTCCCTCCCTCCTTCCTTCCTCCTTCCTTCTTTCCTTCCTTCTTTCCTTCCTTCCTTCCTTCCTTCCTTCCTTCCTTCCTTCCTTCCTTCCTTCCTTCCTTCCTTCCTTCCTTCCTTCCTTCCTAAGTGAGCTCTTTGTGCAACATGGGGCTTGAAGTCATGACCCCAAATCAGTAGCCACATGCTTACTCACTGAGACAGCCAGGCACCCTGGGGTGGTTGTGGTTCCTAATGCTTCGTTTTTATGAGCTCTTTGGAGCACAACCAGTTCATAAGCAAAAGACTGCTGGTATTCAAAATAATATTGTGAAGGAGCATCTAGCAAGGTACTCTTGGGTAAGGAAAGGACTTCTCTTCTCTTAAAATGTATAATACGATGACAACTTGGCAGATAAAAAATATACGTAATTTTTAAACCAGCACTAGGACCCAAGCTCTCTTGAATATTAATCAGGATTTTTTTAACTATTATAATTTTGTCCACTTAAATATCTTATAGTTAGAGAGATGCTTGGAGTTCAGGCATACACTTCCTGCAGGTATACACCTCCTCCAGGTACACACCTCCGGCAGTGGGGGAAAAAATTTTGCAGTTAGATTTTTAAGTTCCTTTCACACATACTCTTTTATAGCCTTGTTTTATCTACTGAAAACAAGGCCCTAAGAAAAATGCTAGGGATAATAATAACTTTAACATTTAATGAAATTGTTTTATGGACTTATGAGATCGGTATTATTTTTGTTTTACAGTAAACCTATGATGGACTTGTTGATATTCCTCTGTGCACAGTATCACTTAAACCCATCAAGTTACACAATTGATCTGCAGTCAGCTGAAAATAACCCCATTAAATTTAAGCCAAACACACCAATAGGAATGTTGGAGGTGGAGAAAGTCATTTTAAAGCCAAAAGTTTTGGATAAGAAAAAACCTACACCTATAATACCAGAGGTAAGAACATCACTGTAGATTTTGATGTCTTTTGGGAAAAATACTAAATTGATTTTTCAGTCATTAACTGAAGGTTGTATTTATTTCAAATGAAATAAAAATGGACTTCCTGTTTAAATTTGATGTGAGCATGGCTATCTTGTTTGCCTAGGCCACTTTGTTTAGGATTCATTTAGTTATTGATCTTTGGATTAACTAGAATTTGAGGAATACTTTAGATTTTAGATGCTCTAAGGTGATCTCTAGGACCATATCAGAATCTGACAATTATAAATTATCTACATTTTAACTAACTTTTTCAAAAAGAGGAAGGTTTTAGAATCTTTTAATGAAACTTTATTTAAGAATTAAAATATTTTTTGGCTTCTCTGTACTTGGTAAGTGGTGGTTTTACTTATTCTAAATTGTTAATTTGAGCTATATAATGACTCAGTTTTCTGTATTATATGGATTATAAGCAGAATTTTTTTTGCTCTCAAAAATTTTTAACCATGATGATTCTAACAATTCTTCTTTGTTTACAAAATTGTTCTGTTTCTGTAAGCAGTAGGGATAGAATTTTTTGAGTTTCAAGAACTATTTTTTCATTAGGAACATCAACCATTTTAACTTCGGGAAATATATAAAAGTCTATATATTAAATTCAGTTTATTTACATATGACTTGAGTGTATATATTCTCACATTTTCTTCATATTGTTATGTAGCTTTTTATTAAAAATTTAAGAATTCCTTTACAGTATTAAAACATTTGTATTATATAAAATATTAACATTAAGAATTAATTAGGACATTGGACTATTTTCCATCTAGATATGTATGTATCTAGGTGGAAATATTTGTGCTACAGCATGGGATTATACATTGTATTATAGTTTAATGAATACATGTTAAGCTTTGAGAATCTACAAACTGTAGATTTAGCATGGTAACATGTTTCTGAATTCCATTTATATACAGGAATAAATTCAGTTACATTAAAATGATATGTTTAGAATCTTTTCAATAATTTTAATTATAACTAGATATCTAAATTGTCAAATAATAGTGACAACAGGTAATCACAATAGCTAATGTTTATTTGTTGATAATTTATGTGCCAGACCTATGCTAAGCTTTTTATATGGATTATCTCATTTATCTTATTTCCAATAGAGAAGTACAAAATTCTATATTTTAACCCAAATACCACTTTTTTCATCCAAACAACTGGCAAACCACTAGATAAATATTCTTCAGCTGAAACATAAAATAGAACATGTGCAACTCTTTATTATTATGGGTGTTTGCTCACTTATAAACATGTTAGGGAACAAAACAAAATATCAATAGTATTTTATGTTCCCTCTTGAATGTAAAACCAACTTATACCTTACAAGGGCTATGAATTTAATCTAGGTTATTTAATAAACAAATTATTTTTAAGAATATGCTTCAGGACAAAAAAAACAATTTTACACCAAAATAGAAAATTACTGTTTATTGTAAGACTATATAATTGTAGATTATCTCTTTATTATAGATATCATTGTGGAATGTTTTAGTAAATAAATTATGGTAATAACTATGGATTTATTCTGTGTTTCAGAAAACTGTGAGAGTCGTGATCAATTTTAAGAAAACGCAGAAGACAATAGTGAGAGTTAGCCCACATGCACCACTTCAAGAACTTGCCCCCATTATATGCAGCAAATGTGAGTTTGATCCACTGCATACACTGTTGTTGAAGGATTATCAATCTCAGGAGCCCCTTGATTTGACAAAATCTCTTAATGACCTGGGACTAAGAGAATTATATGCCATGGATGTCAGCAGAGGTAAGGAAGACTCTTTGTTTTATACACTTGACAGGAGGTTCATGTAAGCGCATGTATTGTGTTTGTGAATAGAGTTTCTGAAGTTCATAATGACAAGTTCATGGATCCTGTAAATAGAGGTCAATACATGTCATTGGTAATAAGAGAAAATGTAATAAAATTTAACTTGATTTCATTTTTTGAAATTAGAACAAAAACTTATTTTCTTTGTGATTCACATTTTACACTTTTTCATCAACCTATGAATAGTTTTTGGTGGGATTTAACTTAATTCTTTGTGGCTTTGAGATTTAAACAGAAAATAAAAATTTACATTTAAATTCATTGTTGTTTTAATCAAGTGTGAATTACTGTGGACTCACCATGGTTTTGCCTGAGTCTTAATTATCATTCAAATTTATAAGTTTCTGGAAAGATTTTTTTTCTAGGTTCTCCCAAAATCAACTGGCTTATAAAAAATCTAACTCCAAAACTTTTCTAAATAAAAATAACTGGCAGTGTTAACCTGTAGAAATAATTTAACGTATTAAAATTTGGAGATCTTAGGTTATGTTGTTTTCTATGCTAATAGATAAATTCAAGCTTATTTATTCAACATGTGTTTCACAGGAAATAAAAGTTTAGTGAAGGATGATTACTTACATCCCCTGTGCATGGAGCACTTCAAATTTCATCCTCAAATTGTGGATTTATATAATCCATAGACAGCTATTTCAACTCAGTGGTGTTTTATACTTGAACAAACATCATCTTTACAGTCAATTTACCCTCTTTTACCCCCTCCTTCTGTAGCCACTTCTGTTACTGCCTCCAATAAGTCATCTTTACAAGGTAAGACATATGAATCAGTAGAAAAAAATTATAACATGAAATCTCTATTTTTATTGGATAAATTAAAAATAAGCTTCTAATTTACCTGTTTTCTTAACATTACTAATGTGTACATGCTGTAAGAAAACTTTTGGCTCTCATTTCCTGAAAATTAAGAACCCCCCAACCTTTGATTTCTGAAATTAATATAATAATTACATTTCAATAACTGCTTAAAAATTAATATCATCCTAAGAATGTGAGAAACATATTTTTGACTCTCATATAAGAAAAAACGATTTTTCTGGTTTATTTATTAAGTTCAATTGGTGATAGTTTGGTGGTACCAAGAAAGGATCTCAGATTATTTACATTATAACCAGGGTATATTCATTATTGAAAATTTTTGCAGTGTTAAATTGTGTACATTTTATAATAACATGGAAAATACTTATGCTAAAATTAGCTTTTAAAGCATTTAAATGAGTTTAATACAGTATGTAAAAAAATTTTTACATGAAATTTCTGAAATGAAGTACATAAAAAATTTTAATACTGGTTACCTTTTGGTAGGGCTATGGGTAATTTTTTTCCACCTTTTCTTTATGGTGCAGAATTTTATAATGGGAATGTATTACTTTCATAGAGGGAAACTTTATTAAAAATTAGCCTATAATAATAAAGTCTGGAAGCCTTTTTCCTCCATTAAAAAAGGATAGACTCAGATAATTTATTACTATAATAATTACCACTCTACTGAAAAAAAAAACTAATAAACGTATTACAAAAAATAAGAAACTTAATAAAACAAACTTAAGAAACATTATGTGTTATTGGAATCTTCTTTCTTTACCACTTTCAATTTTCCTATAGCACAGTAAGCCTCTCAGTCCCAAGAATTAGTCTATATAAGTAATGTTGTGATTCTTTGTTATTAGTGGCTATCATAAAGACTATGCTAATCAAAGGAGCTGAAAACTGTTATGATCATAAAGCATACATTGGCTAATAATCAGGGGATAGGCATTTAAATTCTGAAACTGCATTAGCTGTCAAACTCATTTAGCAAGTTGATAGGGTGAATAGCTTTTTATCTGTCGGGATCTCACCTTCCACTTCTATAATAATAGATTGGGGGAAAAAAATGGGCTTTTTTCCAGTAGCAACATCCTAGTACTTAAACATAGCTTTCCCTTCTACCTTAGCCATTCTCCACATACACAACCCAAAGCAAATTCCATAGTCTTGTTGCCTCATTTTGGAGGTGTTTAATGCATTGGTTTGTGATATCCCTTCCAAGCCCAGAAAATATGTGGTTTATTCAGGGTAATTAAAAGTTGTGAATTTAACCTTAAGAGATTGGACTAGGAAAATTAAGAAAGCTCATTTTACAGTGTCACAATCCACAAGATCAACAGAAATGCTCTAAATGCCTCTGCCTGCTAATTTTGTCTGATATTATCAGAAGTCTTAGAACTTTGTATGCAGTTATTTAGAGTCTGTCTTCTGGAAACAGGAAACTACAGTGTTTTTGAGTTGTTTTTCTAAGTAAACTGAAGCCCTTGTGTTTCTTAGTGTTTAACTCTGACTCGTGGTGATCTCTTCCATAGAGCTGTAAGTGAAGACTTAGGTTAAGTAGTATGGAGAATGGCAAAGTGCCTAGAAATTGCTTTAAGAAATAATTTGGTTATATTGATTGCACTGTACCACCATGTGAATTTTCTATCTACTGTTCCACCTCAATTTAATTGTATGTCTACATTCAATTAGCAGAAAAGTCTATCTTAAGATGAAATAGCATTTCTAAAAAAAAAAAAAAAAAAGGAAAAGTCAAAGGTATTATACATATCTTTGAATAGATACTAGATTCTGCTTCCTTTTCTTTACATTCTCTAACTTAGAAAAAGGGCTCAGAATGATAATTTGTGATACCTACCTCACTGGATTGTTATAGGAAACAAATTAGGCATGTGAAAAATCTGTAACCGTAAAGTGCTATCCATTCATTATTAGTATTGTCAGTAAACTCATTGTACAGAGCATACTACTTAATGTTTCAAGCATCAGATTTATGAAGTTTTCATTTGAGAAATATAGTTCTCCTTTAATGTGTTATTGAGGCATATTGGATTAATATATTTATTGTCATTAACTATGTCTGCTTTCTTGGAGTGGCCCCTATTTTGTCATAATTTATTTTTAAACATCTTTTTTATTTTTTTAATTTTTTTAACGTTTATTTTGGGGGAGAGAGAGACAGAGTGTAAGTGGGGGGGGGGGGGCAGAGAGAGAGGGAGACACGGAATCTGAAGGAGACAAGGAATCTGTGTGCCCTGAGCCTGACGTGGGGCTCGAACCACTAACCATGAGATCATGCATGACCTGAGCCGAACTTGGACACTCAGCCGACTGAACCACCCAGGTGCCCCCTTAAACATATCTTTTTAAATAAAAAGACTATGCATTTAGTCCTAAGAAAGAGGTATGTATTTAAGATTTAAATGTATTTAAGACTATACATTTACCTCTAAGTCGTGGTTTAGACCATTTCAATATATAGTACTTTGTCTCAAATGTCACTGAAATTATATTGTGATTTACCATAAAATACATATGTGCTCCTTAGTAGAAATGTTTTTTAAAACTGACAGATTCCCCATTCCATGTTTTTCTCTCTCTCTCTTTTTTTTTAATTTGCAAGTCATTTGTTGAAGAAAACGGGTCTTCTGTTTTCTTGAGTTTTCCACATTCAGAATTTTGCTGATTGCATCCTCTGGTGCAATTAAACATGCGTCTTGGTCATCTCTATTTCCTGTACATTGACTATTAAACCTAGAGACTTGATCAGATTTGGGTGAGATATTTTCAGCAAGAATACTTCATAGGTGGTATTATGTACTTTCATCAGCAGCCACGTAATAGCGAGTCACATGTATGTATGTATGTTGTCTCTGCACCCAATGTGGGACTCAAACTCAGGACCACAATATCAAGAGTTGCATGCTCTACCGACTAAGCCAGACAGGTGCCCTGCAAGTTAACCATTTTTGATGTTAGCCATCAATAATCATTGCTTAAATCTTGATTAGGAGTTGGAAAATAATCATAATCTTCAAATATTCCTTTAGTTATTAATTGAGATGAGATATTTCTGAAACAGCAAATTTCCCCATATCAGCTTGTCTACCTGGGTAGAATTCATTCAGAAGAGGCATGAAAAAAAGTGTGACTCTTTTCCTTCATCAGTTTTTAACATAACAGACTGGTTCCTTAGCAGTACCCAAAGGTAAACAGTGAGGATGTTATTTTCTTCAGTATCATTATAAATGCATGGAATTAAACGTATGCAAAATGTTTCAATTTATTGAGTTATTCGTATGATGCCCAAGTTGTCCTGACTTTGGTCAGTAAAAACCATGTCAGATTTATTCCTGTACCCTTTTAAAATGACCCCCTTTGACTCTGATTTCTTTCTGTCTACTATGACTAGATATTCCAGACTAATGTTTACAATCCTTGATATCACAAAGAATCAACCATTTGTATGCAGTTGTGGTCCTCTTTTAGTGGGAAATGGTATTTAGAGACTATCTGGGCCAGGGTTCCTCAGCACTACTAGATTTGTCATTGTTTGTAGACCTTTTTAGTTGACATTAGGAAATACTTTTTGGAAAAATGGAATGTTAATATGCAATCATGAGGGTGGACATTTACCATTCTGATTAAAATGTGGTTTCTTAATTTTGGCTCTATTGACATTTGGGCCCGGATAACCCTTTGTTGTTGGGGGGCTGTCCTGTGCATTGTAGTGTGCTCAGCATCACTGGCCTCTACCCAGTAGATGCTGGTAGCACGTTCTCCTGCCCTACCTCAGTTGTGACAACTAAAATTGTCCCCAGACATTATCCAGTGTTCTTGGGGGACGGGAGTGGGGAAACTTGCCCCTTCGTTGAGAACCATCAGATTAAAGAAATAATGTTTTGAAACACTTAATAAAGTAATAATGAATCATGTTTTGGAGAATACAGTATTTCATAACTGTTTAGCTCTGAGATAAAATAAAAATTCAAACTGTATGATAACAGCTTCATATCTCATTTAATTCAAAGTGTCCATTTTACTTCTGAGATGTTGGTAATTGTGCATAGAACACAGACTCTGAGTCACAAAGAATTGAGTTTATGTCCTAGCTCTGTCATTTCTTGATTGTTGGCCCCAAGTATGTATGTTTATTTCTCTAATCTTCAGATTGCTCTGCTCTGGAATAGGAACAATAATACTAAATTTACATGTTGCTTTGAGAATTGAATAAGCAGAATGCATGGTTCATAGTCAATCATAATTAGTAGCTTTTATCACTTGATAAGCTTTTCAAGGGAAAACTTGGAGGTGAACATATACAACTCCATGTACAAAAGTAAGAGCCTTCTCTTCTATTTTAGAATCCTGCCAAATATCACAAAACCTAGACATTATGAAGGAGAAAGACAATAAAGGTTTTTTCAGCTTTTTTCAACGCAGTAAGAAAAAGCGGGAACAGGTAAAAATTTTCTTATGTAATGTTTTCTAAGATTCTTCTCATCTGTTTTTTTTAATTGCATGTGCTTTTTATCTTGAAATTACCTATAGATTTTGCCTTTTCATTCTTTGTCAGACTGCAAGTGCTCCTGCAACTCCTCTAGTAAGTAAGCATCGCCCGGCTTTTACTAGGTCCAACACCATTTCCAAACCATACATTTCAAACACCCTGCCATCGGATGCGCCCAAGAAGAGGCGGGCTCCACTGCCTCCAATGCCAGGGTCTCAGAGTGCCCCGCAGGACCTTGCTCACATCCAGGAGAGGCCAGCTTCTTGTGTAGTGAAATCCTTGAGTGTGGATGAAACAGATAAGGTGCGTAATTTTGTTTTGTTTTGTGTTTTTAGGATGGGGCAGGGGGCCATCTATTTTTCCTCTTACTTGTCCTTTTCCACCTCATCTACTAATAAGGTCACTAAGTTACTAATATGTGATAAGATGAATAACATGTTATTAGTAACATTGGCCCTGGGAAGAGATTATGTACAGTTCTGTGATGCTGTAAAGAATAAATGTGTCAATTTTAAGTAGCGTTCATATTCAAGCAAATAAATCATCCATAAACTTTAAAGTCCTGACTAACTGAGGCCCAACCAGAGGCGCTTGTTGAATGCATGTATTGGGAATGCAAATACTTATTTTTGAACTTTTTTTTTTTTTTTAAATAGCAACAAGACCTTTATGTGGCATTCGTGGGTTTGTAACTAGATGTATCTTCTTGACCTGACTCTGGGATTCTCTTGGGGAATTCCTGATACTTTTTTGGTAGATAGACACTTTATAGTTAAAAAAATAAAAATTAAAAAGTGTCTTTTTATAGAGAATATATTTCAGTTCTTTTCTATACTCTTTATGTTCAAAGCAGTGTTCTAGGTGTGTCTTTGCTTCTGTTTACTCCCACATTTTCCTGCAATATGTGGTTTTCCTGCAAACTACTTTTCATAGCTATAAAATACGTACGTTCCTTGCTTTATTCATGTGGACTGTAAATGAAGTTTTAAGCAAAGGGGATTGAACATGAGACTGTATATTTTGTTGCTTATAATCAGATGAACGATTTAAGTAACCTTGAGAGCAAATTTTATGTTGAGATATATGAGACACTGAGAAGTTTTCCTGTATCTACTTGAAGGGTTTTATTTCCCCTTGGAAGTTTAGTAAACTCAATGGTTAGGTAAATTAACACTTCCCAACCAACTAATAAACATTTCTATGCTTTCTTAACTTTAAAAATTTTAACCATAGTTTTTAATTGTAATTTATAAACTAAATGCCTTTAGAATGTAAATAGAAATCAGGGTAGAAATGAAGCAAAAAATGCTTAAATTCAGTAGCTCTTTAGAATATCATCTATTCAGCTGTCTTCTTATTTCTATAAAGATTTTCTTATCTAATGTCTGTGGTAAAAAAAAAAAATCTCACCTTACAAATCAGGAGGATAGTTATTTTTTCAAATGATAAAATCATTTGCTACAAAGTTTTGCAAAGTAACTGCTAGGTAATTGGGTGAAGTGTTACGGAAGAGGTGATTTTTGGGTTCAGGATTAACATCTGTGTGGGTGTGCCTTAGTCAGGCAAGAGGAACCGCATTCAAAGATGTGGGAATGTGAAGGCGATGGCCTGCCCGGGCATGAACAAGAAGCAGAGATTGAAACCGAGTGAGATAAGCAGAGGCAAAGTCAGTGTCCCCAAAGACTGCATTTTGTGGCTGTAACTCCTCTGCATTTCTTCATAGTAAGTCATTTAAAATGTAGCACTTTTAGGATTGTTTTAAAATTTTAATTATCATAGAACTATACTACAAGGGTGTAAATTATACTTTTGAGTAGTTGCCGATGTCTGTCTTTTTCTTTGTGTAGAAATAAATCTTAGCCCCTGCTCACAAATCTTTATTCCAAATGACCTCATCCATTCTCTTCCAGTAAACTTCCTTGTGCTTGGATCCTGAAGAGGCCTACATTGTCTTTCTAATAGTCTGCCTCTCAACATTCTAGACTGTGCTTCCAGTGGCCTCACCAAAAGCCATTTCTTTTGATTCTCACCCTCTGGTCTTTGACCAGTTGATGATCCCATGTTAAGTAATTTTTTTTTCTTTCTTTCTTTTTTTTGGTATGTTGCCTTTGGCAGACTGGACATCTTTATATAATTTTCTAATTATTTTTTCTTTTGATCTGGACATCTGGGGAGTTCTTTGATGTATTGTTCAGTATGACCCAGAATTATTTGTTTCTCCCTAGAGAAGCTGAAGAACCATTTTTTATTTATTCATTACAAAAATTCTTAACAATTATGCCGTGGTTCGGGATGTGTGTGTGTGTGTGCGTGTGTACGTGCACACACACGCACACACACACAATCATGCCTTCCTAGGCATCTCAGCATTTATTTCCTTTACTTCACCATGTTTGATGTGCTAAATCAACCCGTGGTCTTGATTTTTTCTCTTTTTCTTGGTCCTGATTCTCTTTTTATATTTCACCTCTATTTCTTACCACCACTTCCTTTACCCATTTTCTAAATTTGGAGGTACCTGAATTTATGGTCTTCACCTACATTTACCGTACTCTTTCAAAGAAAACGTGTTCTTTGTTGAATTCTCAACTGCAGTGGTTTGAATAGTGTCCCCTCAAAAGATATGTCCAAGTCAAGGATCTAGAAATAAGATCATGGTGGACTTAGTCTGGGCCCAATTCCTATGACTCGTGTTCTTATAAGAGAGGAGACACATGCACAGAGACAAAAAAGGAGAAGGTCATGCGATAATGCAGACCAATTGTTATGCTGCCATACGCCAAGGAAAGCCAGAAGCTGGAAGAGGCAAGGAAGGAGTCTCCCCTAGTACTTTCAGAGAGAGAGATGGTCCCGCCGACAGCTTGATTTCAGACTTCTGGCCTCCAGAACTGTGAAGGAATACATTTCTGTTGTGTTTAGCCCCTCAGTCGTGGTAAATTGTTACAGCAGCCCTGGGAAATGAACACATCAACTCCGTGATTCCAATCCCAGTATTTTCTTCAGTTGCAGATTGAACTCACGGTTGTTTCTTCACTCATCACTACCTGGAAATCAGCATATTGGAGATGAAGGTTGTTTTTGTTCTCCCAGATTTAAAAGCTCAGGATCATTTTTGATGTTTTGTTTTGTTTTTCCCTTTTCTTTTCACATCCAATTAGTGAGCCCTTCATTCAGTCTCCCTTCCTTATCTTTCCTTGTCCCTTTCTTTCATTCCTTCTCCTGAAGTCATGCCTTAGAAAAATTCAGGGTGCAGGGGTGCCTGGGTGACTCAGTTGGTTAAGCATCTGACTTCAGCTCAGGTCATGATCTTATGGTTCGTGGGTTCAAGCCCCATGCTGGGCTCTGTGCTGACAACTCAGAGCCTGGTGCCTGCATCAGAATATGTGTTTCTCTCTCTCTGCCCCTCCCCTGCTAATGCTGTGTCTCTGTCTTTTTTAAAAATAGTTAAACGTTAAAAAAATTTATGGAAAAAAGTGAGAGAGAGAGAGAGAAAGAAGTCCAGGGTGCAGAGTAAGGAGAAGACCAGTACTTTAACATGTCTTCTTAGTTCAGAAACTTTGATAACTGGCTGTTATTTTCTAGGCATTCAAGGCCCTCTACAAACCAATCACAATTTGGGGGAGAGGACAGTTCTACTTTTGTTTCTTTTCAGTTTTGTTGGAGTATAATCAACAGAGCAAATTACAAGATAATTTAAAGTGTACATTGTGGTGAATTGAAATACATACACATTGTGAAAGAATTCCTACCATTTAGTTAATTAACACATCCATCACCTCACATATTTTTTTTGATAAGAATGTTTAATTTCTATTCTCTTAATGAATTCTGATTATATCATACAGTATTAACCATAGTCACCATTATTTACATTAGATCTGCAGACCTTATTCTTCTAATAGCTGAAAGTTTGTCCCCTTTTACCAACCTCTCCTGATTTTTTTCTCAGTCAACCTTTTTTTACTCTCTCTTTCTGTCTTTTAGATTCCCCATATAAATGATGCCATCCATGGTTTGTCTTTCTCTCTCTTGCTTATTTCACTTAATGTAATACCCTCAGGGTCCATCTGTGTTGTTGCAAATGGCAGGCTTGCTTCTTTCCCTAATACTCCATTGTATGTATGTACTGCGTATCTATTTATCCATACATGAACACTTAGGTTGTTCCCATATTATGACCGTTGTGAATAATGCTGCAGTAAACATGAGACTGCAGGTATATTGTTGATACCATTTTCATTTCCTTTAGATACATATGCAGAAATGGGACTGCTGGATCATATGCTAGTTCTATTTTTAATTATTAAAAACATCCTCTGTACTGTTTTCCATAGTGGCTATACCATTTTACTTTTCCACCAAGAGTGCACAAGGATTCCTTTTTTTCCACATCCTTGCCAGCACAAATCTCTTCTTGATGACAGCCATTTTAGGAGAGGTGAGGTGATATTTCATTGTGGTTTTGAGTTGTGCTTCCCTGATTATAAGTGATGTTGAGCACCTTTTCATGTACCTGTTGGCCATTTGTGTATTTTCCTCAAGAAAATGTGTATTCAGTTCCCCTTCCCATTTTCAAATTGCATTGTTTATTGTTTTTGCAAACGAGTTGCATGAGTTTTTATATATTTTGGATATTAACCCCACATCAGATATTTGGTTTACAAACATTTTTCCCATTTCCATAGGTTGCCTTTTCACTGTGTTGATGGTGTCCTTTGCTGTGCAGAAATGCAGTTTTGTTTTAAACTTTAATTCTTCATCATTTCCAGTATGCTTTTAACTCTAACCGTAAGATTTGACTCATTGCTTGTGCAGAAGCCTATTTCTTATTCTTTTAGCATAGTGTTCTCTTCTTCATTCCTATTTATCCATTCAAATTATACCTGTGGTTTCACTCATTTCATAGAGAATTTTCTAAAGATTCCAGAAGGGTGATCTTACTTTCTCTGAATTTGTCTCTCCTGTGAATTTTTATTTTGTCTTTATTTATATATATGCGTAGGTTGTATATTTAAATGATACATATTTCTAAAGATAAAAAGGAGAATGGAGTGAAGATTCTCCCTTCTTACCCTGCCCTCAGCCAAATTCTTCTGCCTGGAGGCAACCACTGATAACAGTTTCTTGTGTATCCTTCCAGACATGACCTATTCATATTCAAGCCAATATTTGTGCTACACATGATTTTTTTTCTAGTCATACACTGCATGCACTGTGTTACACCTCACTTTTTAGTAGTGAATGATATATCTTGGAAATCCTTATTAATACATAACGGCCTTCCTCTTTTTAAAGGCTGCGTAGTATTCCACTGGTGGCCATAACACAATATGGGGTAAGTGCCGCATCTTCTGAAGATAAACGTTAGTGTTATATTATTGTTTAAAGTTTATAGCATTGTTAGTTTTTCCCTTTTCCTCTTCACAACAGAAGGGCAAGAATTGTGTTCCCCAGCAAAATATTGTAACATAATAGGTGTTTTAAGAGAATTAATAAGTAACCTTTAATTTGAACTTACATACAGCCAAGTGTGGTATATACAATGAGAATTACTGTCACACAGACTTTCACAAAATTTTATTATTTCATGTATACATATGGTAAATTTTCAAAAGTACTTGGATAATTTAAAAATTGCCTAAATTTACTTTTAGAGTAATTGGCCCAGTAATTCCTGGTTTCCGAACCTTGTACAGAAAAGCTGGAATTTTGGCAAGGTTGTATTGAAAGCTTAAGGACTGAGAACAAAAATTTAGTGTACTTTACATTGGGCATAAAAATAAATTGACCCCAAATTGAAATTGTATAGTCAGATGCAAATATTCGGGCAATTTAACATTTTGCTTATTTTACTGCTTATTTTAAATTGCTTTTTAGAGTTTATTTATTTATTTATTTATTTATTTATTTATTTATTTATTTTTGAGAGAGAAAGATGCAGAGAGAGAGTGTGTGCACACATGGGGGTAGGGGCAGAGGGAGAGAGAGACAGAGAGAGAGAGAGAGAGAGAGAGAGAGAGAGAGAGAATGAGAGAGAGAGAATCCCAAGCAGGCTCCATGCTGTCGGCGAAGAGCCAGATGCAGGGCTCAAACTCATGAACTGTGAGATCATGACCTGAGCTGAAATCAGGAGTCAGACGCTTAACTGACAGCCACCCACATGCCCTTTTACTGCTCATTTTAAATTTAAAATAAAAAAGTCATATTACTACAGACATTTTATATCTATTTTAATTTAGTTTTAAATTTGAAACTTTAAAAAGGCATTGTTTTTGATGATTGAAAGTAATAGCAGGCTGTGAAAAAAATACCTGGAAAAAATTATTTTCCTTTTTTTTTTAAATATAATTTATTCTCAAACTGGCTTCCATATAACACCCACCGTTCATCCCAACAAGTGCCCTCCTCAATGCCCATCACCCATTTTCCCCTCTCCCCCACCCCCCATCAACCCTCAGTTCTCAGTTTTTAAGAGTCTTTTATGGTTTGCCTCCCTCCCTCTCTGTTTGTAACTATTTTTTCCCCTTCCCTTCCCCCATGGTCTTCTGTTAAGTTTCTCAAGATCCACATATGAGTGAAAACATGTGATATCTTTCTCTGACTGACTTATTTCACTTAGCTTAATTCCTTCCAGTTCCATCCACGTTGCTGCAACTGGCAGGATTTCATTCTTTCCCATTGCCAAGTAGTATTCCATTGTATATATAAACCACATCTTCTTTATCCATTCATCAGTTGATGGACATTTAGGCTCTTTCCATAATTTGGCTATTGTTGAGAGTGCTGCTATAAACATTGGGGTACACGTGCCCCAGTGCATCAGCACTCCTGTATCCCTAGGGTAAATTCCTAGTAATGCTATTGCTGGGTCATAGGGTAGATCTATTTTTAATTTTTTGAGGAACCTCCACACTGTTTTCCAGTGTGGCTGCACCAGTTTGCATTCCCACCAACAGTGCAAGAGGGTTCCCGTTTCTCCACATCCTTGCCAGCATCTTTAGTTTCCTGATCTGTTAATTTTAGCCACTCTGACCGGTGTGAGGTGGTATCTCAGTGTGGCTTTGATTTGTACTGGAAAAAATTATTTTCAAATCCCTGAAGAATTTTGGATATATTCTTATCCTGTAATTTTTATTGTTCAGGAATCAGAATAGACCACAAGGGTGCGCTGTTTAACAGACCTATAACGTTCTCATTTTTACACATTTTTTTCCCCCAAAGCATCCTTTAATAAAGTAGAAAGAAATTATTGGAAATAGTTACCTTCTATTAGAAATAGCAAATACATACTTTTGGGAAGTGCAAGCAAATAGAACTAGAGATAAATAAGAATAATACATGACAAAGTGATTTGTAATTAACTGTTATATTCATTTTGAGCTTTCATTTCATGTTAGCCTTATTTTAAGTAGTCGATCTTATGTTTGCCTTAGGTTTATGGATAAGTCAGTCTACTTGTAGCTTGGAAAAAAATTTTCCCCTCACATCTATTTCATGCTTTTTGGCTGTCAGCATTTAATAATTTGTCTCATTTCTCTAAAGCATTTCTCAATACTGGCAAATTAAAGTATTGGATAGTGATTTTGGAGCTTAAACTGAAACTCTTCACATAAAAGGCTGTTGATTTTCTAAGCTAATTTTGGCAACTGATTGTGCAGTTTACAAAGAGGATTCAGTGAAGATCCAAGTTAGTAAAATAGTTTATCCTAACCTATTTCTTGGAACATTTTTGCAACTACAATTAGTTTATCCACATAAAGAATATATCTTAAAGAAGAGATAGTTTACTGTCATTGCTACAGTGTGTTTTTTCATGTCCCTAAATTTCTTTGTACTCTTTTTCATTTCAAACCTTGCGTCATTTTCCTTATAAAAGGTGAACATACTGTCTTCTATGGAAGTGTTCATTTGCAGAGGAAAACTACCCAATTAGAAATTTTTGAGCAGTTTTTCTCAGCTCTTTTTGGATATTTTGTGAATAAAGATTTGAAAGGCTATTTTTGCAACAACATATGTAATGGTAGCCTCCTGCTGTTGTTTACCTAAACCGTATCTCACGTATTACTGTATAAATGTGTATGGTTATTTACAATAAGATAACATGTATATAGTTATTTATATAGATTGTCATTTATTTCACACATGACAAAAGTTAGAAATGCAATGACATTTACTTAAATTGAAAATGACTTACAATTCTGTGATTGGAAGTAAGTTCAAGGGTGTCTGGGTGGCTCAGTTAAGCGTCTGACTCTTGATTTCAGCTCAGGTCATGACCTCACAGTTCATGAGTTTGAGCCCCGCATCAGGCTCTGTGCTGGTAGCATGGAGCCTGCTTAGGATTCTCTGTCCCCCTCTCTCTCTGCCCTTTTCCCTCTCACACTCTCAGTCTCTCTCAAAATAAATAAATAAACTTTAAATTTAAAACGTTCAGAAATCCAGTATCTGCACCATGTTCTCTGACCAAGTTTCTGTGGAAAGCACACTTAATAAAATCTGTGGCCAAAGGACGTCTTAATATTATTGACAAACTAGCCATTTAAAGAGTATTTTACATTTAAAGAAGGGAAAGAATAGTTGGACACCATTCGTGGACAGTCTTGGCCCACAGAAGCCACAGAAACTTTTGGAGAATTCTTTAATTTTGCACATTTGGTATGGTTTTATTACCCTTTGGAGTTAATGTAGGCACTGCAGTAAAGCAGCTTTTCCCAGGCTACCAGAATGGCACCTCATTTTCGTTAGGATATTGGCTTTTGGCTGGAAGCACAATAAAGAATTATCTTGATTGAACTGTTCATTTGGTCCCATTTTGCATTCTGGTGCAGACAAACACTCAGATATTGAGAAATGGAAATACTTTGTCATCCAGTATTATGCAACTGAAATTTAATACTGAGAGTGTTCATTTTTTAACAGATGATTTGTTTTTAAGAAATGCTTGCCATTCATCTTCTGGTCAATTTTGCCTCTTAATATTTATCATGGTTTATAAGTAGGTAAAATGATAGATTATCATATGTTTATAAAATGTGCAAGTACATATTCGGTCTTAGTGTCACTAAGTGAGGCTTTTTGTTTTTGTTTTGTTTTGTTTTTTTAATGTTTATTTATTTTTGAGAGAGAGACAGAGACAGCACGAGTGGGAGGGAACAGAGAGAGAGAGGGAGACACAGAATCCAAAGAAGGACTCAGGCTCCTAGCCTTCAGCACAGAGCCCGATGCAGGGCTCGAACTCACAAACAGTGAGATCATGACCTGAGCCAAAGTCGGACACTCAACTGACTGAGCCACCCAGGAGTCCCTTTGCTCAATGAGTTTTAATCCTAGTTGTTTTATGCAGAGTCATTAAGGTTGTTGTAACAGAGCATGTCCTTATAATCTTTAAGAAATACATCTTTTTGTTATTTTGTTCAGGTTATCATGCAACATTTGATTTTCCCCGCCACTTTCCACTTGTATTTATTATATAGAAAAAGAACCACACACACACAGTTCTACAATTGCTTAGGAACAGTGGTTGCCATGGCATTTTTAGTTTGATATACAGGATACAGCTGTCTGTATTTCCAAAAATACGACTTGTTTCATTCAGTAGAGAAATGCACCAGTGGGATATAATTGAATATGTTTCCCCTTCTAAGGCTTTCCCATATATAAATATACTTTGTCCTGGTAGTTTTAATCAGATTTTCAAAGGGTCATAATCATAATAGCAAAATTAGTGACTAATGCTTATGTAGCACTTACTAATGTTTCAGACAAGGTACCAAAACACATTACTCACTTAATGCTCTCGAAAATCCTCTGAGCCATTACTTTTTAAGTTTCTACAAGCTTACCTCTGACCCAAATGTAATTAACTGTGCTCATGATAAAGTCGTTAAAATTTAAAGAATAATACTATTCAAAGAACAATAGGTCATTTATGGAATTAGTGTGACTTTCTCTCTCTTATCTATTAGTACACAAAAGTTGTGCCCCTCTGAAGTGCATACCGAATTAATAAAATATTTAAAATAATCAGCGTCAGGAATCTTCTTTACCAGTTCTTGTTGTATGCAGCTCACTTAGACTTTCTACCACTATGATATTTGTGACCTCATGGGGAAGAAAATGCCTTTCTCTGTACCAGAGACCAGAGCAGAGAGAAGAAGGCCTCTTTTCTTGGAGCCATTGGTGGTAAAACAGCAGAGACCCTTGGATAATGCCTGCCATACAGTCATGGCTCCCTTTCTGGGATGAAGTGAGTTAATCCCAGTTTGCTCCCCTGATTACTGCTTTACCTTGGTGGGGGCCCTAAACTCACTTAATCTATACGTGTTTACTGCTCTCCTACCCAGCCCCTGCACTCCCTTCTTTGTTCTCATCACTGACCATGGAGAACCTTGATTATCACCATCCTCTGCCTTTTAACTTTATCCTGAGGTCTGCTTTCTTCTGATTCATCTTCTCTTTTTTCATCTGAGATGTATTACTGAGTTAGGCCCTTCTCTTTGGGCATTTAAGAAATGTCATTAGGAAGGGATTACCGCTAATAAGGTTTGGTTATATGATATCTCAAAGTATTATAGGGTTGATGAAATGAAAGCACAGGTTGCCTCAGGGAGAGAAATTTAAAAACCTTGCAAGGGTATAACCCAGGTTGTAAAATGTGTGTGTGTGTGTGTGTGTGTGTGTGTGTGTTCTGATCTCATTGGAGAAGGGCTAGAAAGGAAATCTTTTGTGGCAGCAGAAGCCCCAGTCTGTTTTGACAGATAGTCTTGGATCTACCAGTAGGTCTTTTATATTCTTCTTTGTTGTCATTTTTCTCATTGTCTTCTTTGTCGTCTACCTTGAAGAACAAGCCATTGAAGTTTGTGGCTTGGGCTTTTCCTCAGTACAATAAGATTTTGTGACTAAATTTACAAAAGTCTCTTCCAACTCCAGTATAATCAAATTATTCTTTTGTTGTCTTTCAAAATTGGCCTTTAACAGATGAAAGTGCTTTGTTATGTGGATTTTTGGTTTGATTAGTGTTAACCATATAGCGATGCCTAGTCCTAGTATTTCTTCTCTGAGGATTTTTGAAACCCTGAAGTACAATAACAAAATAAAACGTTGATTAACCGACATCTTTCTCCCTGAACTCCTGACTATAATACAAAGTCGACACAAGTGCTTTGGGCATCAATAAAAAGAGGTAGAGGACGCAAAGTTTTAGGAAGATATGCTCAGGTTAATGCGTTTGTTAACCAGAGGAGACAGATGTTATCATTGAATAATGCTGAGTTTAAATCTAGACCATTTTGAGAGAAATCCACTGGCAAGTTTGGCCACTCGGAATCCTCTCAAGGGATTGTAATTCTAGTAACCAAACAAGTACAAGTTACAAGTGGGCATGGTATTTAGACACCTCTAGGTGGAATCCAGCTCTAATCTCATTACTTGCTGTCATCGAATTTATTTCAGCAAATTGATGGGAACACCCGAAAAATTGGCAGAATAGATGACTGCTTACAAGGCGTGGATTTAAGAGCTCTAGGCCCTGACACTGCTGCCCTATTTCTCCTTACCCTAAATACAGTAGTCCGGTACCCACTACATCACCTCTGTTTCTTATACCCTTCGCTGATAGGATTTTTCTTAATCCAAGAAAACAGCCTAAACAGGCTAAGGCTTTCAGTGCTATCATGATTCGTGGGTTCCAGCCCCACATGGCTCTGCGCCGAAGAGTGTGGAGCACGCTTGGGATTCTCTAACTTGCTTTCTCTCTCTGCCCCTCCTCTGCCCACTCTCTCTCTTTCAAAAATAAATAAACTTAAAAAGCCTAACACATTTAATAAAACTTCATAAAGAAAGAAATAAACTGGCATATATGCCTTCAACCAATACAAATCAAAAAATGTATGCCAGTGTATAAAGGCATAAAGGTATGTGTAAAAGGTTGGACACCAAAACTTCTATGAGGTGACTTACATCTGTTGGGATTTACAGTACTTTTTCTTTTCTTCCCCCCATCAATGAATGCATTGTTTGCATCTTTTGAGATTGTGCTAATTTTGTGATCAAATCATAGTAATACTGAATTCATTGTGATTACAATTTCCCTTTACAGCTTTGCTTATTTTGCAAATTCATTTTGATACCTCATACTTCTGTATTACATATATTATATTATAATTATGCGTTTGGAAGTTTAAGAAAACTGACCTATTATCTAAGTTGTAAAATTATTTTAGAAAAAGTTCTTCCATCAAGAGTTAAGAGTTCAAGATTGACCTTCAGTTAGTTATGTAGAAGTTCAGTCATTGAGATATAATTCATAGTAAATTAAATAGTATGTCATAGCATTTGTAGAGAATGTCCAGGTTGGAGAAGGATAATGTGAATTTGTCTCTTTAGAAGGAGGAAAATAAGAGTTTTAAGACAGTTTCAAGGGATGGCTTAGGTTTTCTCCTCTAACCCTTCCCTCCCTACATGTGGAAATCATAAACAAATAAAAACCCAACAGCTTCTAATAGAAACATTTAACAATGTCCTTGAAGTTGGGCCACTGTATTTCCATCCTTTGATTCAAATTTTGTCTCATTTTTCTATTTGTACTCTTTCTTTTAAGTCTTTTATACAAAACATATTGATTTCTATGATCCACATCTTAAAATTCACCTGTGATTAGAAAGTGATCTAATCACTCGTGCTGAGCTAGTCCTCAGTAAATCTACTGAATGCCTTTCAATTCTATTTTCTTCAGCTAAATTTAGTTGCATTTTGAACCAGTAAATCCTGATCTGGGTGTGAATTCTGAGGGATTAAGTATCTGGCATAGTTTTCAGCTTGACCTTGCCACTTTCGCTAGTGTGCTCTGTTTCTCTGTGCAGTATTTTCCTTTTCACAGGCTGTAAAATTCAGTGATGTGCATTCCTGCCAGGGATGTAGTTTTCCCTAATGGCAAGCAGACTTAGGGACTCTAACTAAAGTAAATAATTGAACATCTCTAATTATTAACCAAAGCGTTTTCCCCTAGTAAGTAGAAACATCTCTGTGTTCTTGTTTTGTAAACTCTTTGGATTTAAATATAGTTTAATCTCAACCTCTTTTAAAAAATTTCAGTCCTAATTTGTCGAAAGAGAATGCATCTTGGTGCTGAAAGCTAATGACCATTCTAAACAGTTCTTCAACTTTAAGTCTTTGCATTAAATTTATGAAATATTCAAATTTACGTATTATTATATATATTCACAATACCCATCACCAAGAATTAATAAGTTGGTGTTAAGTATGGAGCTTTTATTAAATTCCTTTAAGGTAGGATAGAGTTGCCTGAGGTGACTTAGAGGAGGAATTTTTACACACAACGAATTAAACACAATGGATTTGGCTTACGCAGTGGACTAACCCCAAGTTCCTGAATGCTGGGGCTCTTGGTGTTTTAAGGTTGATTATAATGCAGACAGACTAATAGGACTCTTCACCACCATGGACACTGCAGACAAAATACAAAAATCTTAGAGTATGTACCTCCTTTTATCCATGCTTTTCACTCCAACTCAAAATTACAACTATTGTTTGCTTATTTTATTTACAGATCACATTCACATACTTTAAAATAGATAAGCTGCATGTAATATTAGCTAATATTTACGGAGCAGGTACTGTATACTAAGCACTATCCTAAGTTTTCACACATGTCACTTCACTTAAGCATCCAGCCCCTTCTGAAGTGTAGGTGCTGTTTCTTTTCCCACTTTATAGATGAGGAGACTGAAGGTTGCAGAGACACTAGATGGCCATGCTCCCCGGTTGAAGTCCTGACATGGTCTCCAAAGCTCATTTGTTTCGTAACACACTAGGCTGCCTTCCAACTCGCAAACCCTCTGGAAGCCTCTCTCCAGTTAGACACAAACTCACACTTAAAAATACCAGGTAGCTCAAGCCTAATTAATGCAAGGGTAGAAGAGATAGGAGACTATTAGGCACATGCTCCTGAAGGTCACAGGAAAACTGGGGCTTAAGAACACTGCTGGTTAGACACTGATGGCCTTCCTCACCTTTTTTCCTTCTTTTTTTGTTTTTAAAGCATTTTATTATTTTTATTTATTTTTAATGTTTCAAGTTTTTATTTAAATTCTGGGTAGTTAACGTATAGAGTAATACTAGTTTCAGCAGTAGAATTTAGTGATTCATCACTTAACATATAACACCCAGTGCTCATCACAAGTGCCCTCCTTAATGCTCATCGCCAATTTAACCCATCCCCCCACCCACTTCCCCTCCAGCAACCCTTAGTTCTCCTTATTTGAGAGTCTCTTTTATGGTTTGCCTCTCTGTCTCTCTCTTTCTTCCCCTATGTTCATCTGTTTTGTTTCTTAAATTGCACACAGGAGTGAAATCATATGGTATTTGCCTTCGCTGATTGATTTCACTTAGCATAATAGACTCTAGCTCCATCCACATTGTTGCAAATGGCAAGATTTCATTCTTTTTGATGGCTGATTAATATTCGTGTGTGTGTGTGTGTGTGTGTGTGTGTGTGTACATATATATACCACATCTTCTTTATCTATTGGTCGGTCAATGGACATTTGGGCTCTTCATATAATTTGGCTATTGTTGATAATGTTGCTGTAAACATCAGGGTGCATGTGTCCCTTTGAATCAGTATTTTGGTATCCTTTGAGTAAATACTTAGTAGTGCAACTGCTGGGTTGTAGGGTAGTTGTATTTTTAACCTTTTGAGGAAGCTCCATACTGTTTTCCAGAGTGGCTGCACCAGTTTGCATTCCCACCAACAGTGTGAGAAGGTTCCCCTTTCTCCATATCCTTGCCAACACCTGTGTGTTGTTAATTTTAGCCATTCTGACAGGCCTAAGATGGTATATCATTGTAGTTTTGATTTGTATTTCCCTGATGGTGAGTGATATTGAGCATCTTTTCAAGTGTTTGTTAGCCATCTGGATGTCTTCTTTGGAAAAATGTCTATTCATGTCTTCTGCCCATTTCTTACCTGGATTATCTGTTTTTTGGGTGTTGACTTTGATAAGTTCTTTATAGATTCTGGCCAGTAACCCTTTATCAGACATGTCATTTGCAAATATCTTGTCCCATTTTGAAGGTTGCCTTTTAATTTTGTTGATGGTTTCCTTTGCTGTGCAGAAGCTTTTTATCTTGATGGGCTCCTAGTAGTTCGTTTTTGCTTTTGTTTCCCTAGAATTTTATATGGGAATTCATGATGTGTTTATGTAAGCCCCTGTGATGGGTTAGTGAGCCTGCTTTCTACCAGGAGTCATTTTTGGGTTAGGAGCCTCTCTACTCTTATGTGCCAGCTACGTATATTCTGCCCACATCCCTCAGTACACACCACTTTTCTTGGTTTTTAGGAACACCTAGGTCTTTTCACTTAAATGCCCCTTCTTTTCTTGCATGCTTTTAGCCAAGAGAGGATCTTTACAATAAATACAGAACATCATTTCAAGGCCCGAGGTTTCTCGAACATTTTGGTCTTATTAGTGATATTTTATTTAACACAAAATAACTGCAAGTTTGATTTTTATTACCTTACCCTTCCTTCTTAGATGATTGAAATTATTTTCTATCAGTCTTAAAAAAGGGGGTGGGGGAAGCTCTTGCCTCTGTCTTAAAAGACAAGAAATATATGTTAAGCTATTTCCTTGAACACTAACGCTAATATTATTGTACCTCAGGACAAACTTATATTTCTGTCATTAATCTGTTGCTCATAATCTAAACTCACTATTCTTATTCCTTGAAAACTCCTGCCTTTGGGCCATCCTACATAATTTGTTAAATTTATATTTATGTCATAAACTTAATAAGTTTTAAGCATTAATTATAGTAAAGAATTATAGTAAAGAATCTATATGACAGAATTGGTTATGACAGGTCACGTATGTCTACCTGGTACCACTCAGTGACAATCATGCTGTCTTTCTTAATGTCTTCCTTCTTAGTCTTTGAGCCAATTGTAGCTCTAAAAATGTATGTTCTCTTATGTTCATGTTACACTTGCAAAATAGGGTAAAGGGAGTTAAGTTCTATAGGGTAAAATTACAAAATACGTGCTCTTTTAAAATGTTCATGGCTTTGCTCTTCTTTTCCCTTAATTGTCTTTATAAATACTATCAAATTTTTTTTGGTGTTTGTAAAACTAAAATCTGTATATTTGGCAATTTTAAATTCTTGGTCCATAGAAATATAACTATCCTGTACAAAACAAGTTACCTTACTTTTAGACCTTTAGGGGCATAAATGAAATATATGCATCTATTTTTATTTTATCTTTGAGTAATGGACAGGTTCCTATAAATTTGTGTATATAAATTCTTCCCTTTCTAATTTCTATACTCTCTACTTTATTACGAGCAAAATTTAAGAGCTCTAACTCCTAAACGGATACTATTATCTGAGAAATTCATGACTAATTCAAGTCGTGACTGCTTTTATCAGGTAATAAGAAAGACCAATAAATGACAGTGATTGGGAATCTGGCCTGAAGGGGAACACGGGTTTATATTCTAGACCTCATGAAAGCAATCTGTCAAAGCATGGGAAATAAGTTTTCAGCATGGAAGTAGGAGGAAAATCAAATGCTGCCCCAACTCTGTGCGCTCAGCAATTACGTATTGATCACTTACTGTGTTCTTGCTGGTAAACTTGCTCTGTGAAAGTAAGAAGGCATGCCTTAATAGGGCTTTACATAAGTAAATTCATCCAAGAAATAAAATAACATATTCTCTACTGCTTTTGATTTTTACAGCATTATTTTGAAAAGTGAAGTGCTTCATTGTTCTAGGAGAATTTTTGGCCTTTTTCCTAAAAGACCCCTCAATTTGTTAATTTTATTATAAGATAGCAAATGAAAGTTTCTGAACACAGAGATATATCTTCAATCAATAAGAAGAAAATTTTATATTCTACTCAAAATGATATTTAAATCCTGCTCATCCAGCTGTATTGTATAATCCATTTCTTTCTCAGCTCTTGATTGCCAAGGATCCTTCTCCCGATTCTTTCAAAAATCCGAATTGCACTTGAGGATCTGACCCCACATCTACTGTGGAGGGGGTAGGGGATGAGGGTTGGCCCTGAGACTTAATCAGAATTGGCTTTATTGACTGGATTAATCTGGGTTTGGGTGGCAGGCTTTAACTCTTTCCTTGCTGGATTGTGGAGAGGTCTGAAAAGTTCTGGAGGAAGGACCGGGGTATGGAGGGGAGAGGAGGTTGGTGGCTACCGCTGGTATGGAGGAATTTTAATGGTTTGACTACAGTCAGGTCAGCCAGGTGCCACCCTGTCCACTCCCTTGCTAAGAGGTGTTAACCTCAGAGGTGTGTTCCTTCAAGTGCCTGCCACTGTAGACCTAACTGTGCTCTGTCCCTGTGAGATGACCTGCCCTCCTTTTTAGTACCTAGCACAACTGACAGTGATGACAACTGACTCAAACGTCTCTTTTTCCTTTCTTCTCTGACAGGCATATTATGAAATTGCAAAATAGTAAAATTTGCTACATTTTTCTTGGTGTGTCACAAGGCATAAAGATGAAAGACATCTAATGCACTCATTCCCTTCTGTTAGGTGTACATGTATAGTCTAAAGGTTGGAGTGATTCAGGCTTTACATGCTCCAAAGGCTCTTGTTTCCAAATGGAAATGACAGTATTTCATTCATTCATTCACTCAACAAATAGGTATTGAGAGACTTCTGTGGGCCAGGCATTGTTCTCCAGATACGGCAGTGAGCAAAATAGGAAAAAAAAAAAAAAAAAATCCCTCCTCTTACACTCAACTCTAGTGGAAGCAGGCAATAAACAAGGTGAATAAGCCAACTAGGTGGGATGTTGGAGAGCTATTAAATGCTGATTATAAAGATCAAGCTGGGAAAAGGGATAAATATAGTGGGAGGAGCTCATTGAAAAGGTGGCATTTGAGAAATGACCTGAAGAAAATGAGGATGTAGCAAGACATCAAATTATCAGAAGAGCATGGCAGGCACAGGAAACAGCCAGGACAACCGCCCGAGGTAGGAACACTCCTGGCACACTTGAGGAGCAGCATGAAGGCCAGTATGGTTGCAGTGGCGTGAATCATTCCTTGGAGGTGGAGGTGGTCAGAGCACTCTAGGGGCCAGGTGGTTAGCTACCTTAGAAGTCATCACAAGGACTTTGGCCTTTCTGTGCCAGATGGGAAACCATTACTTGGTCCTGAAAAAAGTGAGCTAATCGAACTCATGTTTTAATAGGATCCTTTTGCTGGTATGTTGTGAAAGGACTGTAGGGAAACAATGGGGAAGAAGAGTCCAGTTGGAAGATTCTTGATCATAATTCAGACGATGTGGTAGCAGTCAAGCTGGATGAACCAATAGGATGGACTTAATGTGGAGTGTGAGAGAGAAGGGATGTGGATGACTCCAAAGTTACTGGACTGAACAAATGGAGGAATGACTTACTCTGTATTGAAACAGAGACTGTGAGAACAGGATTATTTTTGACAGGAGAGTGGAAGGGAGGGATTATCAGCATCTCCGTTTTTGACATGCCTTGGTGGAAATCGCCTTAGACGTTAAGTAGAGATCAGATAGAGGTCCAGGATGGAGATGTAAATTTGGAGTTAATCGGCATATGAATAATACATAAATCCAAGGGAATTGAGGAGATTACCAACAGAGTGAATGTAGAGACTGAAGAAAACACATCCAAGGCCTGAGATGAAAAAGAACCATAAAAGAAAACGGTGTTGGGATCTATGCAGAGTAGGAACGTAGTAATCTGGAATTAAGAAAAAGAGGATTTTAAGAGGGTGGTCAACTTTGTTGAATGCTGCTAACAGGTCAAATAATTGAGTTCTAAGAATTAACCACTAGTTTAGTCGTGGTGGAGGTCCTTGATGACTTTGATGGGAATAGCTTTAATGGATCGAAAGTTGGGCAATATCTGGTTGGAAGGGTTCAAGTGGGAGATGAGAAATTGGAGACAAAAAACTATGAACAACCCTTTTAAGCAGGTTAGTTGGAAAGAGTGCGATGACGTGGCAGTGTGCCAGGAGGCACCCGGCAGCCTGCTGAGGCAGGACTGACTGTCTTAGGGTCTGCTGACAGTCACATGCTGTGAATGTGAGCGTTAGCCATTAGCTGCGTATAGAGTCGGTGACCTCAAATGACCTTGCCTTGGGTAGACATAAATTTTTGAGATGTTTGTCATGAATACATTAGTACTAAAGCCAAAACAAAACATTAATCAAGGCAGCTGTTTTAATGTACAAATATCCTTCCCTTTTCAGCTCTTACTTTACATCCAATATTTTCTTTATATTTTTCTTTGGAAACTAGTTTTTAACTAGCTCATAATTGGTTGTTTGTATGCCATGTTCCCATCCCAGCCTAAGTTTCTTGAGAAGGACCATATTTTATTTTACTTTACATATCAATCTCGTAGCTCTGCTCCTGGCACATGGCAGACACTCCATAATGTTTTTGGAATGAATGACTCTCCTGTTTCTTATTGGTATGTGGTGCCTTGGATGTAAAGGTCGGTGTCTTCCTGAAGTTTGCTGTTAATTTCTAAATAGAGATTGTGTCTGGTCATTTTGTTTTCCAGAATTCCTGTGGAGCAGGCATAGTGAGGACCGGCTCGCTGCAGCTCAGTGGTACATCTGTTGGCAACTCATCTTTGAAAAGGACAAAGCGAAAAGCACCTTCCCCACCCTCCAAAATGCCCCTGCCTCTAAGTGATGAAGATAATCATGTGACTGGTAACGTTACTTTTCCCATTAACGTTACACGTGTGTTGTGTCTTGTTTAATACAGACAAGAAAGTGATATAGGTTATAAATCAGGTCTTTTCATTAAATGATAATACTTAAACGTAGGCTTTTAATTAATTTTAATAATAAATAGTCCCTGATTATTCTTACTTAACTACCTTTTTAAAAGCTGCAAGACGACAGGATAAAATGAAAAAAATTGTACAGCCCCCTGATCCTAAAATTGAGCGTGTGATCACTTGTGAATCTGTTCAGAAGGACACTCTCATCCCAGGGCTGACTACCTGTAGGAAGGGGAATCCATGGAGGTTTTAGTTGTATCAGAGCTCGATAGTGAAATGGCTTCTAACAAAGCCTCAGGGCCCTCTTTCCCTAAAGTATAGAAAAAGAATGAAGTTAACCTACTAAAGACTTGTTCCATTTGTGAGTGTGGTTATTTGTAAGGTGTGCCGCTTCTGTCCTCTAGTCCTGCAGGCGGGACGTGCAGTTCCTACAGACAGTGCTATGGAAGCCAGCTGTCCCGAGGGGCCGTCCAACCCAGGTAGGACACCTTTGCCCCACAGTCATGTGGTACTGACAAAGATCTTTCATGACAGTTGAGGAATGAATCTAGTTATAATGCTCTGCCTGTGAAAGAGATGCAGATGCTTTGACTCTATTTCCCAAATTTTATATTATGAAATGAAAACTTTTCCAGCCTGGGTTGAGTATGAAACTGGCAGAACTCAAGACTCCAGTTCTGTGATGGTACCTTAAGAGCTTGCCTTATGCAATGTCAGGTTACCCTGTACAGTGTCAGGGGTGTCAATGTCCTTCCCAAGACGAATGACATGTTTTAGTTAGGAATGTACTTTAGTGTGTTCAGAAGAAAACTTACACCAAAGTGTAAAGTACCATTCTTTACGCGACTGTTCTAGGTATGAATTCGATATACAAAGTGTCCTCATTTAGTGGTAAAAATTTGTTATCACGAAATATTTTCTGTTGTATGGTCTGATTTTGGATTTCCCAAATAAATGAAATGCCAGTAAAAATAAAATAATTTGATTGCTGTTTCCTATATTTTTAATAATAGCTATTTAGTAGCTATTATAAGAATAAATATGATAACATTTCTTAATTTTAAGACTTAAAGTTAGATACAAATGAATATGAGAGACTAATGTCTAGCCAAAAATAGATATTACTATGCTATTACTTTAGCATGGGGATAATTTTATAGGTAAGAAAATTACTCAGTATAGCCTTAATTTTTATAATTAAGATTCATAAACACTGCAAAAACCCAGGCGCACCAAATGCTCCTAAATCTTTAATCCTTAGCTGATTTTTAGGAATTTGAGATTTTGACACATCTTATATAAGAATTCTCCTGTCCTCTGTGATTAAAAATATTATCATTATATAACTAGTCGTGATTTTTCTTAAGTCCTACCCAGAAAAGTATCATTGATACTGTTTGTTCCACAAAGGAAATGTATTAAATAATTTCAAACTATATAAGTGAAATGAGAAGATTCAGAAGTATTAGAAAAAAGATGTGACTGCTGTTCAAACTTTGCTTGATATCTATTTCTCTTTCTCTTCCTTTTTTTTTTTTCTAGTTACCTCTTCTTGATTAATGCGTGGATAATTGTGAGCTAACAAATCTGATTTCTTCGAAATGCTTCTTGTTCTCTGCTTGCCTTAACTCTGTTGTCTAAGTGCCATTTCCACAGATTTTACTTCTTTGGCAGAAGCCTCCCGTGGCCCTGGGCTCCCCAGTCACGAACAGTGCACTGTGCCCAGATCGCCGGATGAAGCCTCTCTCTCGGAGTGCCCTGGAACACCCGAGGCGGCCGTAGCATCTCTGACACGTAGGTGACCAGGCCTTTCTTGCCTGGTGCTTTGTTTGATGCAGAGTAAGATGTAACCACAGAAAAATTTGGTTACTTGGTCATCCCATGTGTAAAAATGCCTCAAAGAAATAGTAGTTTCCCTTTCACTTGAAATTCCATTACAGGTTTAGAGTTTGATGTTTTCCCTGACCATATAGATGAATAATGCAAGGTGTAAGATGAATAAAATAAGTGGCTTTGGAGGATTTCAGCTTTTCTGCTATTTGGCTCTCTGCTTTTTTGGCAAAACTCTTTAAACTCTGTTGTTTCCAGTGTGTAACTGTATGAATATAAAAGTATATATGTATTTTTTTCTTTCTGGAACTACTTTTTTGTTATCTAGGCCTGGCTTATTTTCTGTAGGATTGCTTTCGATTGGGATTTTTAAAGTAAATTATTGGAATTATTTTGTTATTAGATTGCAAAAATTTATAGTCAGGTAATATTTGAATTTCATCATAAATGATTTTATTCAGTTTTTTATGAACTCAGAATGAGTCCTTATTTAAAATTATTTAAAATTAATATATTATCACCTACTGCTTATAGTAATACAAAATTGTATGGCCAGTTTGGAAAATAGTTTGGCAGGTTTCTAAAAATAAAATTTAAGTGTTGATTTTCTATATAACTCAGAAATCCCACTCCTAGGTATTTTCCCAGAAAAATGAAAACCTTTCTGCTCACAAAAACATACATGTGAATTATTATAGGATTTTTATTCATAATTGCCAAAAATGAGGAACAACCCAATGTCCCTTAACTGAGGATGGATAAACTGTGGTCAGTGCAAACATTGGTGATATCACCTACCCATTAAAAAGAATGGATAATACATGCAATGACATGGCTGAATCTAAAATGCATGTAATGTTAAAAGGGGGAAGCTAGTCTTAAATGGCTAGATGCTCTATGATTTCAGTTATATAACATTGTTTCAAGGGCAAAACTATAGGGGGATAATAGTTGTCAGGGTCTAGGGTTGGGGAAAGGGATGATCACCAAAGGGCATGGGGGATTTTGGAGATGGATGGACTTGTTCTATCTGTGTCTTGATTGTGGTGGTGGTCACTCAACTATATACCTGTATTCATTATAGAACATTTTAATTATCAAAATGAAGCATTCCCAAATGGATCCCCAAAAGCATGAATTTTACTGAAGGTAAACTGTATCTCATTTTCTAAAAGAGAAAGAAAACTATTCTGGCAGCAATGGCATTAGTGTCTGACAAAGTGAGCATTTTCTGATTGAATGAATGAATGAATTTTAAAAAAGTAGTTCACCAGAATGGATGTAATATGACTTTATTTTAGCAAAGAGAGATAATTTATTTTGCCGTTTCAGTCATTTCCAGGAAAAATATGCAAAGTACCCCAAAAGTCGCAGTGAAGTTATAAGCTTTAATAATTTTTTTAGGTTTATTTATTTGAGAGAGACAGAGACAGTGTCAGTGGGGGAGGGGCAGAGAGAGGGAGAGAGAGAGAGAATCCCAAGCAGGTCTCCGCTCTGTCAGCACAGAGACTGACTTGGGGTTCAAGTCCACAATCCATGAGATCACGACCTGAGCCGAAACCAAGAGTCAGACACTTAACCGACTGAGCCACCAGGCGCCCCTATAAGCTTTAATAATTTAAAAGTAAAATGCTACAAACTTAACAAAAATATGAAAGCTTATGAAAGCTTAGTATTTAAATTTCATTTACACATATTACATTTTGTGAATTTTAAAGAAGTTTTGAATTTTATATTTTGTTTCAGTTTTGCTTTCTTTAGCAGGAATGAAAAACTTAAGATGAAAAATATTCATATCATATAAAGCTAAGAAAAGGTAAAAAATGCAATAATTAAACTTTAAAAAGATGACTTCTGTAATTTTTAACATTTATACTTTGGAAGTTGTTGGATCTTAAAACTTCACAAAGATTTTGAACACTGTATTCTTTGAAAGTGAGTATTTTTCCATTAGAACTTATGAAGCTACAAAACAATAGTTGTGCTACAATATTGGTGGAATTTATTCATTGTTCACAGCCCTTACCCAGTCTTTTTCTATTGTGGTCCTAAAATGTGGCCTGATTCATATAATTCTGTTAACACAAAAAAAACTTGATTTATTATTTTTCAAAGCTTGGGGAAATTTGTGCTAGTCACCCAACCAACTCTGAAAGTTCTTTCAGATAATTTGAATTTTTTAAAAAGAATCACTTCCTTTCCTAAGACATTTAAGAATAGGAATACTCCTCAAGCTATTAAAAAACATACATATTTAAGCAAGCCCATATGACGCTAGCAAGTTAAAAATTTCAGAAAAATAATTTGAGAAGACTTTTGAAACACGTAATTCATTCTTTATACTTCGACTGAGACCTGTTTCTCTTTAAGGGGCCCCATATTTAAGGAAAAATTGTGTGAAATAACTTTTGATGGGCAAGAGAGAAATAGGGATAACAATCAATAATTTGCTAAATGTTACCTCAGTTAATCTAATTTGCAAAAGAACTTATTATATGCCAAGGAGCCATTTATAAAACATATTTGCATCTAAATCAGAACAGCCTTTCATTTTCTCAATACACAGTTTTCAAATTATGTAAATATACTCTTACTACACAGATATGATATGCTGTTTTACATACATAATATTTGTGCATTCGTATCATAATGACTCCTTCACAAATCATAATAAAACAAGATTTGCCAAAATATATTTTTAAAAAATTCACTTAAATTCCTTAATATTTTTTTCTGTTGAGTAATCTTTTTTTAAATTTACAACAAACTGTCATTAAAAGTCTCCATATTTGGGGCACCTGGGCGATTCAGTCGGTTAAGCGTCCAACTCCTGATTTCAGTTCGGGTCATGATCTCACAAGTTTATGAGTTTGAGCCCCACATCGGGCCCTGCGCTGACAGAGTGGCGCCTGCTTGGGACTCTCTCTCTCCCTCTTTCTGTACCTCCCCTGCTCGTGCACACTTTCTCTTTCTCTCTCAAATAAATAAACTTTAAAAAATAAAGTTTTTTAAACAGCATAAATAGCAAAATTTTTTGTTGATACACCTAGAGATAAAATTAAAGACATACATTTTAAATACTTTAAATATTCTTTTTTGTTTTTACGTTTTTTTTTCTTTTAATGTTTATTTAGTTTTGAGAGAGACAGAGCGTGAGCAGGGGAGGGGCAGAGAGAGAGGGAGACACAGAATCCGAAGCAGGCTCCAGGCTCTGAGCTGTCAGCACAGAGCCCAATGCAGGACTCGAACTCACAAACCACAAGATCATGACCTGAGCCAAAGTCGACAGCTAAACCGACTGAGCCACCAGGTGCCCCTAAATATTCTTCTAACATGTTGAAGTTTTTATTAAATTTTGTGGCTGTGCTGATCTCTGTAATCCAATGCTATGCCACCTTTCCTCCCCCTTCTATTGTGGTAAAATTAAAGTTTGTTCAGCTGCTATTATGTAAATGGAAGTGTTAAATTATATTTAAATAAGTGAAGATCCAGAACCTCGTTCTTTAGATTAAATTAACTTTCACAGCTAGTGTGGGCACCAGTTAGGATGTCTCCTCTTTTAGCCTGTTGGCCACTTGTTGGTGCTTAAGGAATAATGATAAAACACATTTTTATACACTGAGATACTAGCCATAGCTTTTGAAAAGAAACACACACACAGACACAGACACACACACACACATATTGTTATGGGACAATTTTCCAGATACAGTTAACTGGAGAAGCAGAAGGTGAAAAACATCAAGTATAGTATGCTTCCATTTATATTAGATAAACAACAAAAAAAGGAAACATGAGTGTGTATATCTGCTTGTATGCTCATTATACTTTCCAATACTATATAGGAAAAATCTGTTAAAGGAAATTGCTTCTGAGAATCAAACTGAGAGAATAATTTTCATTGTATAATACTCATTTGTATTTTCAAAATTTTTACTAAGCATCTAAGGCAGTGGCTTTTAACCCTGGTTTTGTATTAGAATCACCTCAGGAACCTTAAAGATTTTGGTTCCCTCCATCAGAGATTCTGGTTTAACAGGCGTGGAAGAGGGGGTGAACATCAGTATTTAAAAAAATTTTTTTTTAACATTTATTTATTTTTGAGACAGAGCATGAATGGGGGAGGGTCAGAGACAGAGGAAGACACAGAATCTGAAACAGACTCCAGGCTCTGAGCTGTCAGCACAGAGCATGACACAGGGCTCAAACTCACGAACCGCGAGATCATGACCTGAGTTGCAGTCGGACGCTTAACCAACTGAGCCACCCAGGCACCCCTGAAACATCAGTATTTTTAAGAGGGACTCAGAGAACCCTCCATTGTAGTGAGCACTGATAACCACTGAGTCAAATTTTTTGGTGTACTTGTAGACAATATAAAAATCTCATGTTCTTTTCATTTACATTTAGACCTATTGCATAAATGTAACAATCATTTAAATCTAAAGATACATAGATAACTTTCAGATATATAGCTTGAAGTTTGAGTTTAAATAATTTATTTTTTTCTACCATGAATAAAACCTAGCACGATAGCATATTATTTTTAGCATTGTATGTGTCTGAGATAATCTGATTATATGTTAATTTGATTATTCACCATTAGAAGAGTATTTCACTATTAGTTTTGGATGAGCATTTAAAAGAGTCCATCCAGCTAATTATGATTTTAAAAACTCCTTTCTTGCTAGGATTGCGCAGGAAGAATGAGGCAAATTAATATTTAGGATTATATCTTCATTTCTTTGTAGCTGGAATAAGCTCTGATCATAGCCTTGAAGAGATAGATGAAAAGGAAGAACTGAGTGAAGTGCCTAAAGTTGTGGCTGAAAATGTTTCTGTGAAGTCACAAGATATTCCTTTTGGATCTACTGAGATAATAAATACACTGAAAAACGATCCTAACTCCGCCCTTGGCAATGTTACTGGAGAGTCCGCACAAAACTCCAAAGAAGAAAAACAAGAAGCTAGAAACACAGATGGACAGTAAGTAGTAGTCTGTGTGCCAGAAGTGTATGGTTTGATTAATTAATACTAGTCTCTGAGTTATAGATCTGATATTTTAAATACAAATATAGTAGTCCCTTTAGTTTAGGCTCTATTTCACCACCATTATAAGAATATTTATTAATGAAGTATCTATTTGAGGTGTCTGGGTGGCTCAGTTGGTTGAGCGACCAAGTCTTGATTTCAGCTCAGGTCATGATCTCACGGTTCATGGGATAAAGCCTTGTGCTGGCAGCGTGGCGCCTGCTTGGGATTCTCTCTCTCCCTCTCTCTGCCTCTCCCCTGCTTAAACTTTTTTTCAAAAATAAGTAAGCTTTTGGGGCGCTTGGGTGGCTCAGTCAGTTAAGCATCCAACTTCAGCTCAGATCATGATCTCTTGGTTCGTGAGTTCAAGCCCCATGTCAGGCTCTGTGCTGACAGCTTGGAGCCAGGAGCCTGCTTCAGATTCCGTGTCTCCCTCTCTCTCTCTCCCTGTCACTTTTTAATTTTCAGTGAATGCTCCTCCAAGATTTTCACTGATATGTAAAACAATTCTGCATATTAGAGTGTGATGTTAAGCTACTAATATTTTCACAGTCAACTTCATGATGAAGATAGTGCACTTGCCACTTGATCCTAGGAATTGAAATCTATACGACAGTACACTTGTATTGTATTAGAAATGCCACATCATGAATAAAGATGGAATCAAGTAGGCAAAATAAACCATCTTTATCAAAGTTTTACCATAATTTGCATGGGATTGTCTCCAAATTAAACCCTTCTATGACTAAAAAATCCCAGTGAGGTCAGTCCACATCCTGATTTGCCAGAACTTGGCCTGGGCAGATGCAAGACTAAAATGATTAATTTAGTTTTCTTTTTCTTTAAAAGACAAACAGTCAATAATAACAAAAAGACACTGTTTTTAGAAAAGTGTTCATTTTTACCAAGCTTCTTAGATCCTTCTTTGTAATAGGACCTCTCTATGAAAGCTAATGGTTCATAGCAGCATTTCCTCTCAGTTGGATTTTTTTCTTTGCTATTAAATTTCTGGTATTTGGCAGGGGAAAAAAAGATGATTATTTCAGTCCATCTGTCTTTGGAAATTATTGCCTGTTTTCTCATCTGGGGTGTGTGTGTGTGTGTGTGTGTGTGTGTGTGTGTGTGTGTTTAAATAGTATCAATATATGACATACAATATCCTATTTTTCAGAGGGCCACGCATTATGGTATATAATGCAAGCAATGAAGAGAGAGTAGTGGACAGTGTAAGAAACTTGAAGTCATTGGGCTCAAACCAGGAAAATGGTGAGTTCTACAAACACTAATAGCCAACATTTTCATAGCACTTACTATGTGCCAAAGGGCCATTTTTAACACTTTATCTATATTAACTCATTTAATCTTGTGTATTAACTTATTTATGGGTCTTATTATTTTTAGTCCCACTTTACGGATGATTGAGCCACAAAAATATTATATAACTCACTTGAGTTCCCATAATTAGTAAGTGGTGGACCTTGAACTCAGACAGTATTACTTTAACATGTGCTATTAACCATTATGTGAACTACTTTTGTTGTTAAATCTTAGAGGTTGTTTAACCTAGATTTTGGATCTTAAAGATGTGTTCTCTGTGCATTTACTTGTGATCTATTTCTCTTATTTCTTTATACCAACTCCTAAGTTGAACTTGTTTTACTTCATACTCGAGTTGCTTTTACTTGGGTGAAACTTGTCTGCCTGATTTTTAAAGTTGAAACCATCTAATTCTGTATAATACTTACCAGTATTCTGTACCCCCTCAATCAAGACAGTTTCATCTCTTCATTATATTTCACTTGGTTTTATCTTTAGGGCTATGCTCATTCTTTGCAAAAATATGATTTTCCAACCTAACTTCACCCATTCAACTGTCCAAATCCTGCCACTTCACTTACTTTGTTACTTGATTACAAGCCATGTGTTTCTCTGGTCTTGACTCCTCAACCAGATTGGACAGTCTTTTGAATCAGAGAAATTCTATCCAATACTTTAAATTCCTCATGGCACCTAGTGGAATACTGAGATATTGTTAAAATACATACAGTCATTGACTTAAGATTTTTTGACTTTACGATGGTGCAAAAGTGGTACGCATCCAACGGAAACTGTACTTTGAATTCTGAAGTTCGGTATTTTCCTAGGCTAGCAATACGCTCCATGACACTCTCTCATGAGGGTGGGCCTCAGCCGCTGCAGCTCCCAGTCAGCCCCATGAGGGTAAACAACCCCTCCACCTGCAACATTCTGCCATTCACTTTCAGCACAGTATTTAATAAATTACATGACATATTCAACACTTTATTATAAAAAAGGCTCTGTGAGAGATGAGTTTGCCCAACCGTAGGCTAATGCTTTATGAGCACATTTAAAGTAGTGTAGGTTAAGCTATGATATTCAGTAGCTTAGACGTATTAAATGCATTTGACTTAATGATATTTTCAAGTTATGATGGGTTTATTGGGATGTAACTCCACCATAAGTTAAAGAAGATCTATACTTAACATTGAGTTTCGGAAAAATGATACTACACAAATATAAGATGTGAGGAGTGCACAATGGTATTTTAAGAAAATATGAAGGAGTTGGCTGATGAATTCTCATAGTCTGGTCTGTTATATTAATATACAAAACTAGATGCAGATTTTTAGAAAACATAGGGTATATATATTCATATTTGGATAAAATGTGGATTATCCCAGCATCACAAACAGATGGGTAGATATATATTGTTTTACCTATGTGGTATGTGTTGGTTAATTTTTTTTTTTTTAACATTCGTTTTTGAGAGAGACAGAGCACGAGTGGGGGAGGGGCAGGGAGAAGACGGGGAAACAGAATCCGAAGCAGGCTCTGAGCTGTCAGCACAGAGCCTGGCTCGGGGCTCAGAATCATGGACTGCGAGATCATGACCTGAGCTGAAGTCAGAGGCTTAACTAACTGAGCCACCCAGGCGCATCATGTGTTGGTTAATTTGAGTAAGTCTTTTTCCCCGTGGTCAGTACCATCCTGAGATAGAATACTGAGAAGTTCTAAAAGTATATAATTTCCCCTTCCTTTTCCTCTTGATTTAGTTTCTCACAGCATACACTATGATGGTCAGTAGAGTTTTTACTGAGAAATCATGCTGCTTCCTTGTTTTAAAAATGATCATCAAATCATTTTTGCTAAGATTTTGGCATCAAGTTAGTGCTAGGGTCACAGGTATATTTCTGTAATAATATTTTTCTGTTTGCATTTGATTTGCAATAACCTTGGTCAACTCTGGGTGGGTTCCCCCCCCCATACTTTTTTTTAATTGAATTATATAGGGGACTTTTAAAATAATTTCTATTATCCTTAAAGGATAATAGATAAGTTTTAATATTTTCTTCCCTCTTTTTCACCTACCCTGTATATTTGTTTCAGTCATCCTTTTGTCAAATGACTTGTGTTGTAGATGTTGGTATCGGTTTTGAGTAGGGAGAGGACAGGATATTACAAAATCTACCTTTAACTTCTGGCTATCATTGTAAAATGGCCTAACCAGTCATTGACATTTGGTTAGTGTCATTATTAGTATGAGGATGGATTAGCTACTGAGTTCAGCAGTGATTCTAGGTTTCAAGCCCTGTCATTGGTAATAATTGTGAGATTCTGATGAGAAATTCAGAATTAAAAAGCAGTAAAGTAGGTGCGACCCACCAAAAATGTGAAAAATAGACATTTGGAGTTCTAAAACCAATTAGTTAGGGTTTGTTATAGGGAACTGAATTTACAATATATTTTTATGTTGATTTACTTTGTTTTGGAAAATATTTCTATTGTGTAACTGGACTATACCTATACTCACTGGATAATGAGCTACAATAAGAGAGAAAGAAATACATTTACATTCATTTCCTGGTGCCAGGGAACATTTCTTACATTCTTTTGTGCTCATAGCAGTGTTGACAATAGTACTTTTCATGTAGACGTTAAAAATACTTGTGAAGTAATTAAATAAGAACCTAGGTAGAAATGTGCCTTTTCAATGATTTTTAATCAAATGTGTTTTTACTCACAAAAGCTAATAATTATTAGTCTTTGAGAAGTCACTTGTATAGACAATAAATATTCTGATAATCAGTTGCATTTTTTAGGAAGAATAAAAATGAATTCCATTTAAAAATTAGCTATTTAATATAAGAACCTTGCAACATAATAGAAAATATTACTACCATGACCAAAAAATCATGCAATTAGGTAGGGAGTAAAAATATGAAGGTATTTTTTTAAGTTTATTTATTTATTTTGAGAGAGACAGTGGGAGGGCAGGCAAGAGAGAGGGAGAGAGAGAATCCCAAGCAGGCTCTGCGCTATTAGCTCAGAGCCTGACATAGGACTCAAACCTGCAAACCACAAGATCATGACCTGATTTGAAATAAAGAGTCAGATGCTTACCTGACTGAGCCACCCAGTCCCCCAGTATATTTTTAAAAGTTGTTCTGTTGGTGGGAATGCAAACTGGTGCAGCCACTCTGGAAAACAGTGTGGAGGTTCCTCAAAAAATTAAAAATAGAACTATCCTAGGACCCAGCAATAGCACTGCTAGGAATTTACCCAAGGGATACAGGAGTGCTGATGCATAGGGTTGATGGGGGGTGGGAGGGAGGGGAAAGTGGGTGATGGGCATTGAGGAGGGCACCCACTGGGATGAGTACTGGGTGTTGTATGGAAACCAATTCGACAATAAATTTCATATAAAAAAATTTTTAAAAGTAAATAAAAGTTGTGTGTATACAGGAGTGGCTGCATGGCTCAGTCGATTAAGCGTCCAGCTCTTGGTTTCATCTCAGGTCATGATCTCACAGTTTGTAAGTTCAAGCCCCATATCAGGCTCTGTGTTGACAGTTTGGAGGCTGCTTGGAATTCTCTCTCTCTCCCTCTCCCTCTGCCCCTCTGCCCCTCTGCCCCTCTGCCCTTCCCCACCCCTCATACATAAATAAACTTAGAAAGTATACAAATTTACCTGGCAACATGATATTTTTTTTTGCATGCATATTTTTCTTTTTTAACAGAACTATTCAGAATAGCTTATGACATTTTAGGCAGTGAAATTGTTCATTATCTTATAAGTAAAAGTGAGTGATGATACAACTCTAGAGAAATACTTGACATCCTTTCACGATTTGACTCCCAAGGCTCACATTTCACTTGTGCTGTATGAACTGCTGCCCTATCTGGAAGGGGAAGCCACTAAGGATTTTGAAGATGAGGGTTAGTCGGTCATTCAGAAGCAATGATTCTTCTGGGCATTTGACTACAGGAGCCCAGTATATAAATCACTTCCCTGAGGACCAGAACACATAGCACACACCCATAAACCTGTGTTTCCTTCCAGATGCCTCATTCCAATTCTTTGCCATCATGTTGCTGGCTGGCAACTGTTGCTTGTTAACCTAGACACTGGCAAGTGATTTTTGCTTTCAGGAGATCTGAATTAGAATTAAGAGGAAAAGTAGTGCAGGGGAGAGAGAGGCTGCTTTCTCTACTGGGACTCTGACATGAGAATTTTTCTCAGAGAAAAATCAGAGCGTACGTGATTGTTTTTCTGTAGTTGAAATCACCCATATTATGACTGAAAACAAAATCTTAATCAAGGATGCCTAATTACCAAGACAGTCAACTGAGAATTTGTTTTTACTTCAACTCTTAAAGGTAATGTTACTATTGTTTGCCTTAATTAAAACTGATAACATTCACTGGGCTTGTTTCCCTTTTGATGTAAGGCGTGAAATAGAAATACACTAGGGGTTATAGAAAAGACAGAATCAAAATAGGAAAAAAAAAAGGAAAAACATCTTGGAATTTGTCAATTTCTATTGTCATTCTTAACATTAACTGAAATATGAAGTCTACCTATCAGGAGAAACGTAGCTATCTTCCATGGACTGCTTGTTCTGGGCAATATCGTCTCCTATTTGGCATGTTATATAAATGCCATATAAAATATAATACAAGTTTTTACCTTTTTACATCTGAGCAAACTGAGGCTCAAAGGGGTTAGGTCACATGCTGAGGCCACACAGACTATAGTCAGTCAAGCCGGGTTCTAGCCTCTGATTTCTATGATACCAAAGCCCATGATTTTCCTTCCTAATGCTATTACTTGATTTTGTATAATTAGCTGAAAATTACCTGTAGAATCCAAACCAACCTACTTCAGTTTGGGGGAGGCAGACATTGAAAACTTGAGTTTTTTTTCTAGTTTTTTCATACATTTCACTTGACAATATTTTTTTCCCTTAGTAGATCAAAATGAAATAATTGTCATTCCAACGGACACAGAAAAGAATATGAAAAATGGAGTGAGGATAACAGAAATCAATGTGGGAGGTGTTGCCAAAGATAACAGTGTGGACATGGGAGCTGACAGACTATCAAACTATCAGGCACATAAAACTGATACGGCTGAAAGTTGCAAGGAAAATCATCTAGCTCCATCATTAGTAGCAGGCCAAAAACTGAATCAACCCTGTGAGGAAAAGACAAAAATGCAAGATGCGGCGATTCAGACAAACCCTTCCTCTGACAGTTTTGAGGGGAATCACCAAGGTCATCATTTGTCTAATTTCAAAGTTAATGAAAGTGTGCAAACTCCAAGTAACGATAAATCAACTCAACCCTCATCTCTAAGTCCCCAAGATTCTGCTGTAGATGCCTCAAGGAAATTCAGGAGTCAGGGCCCCCTAAACGTACATTCAGAGAATCAACTCACCATAAAAGATCCAGTTTATGCACGTGGTAATGATGGCCTTTTGCCTTCTGTAGATGGGATTGATAAAAACTCAACTATTTCAAAGAATTATCCACTTTATAGACAAGACTATGATCCCAAGCCAAAACCTTCAAATGAAATCACAAGAGAGTACATACCCAAAATTGGAATGACTACTTATAAAATAGTGCCTCCCAAGACACTGGAGATACTGAAAAATTCGGAATCAGAAACCACTGGGTATAAAGATGATCACGAGATCCATACTTTAGGAAAAAAGCACACTGGTGAAAATGTGAAAGAAACTGCAATCCAAACAGAAGATCTTGTTATTTCCGACAACCCAAAGGAGCCACAGGCAGACCTTAAACTACAGCCGAGCCCAAGAACAGAGCATCAGCTCCATGGTGTGGAGAACTCACCCTGCATTGCCATGGGGAGTCCTCTGAAACCTACTCCCAGAATGACAAGGGACACTGGCACAGCTCCTTTCGTGCCAAATTTGGAAGATATAAACAATATTTTGGAGTCAAAACTTAAATCTCGGGTTTCAAATCCCCAGACCAAACCAAGTTCTTTTTTCCTACAGATGCAAAAAAGAGTTTCAGGTCACTATGTGACATCTGCAGCTGCCAAAGGTGTCCATGTGGCCCCTAACCCTACTCCGAAAGAACTAATAAAGAAAGAGGGGGAAAGGGAAGTGATACCTCCTCCAGAACAAACTCTTTCTCCTTTAAGTAAAACAACTCCATCTCCTCCACAGCCCCAGATTAAAAATGCTGATGATAACATCAGCAACCAGAAGCCTACTGAAACCCCTCCACCTCCCATAGCCCCGAGACCTGTTCCTCTTCCTGCGAATCAATTAGCTGCACTAAATCTGAAGACTTTGAAAACTTTTGGTGCACCGAGACCTTACTCGAGCTCTGCTCCCTCACCCTTTGCCCTCGCTGTAGTGAAACGGTCACAGTCTCTCAGCAAAGTGCGCACAGTGTCATGCAGTGAGGGTGCAGCTGCCCGACCTCCACCTGACACAGAAGAAGGGAAGGCTCCTTCTGTAAATAAATTTGTGGGCATCCCACAACTACTTGTGAGTGATAAGGTAATGTGACCTTTTTAAAAATCAGAGGTTCTTTTTTCTTTTTTTTAATTTTTTTTTTCAACGTTTATTTATTTTTGGGACAGAGAGAGACAGAGCATGAACGGGGGAGGGGCAGAGAGAGAGGGAGACACAGAATCGGAAACAGGCTCCAGGCTCTGAGCCATCAGCCCAGAGCCCGACGCGGGGCTCGAACTCACGGACCGCGAGATCGTGACCTGGCTGAAGTCGGACGCTTAACCGACTGTGCCACCCAGGCGCCCCTAAAAATCAGAGGTTCTTATACAACGTGGTTTAAATGGGGGTTAACAAGCATGTTGTATATTTGTGTGTTACTTAACTCTGAATTCATATTAATCCAATGGCAAGCTACCATAGGGAATAAAGAGTAAAAATACATAACATCTGATTATTTACTCTCAGAATTATTATAATTCGTATAACTTGATTGGGTATTACTATACGGTCATTAAATGATTGTATCATTAGGAAATATTTTAATTTATTTTTTAAATTTTTTATTAAAATTTGTTTTACTGTTTATTTGTGAGAGAGAGAGAGAGACAGAGAACACAAGTGGGGGAGGGGCAGAGAGAGGAGACACAGAATCCGATGCAGGCTCCAGGCTCTTAGTTGTCAGCACAGAGCCCAACGCGGGGCTTGAACTCACAAACCATGAGATCATGATGATCTGAGCGATCTTAGCCGAAGTCAGATGCTTAACCAACTGAGCAACCCAGGTGCCCCTATTTTAATTTAAATTTTCTTTGCCATACATTTGTATATTGTACTAGTTTATAGTTCTGATTCTATTTTCCTGTGTTTTGCTTATCTCAAGTTGTTTATTACTTTTCTGGATGTTGTGGTTTATTTTCTACTCTACTTCTACATAATAGCAAAATAGTTTTAATTATATAGAAACATAAGCAGTAAAGACTAGTTAATATAACCAGATACTTCTCAACTATACATTTTCTATCACATATATTCAACCTTAGTTACCAAACATTGACACATATAAATAATTTAAATTGAAACCAGAATTTTCAATCTCAAAATGTAATTTTCTTAATTTCACATTTTTGTTAATTCAGTGTTAACTTTTCCAGTTATATGTATGTTGACTAAAATATCATTTAACCATTATCTAACCTTAATAATTTACATAAAAGGGCATTTATTTACTTAGTGTTTGGTCAACTAAGTGTTATAATTTGCTAGATTCAAATAATATAGTCAAAGGAAAGGATGAAATTTATAGTATGAATTATGATAATCCCCATGCAATTTTTAAAAAATATTTTGTGTACTTTTACCCTGATACTGTTTAAAGAATACTTTCAGATTTGTGTGACAGTTCCAGAAGTATTTTATATTACTTTTTCAAACATTCGTAGAGTAACAGAACATTAACCATATTGCCAAGTAAAGATTTTTCCATAATTTCAAAGCAGTATTCATCTTGAAGACTATTTCTTCATGTATTTTACATTTATGTTTCTTATCTTTGATATAATGTCAGGAAGAGATGTATGATGTAGAGATTAATTCTCTACTTGGGAACAAAGCCTGCGTTTCTTCCTGGAATGGAATACCATTCCTAAACAACAGAGCTTGATTTAGATAATACAGTTTTTGAGTCATTGCCTAAGCTCTGTTTAGCTCATCTTTTGTAAAGATATTTGGCAGTTTAAAAAAGACATTTTTAAGATTATTTGATAATAGTTCCCAGTTAAATTGGTTATTAAATATTCTTGCCTAAGAAGTTTAATTAAATTTTGATTCTTAAATTTGGAAATTCCTAATGTTTTTTAGTCCATGGGCAAAATAAAGAAAACACGGTCATCACTTAGCCCCTGTGACTTCCATTAACACAAAATAAGCTATTACATGTAGCATGGTCCTTAATATTCTTTTATTAGAAGCTATGTTAGATTCAACCAATATAAAATTGTCAATTTGTCCATTCTGTTCTGTCAAAAATGATAATTTAAAAACCTAATATTTTGTAACTTTAAAAATGTGTTATTTTTTTAGCCTATGGAATTTTTTTTTTCTTATTATTTGGCTCTTCTGGCCAACTCCATTGGCAAAAATCGGCATTATTTGACCTAGGGACAGTAAAATTACTAGTGTATTCGTAAAACAAAGAGAGGTACCACTTTTCTTCCTTAGCCTCATAAGTTGAAGAGAAGGGAAGGTAATACCCTCATCTTCCAACTGAGCTCGGGCAGCAGAGATAACTCACTGGGGAAGGAAACAGAACGATGTCTAAAACACCAGTGTGGCAAATAGTGATTCTTTAAAAATATACTGATGATGAATTTTTTTTCATGGCCCACTGTTCAGTTGGTATTCATATAAATATTTTGCACTTATTTTTATAGGGAAATAACTCTGCACATAATGAACAGAATTCCCAAATAGCATCTCCAACTGACTGCCCATCATTCATTCTTAAGAGACAAAGTTCTTTAACATTCCAAAGCTCTGACCCAGAACAGATCCGACAGAGTTTGCTCACTGCAATCCGTTCTGGAGAGGCTGCTGCCAAATTGAAAAGGGTAAGTTTTCTTTATCAGATGGGTGACAGTGGGTTTATTTTCAACATTGTCAAACTAATACTTAGGGGAAATTGTTTTCTGGCTCTTGCATCTGAATAGGGAGGATGCCAGAAGTTGCTCTTTGATGTCAAGGGTCATTTTTGAAGTATAAGCTGAAAGAGTCCAGAGTCTTACACATACTTAAAAATATGTCCGGTCTATTTTCCACAACATGGGCCAGGTGCAGAACATGGGGTTTGCTCATTATTATATAACTATATATAGAAAGTACCCTGGACTCTTATTTTAATAAATTGTATTAGCATAGCAAGAAAAATTCTTTCAGAAAGAAAATCCCTCCGTATTCCAGAAAAGCCTCACTAGCAATAGGAACGTGCAAGTTTTCAGTCCTGGCTCCCACGATGGTCAAAGTCAACTACCATATGTGGGAGAATGAGGGGGCGGGGGGGCAGGTGGCTTTATAGGTTAAAAAATGTAGGGAAAATCTAGGGAATTTAGATGACACCGAAGGCAGAAAGTCTAGTCTAATAAGGCCCTGCCAAAGTGGCCAGCTCCTCCTTACGGAGATGTAGGAGAACTTCAGGAAGGGAGGTATGCTTCTTTTGGGGAGCAAATGCCAAAAAAATGTCACAGGGAATTATTTAGAGGTGAGTTTCCTCCCTCTGTTGCTTTCATCCACTCAAAGAAGTCCTACGTGGTGAAGCCTGGAGCCTGGCATCAAAACTTGGACTTCCCAGAGGCTGTAGTCTCCCTAAATGTCTTTCTTGTTCTCCCCTTAGTTGTCTTGGTTGCAAGTTCCTCAACACTCAAGACAAGAAAAGTACTCATTATTCTCCTGACTCCCTAGGCATTTCGTTTTGTGAATTCCTTCTCTAATCATTTTAGAAGAGTAAGAGACTTGTTGAGCAAAGCACTGAGCTCAACAGAAATAAAATCTGCGAAGGGACGGGAATGCTGCAAGGAGAGAAGGAAAAGGGGAGGGCATCTCGGGCACATCTCCAAGGCCAGCCCTGTCTGCGCTCACCATTTTCCTCAGTGTGTTTCAGTGGAGCCATGAGTGACGGCTGTTTTCATGGAGGGCTTGGCGCTCCCATCTGGGCAAACAAGGAGACAGGGCAAAATATTGCCTGCTGTCAGGAGTGGAGGAAACACGAAGGAATAATTCAGGAGATTAGGTTTGAATTTTGTCAAGTATTTGCAGAATCTGAATTCAGGTGCCAGGCAGAAAAAAAAAAAAAAAAGTTGGTGGTTTTGAGTACTGAAACTGGTATTTCACAGGTCACGACATTTATATTTTTGTGAGGAAATATGCCCACGCAAATAAACTGTACATCTTCACTTAAGAAAATAGTTCTCTTTCTAATCTTGTAAATTAAGGTTCAGTTTCAAGTCAGTCACTTCTGATCTAAAGCTTTCTCAATTCTGGGCGCCTGGGTGACTCAGTTGGTAAGGCATCCGACTTCAGCTCAGGTCATGATCTTGTGGTTTGTTAGTTTGAGCCCCACGTAGGACCCTGTGTTGAGAGCTCTGGAGACTGCTTCCAATTCTTTGTCTCCCTTTCTCTCTGTCCCTCCCCTGCTCATGTGCACGCGTGTGGTCCCTCGCTCTCTCGCTCTCTCAAAAAGAAATAAGCGTTAAAAAAATGTAAAGCTTTCTCAGTTCAACAAACTTGATAAGCATTTTTTAAGCACAAAAGTACTAAACATTGTCCTAGATGCCAGGGATACAAAAATGAATGAAACGAAGCCTCTGCCTTCTGGGTGTTCACAGCCTGGGACTGAGAAGCAGTGGCACATCAGGTCCACAGGAGAACCAAGTAGCTAGACAGAACATAACTGCAGTGCCTTTTCCCAAGTCCGTGGATAATAGTAATCAGTTCCAATGGACTAATTGCAGAAAAGAGTGCATTAAGTTGGGAATGTCTTTTAGGCCAACAGAACTGTACAGGCAAGCAGCTGTGTGCTTGGTGATACGGGCTCTAAATTGGCAGTCTCTTCACTTATAAAACTCTCCTTGCTTCCAGAATGAGCTGGATGTGAATCAGCATAGAAAGCAGGCTCTAAATGATGATCCTATAATTGTATCCTGTTTATAAGTCATTACTTGAGGTTCCATCAAGTCTAAATTTTATCTCTCTCAGTAGATTATCAATAGCCCTGAGTCTTTGTAGTGCCAGTTCCTGAATTTTGTTTAATGAAAATTCCTTACATAATCAATTTTTTTTTTGCACTAAAAATGAACACAGGGTCTAGTAAAGGTCACAGAACTGACACACTATGATCAGTATTTTCACTTCTAATTATACCCTAAAAAGGTGTGTGTTGTGTACCAGGACACATTTATAAGAATATTCATGAAATATTGTTTGTAATAGCTCTAAGTAAATATAACATTAATATCCAAAAACAGAATAAATAATATATTCAAAGAATGGATTATCAAACAGCAGTAAGTTGGGCAAAGTATACCTAAACACAACAGGGTAAAGACCTATAAAAATATCTATGTGTAAAGTTTGACGGCATGCAAAACTAAATTATATTATTTAACGATGCATGCGTAGGTGGCAATTATTTTTAAAAGCAAGGAAGTAATTATAAAAATCATGATAGGGTTACTTCCACAGGGAGAGAAAAGGCTTTGCTGGGATTTGTAGGAGAAGGACAGGCAACACAATTTAAGAGGAAACTAAAAAACTAAGTAATCGAGATAAATGTTATCTTAATGCAAGATTTTTTAAACGTCTAAATGAAAGCAAAAACCTGTGATAAAGAAAATGTCAACATTTTAAATAAAGACAAGATCAGTAGGGAGCTGGAGCTATTCTCTTGGCCTGAGTGGTGGATTATATATACGTTTGTGTTTGTTTCCATCAGGTTGTTTATTTAAGTTCAGTGCACTCTCCTGTACATGTATTGTATTTCAAAAAATATATTGCAAAAGGAAGTAAAAATGGACACCAAAAGGCTCTGATTCCTTGTGATCTTTGCTTAAGTCCCATATTTCTATCCTGTACTGAACATTTCTCCTGGTTTGTTTTAAATTCTAACATTTCTTTTATAGAACAACAGTTATAGTGCCAAATAAAATCTTCAGTGATTTTGACAGTGGGCTTAGATTGTTCATCAGAAAATTGGCTCCAGGTTTGCCTATATTTTGGCACCCAAATGTTCAGTTTAACTCCAGGTACCAACCTGCCTTATGGCTCTGGTTCATACCCGAATAATTAACCTTCATTATAATAATTGGTTCACATTAGAACAATTATCTAGTTGATTGCTCTAGTGTAAATGTAGTCATGAACATGCCATGGTTTTTTTTTCATATTAAGATTTTTTTCCACACCTTACCCCTCTTTGACCCCCATGTAGTCACAGAATTGTCTTGTCTTCCTAGTTTTAATAAATCTAGGTTACTGTTTTATAAAATGTATTTGGCATAAAGATTTATATGTGAATCAGCAGATTGTTTTCAGAGAATATGAGATTAAGTAAACTATGATCATTTACTTGTGTTGATACAAGAACTTTCTGGCTACTTTTGGTTCCTGTTGATGCTTCAGTTACTAAAGGTCATTACACTATTACAAGTAGAATATACGTTTATGAAAATAAAGTGACAAATGGTATTTAGTAGTTGATATTAACCATTTCCTCAGAATGTAAAATTTATCTTTGGCTCCATAAAAACCTGGAAGGAAGAAAGAAACCAGATAAGTCACCCAGAACTTATGGGATAAGTCGCCCAGAACTTACTGGCATTTTTATTTGTTTAATTGGTCTGCTTTTTACTCATACTTCCTTGTTTGGAATTTGTACAATCCGAGGGCTTCAGGTTGGCAGTTCTTTCCATATATATTAATAAATGACAGTTTTATAGCAAATGTTCCTTACAAGAATAAGAAAACTACAAGAATATTCCTGATATTCTTTAAACTTAAAGTTGAGACAGTCAAATAGTAGATGCTCATATTAGTAAATTCTTTAATGCTCATATTAGTAAATTCTTTAATGTTTAAAATTTTTTAATTTTAAAAAAAATCTTTATCGTAGGTGTCATATGTTCATTATTCAAAAAATTCAAGCAACACTCTTTTACTTTATAAATGTTTATAAAAAGTTATTGTATTCCATTCAAGAAATATTCATTGATCTATACCGTGCCAGGCACTAAAATAAACATGCGTATAATGTGGCATTAAAATAGTCAAGGTTTCTGACCACACAGAATTTATAGACTAGTCTATAATAATGTCTTTTCATGCTTGAAAGTTTAGTATACAAATTTTTAAATATCAAATGAAATACCGTTTCCCCCTAAAGTAATTGCTCGTGATAGATTAAAGTGAAACCTTCCAGACCACTTTTGTAGTATATAAACATATTTAATTTTTCTGTACAAAAATAAACTCCTCTGTAAACCATTCATAAATATCTCTTTGATGTTTTCCATCTTATTACCCATACACACTATTCTTTTACAGACTAGGGAGTATTTGACTATATGAATGAACCATAGTTTATTTGCTCCTTGTTGGTGTACATTTCACTAGATTCTAGTTTCTCCACTCTATAAATGGTGCTACAGTAAACATCTTTTATTTGTATTAGGGTCATTGGTATGTTTTTTAAATGCTTAAAATTTGTCTCTTTTTCTTACAAAGAATTATGACCACTGCAAATTTGGCAATAATTACAAAAAAATAATCCCTACACACTGAAACTTTTCGTGCCAAAGTTACATAATGAAAGGTCATTACCTGTTTGTTGGCTATATTTGGAAAGGAACCCCACGTGAATACTAAACAAGGTGCAGGAGTTTTCCTTCCCCTGGTGGCAACTTTTCTTTTAGCTGTTTTAGTGTCAACCACTCTACTCCATCCTGGATTCATAGTGAAGAAAGTTGATTCGTTTCGATTACCAATCTTTGTTTTAGTAAAAGGCCATGAATGAAGCACTAGGAAATCAAATCCAAACTGAATTTGCCCATTTTATTTTCCCTTTCAGGAACTTACTCTGATGCAAGGCAGAATCTGTGGCCTTTTGTACTCCAGTTCTCTTGTGATAATGTTTGGTTAAGAATCTATTCAAATTATAACTAGACATTAACCATTTTTTAAAAGTATTGTCATATTTTATGTATAATATTTCAAAATATTATACCTATTTACTATCCAGAATCCAGATGATTTTTTAAAACATTCTTCTAAATGTTAGAATTTCAAGCTATTTAGGAAATTCTTAGTGTATTTCATTCACTTACCATTTGTAAATAGGAGACTTTGCCATAGAATCTTGGAATTTCGGAGTTTATTTATTGGGAGGAAGAAAACTACTTTTCATTCTGCAATTGTTTTGACATAACACTCTTAGATTTGACTTTTTTAGCCCTTCAAATGACAGCATTTTAAAAACCAAAGCTGTATTTTCTTATAAACAAGGAGTACCTGGGGAGGGGAACGTCAAGTTAATATATACCATCAATACAAAAATTCTTTGTTTTGTGGAATTCACTTTATTTTTCTACATTTTCCAAGGCAGCTTTGAGGAGCCAGAATTAACCTAGCAAAAAATGCTCTTCAACAGCTTGGCCTGCAGTCTGTTTGTGCTCTTGTCCTTTGAGTTGATTTGGTAATTTTGTGAAGGCTAAGATGTGTTAATGGATTATTTAACTTGTTTGTTGTGGAAATAACAACTCTCTCATTTTTAATTTTATGGTAGAGTGAACATTTATTCTTAATCATTTGTGATTTATTGAATACGGAACACTAAATATTATCGCTTACAATTATACAGAAGTTCAAAAGTGGTAATTGTTGAAAACTAAAAATTAGATAGCTGTGCCATTTTCACTTGATGGGTGCAAACTGTGCTTCTTTCTTTCTCTTAGGTTACTGTTCCATCAAATACAATATCTGTGAATGGAAGGTCAAGACTCAGCCATTCCATGTCCCCTGATGCCCAGGATGGCCATTAAATGTGCCCTGTCACAATGCACTTCACCACCTCTGTTTCACAGAACAATGTCATGCTGATGGAGAATGTTGGCCAATGTATATCCAGATGTACACTAATATATTGTCTATTAAAATGTAAGAATTTGTGCTGTGGCTTTTAATGCCAAAAGAAGAATTACAGAATTTATAAGTTATAATATTTTGGGCCTTTTTTTTTTTTTTTTTTTTGCCTTAAAAGCTGACTATGCTGCTTTAGAACTTTAAGACAAGGTGTTAATGACTTTCATTTTTCTCAAATGAGACTTCGTCACCTTTTGTGGATTTCACTTACTGACACATTCTCTACAATGGTGACTTAGACAAAAGAATAAATTAAGATTCATAGACTTGTATTTGTGTGACACATAAAAAGGTAGGCAAATGTAGATCTGACATTTGCTGCCTCAATGTTACAGTTTAATTGGAATTGTTTATAAGTTATATTAAAGTGTATTTTGGCTGAAAGTATGATCTAGAGATCTAAGAATATCAAATAAGTATATTTGGTTCGACAGTTCATTTAAATGATGAATCACTTAGTGTGCAAGCCTTATCTTGTGTGTTCTTTATGTAATTACAAAATCAATGTCAAATTTATGGGAAGCTTATAATATTTTAATATTTTATTAACATGGAACATTTGTTTTTTTAATCTTTAGAACTTAAATTGCACAAGGAACATTTTAAATATTTTTTTTGTATATAATCATGACATTGTTGTCACACAGATATTATATATTTTATGTGCCAGAAGCCTTAGAAATCTTATGAAAATGTTGGTCTATATTGACAGTTATTTCACATTTGATATGTAGTGAGGAATAGGGGTTAGTATATGTCCATATTGGAGAACTTCAAAGACTACTTGGAGGTTCCAGAAATCTTTGTTTTAATTAAAATAAAATGATAAAGTCATTATGTAGTTCAGATGCTAATATTCTAAATAATATATATATATACATTAAAGCTAAAACTATTAAGCCAAACAATGCCTAATTTGTTGGCTTATAACTGTATTGGGGTCTAGAGCTCATTCACGTTCTAGTCCTACTTTAAGAATCTAATTGCTCATTTATTCTCAAAGCTTTGTCAAACACGTTGATGTTAAGTTGGTTTTCACTAAATTAGCTCTTGGGATGTCTGCCTCTTTGGACGATATGTTGATTTTTTCAATGTTTAATAAAAGCAAGTTATATGTTTGGTTTGTGTCAACCAGCATATTTATGAATTTCACCTGACAACCATATCTTTATCAGCCAGTAAACAAGTCATAGTAAAACCTATCATTCATCAGGGCTCTCTAGTGTACATGTGAGCCCATACAAACTCCAAAGTGCACAATCTAAGCATCTAACATGCTTAGACTAGTTCCTGATACATGGCAGATACACATTAAATGTTAAATGTTACTGTTATTTCCTTAAATCAGACTTGAAGAGACCCTAATATATGGAAACTTATGTTATTATAAACCAGTAGGGAAAGGAGTGACTTTTTAAAAAATTGTTTGATTATCCACTTGGAAAAAAATTAATTTGGATCCCTACTTCAAATCCTAAACAAGTATATTTGAGTTGGATTAAAGATGACTTTTAAAACTAATATTTTAAAACTTAAGTGAATATATTCAACATTTTTTCAGACCTTAGCATGGGAAAAGTTATTTAAATAAGACACAAAGGGACATTCGTAAAAGATGTAAATTTAAATATATTAAAATTTAAGGCACATGCACATTAAGTACTATAAAAGTGAAAACATAAGCCACAAGAATGTTAATATATATATATTATATATATAATATATATGTTATAAAAATTCCTAAATCTCATGAAATACTACAATAGAAATATGCACATGCTGCAAAAACAAAAATATTTCTAAATTTTTTTAATGTTTATTTTTGAGAGAGAGAGAGAGAGGCAGAGTGAGAGCGGGGGAAGGACAGAGAGAGACAGAGACACAGAATCCGAAGCAGGCTTCAGCCTCTGAGCTGTCAGCATAAAGCCCAACGCGGGGCTTGAACTCACGCGCTGTGAGATCGTGACCTGAGCCAAAGTTGGACACTTCACCGAATGAGCCACACAGGTGCCCCCACGAAAGGTAGATTTCTTAAAAGAGTGAATCTGAAAGGCCAGAAACATATGGGAAAAATACTGTTCACTACTCAAGGAAGTTTTAGTTAAAAACATAAGGATGTACTATATCACACCCATCAAATTAGCAACAATGTAAGTTTCAAAATAGCAAGTGTTGTCAAGGACAGCAAAGCAGTGGAACTCTCGCTGTTGGTGGGAAAATACACTGGCACAACCATCAAATTTACCATAGCGAATAAAGACTTATTACCATGTTACCTTTAAAAAGTACTTATGCATGTGCATAAGGAGACATGAACAAAAATGGTCATGGCAGCCTTGCGTATAACAGCTGAGGGGAGTCCCAACTGGCACTCAACATTGATCATACATTCATATGATAGCCTTCTGTACAACAGTCAAAATGTGCAAACCAGAGTTATGCATGTCAACATGGATGCTGCTCAAAAATGAGCAAGAAAAGCAGGTTGTGGAGCACTGCATGTTTTCTGATACGAGTTATATGCAAAATGATAACCGTATATTACAGCTGTATGCATAGAAAAAAATACACAGTTTTGCTGGTCGGTACCAAGAAATGAGTGCTGGGTTGGGGAGATTTACAGGTGTCATCAATTGTGTTTGTAGTATTTTATTTTATAAACTGCAGTTTGAAAACAAGTACATTTGACCCTTGAATAACATGGGGATTCGGAGAGCCAATCCCCCACACAGTCGAAAATCCACATGTAACTCTGGGCTCCCTCAAATCTTCATAGCCTGCTGTTGACTGGAAGCCTCACTGATAACATAAACAGTTGATTAACACATATTTTGTATGTTAGATGTATTATATACTGTAATTTTACAATAAAGCCAAAGAAAAGAAAATGTTACCAAGAAAAGCGTAAGGAAGAGAATACGTTTACAGTACTATACTGATAAAAATCCACATAAGAGTGGGCCCAAGCAATTCAAACCCATTTGTCAAGGGTCAACTGTACTTTTATGACTCCAGATTTTAGCATACTTGAAGAAGTTCATAATTAAAATATTTGTTAAAGATCACATAGTACTTAAGGGGCTATATGTATGAACCATTAATACACTTACATTCTGAAAAGACGGCATTATCCACACCGTTTCAGGAGAAAAACATGCTCACCTCTCTACTTGATTGGGAAAGAAATTTGAGACAGGTAGTTTTCGCCAGCCATATCCTCAAGTAATAGCAGAAGTAAGAAACAGAAGCCAATTTGAAACCAATTTTCTAGTTTCATATTTAATGTTGGGCACCTAGGCATTTTGCTTTTGCTTTCCCCAATCAGGCTATTTCTTTATACTATGTATTTTTAAATTATCCACATTCTACATAAATCATAGGATACAAAATGAAATACTCTCTTCTCTGCTCCAGCATCCCACTCCCCTCTCCAGAGATAACCACTGTTAATGTTTTGATATAAATCCCTCTATAGACACATTTGCATCCAATACGTTTATACCCAATACAGATGGGTGTATTTATACCCGATACATATATTTATATCAAATACATTCATGCTTTTGTTTTTGTTTTTGTTTTTTTGTTTTTTTCTTGTCATTACTGTTTTCAGCATTAAAAAGGCCCTGTAATACCATTTAGCAAGTTCCCTTTTACATCAGCAGAGTTCTGGAAGAAATGTTTGCACACAGAGACTTACCCTATCATATTTCAGTTCACATTTCTCGTATTGACTTGTTTCTTGCTGTGGTACACAGTTCTACCGAAAGTCAAGATACCTAGGCTCAGATCACGCATCTGCCACTTCCAAGTTATGGGATCTTGGGCAAATTATTTTCTCTGTGCCTCATTTTAACCTCTGAAAAACTGCATTAACAAAATACCTTCCTCATGAGATTGTAAGGAATAAATGAATTTTAGAAGAGTTTGGCACACAATTTATTTTTTAAAGCTATTTATTTTTAGTACTATTAGTGAACAGGTATTATTTATCTAATCTCTTCCCCATCCTTCTGAAGGGTGACCCTCCCTCCCATTTTAAGGCCCTATCTAGCCTTGACCACCAGGTATTGGCAACAGGACCCGTACTCTGCCACCTGATCCAAGTCCTTAAATGACACCAGGCTTTTTTCTTGAGACCTGAAGTTTGAAACCAAAAGAGTTCCAACTGACGCAATTATGTGTCTTGTGCCAGTTCATCTCCTACCCACTACCAGTAGGGACAATAAATGTAAAAAGAGCTGAGAATCAGACTCATCACTTTTACTATCTATGGATTCTGATAAAGAAAAACCTTGCAATTAGAGGTCACAATGAAGATTTCTATGGGCAGAATGTTTTCTTCTTCAGTCACTGTTGATGTAAAAATAGCTCATTTATTTGGCACTTTAGTTATACATAATTTTTATATTATTGACCTACATATGGAACAAAACAGTACACAAAGACACTGCTACTTTGCAAAGATCAGACAAGTGGCAGATTCCCACCTCTAGTTTTCAGTGTGCACTTTCTGATTGCCAAACTTTGCAAACCATGAAGAAAATGTGCTAGGCTTTAGGGGACACCAACATAGTAATCTACTTCTTCTGGATCTTTAGTTGGTCTTCCTTTTCAGTGTCACCACTTTCTTATAAGGTTTCATTTTTAACACCTCAGACTCTTCACATGGATGGGTATATTTTGTTTATGGCAAGTATAATGCCACCATGTGCTCCCTCCAAAGAACTTTTCTGACAGGTATTTTGAGAGAAATTGTGAAACACTCCAGTAATTTGTGTGGAACTGTTGGCATTTCTGCTTCACAAACTGGAGAAATTTATTTGGAAGTCTTGCAAATTTCTCCTCTTGGAGAAAGAAAAGTGCTACAATTCCAAACTTAGAGTTTTCAAAACAAGCAATTTCTTTACTTTCCAATTTATTCTTATGTTCCTACCGACCCTTGTTCCTCGTGGTAGACCATCATGGTGGCCCCAATTCTTTATCTCACCTGCATCCACACCTTTTGCTGTTTGCGCTTTCTCTCACTAAAGAGACAAAGCCATTTCCCTGCCCTTAGAAGTAGGTTCTGTGACTAATCCAATGAGGTGAAAATGACTGCACCAGTTCAGATTTCTGCATGCGTTTGCGTGTTTCTCCCTGTGCGTGTAAAGTCGCTCTGAGAAAGCCATCTCTGAGCTTGCTGGATGGTCCTCAGAAGAGAATGACGTGCGTGGAGCAGAGCTACCAACTAAGGCCAGCCTAGAGCTTCTCTAGCAACTCCAGCCAAGATCGACAGGGCCACGTGGCCACCACCACTCCCCCCGTCCCCCCCAACTGACGCTGATGTGTGACCCATAAATGCTACCCATGAGCGAGGCCTCAGGTTTCATGATTGGTGGGTATACAGAATTAATGTGGCAATAGATGCAATACATACTCTTAAGCAAACTCATACACATATGACTTTAACACTAGTCATAAATTCATTCAATCTGTTTAGGTCCACATGCCCTATTTTCCCCAGAGTCCTCGCAGACTATTTTAGTTACTAAGTCCAACACAAATATACCTCAGACACTCTCTAACTCCCAACTAGTTCAAAAACAATTCTAGCTTAACCATTCCTTTATTATTTATGGTGCAGAAATACTTTCTCCCTTTCTCTATCTTTCTCTCTCATTTCATCCTCAGACCTGTGAGCATGAGAGCCCAAATATCAAAGAGATCCACAGGCCCCTCAAAAGCTCTCTGGACTCATCTATTTCACAAAGTTGCCAGACAAAAATACAGATTTCCCAGTGAAATTTGAATTTCAGATAAATAACGAATTACTTTTCAGTATAAGTATGTCCCATGCAACATTTGGGTTATACTTACACTAAAAAAAATTTAATAATTTATCTGAAATTCAAATTTAACTAGATGTCTTGTGTGTTTCTTTGCTAAATCTGGCAACCCTACCATTTCATGAAAATTTGGAAGGAGTAAATGCAAGCAAGAAGGAGTAGGTACCCTGCGGGGGAAAAGAGAAAGGGCAGCCCTGGCCCTAAGTGAAGAAACCAAGAAGTGGCATTATGGAAAAGAGTAGCCCAATCTATGTTCTCTTCGATAGTTCACCATCTGAAAAACTCTCCTATAATGAATGGGGAAAAAAGGGTTCATTAAAGAGTTCACAGTGAAGTAACCCTTTGGGTGACTTCCTCCCCACCCCCCCCTTTTGGGTGACTTCTGTTGGTGGGTTTTAGATACCTTCAAATCATCAGGAAGTTAGATGCATAACAATTCTAAAGTCCTCATTAACCTCTGCATTATTTTTGTGATAATTATTAGAACAATTGTTAAATCTAGGTGGGAGGTATGTGAATTATACATGACTTTCACTTTTCCTGTATGTTTGAGATTATTAACACTAGAGATGGAAAATGAATTTTTGAGATACTCCTATTACAGCAACCAGCTGCACTATACACCCGTGGGGATGAGAGATTTAATTTTGGGTCATTTGTTTCCCTTTCACCAATTAAGAATTTTAGGCAGGGCACCTGGGTGGCTCCGTCAGTTGAGCGTCTGACTTTGGCTCAGGCCATGATCTCACAGTGTATGAATTCAAGCCCCACGTCGGGCTCTGTGCTGACAGCTCAGAGCCTGGGGCCTGCTTCGGATTCTGTGTCTCCCTCTCTCCCTGTCCCTCCCCACTCACGCTCTGTCTCTCAAAAACGAATAAATGTTAAAAAAATTTTTTTTACGCAAGTCAGGGGAGATGATAGAATGCAAGTATTCATTTGATAAGAGCAACTTGCTGTTAGTAAAGTTTATTATTGAAGAGTTAGATGGTTAAGTCTTAAAACCATGCACTCCAAGGTGTGATTAAACACAGCATTATTTGTAAGAGGGAGGAGAGAAGTTAGGAAAATCAAATGTGTTAAGTACCACCTGTGCACCACTAATCTGCTAGGCGATCTTTGAGGTAAATTTTATCATCCCATTTTACGCATCAGCTGAAAGCATCTAAGGAATTCCCTCCCCTAAGGTGGTGCTGAGGTTAAAAACAGATATTTGAATGGGTGACGGGCATTGAGGAGGGCACTTGTCAGGATGAGCCCTGGGTGTTGTACGTAAGCGACGAATCGCAGGAATCTACCCCCGAAACCAAGAGCACACTGCATACACTGTATGTTAGCTAACTTGACAATAAATTATATTAAAAAATAAAATAAAATAAATACTTCTGGTTTATCACTAGAAAATGAGCAACAACAACAACAAACCCAGATATTTGATTCCATGGCCCTCATTTTTTGCACTATACTTCGCTGCCTTTTTCCAGTCATAAATTTGTATTTGAATAATCAATCACCACCAAATTGTTTTTTTTTTTCTTTACAACAACTTATCTTTTCTAGAATACATCCCTAGAGCCTTTGTAACCTGACCTCTAGTGCCTAAAATTGGGAAAAATCAAAATGAAGTACCAATATTTTTTGAGAACAATTATTCTGCCATTTTGAAACTACAAGGATGGCTGTTAATTTGTACTAGATGTTGTGACTCATCTGAACTAAATATTAATTGAACACCTCATAGAACTGTGAGAGGTACGTTAGAAGAGAATGGCCCTTGCCCTCAAGGAGTTTAGAATCTAAGCCAGAGAGATCGGCACAGGGGTAGAAATATGGAGTAATACAATTCAACAGTGCAGGAGATGTCCCAAAAGAAGATCTGTTGGATATAAGAGGCAGTGAAGTCTTTATGATGTAAAGAAGGATCATGATCTCGACTTCCAAAGATGGGTAGGAGCTAGTAATGTAAATACAGGAAGCTGTCCAAGCTGGAAATGTGAGCATAGACTCTGAGAGTCGTATGCATATGGTGAGTTTTGTTAACAGAGCTTCCATTATTTGAGAGTGCAAGTTTGTTCATTTATTCAATGAGCATTTGTTGACCATTTTCTTTCTACCAGGCACTAAGCAAAGTGATAAGGAAACAAAGATAACTAAGACACAATTATAGTCTCTAAGAATTATAAACTAGTGAGAGTTCATGAAACATAAAAGAAAAAGCTGCTAGAAATTTATGTTGCCCATTTTCCCACTAGGTCATTTGTCTCTTTCTTTTTGATTTTTGGGAATTTTTCATATATTCTTGATACTAGCCATTGTTCATTACATGCATTGCAAATATCTTTTTCATACTTGTGGTTTATTGTTTCCTATTCTTTAAGTCGTGCTTTTAATGAAAAAATCTTATCAAAGTACTTGAGCATATTAGTACTTTCTTTCATGGTTAGGATTTTTTTTAATCATCTTTAAAAAAATCCTTCCCTACCTTAAGGTCAGAAAGGGTATTCATTGGCATTTTTTTTTTCTGAAAACAGTAAAGTTATCAAGGTCTGAATGCATTTGAAGTTGATTTTTTGTATGGTGTGAGACAGCAATCTATTTTCTGTTTTGCCATCTGTAAGAAGAGTTTGTATTTTCATGTCTATTTGTTAAATGACCATGCCTTTCCCCAGGGACCTGCCACACCGTGTCCACCATTTTTGAAGTTCCCTTAATGAATGAGTCTCTTTGGGGGCTCATTTCTCTTCTTCTGTCGGTCAAGATGTGTATTGCTGCACTGATATCACACTCTTTTCATTACTATAGCTTTATAACAAGCCTTCATATATTGAAGGAGAATTATACCTTTTTCTTCTCCTTCAGAAATGTGTTGGCCATTCTTGACTCTGCTCTTCCATTTAAATTTTAGAATAAACTTGTTAAGCTTTGCAATACAAGAATGGGAATTTTACAGAAGAGTTGATGTGTCTGGCTAATAAACATGAAAAATAGTTCAGCTTCATCAGTAATCGAGGGAATACACATCAAAACCACAAGGAGATACCATTTGAACCTATTGGCATAAATGCAGAAGTTTAACAACACTAAGTTGTGGAAAGGATAGACCAACAGACTCTCTTTTCCACTGCCGTTGGGAGTGTAAATTGGTACCAATACTTCGCAAAACAGAATGGAATTATACAATGTTTAACATTTGCATATACCCTTTTACCTCTCTAGATCCAGTGTCCAGCCTTCTCCACCCTTCTCTGTATTCTTAGAAGCTGGTCTTTGTAGACTTTCATCAGCGGGTTCTCTTGCATTCTGGCTTCTGGTTGGGTTCAGCCAATGGGAGATCCTGGCACAACACTGGACAGAAGGGTACAGAGTGAGGTCAGGGTTTTCAGTGAGATCAGCTCCCTTTCTGCCAGACTGGCTGAAAAAAGCGAGACCTCTGTTGGGCAATCCCCCTCCTAAAGCTGTAGCTGCCTCTTTTAGGCTTGAATAATCACTTCCTCCCCTTGCCTCTTCAGGGACAGAGATTGTTATGGCTCCTGCCCTTGCTAGTTCTAGGGTGCTTCATCATCCCATAATATCTCCTTTCTTAAACTTTCCTCAATTACACAATTTGATCTTGTTCATGCCAGGATCCTTATTGGTACAGCCTAAAACTCAACAACTCCAATGTCGGGCATATACCCAAGAGAAACCAGAGCAGGAATGCTTTCCAGGAGACGTGTTTAAGAATGTCTGCAATACACTTTGCACACTTTAGTAACGTCCAAAAAAAAAAAAAAAAAGGAATAACCCCAAAGCCAATTGCGATATGTTTGCCCAATAAAGTCTCATACAAAAGTGAAAATTGATTAGCTATAACTACATACAATAACACAAATGAGTCTTAGTAACCAAATGTTAAAGAGAAAAAAATTGACGCAAGCTCTAGATGGCAATAGATAGCATAATAATCTTTTTATAAAATTAAAGGTCTACATATAAATATATGTACATATACGTGCTAAAATTTTTAAAACGTGAGGCATGAAAAACACCAAATTTAGAACAATGGTTACCTCTGAGAGGGAGAAAGAAGGGATTAGGGAAGGCAAGGAGCACATGGTAAATTATTGGTAATATTTTATTATTCTATTCTATGAATTGGATGATGGATCCCAGGGTTAAAATTAGCTAATAAAATGGCTAAATAAAAACAAATGTGCCCTTAATTACTGTTAAAAATCAGGTTTAGAAACTCTGGAATTCCAGGCTAAGATTTTAAGGTTTATTCTCTAAATAATGTCCTGAGGTTTTTGAGCAGAAAGATGATGTGGTTATACATTGAAGTTAAACTGTCAGAAGTGGACAAAAGCAGAAACTCAGAAGTTAATGATCCTTTGCCCAAATCCAAGGGTGAAATGATGGCATGCAGGCCCTAGAGTCATGGCAGTGGCCTCAGAGGAGAAGAGGAAGGAAAGAGAGGCAGGGCTAACAATTGATAATATTTTTGGTGGAAACACAGGAAGCGAAAACAGGAGAGGTCTGAAATATGGGCCAAGAGTTAATAATCCAGGATAGACTTTCCAAACCAGAATTTGTGAATTTTAATTATTGTCTTTTAAGGACATATGAAGAATTTTAGATCATTTGATGCTGTAATAGCTAAAAGTGTACTGAATGCCTCCATGTCTTAGGAAGAGTCCCAGTCCTTACAATTTACTGGGAACTGAACACAAGAGCAAAGCTGTGACATTCTAAGTCACTTTTGTTTTTTGTTTTGTTTTTTAATTTTTTTTTTTTTTTTGAGAGAAAGCAAGCGGGGGAGGGGCAGTCAGAGAGGGAGACAGAAGATCCAAAGCAAGTGAGCTCTGTGCTGAGAGCAGAGTGCCTGATGCAGGGCTAGAACTCAGGAACAGTGAGATCATGACCTGAGCTAAAATCTGACACTTTGACTGAGCCACCCAGGTACCCCCACTGTTGGCTTTTAGCTACATCTGTAAGATCAGTTATATCTATCTGATAGATAACATCCAAGTTTCTCTTTTTCTTTTTTCGTATATTTGTTTGTTTTTATAAAAGTGAGAAGACTATCATTAAGAGATATAGAGAGACATCCTAGCTAAAAAGGTTAAAGAAACCCTCTTTCAAATAATAGTGTGAGCTATCACTGCTTAAATGTCTGTCATTTTAAATGCAGAATACATTTCTATAACCAATATTTCTCTTAAATATTTAAATGACACCCTATCTTTTGCAAATAAAAATAACAAATCTTATTAGTGAATTCGACCTGGTGGGTTGAGTTGTTAATCCCAGTACTCTATTTATACAATTATTTTTCAAGTTTATTTCCTAGTTTTATCTTGTCCTTCAACTGCGGTATAGTTCAGGGTTACCTATTTTTAGTGCACTCAAGCACCCCAGGGTGGAATCGCTTTAACACCTCACTATATAACCAAGGCAGTCCTGGACTGCCCCTCCCTGCCTTGCAGGCAGCCTATGTTTTTATTATCTGTCTTCTACCTTAAAGGGTAAGTCCAAAATTTCCTATTCACCCATCATAAGGAATATCCATGTTTTTACAAGAAGAAAAAAAAAAGGCAATAAAATATTTTGACTACCCCTCTATTTTGGAAGAGACCCCAAAAACCTTGTCTAAAAAATGATAAGACATTTAATGCAAGTGTTGAAGGTAATGTGAATAATTTTTAGCAACTCTGGGGGTTTCGCCTCACTTTTTGTCCAGTCTTGATTTTGGGAACCCTAATATGAGAATCATGTTGTTTTATTTTTTAAGAAGAGAAAATCAGAGAAATAAGCTTGACTTATTGAAGATACTTTTGACAGCTTTCTTCTCTTTTTTAAATCCTTGTCTGGATGAGCTGTCTATGGAACAAGCTGACATTCATTTAACTCTGAATTTAAAATTTGCCTCAAACACCTTTGATATCTGAGTAGCGGCCAAAATGCCAAGTATGTTTAGGATTATCTGGTTAATATTTTTGCATATTATCCAAATCAGCTCCCTTCTAGAAGGCTGAGCCGTGGGATGAGAAGAAGAAAAGAAATGAATATGCAATGATGACACAGAGTTGTGGAGGGAGAGAACAGTGGTTGGGTGAATGGGAATGTGTGTTTCCTCCTTCGTAGCCATCAGGCTGTCAATGCCATCTGTTGCATAATGTGAGGAACAACTGAGTGTTCCTCTTCAACAAACACTGGCAGTTGGTCTTTTCATTTCTTCCCAGAAGTACTTGCCTTTATCAGGACAAAGGTCTCCGGAGGATCACAGAGATTTTTGCTTTAAGGAATGTAGCAAAACGAAGTTAGGATTGCTTTCTTAAAACTTTAAGTGGTCATAAAGAACTGAGAAGGAAAATGGAAAAACAAATTATTTCCAGGGTGTCTGTCCAACACAATGTTCCTGATGTGAAATTCCGCTTGCCACTCACTTGAAAGGGTATGATTTACCCTAAAAATATCAAAGATTTTGAGACTCAGTCACCAGGATGTGGAATATCAAAGTGAAGTGTGGTTTTACCTGTTTGCAATAGAAGAAAATGACCCATGAACATCTACTTAGAGAGATATTACATGAGTGTTATATTATTCACACTGTACTTCCCTTAGCACTCAGTGTAAGTCTAGTTTAAAGTTATAAAGTTATTCAATTAGTTATTTAATGACTATTTCCCCCTGCTAACCTTTATTCTCTAGGAAGGCAGAACCATATCTATTATGTTTCTCCCCCATCTGTAATCCATAATGCATAATAATACCAACAACAGCTAGCATTTATTTTGTCTTTAACCATATGCTCTTCTGATATTTTTTTTAAATGTGTATTTATTATTGAGAGAGACAGAGCACAAGCATGGGAGGGGCAGAGAGAGAAGGAGACACAGAATCCGAAGCAGGCTCCAGACTCTGAGCTGTCAACACAGAGCCCGATGCAGGGCTTGAACCCACAGATGGTAAGATCATGACCTGAGCCGAAGTCGGACACTTAACCAACCGAACCACACAGGCGTTCCACCGTATGCTCTTCTAAATGCTTTATCAATATTAATCACTTAATCTATAACAACAATAGGTATTCATTATTACCCCCATCTTACAAATTACCCAAGATCACATATCTGATAAATAGAAAATCAGAACATAAACCCAGGTACTCTAAGTCCAGAGTCCTCCTTCTTCCATACCACCTGTCATATTAGGCATGAGATATAAATATTTTTGAAAGAATGAATGAGAAATTCAGTAAACTCCTTTTTTTTTAGCTTGCCTAAGTGAGAAATACATCATTTAATTTTTTCTTCTACTCTCTCATTAGAAATATTGATCCACGTCCCTACAAATGTAGGAAAATAGTGGTAGCCAATAGTATTGATGGCATAATAACATGACAATGACCAAGCTTCGATCTCCATAAAACTATTGCAGAATTCCCTCAATTCAAAAAAAAAAAAAAAAAAATCAAGGAAGTTTTGGCTATTTAGATTAAATTTGCTCGACGTTGTCTTGATTTACATTTTAAACACATTCTGCCATAAATACACATAAGTACATTAGAAAGCAGAGACTCTTTCAAAGCCTTTGTAAAAAGGGCTTACAAATTTAGAAATCCCTTTAAGTGAATTCATCTATTGAATTTAAAAACATTCATTAAGTGTACAGTCTGTAAAAGTGCCATGGGTTCTACTTACTCCACTTCTCCCCAAGGCCTTTATTATTCCTTCCATAGAATAGAATCACTGAACGGCACTTTCTCCAAATTTGTATTCACTGTGTATTTTAAGCTTGGCTTGACTATTGCTTGTCTCTATTTTAATATGCTTCCACAAAGGAACACATTTCACTGATTCACAAATAATAGAATTCTTTATGAATCGTAAGGAGTAACAGATATGTGTATCAGTAAATATATTTGCTTGTTCCCAAATTCGACTTCATGATAAAAGTGCAGTAACATTTAAGGAGGAGAGATTTTATTGCTTTTGTTAGAATCAATTTCTTTCGTGAGAGCAAAGGGTCTTGAGCAAGGCAGTGAGGTCTGTATTCGGGGCCACAACACCAGAGCGGTGGGTCCCAGTCTCGATAATGCCATCAATTCACCGGGAGAGCCTATCCAAGCCACTTAACTTCTCAGAGTCTCAGTTCCTTCATTGGTAACACTAATATTCCATGGATTGACCCTTGTCTCTTCTAGAAAACATATGTTATAATGAATCATCACACCAGTACTGTGAATTTAATAGTAACATGTTTTAAAGTAGCCATAAAGAGGGGGGCACCTGTCCTTTCTTGAAATCTAGATTACATCTAAGTGATATTGTTTCTCTATGAAGAAATAGAATGAGCTATGGTGAGGTGACTTGTGTAAATGATCTCATTTGGGAGGCACCGAGGGGACAGACACTTGTCATTGCCAAGTAAGTCACATTTAAATTCCCTCAAGCCTTGAGAAATAATGTGAGGGAAAGAGCGAAAATAGCACAGTCATTCCTTTGGACCAAGTCGACTCCTAGGCCTCCTGAGAGCGGCACAGCTGTGTATTCATCTATATGCAAAGAGAAATAATAAGAATCATCTATATTTGGCACATGGAGCTTTTCTATATACCAGTGCACTCATCTATTAATATATTTTATGCTGAGCCTTTCGGTAAGGAAAGATCCACCATGCACACTGCCTCATGCACAGCTACAGACACATATTGAAGATGCTTTTTTCCCCTGAAATACAGAAAATTGCAAGAGCACACAGCCACACGAAACCAACTAGAATGAAACTGGAGGCAGCTGTATCTGATTGAAACCGTGGAGAGAATTGAGATTGACAGAGTTGCAGGGCTAGGAGGTTAATGAGTCCATAGTCCTGCCTCCAGGCAGAACTGTCCTGAACCATTCCAGGCAAATGACAGCTCAGCCTCTTGGAACAACAACAAAAAAAAAGACAGAAAGAAAGAAAAGAAAGAAATCTTCATAACGTGCTTCAGTAACGTATTCCATTGTCTAAATGTCCTTATCCTCAGGAAGTTCTGAGAGAAATCTAAGTCCACACTCTTCTCTGTTTAATCTCCATGTTGACAGATACAGAGAATAATAAATTGACAGAAATGTCAAAGATGATGAGAGCCTTAGAGACAGGTCACAGGATTGGTTATCATCACCTTTCCAGAGACCTCGGACGAGAAAATAATTAGCAAGCCCATGGACTGTGGTTCTAGTTACAGTAAAATTAGAGGTCCAACTGTTTGTTTGTTTGTTTTTTTTATAAATAAGACCTAATTATCATGTGTCACCAAATGAAAATTTGCCTTGTACTTTATGGCAAGTACTGTAGGTCTGGTCAACACTAGCCTGAACTGAAACACATAATCAAAGAATAGGTTCTTATGTTAAAAAGCAAGGGAAGTACAGGGCTGATGTGCCCATGGACCCATACCTCTTTTTTTTTTTTTTTTCTAATTCTTTGTTGTTATAGTATTCCAAATTAAGGATACTTTCTTATATGTAATACTAAATAACACATTACTGCCTCTTTGGGTTTTTTTTGTTTTTGTTTTTGTTTTACTTCTGGGCATTACGAATGATGAATGTGTTGGGAGCATTATACAAAAGCAAAGACCAGGTTTCAAATCCCTTGTCTACTACTTATCAACTGCCTGGTTTCAAGGAAGCTGCTTGATCTCTGAGCTTCATTGCCCTCACCGGTAAGGTGGAACTAATGATACTTATTCCACACTGGTCTTGGCAAAGAAAAGGGGCTAACACTGGTAAGAGCATGTAGGACCAAGTAGGCACTAGAATAAATGTTCGTTGCCCATGAATATGATCTGTCACACACTGCCTTTCTTTCCTCTTCTCCACTCCTTATAAGTTCTGAGAAGTGGCTGAGGGACAAACCAGATCCTCTGAGGTCACTAGACTATTTCTGCTTCCATTCGGCCTCTCTTCTCTGTTGCTGATCCCCATGTGAACTCGTGAGGGCATTTCCCTTAGAGACATAAAGGCTAAGAGCATGGAGATCTTCTGATGCCAAGTTAAAACTAACGCTGGATTTTACCTTGAATTTTTAAAAGATCTGTGTGTGTTACATTTGTGCTAAGAACAAGTAGATGAAATTCAAATTCTTAAACACCATATTCATTTTTAGAAAGCTGTAATAGAACTGCTTTGTCCAAAGGATAAAAAGACTGATTCAAAGACAGACTACTTTTTAGTTCACAGGAGTGAGCAAGAAAGTAACTATTATTCATTTTGAAGTAGAAATGCTAATATCTACAAGATTTGAAAGAGATTTAAATAACCTTATCAAAGTAATATGTTCTTATTACATAAAACAGAGATAAACGTAGAGACATTTTAAGACATCACACCAAATTTTAGGATCCAGAGACAAGCACTAGCAATATTTGGGTACATATGTTCTCTTTTTCTGCAAATATTCTGATGAGCAGGACTGCTTTCAAGTTCAAGTTCTCCCACTTACTAGCTCATCTTGGTCAAGCTGTTTGGCTTCTGTAAGCATTTGTCACTGCATCTGAAAACAGGTATCAACTTCATAGAGTAATTGTGATGACTGGTGAGGTAATGCATATAAAGCATGGTCTGGTATACAATAAGCATTTGATATGTAGGCCATTATTATTTTTGTTTCATATTATATATATTTTTAAATTCTATTTATTTATTTTGAGAGAGCTCTAGTGAAGGACAGGGAGAGAAGGAGGGAGAGAGAGACAGAACCCCAAGCAGTCTCCCACTGTCAGTGTGGAGCCCAATGCGGGGCTCAAACTCATGAACTGTGAGATCCTGACCTGAGCCGAAATTAAAAGTCAGATGCCTAACCAACTGAGCCACCCAGGAGCCCCATGTATTGTATTTGAAATGAAAAAATGACAACTCAAGGAGAGGAAATGAAGGTTACTAACAATGGGACGTGGGCTTTTGGAGTCCGTACAGTACAAAAAATCAGATTTCTCACATAACGACAACATAGAAGACAATTCATTGTGTGCTTTACGATGTTGTTCCAGATACTATGATATCATAACTCATTTAATTCTCACAACAGTCCTATGAGACAGGTGGTATTATTACTACTACTACAATTACTACTGCTATCCTCATTTTACAGATGGCCAAACTGAATCAGAGACAGATTAACATGCAAGGTCTCACAGCTCAGTGGCAAAACTGGCATCTGAATGCAATCAATCTAGTTCCAAAGTCCATTCTTGTGAACAAATATAGAAGAGTTTAATACTGAGCAGGTATTTTTGTAAATATTACAGTTGAAGTCAAACATTCTAAAAAAGCACATGATTTGCAATTAATTAGAAAAAGACCATATAGATGAGTACCAAGAAAAGAATTAGATGTTCTATTCTTTTAGATAGACTATTTTGCAATGTTCCCAATTGGACCCTTATGCCCATCCAGAAAAATTACAGAATGTCACATTCGATCCATTTCTTCTGAACTTTGCAGGTAGATAGAAGTGGTTAGGCAGCAAGCAATATTCTTGGAAAAATAGATTTATATTACCCTTGAAAACAGACTGTGTTGCAAGAAAGTCTTTGGCATAAAACAAGGCTGAGTATACACAGTTGTCTCTCAGATGGTGTGGATTTGGAAACAGAAGTGGACAAGCCAAACCCTTTAAGTCTAACTTTTCCTTTGAATTGAATTCCAGAATGTGTTTTTTTTTTTTATGCCACTGTGTAGCATTTCTGTTTATCTTATTTATTCCTTAATATTTCATTGAGTGGGTGTAACAACGGCTATTGAACAAAGACAAGTTTCCTCAGTCATTCCCAACTGAGTAAAGGTTCTGTGCTCTCCAAGTTCGTCTATGCATCCCTTTTGGATAGTGGTGTAAAAAGAAACGAAAAAGCATCTCAAAGCACGAGTTAGTCAAATGATAAAGCAAAAATGCTGTCAATTTTTGGGTAAAACTGATCCATTCAGATACTGCTAATGAAAGGGTAAACTGGCAGATTCCTTTTAAAAAACAATTTGGCAACACTTAACGGAATGTACAATAAAATGTTCGTACCATTTGGCACTGTTCCCCTATTCCTGGGAATTTATCCTAAGGCAATAATTAAAAAGAAAAAAAACCATAAAAGTAGAGAGAATTCAAATGTAATGTTAATTATAAATAAAACCTAAGGAGCAAGCTGATTGTTCAACAATAGACAAACAGATAAGTAAACATCCATGGAATATTTTGTTCCCTCGAATAATTATAAACATGGACTGTATAATAACACAGAAAAACAGAAAGTTGAAAAGCGGAGCACTAAGTGATTTGTATACTTTGATTATACCATATGATATAAATAAGCTAGAAGGTAACAGTGGATAATGGAGGCAAGGGTGCAAAAATAGAAATAAGGACTGTGCGATTTTTTTCTTCTTAAATTTCTTTACGTGTTGCAAAATATTTTACATGTTGCAAAGTTATATTTGCAAAATAATTAACAAATAAGATTTTTGGAATGGATAAAGAGGTTTCTTTGTCATTAGAAGAGCAGACAAATCTTCCCATAATCAGTGACCAAAACCAACCAACCAAACACATCAAGAATTAAACTCCTTGCCTTCAAAGGGAGCTGGTATGTTTAGAGATCATATAGCAGATGGCACATCTAGTGAGAAAAGAGACTGAGAATAAACTTCTGGAGTAGGGTCTTCAATTGGCAGTAAGATTTCACTGCAAAAATTATACTCTCCGGGGCACCTGGGTGGCTCAGTTGGTTAAGTGTCCGAACTTCGGCTCAGGTCATGATCTCTTAGTCCCTGAGTTTGAGTCCTGCGTCGGGCTCTGTGCTGACAGCTCAGAACCTGGAGCCTGCTTCGGATTCTGTGTCTCCCTCCCTTTCTGCCCCTCCCCCACTCACACTCTGTGTCTCTCTCTCTTCCTCAAAAATAAATAAGCATTAAAAAAATTTTTTTTAAATATACTCTCCTTCCCTCCCTCCCACCCTTCCTTCCTTCCTTCCTTCCTTCCTTCCTTCCCTCCTTTCTTCTTACCCTCTGTCTCTGCAAACTACAGCAGATAGAGATACCTCCTTTCTTCCTTCCTCTTACAAAAGTGCTTCCCATAATCATCAAGATGGCTTTAAGGCTCCCTTTTTAGTACATTTTCATTTTTTTCTTTACCTTCTATCTTGATAGGACTATTTTACCTTTCATTTCTATTTGCTATGCACAGTTGCTTCTCTAATATTCTTTTCTTCTCACCCTGTTTTGTGTCTCTTTTAAAAGATATCCTCACTAATTGGCTACATTTTCATTGTCAGTAGTGGACATAAATAAAAGTTACTTCAGCGTTAGCTCTAAAATAGTATTTTATTTGGTTAAATAATTTCTCAGAAGAACTAAATGATAGTGACTTTGTGTCACTAAAATATCTAATGATTCCTGTCCTTTATTCCAATTCTTTCTTACAAACAGAGGAAATGCTTTCAATTTCTTTATATTTATTCAGTATATATAAATAGATGGCTTGTGGGGAAATTAACTGCTCTTTTTTCGCCTGTCATTAAAATACTTTCTGTCACTTACATTTTGTAGTTTGTCATATAGCTGGTTAGGATTTCTGGTTTTCATTCATGTTGGAGTTAACTAGCTAGATATCTACAGATTTAGTCTGTCTACAGTGATTACATCCTCATTTTGTGTTGCTAGTGACTTATTTTCTGGGTCATCCACACTGAAACATTTTCTTCTCCAAGTGGATCATTGCCCTAAAGCACTTTTCAGCTTAATAAATATGAGTATAAATTGGGCTTTTTATTTGTCACGAGTCTTGCTTACAGGCAAGGACTTTAATTTGACTCTAATTTTTTGACTTTGGTCTTTTGGCATTTGAAAATGTCAGATATTAGTACAGAAAGTTTTGCTTTGCCAAATGGGAATGTAGCACCATCGGACAACTTCTCTGTTTTCACTGGTGACGTGTGAATGCACTTCGCAGGCCTAATTTAACCGTCACAGATGAAAACCGGAGCAGTGCCATCATGAAATAGTATGCCCTCGGTCTTCATTTTACAGTACTCACTGAGAACCTACTATGCGTTAGGCTCAATGCAGGGTCTTGGGACACAACAGGAGGCAAACCTTGCTCTCTCTGCATTCTGTGTTCTTTACTCAGAAAGTGGGAAACATAACTTATCTTATAAGGTCCTGTTTAAATATATAAAGTCTCTACTAAATCTAATTGTTTTGATTTCAAGAATCCTAGAAGACATATTTTAGTACAAGCGAGACTTAAAAAAAAATAAAGTATTTAAGCGATGCCTGGTTCAATATTTAGACTTTAACGTGGTTGACAACTGGGGAATGTTAGGGACAGCTTTGAATATGGCTGTAGACACGTGTATTTATCTTTTAAAATATTTATGTATTGCACAAAAAAATTAAATGTGGAGGCTATCCTGTGCCCTCAGAAAATTAACATGGAGCACCTGGGTGACCCAGTTGGTTAAGCGTCCAACTCTTGATCTCAGCTCAGGTCATGATCTCACGGTTCCTGAGATCGAAACGCCTTATTGGTCTCTGCACTGTTGGCAAAGAGCCTGCTTGGGATTCTCTCTCCCTCTCTCCCTGTCCCTCCATGTGTGTGTGCTCTCCCTCTCTCTCCCTCAAATAAATAAACTTAAAGAAAAAAAAAAAGAAAATTGAACAAGACAATGAGCAACAACACAATACAGCGAAACAGGAGTTAGAGGTATTTTCTCATAGAGGGTAAAATCATTGAAATAGTCAGTGTACATATTGAATATCTCTACTTCCATGATACTGAGATAAAAGGATGGTCCCATACATTATACATATTATACCAGCTTCAGAAAATTCAACCTTGAATACTCTACATGCCTAAGAGAAGTTCATGTATTTGTATCATGTTACACAAGGAGTCATTTGTAGATTTTCTTTAAAAGGAACTATACTCCCTTCACTAGTACATTTATAACATGTGATCCATATGCAAAGTTTCCATTTCTGTCCAGTCTCTCAGTAACAAATCTATTGTGTAAAGCACAGTTAACATGTAATCTTCTTGTACCATACTAAGCAAGACTGAGTAGCCTCAAGGTCATTCAGACTAGTTTTTGGCTTCTGTATGAAGACAGCCCCAATCTATTTAAGGAATATCTGGCTGCTGGAGAGCTTGGAGCCAAATTTGTGGCTCATCACTAGCAAGTGCATGTTTTTTAGATATTAACCTCACTTCTGGCTCCATTAAACTTTTCCATTCTTAATTTTCCTCTACCATATTTAAAAACACTTATTAATTTAAAAAAATTCTAAATCATTCTATATGAAAAAAAAATCTCAGTAATCTGACCTAAAATGTTTTTGGTGCATATGCAAATGTAAATAAAGACATAGGGGTCAAATAATTTTTGTGATTATTGGGAAACTCAAACGACCAGAATTATGAAACAGCCCATGGCCTCAATTTTGTTCATGCTAAAATAGAAAATAAATAACCATTAAAATGTGTCTCTTTTTAACAAACAATAATTAGTGTTGATAAATACAAAGAGGTAGCCTGGGAAAGTGACTTATTTAAATATATGGTTTATTTCAAGTAATCCTAATATTGTTTATTTATAAATCAGGTTCTAAACAACATATGAATCTGCATAAGTAGATTATGACAACCCTACCTCAATCTTTATTATTATTTTTAAATTTTCAAGTTTATTTATTTTGAGAAAGAGAGAGCAAGCAGGGGAGGGAGAGAGACAGAGAGAGAGAGAGAGAGAGACAGAGAGAGACAGAGAGAGACTCCCAAGCAGGCTCCACACCGCCAGTGTAGAGCTTAATGTGGGGCTCAAACTCACCAACCGGAAGATCATGATGAGGTGAAATCAAGAGTCGGACACTCAACCGACTGAGCCACACAGGCGAGTCTCCCGTCTTTAAAGTGGTGGATCAAAGTTGACTTGCAGCATGATCCTCATGAAAATACCTACGACATCTACATTAGCACACACTGAAAGGATAGGAATCACCGAAACTTCTGTGATTTCCACATCAACCAACAGTGGTGCTTTGCTTAATGTAACACTCAATTACATCATGTTTCATTTATGTGGAGATGTTTGGATATGCTTAAAATGTCTGTGGTAGATCGTTTTGGGATCTTAATTGAATTTTATCTGTGATAAATTACTCTTAAATACTGAAATAATATTCTTACATAACTACCAGCTTATTTGGAAAGACTCCAACAACTTCAAATCATTATATTATTTTTTTGGTATGATTCAAAGCTTGCATCCTTCAGGAATTTATTTTACTATCCTGTAGCAAATAATTCTAACATTTATAACATGCTTACGTCCATCCCATAGTTAGTGATCATGTTTTAAAACCCCAAATATTTTTGATATTTTAATATATTAAAAATCATGGTGAGCTATAGTTTCTCCAATATGAAAAATGTTTAGTTAAAAATTTGACACTCTCTTTCCTAATAATAAGCTACTTAATTTAATATACTAAAGTAGTGATGCTCTATTTCTAGACTCAATTACTTTATTATCAAGAATATTAAAGAAAGCACTTTAATTTCATGGTAGAGACTAGTTGAAATGTCACTCTTATGATTAGTACAGGAAAAATGTTATGTGAAGTTGAGAAATAAATATTTTTATCCATAAAATCATTATCTAAGTGGCACCTGGGTGGCTCAGTGGGTTAAGCGTCTGACTTCGGCTCAGGTCATGATCTCGTGGTCTGTGAGTTTGAGCCTGGCGTTGGGCTCTGTGCTGACAGCTTGGAGCCTGGAGTCTCAGATTCTGTGTCTCCCTCTCTCTCTGCTCCTCCCCCCCACTCATACTCTCTCTCTCTCTCTGTGTCTCTCAAAAATAAAGGTTAAAATTTTTTTTTAATTATTATCTAAAAATCAATAACCGCCCAAGTACAATTTCCACAACTATAAAATCCATGAATAAGAAACTCTCTGGGACTTAAATAACTACCTGATGAAATGTTTAAATCAAAGAAACTCAGTTTTGAAATTTTTTATATGCCCATTTACTTGAAATATGATATTTCTTAGAGTGTTAATTCCTTTAAGTAATATAATTTAATTAAAATAGATACAAATTTATATGATTCCAATAGTTATAAACTTACACTGAACCACGGCTTTTTGTATCATTTTCCAGAAAATGAGTCAACAACAAATTGGGAGACTGTGTCTAGTCAGAATTCTTGGTTGCAAATAAACAGGAGCAAAAACAAAGAACATGGTTCAGCACAAAGGGAATATGGGTACTAAGTGGGCTTGTTCTGTATTGTAGCCGAGGAATTAACTGAATTTTATGATTCGCCTTCTCCATTACACTTTCCTTTGCCTTCAACTTGAATTTCAGTGGGTCATGATTCTTGACTCAATATGGTGAGGGATATGAGCCCCTGATGGCCTCTCTTAAATAAGGTTACTGTACACTGACATCTTCTTCCTACCCACAAGAATAGCAGTAACTCTACTTTCCCTTAAGGGCAACAAACAAACATAGTAACACAGAAACAACGGTAACCATTTTTTCTCCTTCGGTTTTTGTTTTTGCCGGCTTACACAGGGTGTGAAGAACCAAATTAATTAGGTGCAGCCTTAGCTTCCAATTCAATGGAACCCCTATCCTCATGATGCTGTTAGAATCCGAAATCAAAAGGTTAGAAAACAAACGATTGGCAAATGAGTCAGTAAGTATAATCCTAAGAGCCTCCATCACAATTTTGAATCCTAGGATTCCAGACTTGCATATTCTGGCGAAGGGGAGAAAGAACACCGTGTGATGGTTATTTGTGCAGAACACGAACCATATCCTGCAGGACAGCACATCAGACTCCCAAGTTGTTGACTCTTGGATCAAGCTCATCTGAATCTTCAACGATTAGTTCCTTCTCAGTAACGGGGCATACAATAATACCAGTGAATTCCTTGAACATTAGCCCTTTGCCTTGTTTCTTTAAAAAACTCGTTCTTTTAAACTGAAGCTATTTTGGTTGGGATACCATGACCTTGTATAAAGCAACCAATTAGTGTATGGATTGTGTAATGACAAAGAAAAATGACCGGGAAAGGCAAAAACAAGTCCACACTGAATAGCCTACTGCAATGAAGAAAAATTGCTAGTCCCCCCTCTGCATACCCCAAAAGATAAGAGAATGGTACCCCACACAAACTAACACAAAATAGCCCTTTGGTTCCACTGGGTACCATGCTTTTCAGGAGCTCACGATCAGTTACTGATGATAGAAAATGGAGCATTCGTCAAAGCCATAGCCAGATGGCCATTGATGAGAACTGCATGTTGCTGAAACTGTACATAATCTTCATCCTCTCTATGGCGGACACCAGGTTTGTGAATCCAATGGCATTGCTGAGAAAGGAGGTTGACCTGTATTTACTGAGTGAGTCATCTAATCCACACTAGAGGCCTTGCAGTGAACCTATAATTTTCTGAGAAATATACTCACATTTTGGGCTCATTCTGAGAGGTCGAACATAACCTTTCCCCAAACTCCCTCCACAACCCTCTGATCCTGCTTTCCCAAGAGCCTTGCCATCCAACTAGTCCATTAGCCACTGAATGGTTGTAGATTCCTGTTCTGGTTATCTTTGCTGCATCAGAAAACCCAACATAGCAGCTTAGAACAGTTATTTTACTACAGTCATGAATTCTGCATGTAAGGAATTCAGGTGGGCCACTGGAGACGGCTTTTCCCTGCTCTGTGATGTCTGCTGCCTCAGCTAGGAGACTTAAAGCCCGGGGATGACTCAAGGGCTATGGGTTGGAACCCACATTTGGTACCTAGACTGGGCTGACTCAGGGAGTAGGAGTGGGGACTGGAGCACTTATATGTGGCCTTTCTTGGCAACTGCACAGCATGATGGCCACTGGGTAGTAAGATTTCTTTCCCAGTTACCACAGAATATAATGTAATTAGATGTTTCACTTTTGCATACCAGGATCAGGCAGATTGAAATTCCATTCCTATAATGACTAGGATTTTGAATTCCTTCATCCTCAACCAGGCCAGATAAAAGTGCTGGGTTTTGCCAATTTTGCCAAGGTTCTGTATTGCAACTCATTACTGGTAATGACTTATTTTTTATTTTATTTTTAATGTTTTTATTTATTTTTGAGAGACAGAGACTGTGAGTGGGGTAGGGGCAACGAAAGGAGGGGCAGAGGATCCAAAGCGGGCTCTGCGCTGACAGCAGAGAACTGGATGTGGGGCTCAAACCCACGAACTGTGAGATCATGACCTGAGCCACAGTCAGACGCTCAACCGACAGAGCCACCCAGAGGGTTTGACCTATGATCTCTAATTGTCATTACAACTGAATTCTCCTTTTTAAAAATTATTGTCAGTGCTATTTGCAGAAGCTCATCCACATGGTGGAGCCATATGCCTAGGACTTGGCAGAGTACCCATCGCACCAATTTTCTAATAGTAAAGGAACTCTTAGTGAACCAAACTGGCTAACTTTCGAAGTGACAATGGACTGGTTTTTTTTTTTATGTGTATATGAACAAATAATGAAAGATTACTGACCAAAGTTGGTTATGGTTATGCCTCCAGTTTTCCACTATGTACACAGAAATTTGGGGATTTTTTGACATAGTCTCATTTTGTTTTCCGAACTCCAACACAGCTTGATTGTCTGGAGATAGCCTATAGCCTGGAGAATGGCAAACTCCGGAAACACCCTTCCCAAGAGGGTGTGGGTTCTTGGTACAGAAATCTGTTCATGAAAGATTTGGTTCCAAGGTTCTCTATGAGGAAATTTGGGGATTTTCCATTTAATTCACCTCATCTGAGTCACTCCTTCGGTGGCCTCAGTGTCACCTCTGAGCATGATCTGACCTTTTTAAGACAATACAGAATCCTTTCTCTCCCCTTTGGGAAAGATCACAAGTATTCTTTGGAAGAAAAAGTGATGGCGTTCCAGAGTTGTCTGGCTTCCCCTTTCCCTGTGTATCTATTAAGGAGTTTCTCAAACTTATGAGATGCATAAGTGGCAGCATCTTTTGGATGCATCTTTTGGCAGCCCAAATCAAATCAACCCAAGACCAAATCTTCAGAAAAGATTTCACTTGCAGTGGCTCCTACAGTCCTCCTGCTCACAAATGGCATGGCACATTCAAACTAGATCAAGGTCTTATAAATTTAGAGAAACGTGTATGCCTTTTGAACAAAACAGATAATTTGCCAAAATTTTGCATAATTTGCTATATGATTTACCATAGGATGGATCCAGATTTCCAAACAAATATTTTACAGAGAAATCAGACGATTGAAATAGGCATTCAGAAATGGCTGTTCATCCCCACAACATAAAACTCCCATACTTAGGAATGTTTGGTTTTATTTACTCGACCTGAGTCATGCCTGTGTTAAAGGGAAATTCCCAGTGAGGTCCTGGATGTGACCACTGGGTGTGCTCCGATCTCCTCAAGCCAGCACCAGACCAAAACAGGACCTCATTCAGTGAAGCTAACAGTAGGACTGGCTCCCACAATCTTGCTGTGGGACTGGCTCCATGGTTACAGGGAAGTTCGTAGAGCAGGAATACGCATTCAGAAGTTGCATTTTTGACCAGCAACCATAAATCCCCTTATTATGGCAGCCAATGGTGGTTTTATTTTATCATTTATCACAGAGATACAGCTGAAGATTAGTGGATGGTTAAAGATTTAACATGGACGGATGATGGGTATATTTCCTAAGTGACACAGAGTTTCTTGAAACATTTTAGTTTTCTCATAATGCACCAAGATTATTTAAAAAAAAAAAATCACAGCGAAAGAGACCAGGAAAAATTATCTGCTTACTAAGCTGATGAAAGGAAAAATCAGGAAGATAGTAAATGTTCATGCTTGTATTATGTAAAAGTCTTCACATGGGGCCTTGCATAAAATGAAATAATGAACTAACATTTATATTAGTTAACTTTATGACATAAACATATTATTTCATTTACTTTCTAGGGAGAGAAACTGAGGGCAAAAACCAAGGGAGTTACACTGTGTAAGTATACCTGGCCAGTTAGAGATGGGGTTCTTTCCCTACCATAGGCCATGTACTTAGCCATACCACTAAGCCACACCACCCTGTGATGGATGCAGGCTGAACAAATATATATTCTTTAAAAGTAAATACATTAAACATATAAATAATAGAATACATAACTTCTTCTTGGAATATTAGTTTTTAAACCTCTCCTTCATTCCTATATAATTTTATTAACGTATTACTAAGATTCAGTTTAGTAAAAGATCTTCCTCCTAAACTTTAATAAAATCTGTTGGTTAATATAGACATGACCTGTTTTGTGATAATTTTTTATACACGTGTTTACCTGTGATACATATACTATGCAGTTGTCTTAATTCCCAACTCTATGAATATGTAAACAAAAACAAAAGTTCTTGCTTATTTACTTATTTGTTTGTTTTAAAAGCTCTTGTATTTTTTAAAAGGTTAAATGAAGCTATTGAGGGCATTAATGACCTAGGTAAATACAATAGATTTACTAAGGGAATTGTTTCTGTGGTCTTTACATATCAGGGTCAAGTTCAATCTAGCATCATAAACTTGTTCTAAAAATACATGTCATTTTTCGGGGTCCCATTTATTGCTGAAGGGATATTCTTTTGTGCTATAAAAATGACATGGTGCGTAGTTCCCTTTGTCACTATTCTCTGTTCTTTTCCAGGATTTCTAAGGATTTTTATTTCTCATTGTACGTTCAAATCAACCTCCCTGTTTCCCTCAAAAAGAACTTTCCAGCAAAATACACAGGAGTCAATAAACAAGCAATAAAACATTTTACATAAGTTTCCTAGATTGTTCAACTCTTCCATTGCCATAAAAATAACAGTCTTTATAAGACTAGTAATTAAGTTACATGATAATCTGTAAAGAAAATGGGTTGGTTCATTCACTTCCAAATTATGTAATTATATAGACATCCACTACTTTGGGGAATGAGTACTTATAAAATATGTTGGTTAAAAAGTCTTCATCAAATGAAATGAAACTTACTTGAGTCGTGAGATCAGGGACGTGGCCAGATATTAAGTATTTCAGTACTTTTCGGCCATACAGTCTCTGTGGCAACTACTCAACTTTGCCATCATAGCACAAAAGCAGCCACAGACAACACATAAAAAAATAGTGTAGCTATTTTCCAATAAGATTTTATGGTCACTGAATTTTAAATTCCACCTAATTTTATGTGTCATGAAATGCTTTTCTTATGATTCTGTTCAACCATTTAATACGAAAAGTATTTTCAGCTTGTGGGCCTGCCGGCTGTAGTTTGCTGACCCCGCAGCAAACTGTGAAATCAGATGCAGGTTAAACAACAAAAATCCACCAATGGAATGATTTCTAAAATGTGGATGGTAAAGATCCAAAGATAGTGACATTGCAATCATTCTAATTTACTTTTACTTTTTATCTCTCCTGAAAATGTTTATCTTTCTTTTCTTTTCTTTTTTTCCTCCTTCTGTACTTCAGTATTCAAAATCCAGTATCCTTTGTTAATTGACAAGCAACTATTTTGTCCCTGATCCTGTATTATTCAAACTTTACTTTGATTTGCTATTTTCTTGTTATTTATATCACAGAAATAAATGATAACAGATATTATTTATACCAGGGAGATAAATGAAAGCAAAGAATATGTTAGCTTCTTTTTTATTCTTGCCCCGATGAAAGGCATCATCTTCTATGTTTCTGTGTTTAAGGTTTTTATAAATGCAACTTCGGTTCCTCTGTCCTTTCGTTAATACCAAATTTTCTTCCCTCTCCTTTTACTTATGGATTATCTTTAAAATACGCCTATACACTCTCATAATTTTGGCTGTTCTAATAATAATTTAATCTAAAATGGGGATTAATGGCTATTTATAACATTGGCCCTGAACACTGGCCCCAGTGGAACTGGACAGAATTGGGAAGATTGGAACTGAAAGCACAGGCAGGACTATAAGTTGGGGGAAAAACCTGAAATATGAACACACAAGGATAATTGTTTTAAAGGTAAGGAGCTGGAGGTATGATACTGAAAGATAGTTCAAAGAATGGTTATACAGCCAAGGGAAAAGGACAGGCATATCATGAAAATAAATGACAGAAGTTCTAAAAGTTCAAAAATGCCTTTTAAAAGATGAACTAGACTGTTGGACACAGCTAAAGAATATGAATTAGTTGACATTTTAATACAGATTGTAAGATTCATAAGCAACAAAGTATTTGAAAGATGTTAGTTTTTTTTTAATTTTTAATGTTTATTTTGGAGAGAAAGAGAGAGACAGAGAGACAGACAGACAGAGAGTGAGCGGGGGAGAGGCAGAGAGAGAGAGAGAGAGAGACAGAGAGAAACAGAATGCGAAGCAGGCTCCAGGCTCTGAGCTGTCAGCACAGAGCCCAATGTGGGGGTCAAGCCCACGAACCGCGAGATTATGACCTGAGCCGAAGTTAACACTTAACTGACTGAGCCACCCAGGTGCCCCTGAAAGATGTTAGTTTTACCATAAAATTGCTAATATTACCAAAAAATTTTTTTTCAGAAGAGGAGACCACTAAGCATCAACACTTTAATGAGCTAATAGATTGGTTTGGCAGCTGGTGATAGGGCTCCTGAGCTGGAGAGGCCAGTGTTCAAAGACATGTGAATGGCAGGCATTGCAGGGAGCAAAGCCCAAGTGTAGATGTTGGTGTATGAAGCAGGAAAATCAGATAAATGGATCAAAAAAAGGCACTCACAACCTGACATCTGAGTTATCAAGGATGGACTGAAACCTGCAGCAAAATTACCTGAATTTTGAGTTCCTGTTAACATTGGAAGAACACAGTCACAGACGAGGCTTTTCTGCTGGGGAATCAGAATTGGCAGGGAAAAAAGAGAGAGAGAGAGAGAAGAATGAAGTAACACCGTAGTTAGATGATGTAGTATTGTTTTATAAAGTGAAACCCAGGTCTTCCAATTTCTTCATTTAAATGATGCCACTATTCAAATTAATTTATGTGTCATCAGTTAGAGATTAGTTGATGTTTATTTTAGTCATTTTAATTACAAATATAGTCATGGGAAATGTGTATTTGATTGTACGTGTCCTAAAATCTGGTACTCATATCCTCTGTAGAGAAGCCTATTTGCTCACATACTTGGTCTCACATCTTAGTGACCCAACACTGAGTCCTACCCTAGCCCCTGAGCATCTCTCTACTTATCCACTCCCTTCCTTCCCCATTGCCTCAACTTAGCTCAGGTTTTCAGCTAAGTTGGACTACTCAACTGTCCTCTTAAATTCTTTCTTCACCCTCAAGCTAGAATGATCTTTACAAAACAAAAATTACATCATGCCCCTTCCCATTGCCTTTAGGAGCCCAGCCCCATTACTGCCTAGCTGTGCAACTTTGGGAAAGTACTTTTAGTCTCTGTGCCTCAGGTTTATTACCTATAAAACCAGGAGGGCATCTAGGGCATACACCAGTTGTGAAGAAATGACATAAGTTTAGAGCAATGTGGCACCCATATAAGCACTAGAAAAGCGTTACATATTACTCTTATTTCAAGTGACATTCGAATTCCTTTGTACGATATTCAGCACCCCTCATGATTTTGCCCTTGCTTTCCTGTCTGGCACTAACCCTCATCACTCCACAAATCATGCCGTCCCTGGCACCAATAACACCCAGCTCTAGCCATACCGAACTACTTGCAGCTATATCCAACCTTCCATTCGTTCTCTTGGATGTGGGCCTGTGCACATGCTGCTGTCCTTCTGTCTGGCGAGTCTCGCCCCACATAATTTGCCTGGTTAAATTCCATTCTTCTTTGGGACTTGGCTTCATAGTCATCCTCTTTGCGAAGGCTTTCCTGGTCTCCCGAGCCTGGACCACGTGCTCTTTCTGCCCGGATTCCCTGTAGTTACTGTGTTTGCTTCTGCCTTCATTAAAGCCCATGGTGACCACTTGCTTCTTTAGCTATCTCCCCTCCTGAGTCCACAAGATTTGTGGAGGCAGAATTTTCTGAGGGGAGAGCCTGTGACAGTGCCCGGCACATGCAGCACATATTTGTCGCCTTTGTCACTAAATGGGCCACTTATGGTGTAATACGGTTGTTATTTGAAAACAAAGCAAAGCAAAACATATTGGTGGCAATTACATAATCATCCTATTTGTTTCCTTCTCAAAATATTCAGACTCTCTGGAAATACGTAAGTAAATGTGGCATTTGGAGTATAAATATGTCTCCTTCAAAATGGAAGCTTGAAATGACTATATATCGTTTATTTTATTTTATTTTATTTTATTTTATTTTATTTTATTTTTTTAATGTTTATTTATTTTTGAGACCGAGAGAGACAAAGCATGAACGGGGGAGGGTCATAGAGAGGGAGACACAGAATCTGAAACAGGCTCCAGGCTCTGAGCTGTCAGCACAGAGCCCGACGCGGGGCTTGAACTCACGGACTGCGAGATCATGACCTGGGCCGAAGTCGGCCGCTTAACCGACTGAGCCACCCAGGCGCCCCTTGTTCATTTTAATTAAAAAAAATTTTTAATGTTTATTTATTTTTGAAAGACAGAGAGAGAGAGAGAGAGAGAGAGAGAGAGAGAGAATGAGCAGGGAAGGGGCAGAGAGAGAGAGAGAGGGAGACACAGAATCCGAAGCAGGCTCCAGGCTCTAAAGCATCAGCACAGAGTCTGACGCAGGGCTCGAACTCATGAACCGCAAGATCATGACCTGAGCCGAAGTTGGATGCTTAACTGCCTGAGCCATTCAGGCGCCCCATTATGCATTTTGTAAAGATATGCTTAATGTTACAAGCTACATATTGTTGCACCAGGTAGAAAAAGAAATCAAATTGATAATCGACTAATCATATTTCTACTTACAATTGTTTCTTACCTTTTTGTTTTGTTTTGTTTTGTTTTGTAGCTAGGTAGGGCCTCTCTCTTAACTTTGAGATAAACATGACGTTCAGTGAGTTTGACTTACTGGACTCTAACCCAGGACCGACTGACTCAAAGCACACTGGGGGAGATGCAAATATATTTTTATTCATTATGGCAGATGCTCTTTGAAACTTGAATTGTGAGAACAGAAGTTCAATGAATGTGTTTCGCATTTGTTCTGACAGATAGAGACCAAATGACACAGAGTAAAGATCTTTAACCAAGTGTCAAGAGAAAAACTTGTGTTCTGGAGTCCTCTTTGCCACTTACAATAGCCTGTGACTGTAAGGGTGTCCTTCAACACCTTTTAGGCTTAGAATAGAGAAGACTTTTTAAGTGGCACAGCATGGCTGGTAGAAAGGATCTAACAGAAGTGCCAGGGTGTCCCGGTTTTGCCACAACCACTCCAATGGCCTCTGAACCATCTGTTTCCATTTTCTCCTTCACTCATTTGTGTACCGGAAGTGCTCAGCATACACTGTCACTTTGTTAGGGGATACAAAAGACACAAGGTGTGGCTGTCACCTCGAGGAGCTAAGAATTCAATATAAAAGACAGAACTCCAAACCTCTGATAATATCGTCAGCCCCACAGTTGAAACCTCCATATGCATAAGAATCACCTGGGGATCTCCTTAAAATGCAGGTTATGTGGAGCCCCAGATGCTGCATTTCTCACAAGCTCCCGGGCTGTGGAGACTGCTGACCCAGCAGCTGGGTTTGAGGAGCATGTACATCGAGATGTAAACAGAGAGGCACCAGAAAAGCACAGAAGAGAGGAAACTAACTCAACCAGGCAGACCCCACAAAGCAAGTGAGATGGAGTTGAGGGATGAGTAACAGAAGGCGAAAAGAGGTATTAAATGCATTTGAGCAAAGTGGGTTTGTCTGTAGGACACAGAAGTGTGAATGGCCATGGTGTAGGTGCGGAAAAAAGATAGCAAATTGGGGGAGGCACGTGGCAGGAGACCGATTTCCAGGAAGTGCAATAGTCCACATGGAGGAGGTTGACGAGGACCCACGTTACTTTAATGTGCCCACCTGGTTATTCATAGCTCAGTTTTGTAAAAGGTATGTGTAGAGACGGCCTCACGAAGGCCGGGGCAGCGAGGATGGAAAAAAAGAAAGGGATTTCTCCCAATATATTTATGAGGTAAAAAATGATATTCCATCCCTGATGGCACGCAGTTGAGGGTCAAGGATGAGGCGTCCAGGGATGTTTTTGGCTTAGGTGACCGAAAAAAGGGCTGTTTTTTAACACGGGAATCCAAAAGGAGCAGGTTTGAATTTGGTGGAGGAAGTGAAAAATGAAGACGAAATGAGTTTTAAACACATAGAATTTAATGATTGAGGGACAGAGACTCACATATATTTAGGTCTAAAGATCTACTGTTGCTCCCTTTTGTTAAGTCCATTGTCCTTGAATACTGCGTAGAGTTGCTACTTTCCATTTAGTAATAAATAAAACAACAATTTTGAGAAAGAATGAACATTTTATGCTCATTGCATGAGTCCCCTCAGGGATTTTCTCTGCTTGCTTATAAATTCTCTTTGTGTATTTCTTAAAAGTTGACTGTTACGACTTTTAATCGTATGAAAATCTTTTTTTTTTCTGAACACAGCATCTTTTTATCTTGCCCACGGGTGGGTCATATAATACAATTCATTTTTTATGTCTCTTTCTTTTAATTATTGCCAGCACCGTTTCAGCTGCTTTTGTTGAAAAGTGATTGTTGACCTTATTTTCTCCTTTGACACTATCTTCTCATTTCTCATGGGTTATATCTTATTATATTCCAGACTCTTTAAATAAGTCATTCTGAAACAATTTTCCATGAATAAATTATTTTGGGTAATAAATAATATTGTGCGTCTTAAAGAAAGAACTATAGAATAAAATGAATTTAGCAAACTTTTGTGTCTGTCTGTAGAGCTGAATTTTTTTTCATAACAAGTTACAAAATCATAAATCATCAGGGCCAGAGAGGCAATGAAGTAGATAAAGGGGGCTGAGTATAAGAATTCTGTCATAATTCACGTTCAGCACTGAAAATGAAACTTGGCCAGGGAGACATTAGTCATCAGTGGGGAGTGCGGAAAAACTGGAGAGCGCAGGCCCCGCATGAAGGGAAAGATGATCCATAGGGGAAGTTAGATGTTCTCTTTCAAGGTCTTTGGATTTTTTCAAGAGAAGTAGAAATCCAGATGTTATATGAAGCCTACTGATCTTATCAATGTCAGCTCAAATATTTAAAAAATACTACTTGTAGTTGTTATGGGTTGAACTATGTTCCCCTAAAAGGATATGTTGAAGCTCTAATCCCCAGTACCTTGGACATGACCTTATTTCAAAATAGGGTCTCTGAAGATGTAATCAAGTTAAGAGCAGATCATCAGGGTGGGCCCTAATACGGTATGACTGGTGCCCTTGTAAGAAGAGAGGAGACAAGCGCACAGGGAAAAGGTCATGTGAAGGAGGCAGAGATTGTAACGGTGCATCTATAAACCAAGGGACAGCAAGGATTGGCAGCCATCACCAGAAGCCAGGAAGAGAGGCATGGGACAGATTCTCCCTTGGCAGTCCTCAGATGCTCCCTTAATCTTGTTGACTTCTAGCCTCCAGAATCCTAAGGCAGTTAATTTCTGTTGTTTTTCAGCCACGTGATTTGTGGCACTTTGTTACAGAAACCCTCAGAAATCAATAAAGTAGAAAAAAATATGTCTGTGAGCTTTATATGTAGTCTACTGCTATGTAATATTAAGTAATATTGTTACAGATTTTAAAAAATCATGGAATTTGTAGGGGTGCCTGGGTGGCTCAGTCAGTTAAGCATCTGATGCTTGACCTCAGCTCAGGTCCTGATCTCAGGGTCATGAGTTGAAGCCCCATGTTGGGCTCTGTGCTGGGCATGAAGCCTACTTCAACAACAACGACAACAAAAAACAACATACAAGAAATTTGTAAAAAATACTTCTTTTTGGCTATGCTTTTCTGGAGCACGGCAAGTTACCTCATGTCATTATCAACATCTCCATTTTCATTGACATCTTAACCCAACAGATGACCAAAAATTCATTGTTTAAATTTATTCCCTCAGTAAATACTAGGGAGTCATCAGGTGCCTGCTACTGGACACCATACAAGGCATAAAACTGTAAGAACCGCCCTTTCCTTGAAGAAATGTACCACTATAACTGTGATGACAGAGTGGTGCAGATTCCTACAGGAAGGCAGCAACAGGTCAGGAAAACCATCCACTTGTGCTATGCACAATTTAATTGTGCAGAAGGAGTGAGACATAAGCTGATTTGTCTTAAAACTCCATGCATAACAGAGCTGAGATCCCAACCCAGGACCTCTGACCCAAATCTCTTTTCACCTCACAACACTGCTTTGGTTTTCTTCATCTGCAAAAATGAAGCTCATACTACTCCTTCAAGCTATGGCGAAGATTAAATAAGACATATGAAATGCATGGGCCCACTGCCTGGCCACAGCAGAACTGACTAGTGTCCACCAAATTCTGGTTCTCCTACCTGTCCTGGAGGCTTGGGAGACTATATTTCCCAGACCCCCTGCACTTAGGTGCAGTCATGTGACTAGTTCTGGCCAGTGGGTCACAGCACACAAGAGGCAGTCTGCCATCTTCCATGCTCTTTTCCCCTGATGCTAGGAGCAGGGAGACCATGTGTTCCAGATGGTGGAGCTGCAAATGATGAAGTTTCTGTCAGCTTGGGTCTCTGAGCAACTATCAGAACAGGACCTCTGCCAACCCATGATGGAAATAAATCTTTGTTTGGTTCAACTACTGGGCCTTGAATTTTTTACAGAAATTTATCTTAGTCCATCCGGACCAAAGTAGTGAGTACTGGGTTCATAATACATGCTCCACAAATTTTCTTCTTTCCTTTAACAATAATTTAGGTCACAGGGTGACAGAAATAAGGCTTATATTAAAAATATTAAAATTTAGGGCATGTATTACCTAGCTGAATTTAATATGTTCTTATTACAGATTCTGAGACAAACCAAAAACAGCTTATGATACTTAAGAAAGTGTATGGTAAGACCAGCTGAAATGAAAAATCCGTTTGCTGTCACAAAAAAGTCACCTCTCATTAAAGACCATTTCTCTCATTCCTCCAAACCAAATTATTTACGTTTAAAAATAGCAAAAGTACCTTATGAAAAAAACATATAAATGCTAAAAATCCCAGCTCGAGGCTTCAGCCACTATTCTTAACATACCTTCAGAGGGTTTTGACTGTCATTACTACAAATAGAAGACTTCCAGGAAGGAATAATTCAACAAAAAGAAGTCTTTTATTTTCTCTACAAATTTGGGACATGAGGAGAAAGATGAGAGTAAATATAATTCCAAGTTTTCCACTCAAACAAATCTAAATGCTTGTGTCTAGCATTCAACGTCTTGATGATATGTTCTCATTTGCTAACTAACCGCATTTCCCACTTTTTTCCCCCTAACATAGAGTCCATTTTGATCAGTCTCCTCAAAATCCACAAACAAGCCATACTCATCCTTTATTTATGCCTTTTATCCATTTGCCTCAAATGCCCTTCTCTCTTTGCTTGAAGAATGAGCTCTAGGTCCACTTCCTATAGTTGTATTTTGTCCTCTAAGATTCAATGCTTTTTGATGCTTTTTGTTTATTTTGTTTCTATTTTATTTTACCATTATATATACACACATACACATATATAAAAATTATACACACACACACACACACACATATGTAGAGAGAAAGATAACTGACATGTAACATTATATTAGTTTCAGGTGTACTACATAATGATCCAATATATGTATGCATTGTGAAATGATCACCACAATAAGTCTAGCTAACATCCACCGATGCTTTTTTATGCCTAGTAATTTTGTCTCTTATCTGGACCATATAAGTTCTCCAAGGGCAGCAATGACTTTTTTACACTTCACCACCATATCTCTATAGCTCTGACACAGTACTGAGCACACCATCAGCAGTAAATAAATACCGCCTGGTTGACTGGTTTGTGAGTGTGTGTGGGGATAGATGGGTAATGCAGTCTGATAAGGAAGAACAGAAAATTGAAGAGATTCCAGAAGGAGGACTCATGACTGAAGTAAAAATTGGTATTTGGGGAAGGGAGGTGGGGGACTCGAAAATCATCTTCTGTAGTTTAATTTTAAAACTGAGGATTACCAGTTAGTGACCATTTGGCAGTAGGCTTACCTCAACTGTCCCATGCAGAATGAAACCCTTAAAAACTTCCCTACTTGGGAATAACTCTAGATGGCTGGAGAAAGAGGCTCTAAAGATGACGCTGTTCACATTTAAACATGAGGCATTGCATTCTCTGCTATTGCCTCCACTGTGAGAAGTAGAGGCACCCATGATCACTGGGTACACTGTCTGTATTATCCATTTCACCCAAACTGTCACCTAAGTGATAGACACAGTACAAGATATTTTATGTGACAACAGGGAGTTTCAGGCAGCTAATAATTGTGTGATAACCTACTCATGTGAATTACATTAGCACCAGTAAATACAAACATTTAAGGTGTTTGAGGAGGCTTTTTTCAGCTGCCTCATTGTGCACTATGCTATCCTGTAACTGTTATGATTGTAATTTTCAGATACATTATGTTAAACTAAGTGTTGCGTTTCTAAAACGGTGGCATTCCTAAAAAGGAAAGGTCACACCGTAGGCGGTGCCATGAACTGAGCTGCTTGAATGGAAGTAGAGGGAGGGATTGAGATAGCTGTTACATTGAGCTCAACTTATTCACTCCATATGTATTTCTTGAAGGCTAGGCATTGTTCTAGGCACTGATGGGCTACAGGTGATCCAGACAGACTTGTCCTCTTTTATTTCATTTGGGGTAGTCGACAATAAACAAATGAATAAATGATCAAGACAGATTCAGACAGTGGTAAGTACAATGAAAAAAAAAAAAAAAAAAAACAAACCAGTAGGATGATGTAACAGAGTAGTAGGGAAAGGGGTGGTCAGAAAAGATTGTCTGGGGCGATGATATGCAGCAGAGGCCTAAATGACACAAGGGAGTAGCTTTACCCTAACGTAGGAAAGAATGTTCCAGGAGAAACCCTGAGGCTGGAGTGAGCTAGTATGTTTGTGTTTGAGGACGTCAGGAAGGCCAGCACGATGGAAGCATGACAAAGAAGCAACGTGGGATATGATGAGACAGGAAAGATTGGGTGGATCAGACCTGTAGGTCAAGGGAAGGGGTTCAGAGTTGAATCTGACTGAACACTGGCCCCCTCCCTTCCTGCCGTACCAGTTCTGGCGGTTCTGCACATATTCTGCCTCCGTCGTCCGCCTGCCCCTAGGTTACAGCTTCAGGCCCACGTTCTCTCCTTTCTCTCATTCCAACTGCCATTCTGAGGAATCCACCATCGTCACGCAGGGAGACTTGAAGTCCTCGAGGGATTATTTGGAGGAAATACATACCACGTGGCACATTAGCCCTTTCTCAAAAAGTGTAACCGTTCCTGATGTGTGGCTATTTTGCAACTAAGAGCGTACGAGGTATGAAACTAAAATTTAAATATGAGAAGCTCTATTTCCTCTCTTACGGAGTTGGTGCCGGAGCCAACTTATCAATGTGGCACAGTACCTGGGGCCATTCATACTTTTAGGGGCTCATAAAAATGTGTTAGTTTATCTTAAAATCAAAAGAAAAAAATAAACTTTTAGGTTAGAGAAAATACATAATGATAATATATTCATCTTTATACCAACACAGTGATAAAATTTTAAGTATTTTTTATGGAAGAAGAGGCCCATGAAGACAAAGTGTGTAGGGCTCATGAAGGTAATAACATGGCTCTCACTGATAACTTACATGGTAATAGATACTAAGGAACTCTTTAATCTTCAATATAATTATTACTCTGATGGAAAAACATTTTATTTTGTTCATTCCAGCTTATTGATTTAGTGAACTCTAAACTATTTGAATAGTAAACCCCTAATAGTGAAAAGATCTTGTGTATCCCATAGATATATATTAATTTATAAAATATGTGTGTATCTACTAATGTACTAATGTATGAAATGCAACATATACATAGTTATATAAATGGATAGATTAAGGGCTGGACTGGAGATGAAATCATGATCAAATAATTTTTAAAGTTATTGATGATATATAAAATGTTTTTTTTAATGTTTGTTCTTAAAGTTATTGATAATTGTTTTTAGTGAAAACAATATAAGGGACTATGCTTAATTTCTGTGAAATTCTTATTTTTACATTTAGTGATCTGAGAGTCAAAACTTCAGCTTTTAATTAATTAATTAATTAATTAATTTTATTTTAGAGAGAGAGAGAGAGAACACTAGTAATCAGCAAGGAGTCTGACACAAGGCTCTATCCCATGACCCTGGGATCATGCCCTGAGCTGAAATCAAGATGTGGATTCTCAACGGAGTGAGCCACCCAGGTGCCCCAAGTTTCAGCTTTTTTAAACCTGCTTTTAAGGACTAACATAGGTGAAAAAGATACCACAAAAAAATCTGTATATTCCAATGGAATGAGTACATCAAGGGAAGCACTTAGGAAACTCTGATCCTTGTTTTTCAGTCTCATCTGCCAATTATGCAAACATTCTGTTGAAATTTGGCAACTGGGTACTTTCTTGGGTACCAATGATTTGTTTTCGAAACCTCATCAGAAGTTGTTGCATTGTCATACTTTTTTTTTAGCAATATGTTCAAGATACACTGAAATCATCATTTAGGAGATTTTTTTTTTTAAACAGATTATAAAATGTTAGTTTTTTTTTAATTAAGAAGCAGTTCTGAGAGTATTTATAGAAGCCATATTTGCATCTGCTGTTAAAATGCGGCAAAATCACAATGGAAACATCTCTGAAGATTTATTTTTAAAATGCTTTTGCTATATTAATGAGACACAGTGAATCACTCATTATTAAAACATCGACTTTATCTTGATGGGATGAATTAAAACATTCCTTTTTTCAAACAGTATCTACAAGGTAGCATTCTGTTGAGGCCCACCTATCACTGCAGCAAAGTTTAGCAAATTTGGAGCACTCATCTAATTTGTAAATGAAAAAACATGTAATCCACCTTTTAATTCAACAACCAATTCAAGTGCCTCAACAAGACAACCAGTGAACTTCTTTGTATGACAAAACGATTTTGTGCTCATTATCTTCCTCATTATTAAGCATTTAAAGGTTATAATCTTTAAAATAATAAATTTTAAAGTTCACTTAATGGAATAAGGAAATTGCAATACATAGCAAAATACTGACAGGGACTCCAACAGTGATGGAGGAATTCCCAAAGAGCTTTAACTGATACAATGTACTCTTGGTATACCTTCCACACAGTGTATGATCCATGCCTCTCTGTGTAAATATCTATATGAAAGATTAGTACAGCTTAACCTCTTTTCTATTTCTTAGGTGAGAAATAATTACAAATAGGAGGCTTGATGTTTTCACCTTGCAATATGGATTATTAGACTCTGGAGACCACTCTGTTAAATTGCCATTGGGTATTTCTTTTTCTTTTCTTTTCTTTTCTTTTTTTTTTTAATTTTATTCTAGTTGTCTTCTCCTAACATATTTATCATGACATAGATTTCTTATTTTCTGCCAATCAAAATGCTCTTTAAAAATAACAACAAACACAGAGATTACAACTTCTAAATAGTCTATGCATTTATACAGATTCTTCTCAGGGTTTATCATATCAGTTGAAATTACTAATAGAGATTAATTAAAAAGAAGAAAAATTCTTTCTGCAATTAAAAAGCAATTTGCCAAAGCTTTTATTATTCAAAAAGAACAAGGCTAAATTAGCAAAATACATTCAGAAAGCTATGAAATATGCACATTCTTAAGACTGAGCAAACACGTTTTGATCTTGAACAATAAAGTTATTTTTTTTTTTACTTTTTTGTTTGCTTCTATAAGAGTATTGCATACTAAAATGGTAGAAATATGTTGTGTGTTTAGCAGCCAAAAATATCTGAAGATAGAATAGCATTTCTGTGGCTTTAGCATTATGAAAGGACAAAGAAACAAATGTTACTTATGTCAAACTGGAAATTTTAAAAAGGAAAATGACATTATCTAATTTACTGTAGATAGGAAACCAGAGGGCAAAGAGGGATTAGCATTTCAGAGACAAATATTAGGAAAAAAGTACATTAATAGCTGAGATAAAGTCATTTAATTGACTATTTTCATTTTAAAGTCTGCTATAACATCAATTGCTAGTAATTCATCTCACATTTGAATCAAAACTTGGCTTAGAAGAATATTCCTGAATGTTTTAAGAATTTACTATGAATCCATTATCCATTAGTATTGCCTATTACTTTCATTCAAAATAGTGGGAGAAAATTTGGGAAAATAAGGCAGTTTTAAGTAGCATTGTAAAAGAATTTTTTTCAGTAAATGGCCACAAAAAATTTCTATTCAGCTCATCAAATTTGCCTTGGCCTAATCCATATTTACCAGCTTACTTCCTCCTAGCTATTTTCATCATTTTCTATCATTAAACTAAGACAGTAGTTCTCAGTCTTGAAACCAGCAGAAATAACCCCCTGAGGGAAGTAATAACTACTTACCTCTTTGACTGCGCCTTCTCTGTCTACTTTGAGGCTTCTTCTTCCTCCTTCTGCACCCGAAATGTTCCTGACTGAGGTTAGTTCAAGTCTTTACTCTTTACTTTTCATAACCTTGCCTCTGATAATCTCATCTACCCTATGATTTCAATTATTGCCTCTCTGTGGAAGAATCCCAAATAGTTGACCCTGGCCGAGACTTTCCAAGCAGGCTCACATTCCAGCTTTCTGCTGTGCACTTATATCTGGATATACTACAAGCTATACAAACGTAGTATCTCCAAAACCAAACGCATGGTCTTTCTACATCGTCAGTTTAACTCCTCTGTTTCTGTTAATGTTCACTCAATTTCCCTACCTATGTTGTCTTGAGACGCAGCTTTTTGAATCCTGTCTCCCCTCTTACTGTCCCATCCCCCACTATCATTGCATGCATTACTTTTAATAACATCTTAACTAGTCTCCTCACTTCCAGTTGAGGAACATGTCAACTTGAATCATCCATCATTCTAAAGCATGACTTTAATCATGTTCCATATCTTCTTTAAAAACCTTTGTTTGTGGGGCGCCTGGGTGGCTCAGTCTGTTGGGTGACCAACTTCGTCTCAGGTCATGATCTCACAGCTTGTGAGTTCGAGCCCTGCATCGGGCTCTGGGCCTACAGCCCAGAGCCTGAAGCCTACCTTGGATTCTGTACCTCCCTCTCTCGCTCTGCTTCTCCCCCTCCCCTGCTCATATTCTGTCTCTCTCTCTTTCAAAGATTATGAATGAATGAATGAATGAATGAATGAATAAATAAATAAAATTAAAACAAACAAACCTTTGTTTGCTTCTGACTACTTTCAGAAGGATGTTCAAATTCCTTCATCTGATATTTCAGAATTTAATGATGTGTCACACTTTTACAGATCAATTGCCCATCATCTTATAACTTATAGCTTATACACTAAAGTTGAATTTTATTAATGTTTCTTGAGTATAACATGCAATACCTTGCTCCTTTACCTTTGCTGATATTGTGTATCCTGTCTCTAGGCTGGAGTACTGAATAACCTTTAAATCCTAGTTCAAATTAAATCTTTTCCAAGAAGCTTTACCCAATAGCTCCGGCTTAGCTGTGATCTCTGATTTATTTAGCTTGATTTATTCCTATGAGCTCCATGATGTAATAGAAAGGGTATGGGCTTTGAACCTCTCTACATCAAGGTTCCAAAGTCATTCTTGAGCTTTGTGATAATAGGAAACTTATTTAACTACTTTAATTCTTGGTTTTAACTTCTATAAAATAACAGTACTACAGCTTACTAAGCAGTTCAAAAGAAATCTTGTGTGATATGATTGATGCCACCAAGGGCAAAGCCAATTGGGTAGTTACTTCTCAGTAGCCTAAGAAGGTAGACTTCGCTCATTCAGATATATTAAATGCCAACTAAGGGCCAGGCACTTTAAAATAGAGGGTGATGGACAAGATAAATACAGTCCCTGCCTTCAGGGAGCTAACAGTCCTAGAGTCTTCACCTCAGTCCAGAGTCTAGTCTTCTTTGGAGAAATGACTTGAAATTGATCGGATTAGTAAATATGACTCTTGCTAAAAATAACCTTAACAGTGACATATAAATTCAGTATAACAATTTCTTATTTATACTGAAAATGAAACTGCCAAAAAAACTGACTACTTGACATGGTCTAACCAGGTAGCTGCATGGAATCAGAATGAGAAGGGGAAAAGACTCAAATATTTGATGGTCTTGGGCTCTGATAGCCAGATGGGACAACCTCTCAAACAGGAAGACAGACTTTCTTTCTTCATATATGTGTATGGAGAGATGGCACCTGGGATATCAAGTCCAAGAGAGACCCCAGAATGATACTTCTCTCCCATTTTCCTCAGCTTCCTAAAGAATTTGCACACAAGGTTCTGAAATATTCTTATGGATCTTAAAGGTAGGGATGGAAATGCTTGCTACAGATCTCTGCACAAGGCATTGTGAGGCTGGGGGTAATGATGAGAGAAAAGGATAGAATAATGAACTAAATTTTGAGCAAGACTTATGAATCCTCATGTGTCAAAGATAAATCAGTAGATAAGAAACAATGAACTCAACTGAGTATCTGTCATTAGGTGGCAGCTCACAGACAAAAACTAGATTTCAGTATCAAGCCAAAAGAAATGTTACTATTCTCACACCTCTTTCTAAGTTGTCAGTTGTACTCCTGTAAAACCATGTGCTTGCTAATCTATTACTTAAATTTCTTGGCAGGCTTAGACAAGACCTGGTTTGGCATACTATTAGAAAGCCATCCCCATTAGACAATACATTCTACATCAATGCTTAAGAAAGGAACAAATGACCCATCTTATCCTTAAAGAAAGGGCGTACTATCCAGGCATCATCTACACATTGGGTAAACCCTCTTATGAGAAAAACATCTGGGCATTAGAAGAGAAAATGTGAAGCAGGCCTTAGATGGCATGAGACCTACGTGGTACTAGGTTAGCATTGGAAGAGAGGTTGAAATCTTATCTCTAGCTTCCTCCTTTCCTTTGGTATTTGAGTGCCAAGAAAAGAGAGATCCCTATGACATAGTGGCTAGGCACAAGTAGAAGGGAAAATATAGAATCAAAATGGCCTTAATAAAATAATGTTTCTCTGGCTTTGTCCATACCCAGTTTGCAGGTCATTTAGCCCTTCACAAAAGTATACAGTACATAGTAATCATTATAAGCTGTTAACTGTTATTATTATATATTCATCTCTCCATCACTAGGTTCATTCCAAAAACATCTGATGTGGCCTGCACACACACAGAAAGATAACATGAAAAATAACAGAAACAACCAAAATATACAAAAAGAAGTCAAAGCCAATGCTGAGAATAAGGAAAGGAATGTAAACTAAAACCAAAGGAAGAATTTGCACACAGAATGCAGAATATTGTAAATGAACTATATATAATAGGATACTGAGCTTTCTTACACAAGCATTTGAATTTTGCAGGTATATTCTAATTTTCTTGGAAAATCCAAGTTCCTTAGGACCGTGAGCAAAAAGAGAATCTTTAGGAAATTAAGGATATATCAGCATTTCCTTACAATCAGATTTCCTTAGGCCAAAATCTATGGTGTCTTGCTGCTTTAAAAATCATTACCTGAAATTTCAATTCCTGAAGAATGTTTCTTAAGTAAATTTTCATATACATATATATATATATATATTATATATATATGTGTGTGTGTATGTATATACATATGTATATACATATATATATGTATATATATACATATGTATATACATATATATGTATATACATACATATGTATACATATATACATATATATTTTTTAATTTTTAAAATGTTTATTCATTTTTGAAAGACAGAGAGAGACAGAGCACAAGCAGGGGTGGGACGGAGAGAGAGGGGGATACAGAATCTGAAGCAGGCTACAGGCTCTGAGCTGTCGCGCAGAGCCTGTTGCGGGGCTTGAACTCATGAACTGCGAGATCATGACCTGAGCTGAAGTCGGACGCTCAACCGACTGAGCCACCCAGGCGCCCCAATTTTCATTTATATTTTATGTTGCACCTCCCTTTCTTCTTTCCCTCCTCCCTTTCTCCTTTTTCTCCATTACTTCTTTTCTTTTCTTTCTTTCTTTCTTTCTTTCTTTCTTTCTTTCTTTCTTTCTTTCATCTAATCCTGATGCTCATTTAAGACATTCCTTCAAAGGCTAGTCTTTGCCTTTACTGGCACTGATGTTTAAACTAGAGACATCTAATTTGTTTACATTTAAAAAATAATAACAATGAGAAAGGAACTATACCCAGCCACTGAAAGTAATAAACATTGAAATATAAAATAGCTGCACTTTACACTTGCATTTAAAAAATTGGTGGCAGAATCTCTGTGAGCCATCTGGAGCTCAGAAGTCTTAGAGAGTACACATTTTTGATCTAATAAAGACAGACATGCACAGGTGTGCTGATAGGCATTCACTAAAAGTCATGCTTCCAACCCTGGAGAATAAAGTATACTCCCTGGAGAACTGTTGTGGTTTTCTTTTCCATTTTGAAAAAAAAATGATATTATACTGAATGTGGCTCATAAAAGTGTCAGACTGATAGTTTTGGAGCTCCAAATTTCTTCCCGCAAAGCAAGAGCAACACAGGCAGGCATATCACAAATATGCTGAAACATTTTTAGTAATGGGACTTAATTGGGACATTATAGGCACTTATAAGCATGCCAAAATTTTTACATAAATCAGGTTGAACATCTGAAGGCTGTGGTAGGAGATGAATGAATAAGTTCATAAGAAGTACAGGTAGCTTTCCATGTCAACTCAATTATTGTTCTTAGAAACTTCATTTTTAATTAGGTAGAAAGATTATTTAAAATAGCCACTTGTGGCAGAAGGCCACTTACCAGAAGATGATGGGGTCTCCAACAGATTGTCTTCCTATGAAATAAGTCCAGCACTAGCTGGCCATAGTAGCACCCTCTATCTTAAAAGAACTTACACCCAGGGGTAGACTTTCTTTTCTAAAAGAAAAACTGAAAAACTGTGTGGCTTTTAATTCAGATAGATAATGAAGACTTTCCCACAATTTATGCACTACTTTGCTAGTATAGCTAGCATTAAGTGTGTGTGGCTCCAAAAGTCCTATTTTAATAGGCTAAGAAGTGATAAAGATGCTTCATCAAATGAAGCAATTGTAGAGGATAGGGGAAAGGCTGAGCAACTTTTTATGCTCTCTCGAGGGCTAAGACAATAGGGCACTATAGAAGTGGAGAAAGGAGTCTTGGTTAACACCCTTTGATATGGGATGAGTCACCAAGAAGATGTACTGTAGCAGTGATAGAGAATCACAGTAGGTAATTCTTTAGGAGACCTAGAGCTCAGCTTTGAGTCATCTCCAGATGAGGTAACTCCAGAATGCTAGTTCTTTCAGCATCCAGGAAGAAGCAAATATAATTCTTTCTAAAGGAAGCTACTAGCATCGTTCCAGGCCTTCAATTATTTCTAGAAGTTCCTGTGCAAATCAATGTCAGGAAAGCAATACAAGTAAATAACCAGGTGCACAAAGAGACAATAAGGCATGAATAAAATATAACAGCAACAGCGCACAATAGGGAAACACAGGGGCTTCAAATATTGGCATTATCAAACACATATTCGAAATAACACCTATTATTTTCAAGGAGATAAAAGACAAGATTGAGAATTTCATTGGGTATTTAGACACTAAAAATAGAATAACCAAAATTATGTATGAATGGGTGAGTTCATTAATATCTTGGACTCAGCTGTCAGGAAAAAAAAATACTTAGAATAAAGTACAGGGAAATAAAAATGTTGGTAATACATAAAAGATCAAGACAGCACAATGATAAGGTCTAAGATATGTACAATTATAATACCAGAAAGGGAGAAAAGCAAGAAAGGGGAAGAAGCACTTTTTAAAGAGAGAATGTCTGGAAACATTTCCAAATTGACAAAAAATATTATGTCACAAATTCAAGACCACTTACAAATTGCAAGAGAAATAAATAAAAAAAATCCTTGTCTAAGTACATCACAGTGAAATTGCTGAAAACCAAGAATAAAAGAAAATCTTAAGAGTAATGGGGAGGGTGGATAGAAGTCACATTACTTTTAAAATAACTGACAATTCAACTGAGTTGATTTCTCAATATAAATAATTAAGCTGGAGCAATGGAAGGATACATTCAAAGTGCTGTAAGAAAGTAGGCCAACCAAGAATTCTATAGCCAACATGACATACTTTAAATAGGAAGGTGAGCAGAAAAGAATATTAAACAAATCCTATGCTTCTTCATAATAAAAACACTCAAAGACTAGGACTGGAAGTGAACTTTTTCAAGTGATAAAAGGCACTTATGACAACCGACAGCTAACATCATACTTAAGGCTAAAAGACTGAAATTTCCCACTTAAGATGATAAACAAGACAAGAATATTTGTCCTCACTACTTCTATTCAACATTATACTAGAAGTTCTAGTCAGGACAATTAAATAAAAGAAAAAACAGAAGAAGAAGAAGAGGAAGAAGAAGAGGAATGAAAAGGAGAGGAAGAGGAAGAGGAAGAAAAAATGAAAGAAAAGAAAAGAGAGGTAAGAGGAAGAAAGACAAAATAAAAGGTACTCAGATTGGAAATGAAGAACTAAAGCTATCTGTATTTGCAAATGACACGAACTTATATACGGAAAATCCTAAGGAACCCACTAAGAACAAAAACGAAAACACCCCAAAACTATTAGAACTAATAAATGAGTTTCATGAGGTTGCAGGATACCAGATCAATATACAAAAATTAATTTATATAAATTAATTTATAAAAACTAGGAATGAAAAATCCAAAAATGAAATGAAGAAAATAATTCCATTTACATTTAGCAACAAAAAGACAAAGTGATGAGTAATAAATTCAAGAAAAGTCATATAGCATTTATAATTGGAAAACTATAAAACATGGTTGTAAGAAACCAAAGAAGACCTAAACAAATGGAAAGATAGCTCACGTTCATGGACTGAAAGACTTAATATTATTTTTTAAGAAGATAATACTCCCCAAATTGAACCAGAGATTCAGTGCAATCCCTATGAAGACCTCAGCTGTCTCCTTTGTAGAAACTGACAAGCTGATTTTAAAATTCAAGAGGAAATTCAAGGGACACAGAATAGCTTAAAAAATCTTTGAGAAAAAGAACAAGTTTGGAGGACTTATAATTCCCAATTTCAAAACTTACTACAAATCTACAATAATGAAAACCGTGTAGTAATGGCATAAGAAAAACTTGTAGAACAATGAAATAGAACTGAAAGTCCAGAAATAAGCCCTCATATTCATGATCAATTAATTTTTGACAGGAATCCCAAGACAGTTCAAGGAAAAAAATTAGTCCTTTCAATAAATAATGCTGGAAACAACTGGATATACTAATGTAAAATCATAAAGTTGGACTCCTTTCTCATGTCATATGTAACATGTATTATAGACTTAAATATAAAGGCAAGAACTCTATAACTCTTAGAAGAAAATATAAGAATACATCTTTGTGACCTTGGTCTCCTTAGATATGACACCAAAAGCACATGTATCACAAGAAAAAAATAAAATTAAAAACTTTGTGATTCAAAGACATCATCAAAAAAGTGAAAAGTCACAAAATGGAAGAAAATACTTGCAAATCATAAATATAATAAACTTGTATGCAGAATATGTAAAATTTTTTTATAACTGGATAATAAAAAGACAAATAATTCAATTCAAAAGTGGGGAAAGGATCTGAATAGGCATATCACCAATGAAGATATACAAATAGGTAGTAGGCACATGAAAGGATGTTCAACATTGTTAGCCCTCTGGGAAATGCAAATCCCAAACCATAATGAGTTTTATGTGGTGCCCATTGAAATGGCTATACTGAAAAGACTGATGATTAACAAGTGTTAGAATGGGGAAAAAAAAATGGAACCCTTGTACATTCTTGGTATGAAAGTAAAGTGGTACAGACAGTTTGGAAAATATTCTGGCAGTTCCTCAAGTGACTACACATGGAGTTATCATATGGCTCTGCAGTTTCAAAGAGAAATGAAAACATACATCCACACAAAAACTTGTACACAAATATTCATTGTGGCACTATTCACAATAGTCAAAAAGTGAAAAAATCCAAATATCAATCAACTGATTAATGGATAAATAAAATGTACCTACATATGATAGAACATTATTCCTCAATTAAAAAGGAATGGAGTACTGATACTTGTTCCCACATGTATGAACCCTGAAAACTTATGCTAAGTGAATGAAGCCAGTCATAAAAGACCACATATGGTATGATTCCTTTTATATGAAATGTTCAGAGTAAAAAATCTATAGAGACAAAAAGTAGAATAGTGATTCCCTGGGATGCATGGGTAAAATGCAGAGTGACTGCTAATGGGTATGGGTTTCTTTTTGGGGTTGATAAAAACGTTCTCAACTTGACTGTAATGTTGGTTGCACAGATCTTTGTATATATTAAAAGGCATTGAATTGTACTTTGAAGTGGTAAATTATATGGTATATGAACTGTATTCCAACATAGTTGTTATATGTAGAAAAGTGAAGGTGAAGTAAAAACATTTTCAGACAAAACACATAATCACCAACGGACTCATCAGTAGAAGAAATTGTAGGTTATAGTTTGATGATTTCAGATAGAATGCAGACCCAACAATAAGGTAAATATATGAGTAAAAACAAATGAGTATTGACTGTGTCAAATAATGTTAATGATGCCCTATGGAGACATAAAGCAGATGAATACAGGCAGAGATTTGTATACAAAACAGTGGCATAAAAGTTGAGAGGAGGGTAAATAGAGATCAATTGTTCTAAGATCCTTACATTGTCTGGAAAGATTACAAAATGAAATAAATATATTTTGGTAAATGAAGGATATATGTTGTAACCTCTGATACAATCACTAAAAGAATATCAGAAATGTACATTACTTCCAACTTAATAAAGCAGGAAACAGTATACTCAAGCTGGGTAATTTGAAGCGAGTTTAATAAAAGGAGCACCTTATAAAGATGTGAACAAGTTTAAACAAAACAAAATACAACAAAAGGAGATAGCACAGAACCCCATTGTGTCAAGAACTGTGAAGAGTCTGAGACTTTACTTGACCAACTTGCAAGCTGAAAAATTATTCTACTGTAGTTTCAAGGATGCTGGCTGAAGTCACAAGATTCCTGGGTCAGAGACAAAGGACGGTTTGTTACTCACAACAGTAGCAGTAGCCAGAGTATCAGCATTTGCACAGTTCTCCCAGCCTGAAATTTCCATATGATCCTGTGAAGAGGGTCAGGTAACACCTTCAAAAGCAGTAGACTGCATGCAGGAGAGCAACTGTGCAACTTGGTAGATAAGGAAAAAAGAGAACAAATCTCCTGCTGGTGCCTTCCATTGAACAAAACCAACCAGAAGTCAGAAAGCAAGGAAGCACCTTTAAGTCTTCCATAAAACTGACCTTCCTACAGCCCAGGGCAGGTGGAAAAGGATGGAAGTGGATCTGATGGGATGGAGAAACAGAGGGGAAAAGATGAACTAATATGCAATAGTCTAAAACAAGATAAGTGAACAGGGGTAAAGGGACACAGAAATGGTTAGATAAGGAGCTAGCACTCAATGGGATAGGGATTTAACTCAAAATGTTTAAATGTTTCAATTAAGAGCAATGACCATGTGATTGGATAAAAACCAAATGAACAAAAAGTCCTAATCATACGTTATTTACAAAAGACACTTTTAAAACATGGAAGTTAAAAAAATGTTGACACAAAGTATGGGAAAACGATGTACCATAAAGCATCAGCCAAACTGTATTAACATCAGATGAAGACTTGAAGGCAGAAAAGTTACTAGAGGTGAAGGAGGCCATCTCAAAATATTAATTGCTTTGATTTACCAAGAAGGTCTAATCATTCTAAATTTGCAAAATAACATATGAAAACTAACTTCTAAAAATACAGACTTAAAACATAGCAACAATAGCACGTACAGAGTAAAAATAAATTTAAAAATTCACAATCAGAATTGGGAAATTGTAGTATAACATCTCTCAGAAAAGGACAGAACAAACAAATAAAAAATCAGTACAAAAACAGAGAATCTAAACAACATGGCTGACATGTTTGAGCTGACATGTTATATATATGTGTAATATATAACACACATATATATACATATATATGTGTGATATATATGTATATATACATGTGTATATATATACATATATATCACACATATATATATGTTATATATATATCATACATATATATAACGTATACACATACACACACACACACACACACACAAATCCAAGAACTGCAGAAAACACCTTCTCAATCATACACAAAATATTGACCATATGCTGGGCCATAAAGCAAGTTTCAACAAATTTCAAAGGATTGAAATTGTATAGAGTATATTCTGTGACAAGGTAATTAAACTATATTAGAAAAAAAAAAACAAAATAAAAAGATATCTAGAAAAATCTCTACCACAATGGAAATATAAACATTTTGAACTGAATAATAATGAAAATATAGCTGAGTAAAGTTTCAGAGATACAACTATGGCATACCTAGAAGGAAATATGTCTTTAAATGTGAATATAAAAATTATGAAAAGCTAAACATCAATGAGCTATACACATCAATGTCAAAAATTTAGAGAAAAAAACAAGAACAGCCAATAAAACCAAAGAAAGTAGAAGGATGAACATAGGAAAGATAAAAATAGAAATAAACAATTGTATTGCTTATATTGCTTACTTTTATTCTACATTGTTTTTTTATAGAACACAAACAATAAGATTATTCCTGAAAAGCTTTGAAATTGATAAATTCTAGTCTATATACAAGGAAAAAACAAAGAGAAGGCACAAATATTCAATGTTAGGAATAAGGAATAGGGCCAAACAATAAATCTTTTAAGTATTAGAAAGTTAAAAGGAAAATATGAACAATTTTTCTGCTATAATATTTGAAAATTTAGATGAACAAGATAGATTCATAGAAAATACTACTTGTCAAAATCAACACTAGAAGTAAAATGAATTCAGAATAGCCTTGTAAATATTAAAGATGTTGAGTCATTTATTAAAAATTTTCCCACAAAGGAAACCACAGGGTCACATGGCTTTCAAGTAAATTATATCAATAATAAATGAACAAATAACACCAATGTTATATTCACTCTTTATAAAGAAAGAAAAACAAAAAGCATTTCCTATCTCTGAGGTCATCACAACCCTATACCCGCACCTCGTAAGAACATGAGAAAAGAAAAGTACAGGCCAACCTGACTCATGAACATAGTTGCAAAAACTGTAAACAAAATATCAGCAAACATCAAAAATATGTAAGCAAGAATGAATAGGGTTTATTCTATGAATGTAAATTTAGTTTATAATTTAAAAAATCAACATAATTAATAGAACCAAGGAGGTTCTATTCCAAGGAGGAAAACCATCAATACAGTAGATGCAGAAAAGCTGTTTCATAATATTCAATATCCACTCTTGCTAAAAAATTTTTTAGCAAAAACCAATATGAGGGAACCTTCCTCCTTTATCTGATAAAGGATATCTATGACAAAAGTATGACAATATTTTATGTAATATCTACTCCTTTGAGATCAAGAGTAAAACTAAAATCTATGCTATCACCACTCATATACAACATTGTATTCAAATTCCTAAGCAATGTGGTAAGGCTAGAAAAAGACATAAAAGATATGAAAATTAGAAAGACATAAATAAAATTGTCATTATTCATAAATAATATATGGTCATGTATATTGAAAACCTAAAACTGTTTTCAATTAAATTTTTAAAACTAATGCATGAAAGTAATTATATGGATAAAAAGATCAATACACAGAAATCAGTTGTTTTTCTCATCACAACAAATCATAGAAAATTAAATTTAAAAAAGGCATCCAAATTAGTAAAAATATCAAATATCTAAGAACATGTCTAACAGTATGTGCAAAGTATCTATGCAGAAAAACAAAACATCATTGAAACAAATTAAAGGTATAACCAAATGGAAAGACACAAATTTCATGGCTTGAGAACGTTAGTCTCATAAAAATAGTATTTCTCTCTAAACCAATTTACAGATTTATTGCAATCCAATCAAAATCCCTGTAGCTCTTTGTAAAACTTGTAAAGATAATTCTAAAGTTAATAAATTGAGAAGCAAAATAAAATTCCTTGCTTTAAAATTAAGAGGTTTTGTAAATTATAGTAATTAAGGCAATGAGATTTTGGCATAAATATTGACAAATAAATCAGTGGAGTAGAAGAGAGGGCCCAGAAAAGATCCATGGATAAGTGGACAATTAAATTATGACACAAGAGGCATTGGAAATTTGTGAGGACCAGATAATCCTTTCAATGAATGAAGCTGTAAAAATTACCTGTTTATACAGAAAAAAATAAAACAATCTTTACACCTTCACACTTTCATACCCTACGATAAAAATAGCTGTCTCGGTGGATCACAGATTTAAATGTGAAAGGCAAAGCAATAAATTTCTGGAATATACACAGAAAAATTCTAACAGGATATAAACATATAATCATAAAAATTGGCTATATTATACTTAAGAACTTCAATTTGTCAAAAGATACCATTAAGAGGTATAAGATATAAGACACAGAATGGAGGAATACACTTACAAAACGTAACAAAGAGCTGGTAACTAGAATATATGAAGAGCTTTTGTAAAAGAATAAGAAACAGACAACAACATAAAAATGGGCAGGGGTGGGGCACTGGATGGCTGGCTCGGTCAGTTAAACATCTGACTCTTGATTTCAGCTCAGGTCATGATCTCACGATTCATGAGATTGAGCCTCGAGTTGGGCTCTGTGCTGACAGTGTGGAGGCTGCTTGAAATTCTCTCCTCCCTCTCTCTCTGCCCCTTCCTGGTGTGTGTACTCTCTCTCTCTATCTATCTCAAAATAAAAAAAAAATAAAATAAATAAAACTTAAAAAAAATGGGCAGGAGAGTTGAATTGGTACTTATCAACAGAGGATGTCCAAATGGCAAATAATCACCTGAAAAAAGTACTCAACCTCATCATTCATCAAGAAAGGTCAAATTCCACCAGGACCTACAGCTATACACTCAACTAGAATGTCTACTGTGAAAATTCTAATCATATTCCAATCCTCAAGGATGTGAAGAACTGTGGAAATTTATGCATTGCTGCTGGTGGTGAAGTTGGCACAATTAATTTGAGAAACTGTCAGTATCTACTAAAGCCGAACATACACATACCATGACCCCACAATGACACTCCAGCATATATACCATCCTGAAATGCATACACATGTGCATCAAGAGATGGATACAAAAGATCCATTGCAGCGGCATTAATAATAGTCAAAAGCTGGAAATAGTCCAAATGCTAATCAGTATGGAATCAGGTATGGAATGGATAACTAAACTGTGGTATTTACATGCAAGAAAGTAAATAGAAGAATTTCACAGAAGAATGAAAGAGCCACAGCTACTTGAAAAAGAACGTTGTGAATAATACCTTAAGAGAACCAAGTCAAGCATGAAAGGGTCATACAATATGATTCCATTTATATAAAGGTCAAAAACAGACAACCTACTTTATTGTGCTTAGGGGTGGATACTTACGGTTAAACTAGGACTTGATTACCATGAAAATCTGATAGCAGGGAGGGGCTTTTAGAGAACTGACAAGGCAATTCATGACCTGACATTAGTGTTTGCCTTGTGATCAGTCATCATACAATTTTGTCTTTGAGCTTCTTTTCTGTATGTATGTTATCTTTCCCGCCATAAAGGCCTCAGAAATTTGATTTGATGAATAAGGGAGAGAGTAAAGCGAGGATGACACATTTTCCTTGAAGGGTAGAAAGGCTAGGATCCTTAGGGAGAGACAGGAAAGGGAGGTGCAAAGGGACAGACAAAACTCGCAGTCAGGGAGGGGCCCAGGAGACAAACTGCTTCCTTTGCAATTTTACAGGCTCAAGTCAAAAAGGACAGCAGCCACTCAGGGGAGGATTTGCTTTTTGGTACCAAGGTATCTGCTTTGCTGTTTCAGAAATCTTGGTACCAACATACCTGCCTCTTGTTTCAGAAATATTTGTCAGTTATGGGAAGCAAAATCTCCTCTTTAAACTTCCCTTTTGATTAAAAAAAATGCCTCTGTATTCTCTCAGGCTGTACTAGGTCTGATAGTTTTCTGCTTTTATATTGCACAGTTCTTTATTTAGAATCATTTTTTTTGTAAACCTCTTTGATAGAAAAACTTGTTCTTTTGTTGGCTTGCTTCAAAAATGTGAATGAGCTAATTCTAATACTTCTTGGTACAGAGCCTCAAGGTATCTAGGAGTAAATTCAATATTTTATACCAACCTATGAGACACAATGATTTAGGTTCGCATTCCTCAGAGACTTGTTCTTTTTGTTCTTGCCCCTAATGACTGCAGGTATTATAATTTTTGCCATGGGGATTAGAGAAGGCGCATAAAACCTGCAAATGGATACTCCCTAGATTTTCACTAAATGAGAAAATGCCCAGAGAGGGGAGACACAATTGAGATCTCATTCCAACAAATGAGCACTCTTCCTTAAGGTTAAACATTTATACTGGGAAGTAGAGCAGGATACACTATTGGGAAATAGTATTTCTAGTGATTCCAAAGGTATAAAGTTTCCACCTAACCTTTCTCACAAAAAAGACAGCTTGCTTGTGTGTGTGTGTGTGTGTGTGTGTGTGTGTGTGTGTGTGAGAGAGAGAGAGAGAGAGAGAGAGAGAGAGAGAGAGAGAGAGAAAGAGAGAGTTGTTGAAAGTAGGGCAGGAATAAACTCCAACCACTGATTCACCCTCCTGTTACATGCTCAAAGTATACCATTTTAGAGGAGAAATGGCTGCCTGTAAGAGTTTTGGATGAATATAATGATGATGATGAAGAAGAAAGAGGAGGTGAATGAGGAGGAGACAAAGGAGAAGGAGAAAAAAAAGAAAAAAAAATTATGGCTTTTTAAAAACTTTATTTAGAGGCGCCTGGGTGGTTCAGTCGGTTGAGCTCAGACTTCCCGGTTTGTGAGTTTGAGCCCCTGGTCCGGCTCTGTGCTGACAGCTTGGAGCCTGGAGCCTGCTTCAGCTTCTGTGTCTCCTTCGATCTCTGCCCCTCCCCCACTCATGCCCGCGTGCTTTCTCTCTCTCAAAAATAAATAAACATTAAATTTTTTTAAAAAAAAGTTTATTTTTGAGAGAGCGAGCACGTGCACGCGCGCGCGGGGGGGGGGGGGAGGGGCAGAGAGAGACCAGGAGACACAGCATCTGAAGCAGGTTATGGGCTCTGAGCTGTCAGCGCAGAGCCCAACTCAGGGCTTGAGCCCACTAACCATGAGATCATGACCCAAGCCAAAGTCCAACACTTCACTGACTGAGCCACCAAGGTACTCCTTCTAAATGTATTTAGTTCAAGTTATCTTCAAATACATAACCTCTTTAAAAAAAATTTTTTTTCAGGTTTATTTTTGAGAAAGAGAGAGCACGTGCACCTGCCTGAGTGGGACAGGAGCAGAGAGGGAGACAGAGGATCCAAAGTGGGCTCTGTGCTGGCAGATGAGAGCCTGATCTGAACTCACAAACGGCGAGATCATGACCAGAGCTGAAGTCGGATGCTTAACCCACTGAGCCACCCAGGTGCCCCCATAACCTCTTTTCTATTTTGCTGGAATGTCCTCAATATATGTTTCTTTTACATGAAACTCTTTTAAAACCCACACATAGAATCCAAACCATATTCAGGAGGGAACTGGATGTGAGTTAGGGCTTTACCTGGCACACAGCATCAAAACATATTAGCTTTCGTCATGATTAGTATTATTAATTTTATCCCTCAGGAGACTAACGTTTTGTTCTTGCATGGCTATTGCATTGTATATAATATCTTGGAGACCACACTCACTTCTGTGACTAATATCAATACTGCTCTTTATTGGGTCTTAATTTTGACATCAGAAAAATGAAGAACTTGGATTCCATAAGCTCTTCGACTCAAAGATTTCCTGCCTCCACAGAGTACTCCAGGTTTCCTCACAAGCTGGGAGTTAGTGATCCCTGGCTGTTAGCAGTGGTTGGTGTTATGGTGTGTGTGTGTGTGTGTGTGTGTGTGTGTGTGTGTATGGAGGAGAGGGTTTTGCCCACTTCTTCAGGAGGCAGTGTTTGCCTTTCCCTGGGCAGGGGTTGTAGAGGTTAAGAAAACCTGGTGAAACAAATGCCAGGGACAGATGTTACCTAATTTGGTCAAAGAACAAAGAGTGTGTAAAACATTTGGAAATCCTCAACAGTGCACTGGGATGGTGGAATTTACGGGAAGAACAGAAATAGAGCAGCACCCAGAATTTCAGAATAGGATTGCTGAATTTCAGAGGGTGAGCCTAATGTAATTACAATAGTCCACCCTTAATGTCAGAAATATGTTTCAAGACTTCCAGTGGATACCTGAAACCATGGGTAATACCACCATGAATCACCTATACTAATTAGGTATGTAATATAATGTATTATATTTATAATATAAATATATGTATTATACATTATATACATATATGTATGTTATATAATACATATTATATGCATATATTATACACTATGCTATGTTTTTTCCTACACATACATACTGATGACAAATTTTAATTTATAAATTAGGCACAGTAAGAGAATAGCAATCATAATAATAAAATAGAACGATTATAACAATATACTATAATAAAGGTTATGTAAATGTAGCCTCTCTCAAAATATCTTATTGTACTGTATTCACCCTTCTTCCTGTGACGATGTGAGATGTTAAAATGCCTACCTGACGAGATGAAGCGAGGTGAATGAGCCTTGAGAGGAAGCTACTTTCTGACTCTATTACAAAAGGATGGTCATCTATTCTAGAGGGAGGTTGGCCACAGGTAACTGAAAGGAAGGAAAGCTAAATCACAGAAGGGGGCACTACTGTACCATTTCGCATAGTCTGGGTGTTTGAGAAGGGATCTTCTGTGTTGGAAGCTTAACTGCACCGATTTTTAGCGTTATGTTGCACAAGCTATTGAGCCCCACTTTCCTTACCTGTAAAATGGGGTAAACATCGAATTCTGAAGCTGTCGCGAAGGTGGACTAGGACAAGGCCGAGGGGAGACTCAGAAACCGAGGGCTGCTCTTATTAAAAGAAAATTAATATTTTTTCTAATTCCCAAGACACCCTCAAGATTATCCATGCCTTACTAAGAATTCTCAAACACCTCAGTAGTTTCCTTTGCTGCGCCGACTGTACTCTCTGCTCCCTCAGCCACCCCTCTCCCCCCCGCCCCGTCTAGGGCTGCAGGAGTGGAAGACAGGCACGTGGGGGAAGGACTGGGGCAAACCTAGCCCCATGGCCCCTGGCCTCCTGGCACGGTGGGGCCTGTCATGGCGGCCCAGCTACAGCTTAGGTGATCTCAGAGCAGGAAGAAAGGAAGGGTCTGGGGGTCAGCGCCTCCCAGACCCCGGCCCCGCCTGCGCTCCGCCGGGCAAGCCCCGCGGGAGCGCCGGCTCACATGGGTCCCCGCCTCCAGCGGCGCGGGCCCGCCCTGACCCTGGGCTCAGCCTCGCGCTCGGGCGCCCACCTGGGGAGGTGGCGGCCGGGCCTCGCGCGCGGGCAGCCGAGGGCCGAGTGCGGGCCGCGGGACCTCCGCCAGCGCCCCGGAGCGTCCCGGACCGGGTGCGGGGCCCGCCCGGCGCCCGGCGCCCGGCGCCCTCCCCGCCCCCTCCGCGCCTCGCCCCGCCGCCTGCGGCCCCCACCCATCGGCCGCTCCTCCCCTCTCCCCACCCTCCTCCTCCGCCCCCTCCCCTCCCCCGCCGCCTCGCCGACTGCTCGGCCGCGCGTCTGAGCCGCCCGGGCCCGGAGCGCAGGCGGCGAGGCCACCGCACCTGCAGCGCGCTCGGGCTGCCAAGCAGCCGCCTCACCTCCCGCCGCCCGGCCTCCCTCTCCCCCAGCGCCGGGTCTCCCGTGACACCCGAGACCCCCGGCCGACGACAATGACCACTTCCCTGCAAGATGGGCAGACCGCCGCGGGTAGGGCGGCTGCCCGGGACTCGCCGCTGACCGCCCAGGTGTGCGGCGCTGCCCAGGGGAGGGGCGACGCCCGCGACCTGGCGCCTGCCCCCTGGTTGCAAGCGCGGGCGCTCCTGCCCCCTCCGGACGGGACCCGCGGCTGTGCTGCAGACAGGTAGGCAGCCCTCCGAGGGCGCGGGGGAGTGTCCTGGGTTGGCAGCCGGCGAGGGGCTGAGGAGGCGGTCCTAGGGGGTGAGCCATGTGCCCAGAGCTGGGCCAAGTTTGTGAAAGTCTCTGAAGACAATTCCCTTTAAGCTGGCTTCTACCGGCTCGGCAGGACATCGCGATCTCCCAGCGCCTTATAAATAGCATCACCGTTTCATTGAGAGCTCCTGGTCTCTCTCACCTCTGCCCATCGGTGTGAACTAGGAGGCCAGGCTGGCCACCCCACTTCCTTTCTTCGTGGCCCTGCACTGAAAACAAAACAAAACAAACAAACAAACAAACCCCTAATCCTTTTTATTTTATATGTTTAAAAAATCGGAGCATGAATGAATTCACCTCCCACATAGAATCTTACAGCGACCCTGGAGAGGCAAAGCACGGATTGACATTTGAGCAGTCTTGCTGTTCAGCAGGAAAGAATAGAGGCTTTAAAAGGTTTCCCAATCTCCATAGCATTCAGCACTAAGTGCCTTTAGAGTTCACAGTTTTGCACATACTTCAGGAAAGAAAAAGACTGCAACAATACAAAAATCTGTAGTCCTTTATATTCATACATTTAAATGGTACTTCTCCCCCCAGATTTTCAAAGTGCTTCAACTTCACTGAAGTTAAAATTACTCCCCAGTGGACTAGAGTACATTTATACTAGCAAGTTCTATTCACTTACCTCTTCAAAAACACTGCCTTGCGGTTTAGTATCTATAAGCACTTGAAAAATCAACAGACTGTGTGTGGGCAACATTGTGAATGAAATTTGAAGTGAGATGAACCACAGCTATAATTAATAAACCATAACTTCCAAAAGTGATTAGTGAAATAGCATAGGGATGAATTCACTAAATGTTTGTAGACTTGGTCAATTTAATGGATGCATAAAAATGTCTAACTTCTCAGGATGGTTTTTGCATCAATAATTATATAGTATTTCAGCCTCAGGAAAATTATCAAAAGTGCTGGAAATAGGCTTTCTATGCCTGGTAATTTTTTTTTAAGGCCAAAAAAAAAAAACGATAGGAATACTATAGAAAATTCATTTATATCAATTAACATATTTTATTTTGACCCACAGAAAGTACATCACAGATCTTTGCTGTACATTTTATATAATATTAGTGTTATCACAGAGTGGTACATGTTGGCCTTAACTTCTTAATCCTGTCAGCAATTAAATTTTACATTCATTCCGCTTTATGTAAATTACATCCTATGTTCTCTTGGTGTAGGAGAAAAAAGAAAGATCTTGATGTTCTGGAAATGCCATCTATTCCAAACCCCTTTCCTGAGCTATGCTGTTCTCCATTTACATCTGTGTTGTCAGCAGGCCTGTTTCCCAAAGCAAATTCAAGGAAAAAACAGGTATGCATTTAAAAATTTTTAATTCAAAAATCTTAGGAGCTCTAAATCCATACAGTTTTTAAGGTATTCAGTAATTTGTAATATTAACAAAGGATTAGTATGGTCTATTTTAAATGACTATTGGCTGACAAAGCTTTTGGCATCATTTTCCTTTAAGGCCTTAGTTTTCACAGCTATATAATGGGCATGTTAAAAGTTACCTACTGAGCTTTTAGGATGGGTTAAATGAGAGAATATATATATAAAGTACAGAGTCTGGGAGCTGTTATTATTTACAGGGTAGCTGGGGAGAGTTATATATGATAATAGATTATCAATTTTTAGTCATAAATTGGAGGAAGGCAATGGTATTGGGGTAAGAAACAGATTGGTTGATTTCTTTAATACCTTCCATAATCTTCCAATTTGCAACCCAAGCAACCTCACTTACTAAAGGAGAGTGGGATAGTGAATCTGTGGACTCCTCAGTGAACCAGTGAATTCCTCAGTTTGGTGCAGAAGGCAGATGTTGACTTCTTAGTGATAATTAGAAGATGGACTTTTTTTTTTATTTACTTATTTATTTTAATGTTTGTTTATTTTTGAGAGAGAGACACACACACAGAGCACGAGCAGGGGAGGGGCAGAGAGAGAAGGAGATGCAGAATCCAAAGCAGGCTCTAGGCTCTGAGCTGTCAGTACAGAGCCCTACGCAGGGCTCGAACCCAAGAACGACACTGGACCTTAGTCAGTCGCTTAACCGATTGAACCACCCAGGTGCCCCAGAAGATGGACTTTATTTTATATGATTTTGCTTTCCTTTTCAGTTTCTAGTTTGAGACTGACTTAGGCAAATTAGATTTCCAGGACCAAACAACTATGGAGAGAGATCCTTAATTACTATACATTTGGAAAAAAAAAAAAAAAAATCAATGCTTCCTAGAATAATCCCGTCTCTTCTTAATATACTCCCTCCCAATTTTGAATTAGCAAAACAAAGAGAGGATTCACTAGGCAAAATGTACCTTGTTCTTGCGGGGATAGAAGCAATAAATTTAAACAGATGTTTGCAGTGAGGAGACGGATAGTAAGTGGAGAAAAGACAGTTGACCATTTCCCTGCATCTATTGTTCTCTTACCTTTTTTTCTGACTTTTACTTCCTGTGATGGGTTCAGTAATGTATGTTTACAGTTTTAGGAGTGAAGGAAATACCCTAGGAAATAGATGAGTTCTTGATAACATAAAGCGATAATAGAGACAGTAGGGAAGCATTCCATGGGCTGTTGGGTTTTGATGGAAGTCTGGTATAACAAGGCATATATATATATATATATATATATATATATATATATATATATACACATATATATAAATTTTTTTTTTTGATGGGGGCGGTTTGAAGTTTAATTGGTGCATGTGCTTTTTGGAAAAGGACTGGAGAAAGTGGGAGTAAATATTCCCGGAGCAGAGGTATGTTCTCAATTAGAGACTTTGATGGGGGAGGCAAGTCCTTAAGTGGGCGGGACTGTGACTTTGGATGAGGAGATGAACAAGGAGGAGATTCTCGAGAGCTTTATTATCAGGATGAGTTTTAAAGTCAGAGCCCAAGAGAAAAACAGCCCCCCTCCCCCCCCCCTGAAATATCTGGGCCTTTTAAGAGCTTGGCTTTCAGGTCAGGATATAAGATGGGAAGATGGGTGATAGATTTGACCGTGTGTCATGATGGTGGAAAAATTGATTCTGGATTGCCTGTGGGATCCAGAATGGGAAAAGGAAACGCCTGATGGTGACATAATAGTCAGCTAGGGAATTTGATAGGTTATTTCCCTATTAATAGAGGGCCCTCTGTGTTTCTTGCACCAATCTAGGCCCTGGGGGACTGAGCTAAGCAAAAATGTCATGCAAAGGGTGTTTACCATGATGGGGCTTGGATTTGAGGTTGGGTTATGACTTTGGAGTTGAACAGAAGAAGGGGAATAGAGAGGGAGAGGTCTGGGCTTACTCTCACTTTAATTTTGAGAATTAATGCTGGGAGAATGCCTGTGTCTGAGAGATGTCGATGGGGCAAGGTTTGTTTTGAATAAAGAGGAAATATATTAATAGAGGGAGAAAAAAAAGAGAGCATGGGTACAGGTGTTAGGGTCAGGTCAGGCTGTGCCCTAAGTGTATGCAGTTATCATCGTAGGGTAAGACATCTTGTCTTGGTGAATGACAACATTTTTTTGGATCAGGTTTAGCAAATTGCAAAATGGGAAAAGGGTGCTATGTTACTATTGACTCCGGCTGGTTTCCTGCTCTGGCCTTGTGTCCTGTTTCCACAGTGACCTTCTGAGAGAGCACTGCACCCACACAGACAGCTGTGCTGTTTCATGAACAGAGCGTTCTGGCCCGACTCCTGGAGACCAGTCCCAGAGAGGTGTTCCCACCTGAGAAGGGCCCAGCATGCTGATCTCTTCCTTTGCTCAAGGGTTGGGATCTCTCTGAAGAGAAGGATGTCCCAAAGTTGGGGAAGAGGAAGGTTTCTTTTTACATTCTTTTATGTTTTCCACCTACGCTTTGCATTTAGAACGGATCCTTTGTTTTTATTCCTTTGTATATGCTCAGTTCTTTGGACTGAGTGTTGCTTTGGGAACAGATGACTCTATGTCAGTAATTCCCCAAGCTCAATATCTTTGTGACACAGATTACCCTTTTACTAGATGGTATTTCTGGCCCGATTATCTCTGACCTTCACTTGAGATGATGTAAATGACTGGATGTGGTAGGTTTCCATTGACTGTTATTTACGGTTGACACATTGCAGGAGCCCTGGGTCTCTTCTCTTAATATTTTCTTTCATTTGTTTGGCTTACCCTTGCCAGTCATTTTAGCAATTCTTTTCTCCCTGTAGAAAAAGTGAAGGATTGCGCTTGTTACTTACGAATAATTGACCAGAAAGTTTGAAGGAATCTAGACTAGAAATGTTAAATTTCATGTGGTCTTTCAAAACCAGAGTCAAAAATCATTTTACACACTATATATATACACATATATATATGTGTGTGTGTGTGTATATATATATGTGTGTGTGTGTGTACACACACACACATATATATATATATATACTTTTTTTTTTAACAATTTGAGACACCTACATAATGCATAAGTGATAAAGTGTATTGAAGCCCAAATAGGATATGCTTTATCTCTGTTTGATAATAAAATGTCTCAAAGTATACAATACTGTAGGCTTTCAGTATTTTTATTGTAAAATAAGAGCTGGAATGAGATAGAATATGGATTCTTTATTCTCTCTGCTTCTTTTTATAATGCTGTTCAGATATATTGCCTGGGCATATTTCCTTGTGTTTATCAATAAAGCAGATTCCTTTATATACATAGTCCAGAAAAATTACTTGTAATTTAAACTTTATATTAAAAGTGACTTAACTTATGGTTTAAATTTCTCTTTTTCTTCTATTTCTTTTTTTAATGTATACTTATTTATTTATTAATTTTTTTAAACATTTATTTATTTTTGGGAGAGAGAGAGAGAGAGTGAGCATGAGCGGGGGAGAGGCAGAGAGAGAGAGGCAGACACAGAATCTGAATCAGGCTCCAGGCTCTGAGCTGTCAGCACAGAGCCCGATGCGGGACTTGAACTCATGAGCTATGAGATCATGAACTGAGCCGAAGTCATACGCTCAACCGACTGAGCCACCCAGGCGCCCCTGTGTATTTATTTATTTTGAGAGAGAGAGAGCATGCATGCACACACATGTGTACATGAGTGGGGGAGGGGCAGAGAGAGAGGGAGTGAGAATCCCAAACAAGTTCCATGCTGTCAGTACAGAGCCTGACGTGGAGCTGGATCCCCTGAACCGTGAGATCATGACCTTGGCCTAAATCAAGTGTCAGAGGCTTAACTGACTGAGCCACCCAGGCGCCCTCTTCTATTTCTGATTGAAATTTACCAGGAAATCATCCCTTAGCACTTACTGTTTGTAGAAAGGGAAATAATAAGAGATCATTAGCCCTTACAGAAAAATTAGTTCTTGTCTTGGGTTTGTCTACTGTCAGGTAATTTTTCTGCTCAAACTCAGCTTGTGTAGCAGGCCTGGTTAATTGCTTCCCAGGACTTTGTAGTATAACTTATTCAACATAAAGTATCTGAAGATTTTAAAGATAAAAAGACACCTATGAAAAACTGTGTTATGGAATGTTTGAGCTGGAAGAGAACTTTGAGATCATCTAGTGGACAGATTAGTAAATTGAGGCTAAGAAATGCTGTGTGGCTCACAGTACACAGCAAGGACTAACAATTGCATTTCTTGAGGCCTTAAAGGGTCTTTTTTTAGGAAGGCACAATTTCCGCAGAAGTCAAGGACCATAAGAGTAGCACAAGGAATAAACATGCCAGTGTTGTTGGTTATAATCGCTCATAATACCAGAGCAGGGGTGATGGTACCATTGGTTAATACTCATTTAAGGACCTAGATTTTTGTTTTTTCCTTCTTCAACTATAACTATTTCTTTGTGTTTTTATCCTCTAGCTTTCTTCTCCATCTTACTTGATATGATCAAATAATTGGCTTATCACCAACTAGGATTTATTGGTATTACTAATAACCAGCTTTTGTATGTAGTTTACAGTCCACAGAAGAGTGCCAAGAAGTGGTCTGATATCCACATTTTATGATTTTTTAAAAAGTGCAAAAACCAGAAATGATTTGCCCATGCTCCCACAGTTGAAATAAAGGGAGATCAAAAAGAATATTGGTTGTGAATGTTTTTGCACCTTACCAAACTGTTTCTGATCTATTCTGTATTGAGTTAAGCCTTTTTGTACATCTGAGAAAAACAAAAAATATCTTTCAAATAATTAAGAAATTACTTTTCCATGTGTTCTGCCTTTGATTTCTTTTTTCTCTCTCATATCAGGGACTATCAAAAGACAAGTTCATCTCTCCCCAAATTATAGGGTCTCTGGTGTCACTCCTTTGTGATGCGAGTAATTAACCCAATTTGCATAGTTCTGTAGGAATCTTGGTGTGGCTGCTACATTAACCACACTCTTGTATACTCATTTCTCCAATATTCACGGAAGTAGAGAACAATAAGTTATACTCTCATATTCCCATTTCCACGTTCAGTAATTATAAAGATTTTGCTTCATTTACTTCACCTATTTCTTTTTGAATTTTTTATCATCTTTGTTATAAATCCTGAACATCCTCTCATTGAATCCCCACCTAGTTTTGTATGCATCTCTGAAAAGTACATTTTCTATATAATCAAAATGCCAGTATTCGCTAACAAAAATAACAATAATTCCTTGGTATCATTTAAAACCATTCACAATCTAATTGTCTCAGTTGGAATGACACTGAAATCTCCAAATTATAAACTGGTTATATTTCAAAAGTCCTTAAATTAGCTCTTTGGAAATTTAAATTCATTTTCAGATGGAAACAGCATCATAAGTCGTATTTAGGTACCCCCAGGCCATTTTACAAAATCCCATTTAATGTGAAATGAAATGCAAATATCTTCTATATGCAGAAAAAAATAATAGAAACAATACTTGCTCCTATTAGGGTTTCAAGCAAATATGTCTTTCCAACAGCAATTTGCTACTTCTGAATGTTGGCACTTGATGAATATCATTTTTCTTGGGAGGAATTTGAAAGTACACAGATCTTTGTAGCAAATCTGAAGCAGGCTTTAGAGCAGTGCTTCTCAAAGGGTAGTCACTGGACCACCTTCCTCAGAATCAGCAGGGATGCTTGTTAAAAATGTTGATACTCAGGCCTTTTATAAAACCCACTGAATAATAATGTCCTGGTGAAGGACATAAGGGTTTGACTTTTTTTTTCTTCTCTTTGACATATATTTGGAAAATCACGGGTATTCTTATTCCCTGTCACTTTTAGACTGTCGGGCAATCTGACCTTTCAAAATTGTGGACAATTTCATTTAGTTGAGAAAAAGTAGGAATATTACAAATGGACTTTAGTTGTTATTTTATCCAGGTATTGATTGTTTGGAGGAAACAGCCTCACATGAACTAGCCTGAAAGGTTATGTTATAGTATCTGCAGGCCAAAAGTTCACTGATCTCATGAGAGATCAGAATCGGGGAGTAGAAAGTCAGCAAAAATCAAGGCAGACACTTTCTCCATTCTCTCTCTTCTGTTCTTCCACAAATACAGCACATAACCTCTGCTTCTTCTATGTCCATTTCCTCTCACATTTCTCTGCAATCTTGCTTGTCTTGATGGCACATCAGTGCACATGGCCCCAAATGGCCATCTCTTTGGAATAAATCTTTCCTCCCATTTGTGGTTTAGCACTTGGTAAGTGACTGGAGTCTACATCTGGAGAAAGTTGTTAGCCCAGTGTGCCCAGCTCTTTATTCAGTCAGCTGTGGCCAAAGGGACACAAGAACAAGAACGTGGACCACTGCTCAGCAGTTTGTGGGAACAGTTTTGTGGGCAAGAAGTCCAGCTTCAATGGGTATGGCATATGAAGGTGGGAGAAAAACAGTGGACAGCTAGTGCCCAGGGAAAACAAGACCTCAAACAAAAAAACAGTGGACACAAAATCAAATTCTTACTATATCCTTATGATATATGGTGATTTACCAGTTCATTTGGCTAACTGACCTAGACAATTTACAGTGTCTGCTTCTTTCCTTCAGTTCACTTAATTCAGTTGAAGCATATTTACTTGACCGTGGTTTCAGTTCATGCCACCCTTGAGTTATGCTTATCTTGCTTGGCCATTGTCTTGTGCTTGCATTTTAGCCTCTGATGACAGGAGCTACCGACACAGGATTCTCCCTACTTCATGCTAGTTACTTTCATTTATAACAGAAGACAGCTGTCTCTTCCTATTTTAAAACTTAAATCTCCTAGCAGATCTGCTTGTCAAGGTTTTATTTCCAGTTTGAAGGTTGCCTCTAATTTTTGGTGAAATTGCAGGGTACATTTGCAATCCAACCTTTATCTGCAATATGGGTCTTATTTTTCACTTCTCTGAAAGCTCAGCTTCTGGTTTATTTTTCCCCAGGGGCATATATTATGTTCTGTCAACAGAAGGAAAATTGGAGCCATTCATGGTTCAATATAAATGTGGATCTTAATTAATATCAAAAAGCTTTCTGCAGTCTTGTGGATGTTGCTTTTAAACATGTCAGCTTATATAGAAAAGTGAGAAATTCCATTGTGTAAGAATACACTGATGTGTATTTGAGCAGGGATAGGCAGACTTGGGCATTGTCCTCTTGGCACTCCGTTTAAGGGATAGCTCAGTGGAGAACCTGGAAATGGCCACAAGTCTTTACCAAGGCAAGGGAGCCTTTCAGAATCAATTTAGCAGAGAAGTAGAACTGATATAGGGAGAGAATCTTTTACTTCTTTTCCTTCCCTTTGGCTCCACTCATTTAGCATTTTTTCACAGCCACAGAGAAAATAAACATAAATAGGAATATTAGTATTCTTTTTTTTTAAAGATTTTATTTTGAAGTAATCGCTACACCCAATGTGGGGCTCAAACTTAAACCCCAAGATCACGAGTTGCATGCTCTACCAACTGAGCAGCCAGGTGCCCTGGGAGGCTTAATATTCTTAACTAGTTTACCAATGCATGTACCTATTCCAAAAGCTCATTTATAAGTGGGCTGTTTATTCACATATATTTGTCTGTAGATGTAATGTTACATGTGGTGGTGAGGTTGTTAGGGAGTCAGTAACAATTTTTAACCCATAATAGTTCCAAAGTATGGTACATTTACAGCATCCTGGGTGCCATTTTTAATATTGTTTCTGTGGAAAGATAGGAGACAGTATGACATGATTAAAAATATTGGACCAGAAACCTGCAAACCTAGTTTTTAATAATATCCTGCTGCTGCTCAGTGATGTGATATAAGCCTATTGCCCATACTTTCTGGGCTTTGTGAGTGCTACCCTTTTATTCTATTCCTAGAGCAAATGATTCTGGTGGCTCTTAAAGTACAGGATGACTCCTTGTAGTAGATACAGGAGTCTTAGGAGGTTCCTTTGGTCCCACTGGCCCCAGAAGTTTCCCGTCAGCCTTTGTTCAGATCTTCCCACATGGTCACCACACCTCCTGTGATATAGAGCACATTGGGTGTCATGGGACAAGGAGCACAGGAGCCACCTTTATAGAAATGATAGGGGCAGGAGGGGCTAGCTGAACTGGAAATTGCACATCAAAGTCAAGCTCCAAACAGTAGAAACAGAGTCAGAAGGGGCCATATCTGAGAGGCTCCAAGTTAGGTGGTGAAGTTATATTGAAACTTAGAAATAAGGATATGAAATGAGATGCGAAACATTTGAGGGTGGCATAGGTCCAATGTACCTGGTTCTGCTTGGCTTGAAGGGTTGAGGTGGTCATAACCTTTAAGTCCTTTTCCAGGTTCCTCTTGCTCCTCCCTCAAGTAATCCATTTGGTTGCTCAAGCCAAAATCAAGGAGACCTCTTTCTGGTCTTATGTCAAGTACTGCTACATATTTCCCAAAATATACTTGAATCCATGAACTTCTTTCCATCTTCACTGTTGCCATCCCAGCTTCAGCCACTGTCTTCTCACATACTGGAGGCTCATAAATGGCCTTTGTGCTTCTATTTTAGTCTATCTGGGTACATTCTTCATACATTTGTTAGAAGTGATCTCTTAGAAATGTGGATCACACTGGAGCACCTGGGTGGCTCAGTTGGTTAACGTCTGACTCTTGATTTTGGTTCAGGTCATGATCCTAGGGTTGTAGAATTGAGTCCCATGTCAGGCTCCATGCTGAGTATGGAGTTTGCTTAGGTCTCTCTCTCCCTCTCCTACTCCCCCACCCCTTCTGCCCCCTCCTCTGCACGCTCTCTCTCTCTCTCTCTCTCTCTCTCTTTCTCTCAAAAAAATGTAGATCACATCATGTCACTGCCTGATTGAAAACTTTGTGATAGATTAGCATGAAATTCAATTTTGTACCTTGGCCTACAGGATTCTACATGATTTGACTTCTGTCTACCTCTTAAATCTCATCTGCATTCTACATTTTGTTGATTATATTGCGGCCACGGCACAGGGGCCTTCCTACCTGTTTGTGAATATGGCATCTTTTATTCTACCTCAGAGTCTTTGGCCTTACTGTTTTTATCTGCTTGGAACCTCTCTTCCTGGCTCTTTACATAGCTGACTCCTCTTTATTCTTTAGGTAGGTCTCAATATAAAATGACTTATCAAGGAGGCCTTTTTGACTGGACTATCTAAAGTGTTCCTTCACACTTGTTTTTTTATTTTATTTTCCCCCACCACGCCACCACATTTTCCAGTGCATTTCATTGGCTTTACTTAACATAATATGAATTGTTGCATTTATCTATTTGGTCTAATTATTTATTGTTTTTCCTTCCAGATGGAATATCTTACATTCCTAGTTCTTGGGTTCTTTCATTAAAAGAATGAATGAGTAAATGGATTATTAAAGACAAATAGTTCAAATAAATTTTAACAAACTGTATTTGACGTATTTATTGTAGTGGTGATCGATTATCGTCCTCCTCTTCATCAAATTTTAAAAATTTTCTAATTCTATTAATAGTTACACATAGGAAATTTTGGTCATATGTAACAAAATTTATGGATATATTTCTGATTTGGTACATTATTCTTATTTAATGAGATTGTAAGTAAAAAGTATTTGGTGGATTGCAGTATACTTTCTTCCAGCTTACTGTGTGTTAAAAATGCCCACGTTAGAAAAAATTAAGTGGAAATACCAATTTGGCTTATAATATGAGTCTGTCAGAACAAGGGGTAGTAGGTATTAGCAGATGTTTTAATTATTAACATTTATATCACTGGTGGATGACTTGGGCCAGTGCTCATGATGTAGAAATGCAGAGACATGTACCCCTTGAATGTATAAAATTTACCAAGGGATATGCAAACTCATAGAGTTAAGAGAATTAGTTACTGGATCCTCATCTTCCATATGTACTTCTTAAAACTTACCTTTCTGAGAACCCACCTGTGTTCATAATAACATTTTCACCTGGTGTATTATCCTGGGGCATGTAAACCTCCAGGGCATCACACATAGGGAAAGCTTCCTTTAATGATTAATCAAAGCACCACAAATCAGAAAGAGCTCCTGTCTTTTTGTGTCTTAAATCAATTTCTGTTAAGGAGAGACATGGTGGGAAATGAGGAATTGGGGTAGTGGTGAAATGTTCTGAATTCAGATATATGATTGTGTGATGGGACTGATAACAACTTTCACTTTTTTATTTTCAAGGATTTTTTAAAAAAGTTTATTTATTTTGAGAGAGAGAGAGAGAGAGAGAGAGAGAGAGAGAGAGAGAGAGAGAATCCCAAGCAGGCTTTGCGCTTGATCCCACACATGGTGAGAGATCATGAACCAAAACCAAGAGTTGGTCCCTCACCCAACTGAGCCACACAGGTGCCTCTGTCATAAAATACTTGGATATTTTCCACTTTCTTTTAATAACAAATATACTGGCTGTTAGACTAATTTTTTAGTGTATATACATCATTTGTTTTCATTAAAATCATAAGAAATATTTATCATGATGAATATTACAATTAATGGAGCTATTGCTAATTTTATACCTGTTTTTATTTAATTACATCCCAAAGCTAAAAAGGTAGAATGTACACTTAACACAATTACCAGAGAATTCCATGTTCTTAGCACTTTATCATACACTTAGAGCTCTTAGTTCTATATTTTAATTTTGACTGTATTCAGCTATTTCTTTTATAAGATAGAATCTATAATTAATTTTCAGTGTTTTTTTTAATATTTTTTTTTCTCAGAATGCATATTGATACCTTTATTTGAGTTGAAAAATAAAGTTGGATTTTATCTGATAGAATATAAGTCTGATTTGGCTGACTGATTTGAGAGTGACGACTATCTTTTCCAATTATATGGTTGACATTTTCCTTAAATTGAATAAACTAAATTTACAGCCCTAAACTTTTGATGAAAATGTATTTAAAGCACATTATAAGATAATGGCATTTTTATTTAAAAAACTGGAAAGAAGTCGTGCAAAAGCCTCACTGTTATGTTTGATTGGCCAAGGTGTAATAAAATTAGCACTTTCCCCCCAAATTTTTCTGAGTATATTAGTTTTAACAATTTAAGTGAGAAAGTAACATATCATTAATCTTGGGTAATCTCATTGATTGATAAACTATTTAGAAATTGAGAAGGGGAATGAATCTGATTAATAATGAATCTTTTTCAAGTCTGATAGTTTTCAATTCATTGTTTTCAGTTACATTATAAAAGCCCTAATTGATTTATTGGATGATGTATCATTAAAAATGAATTTTAGGGGCCCCAGGGTGGCTCAGTTGGTTGAGCATCTGACTTTGGCTCAGGTCATGATCTCACTGTTCATGGGTTTGAGTCCCGTGTCGGGCTCTGTGCTGACACCTAAGAAAGTGGAGCCTGTTTCGGATTCTGTGTCCCTCTCTCTCTGCCCCTCCCCCGCTCATACTCTGTCTGTCTCTCAAAAATAAAATAAACATTAAAAAAAGAATGAATTTTTAGCTTAGATGAAATTCAAAGATTGACATTGCTTTCTACCACATCTGCACTGTCTTTTCTCCCTTACCCAACTTACTTTTTCTCTCTGGAACTTAGCATCTGGCATTTTATATGTTCACACATATATGTGTTTATTCTCTGTCTTTTCCCACTAGAACAAGTCCCTGTAAGAGACTTCATTTTATGTATTCCGTCTCCAGCAGATAGAACAATGCCTGGCACTTAATAGGCCTTCAATAAATTTTGCTGGGTCAAAGAATAAATTCATGAATTAATGAATGGGGAAGACACAGAAGAGGTGGTTATTATTAAGTGAAGGAGTGAGGGAATATTTGGGAACGTACTAATACTTTAATATAATGGATAAAGAATTTGCAAGGAAACTTAGAAAAGTGAACTTTTGTAACTGGGAGGGGTCCGATATTGTTAGATGTTAACAAGGTCTGAATCAGGATAAACGTTTGAGTATTGATTTACCACTCTTAGCACATTCTAAATTTGGATTACCCGTGCTCAGAGTAAGTTCTGTTCTTTGTCTGTTTGGTCCCCTTGTGAGCGTTTTCAGTCTCAACCAGCCCATGTGCGCCAGTTAAAAAGCACGTATACTTTATGGGGCTGAGTCCAGTAAAAGCTTTTCAATCAACCCACATTCATAGTGGAAGATTACTTTCATTCTTGGGAAGGGTGACATATGTGTGTGAAGCCCAGTATTCAGATGAAAGGAGCACTTTGGTATTATTTAACTGTGTATTGGCAAGACTTGAGCCAGTATCTAGTTTCTCTTTAGAGACATTTTGCATTATATTACAGTACTCTTACTGTGCTGTGCCAGGGAAATTAAGATCAGCTGGAACACTCTGTAGGTCATTGGCTTGGAATCTCAGGGCACTGGGAACTTGATGTTTTGTTTTAATGACCTCATTTAGGCTGAACCTGTCTTTGTCCCAAAAGCATAAGGGCCTCTTTACAAAACCATGTCTGCACCTTGGGAAATATATGGGAAAGGTTTAGAGAAAAGTGACTAAATATTTGAAGGCATTGGGTCAACCTCCATGTACAGGGTACTTGATAAATGACTCATTAGTTAAGGAAGATGAAGAGGATGTATTATTCAAGTCCCTTCACCATTGTTGTAGCCATCAAATTCCAGGATGTCTGAAACATACTTTGAAGGTTGAAGAGGGTATTTTTAAGAAAAATGAAAGGAAGAAGTGTTTACAGGTCTTGTAGCAGTTCATGGGACTTGGTCTCTGGCAGATGCTTTCTGCAGAGATTTCCATAGGATGTCACTCTTGTGGAATGAAGCACCTCCTCCATATTTCTCAAAGTGGGAGTATATGATGCGTGTATGCATATGGGGTGTGTGAGGACTGTGGGAGGGCCATATGGGAAGTTGCATGATAAACATGGAACACCTTTTTGGAACGATCATTTTAATTGAAAATAGGGGGAAATATTCTTATATTAAAATCAACCCTCCTGTTTTTATGAGCAGAATGCACAATTTACGTGAATTTTTAAGAACAAAGTTAATACCTCAGCGTCATTGCCTACCCAGAGATGGCAAGGGCTGTGTAAGTTGCTTTCTTTTGCACCTTCAGTGGTTCTGGTGGAAAAATTTGAAAAACACTAATGTTGTTTTCAGTTGTTGCGGGAAGTGACTTTTTGTAATCCTCAGGAGGTTTGGTTATCAACTGTCTTTTCCTTCCCAGCACTTCTCTAACCAAACTGCTTTCTCCCTAAAGCTTCTCTGATTTCATTGGTACCTGTATCATGAATATTGAGGAGATTGGGTTGTTAAACATTTGAGTGTGTTTTCTATTGTACTTTCCGGCAGCTTGGCAGGAAGTGGCTCTCACTGAAGTCTCTGAAGACCACCCTATTCTGAAGACCTTCGTTAGTGCTTATTTTGATATCCCAGCAGTTTGGGGCATTTTTAACTACTCTTCACTTCTTGTAAATTTTCTTGACTTCTACCTTTTATAGGCCTCTGTTGTAGGATCTCAGTGTTGGTTTCCTTCAGGTTTTAACCTAGAACTTTTTGTTTTCTTTTTAGTTTCATTTTATTGCTTGGGTAATCTCATCTCCTCCCATGGCCTCAACTGCAATATATACATATAAATCCAGACTATTTATCCTGGACTGTCTGCTGGATATCTTAAGTTATACAGTCTATCGACATCTCAAACTTTGCATATTCCAAACTGAATTAATACTTTTCCTCTTCAACATGTTCCTTCTGTGTCTTCCTTCATTGGGAGTGGCATAGTCTACTCATACTAGAAGTCAAAAATCTTAGTTCTTAGTCCCCTCACTATTCCTCTCCTCATCTGATTGGTTACAAAGTCCTCTTGGAAAAACAACTCTTGACTTTATTCTGTGTTAGGTGCCCTGCTTTGAGAAAATCTCCCAGGTCAGTTCTGTTGCATTATCAGTCTGTTTACTTATCAGTGTTCTGCTCTCCAGGAAGCTTCTCTAGTGGCAGCAAGAGCCAAGTCTGCCTTGGACATCAGCGCATTTCCAGACCTCAGCATCGTGCCTGCCACATCATAGGTCCACTGTAAATACTTGAATGAATAGATGGTTCGGATGGCACTTTTACCCAAAGTAGGATTCATTTCTAAAATATCTGATAGATGATCATTCATATAGTCTCCTTGAGCATTTTCAATGATGATAAGTTTATTTTGCTGGTGATCAGTAAAATCCCTATACAAATGCCCTCTTATGAACTACATGTAAACCAAAGTTGTATATAATTTGTTAGAATAAAATTTAATTGTTTTATTTTTTGTAGGATTTTACCTTTCCCTATTTAATTCTTAATTTTGATCCATTATCCCAACATGTCAAGATATTATCGAATTGTGTTCTTTTATTACAGTAATTGTCCTTCTCAGCTTTGCTTCATATCACATCGGAATAGATGACATTAATATCTTCATTCGAGAATGAACAATGAAACTTGCCACGTTAACCTGCCCTCAAGGATACTAGTGGATTAGTCAATACTTTGAGTTTTCTTAACATGTTCCTAAACCATTCAACCAATATTTATTGAGTGTCTTCTTTGTACTAGTCATTGTGTTTGGTATATATACAGTCTACTCTTGAACAACATGGGTTTGAACCGTGTGGGTCCAACTTACCCAAGGATTTTTTTTTTAATGTTTATTTTTATTTTTGAGAGAGAGAGAGACAGAGCACGAGCAGGGGAGAGGCAGAGAGAGAGGGAGACACAGAATCTGAAGCAGGCTCCAGGCCCTGAGCTGTCAACACAGAGCCCGACATGGGGCTCAAACTCACAAACTGTGAGATCATGAATGACCTGAGCTGAAGACAGATGCTTAACTGACTGAGCCACCCAGGCTTTTTTTTTTTTTTTTTTTTGATAAATATAATACAATACTACAAATGTATTTTCTTTTTTAAAAAAAAATTTTTTAACAGTTATTTATTTTTGAGACAGAGAGAGACAGAGCATGAACGGGGGAGGGACAGAGAGAGAGGGAGACACAGAATCGGAAGCAGGCTCCAGGCTCTGAGTCATCAGCCCAGAGCCCGATGTGGGGCTCGAACTCACGGACCGCGAGATCCTGACCTGAGCTGAAGTCGGACGCTTAACCGACTGAGCCACCCAGGCGCCCCAAATGTATTTTCTTTTACGTATGATTTTCTTAAAAACATTTTCTTCTCTCTAACTTACTTTATTGTGAGCTTCATAGCACATAATACATCTATAAAATATGTGTTCATCTACTGTTTATGTTACAGATAAATCTTCTGGTTAACAGTAGGCTAGCAGTAGTTAAGTTTTAGGAGAGTCAAAAGTTGCACATGGATTTTTGACTGTGTGGAGGGTTGGTGTCCTTAATGCCTGCATCATTCAAGGGTCAACTGTATAATTAAAAAAAAGTTTTTTTTTTTTAATGTTTATTATTGAGAGACAGAGAGAGACAAAGCATGAGCAGGGTAGGGGCAGAGAGAGAGAGGGAGACACAGATTCTGAAGCAGGCTCCAGGCTCTGAGCTGTTGGTATAGAGCCTGACACGGGGCTCAAACTCACAAGCTGTGAGATCATGACCTGAACCGAAGTTGGATGCATAACTGACTGAGCCACTCAGGCGCCCCTCAACGTATGATTTATGTTATCATTCCGGCCTTACTCCATCTGGTCTGTCAGGGCATCACAAGGCATTTCTCAGTTATTCTTTAGACACCAAGATATCTTCAGTTCTAGAAATTCCTTTGCCCTATCAGTATGGAGGCTTACTTAAGTAGTAGGAACTTAGTGATTATTAGTATTATCAGTAATATTTATTCAGCTCTTGCTATGTACCAGGTGCTGTGCTAAGAAGATAGTAAGTTTTATAACATCCCCTTTTCCCAATATATCAGTGAGTAGACACTATCATCATATGCAACCTTAAAGTGGAGGACATTTAGGTTTAAGAAATATGATAATATTTGATCAAAATTACATAGCTGGGAAGTGACAGAGGCAGGATCTAAACTCAGACTGCCCTATGATGGTGAGATATACAGAATCCTGGAAACCCTTTTTTCCTTCCTTCCTTCCTTCCTTCCTTCCTTCCTTCCTTCCTTCCTTCCTTCTTTTTTTTTTAACTTTAAAAAACATTCAAAAACAAAAAAAAAAAAAGAATGTTTTTTAATAGACCAGGCCCATACTATGAATAATATTAAAGGGTACAGTTCTAGAGGTAGGCATTGCTGAGACCTAACTCTTATATGGTGTCACCAATGTGCTTGATGGAACCTAACTAATTCTACATCGTTCCAAAGGTTCCTTTCACTCAGCATTAGCTCGGACTTGATTAGCTTATTTCCAGGTATATAAAATTGTGGTAATCACGCAAACTTTAAATATAGGAATGCTTTTTCCTTCTTTGAGAAAAACAATTCATCAAAACTGTGAAGACTGTATCCTGGATTGTGGAAGCCCATGCAGTTGTAAGGCAGTCCAACTTCTTTTCTCTTATACTGGTTTCTAAGGGTGCATATAAACTTCCTTTATTTCAGTGATGATACAGTTCGCAAGGTACGTTCAAACATGTTATAATTTTTATCCTTTTATAAATGGCTGCTGTAAGTATATGAGTGAGTTTTATTTCGTTCTAAAGATGGAAAGAGATAGGGTCAGAGATCAAGAGTTAAATCATACTGTGGTGCATGACAGAGACAGGACTTGAACCCACAGTTTCAAAAAAATTTTTTAAACATTTATTTACTTATTTTAGAGAGACACAGAGAAACAGCACAAGTAGGGGAGGAACAGAGAGAGAGGGAGACACAGAATCTCAAGCAGGCTCCAGGCTCTGAGATATAGCACAGAGCCCGATGCAGGGCTCGAACCCATGAACCATGAGATCATGACCTGAGCCGAAGTCCAGTGCTCAACCGACTGAGCGACTCAGGTGCCCCTTGAACCCAAATTTTCAGATTTCAGTTCTAGCCCTGAGTACCTAACACAAAATTGATAGGTAGAATTCTATGTAAAAACTGTATATATAAAATACCCCCTTTGTGTACCACAGATTTTTATACAGTGAAACATGAGTTGTGACAGTAATAAACAGTGTTTTAAACTGCACTTGAGGGACGCCTGGGTGGCTCAGTCGGTTGGGCAGCTGACTACAGCCCAGATCATGATCTCACGGTCTGTGGGTTTGAGCCCACGTCAGGCTCTGTCCTGGGTGCTCAGAGCCTGGAGCCTGCTTCCGATTCTGTGTCTCCCTCTCTCTCTGCCCCTTCCCTGCTTGCTTTCTGTCTCTCTCTCAAAAATAATAAGCAATAAAAAAGTTAAAAAAAAGTTTTAAACTGCACATGAGTCTCAACCATAATATATTCTGATCTTCCTTTACCTCCAACGTTTTTCTTGTGGTATTGGTGTATTGCTTTCAGGAAATACCAAAAATCCTTTTTATTATTGTTTCAGGAAATGTCAGAAATCCCTATTATTATTTTTTAATTTGTAGGATTTTGAATGATTTTTAGAAACTACCAGGGAAATTGGATCATTTGAAAATCAGGATATATTCTGACTGAAAATGCTTAGCTGTACTCTGGGGTGTTAAATTAATTTTCATTGACAGACACTTGCCTGGGATTTAATTGAGATTTAGGTTAGTAAAAAACCTGCCTTGTGGCCTAGCGAACAATTGGACAAAGTAGATGAAGTGGAGAGGAAAGTATTTTCTCAACCTTTTTTTCCCCTTGGACAGAAGCCAGGTCACCTGCGGAGATTTGGAAGTGAAACTGTCCTGCCAGATATGTCACCATCAACAAGTCAGACGCCCATCATTACAATAAATGCAGGGCTGTAAACATCGGTGCACAGATTACTGGTGTTTGAAGAACAGATTAAAAAATGATTCAGATATTTTGAGATTGAATTAAATTCCTTTTAATAAAAAGAAGTTAGCAATCCTTCACTTAGCAATATGATTACCCTTTAACCTTAGAAAAGTTTTTTTTATATAAAATGCTTTAGGGTGGCAATTCTCAAACCTCAGCAGGAATGACACATACGTAGATGATTTGATATAAGTACAGATTCCTGGGCCTCACCCCTGGGGAGTCTATTTCTGTCGATCTGGATTGGGTTTAGATTTAGTTTTTGCTTGAATTTTAACTCGTATTACCTTTAAAAATAGAGTATTTCTATTTTGAAAAGATACAAGCACCCTTAAGTCTGTTGCAGCATTATTTACAATAGCCAAGATTCGGAAGTAACCTAAATGTCCATCAATAGATGAATAGACACAGAAGATGTGGTGTATATATCATATATAGTAGAATATTACGCAGCCATAAAAAGAAAATGTGATCTTGCCATTTATGACAACATGGATGGACCTAGAGGGTATTATGCTAAGTGAAATAAGTCAGATTGAGAAAGACAAATACCATATGATTTTACTCAAAAGTAGTATCTTAAAAAACCCACAAAATAAGTGAATAAACAAACAAAAAGCAGAATCAGACCTATAAACACGGAACAAATCGATGATTGCCAGAGGGAAGGGGTGCAGCATGCATAGCAGAATGGATAGAGATGTTGAATCACTGTATTATACACCTGAAACTAATGCAACATTGTATGTCGAATATACAAAAAATTTTTTAAAAATGTTTTAAAAAAGATGTGTTTGTTGTTTAATAAAGAACCTCTATGGCAATGGGAATTGTCAGGGCTCCATGACTGTAAAAGTGGTTGTTCAAGTCGACCACACTCGGGGGCGCTGTTGAAATAGATTCTTGTCTGTAGTTAGTTCTAAATACAGACAGCAGAGGGGGCATGCTTTAGATGACCCAAAGAACCTGTGACCGATTGTTTTAATATGAATTTTTCTGTTCTGCACATTTTCTATTCTGCATCGTAAATTTATTTCATTTAGACTATTAGAGAAGTATCATTTGTTGAAACAAATGATCTGTTTTAGAAGGGGCCATGTGATTGGTAGTTTTTATAAGTTAATTACATGAAGAAAAATATTTTAATTATGTATTTAAACAATTCTGGTTTCTTTTCACATTTTCACATTATGATTTGAACAGTGGCTCTAGCTACCATCTTTTATAGGTTGGGTTTTTATTTTTAGTTGTAAGAATTAAGAGTCTGATATGCTGAAGGGTTAGTTGATTATAAAACTAGAATTGACAGATGTCTCCTACAGATTGTTTGTTGAATAGAATTCTGTAGTATTTTGCCTAAGAATGGAAGATATATGTCATTCCGTCCATATTATATGATTAAAAATTGGAAATGAGTCCCATATCCTAAAATTCTTTTTCTCTTTCCTTCTAGACTTAGTGCATATATAGATACTTTTGTTTATAATTTGATATTCTGTTTTATATGGCATTTTCCCATACATTCTTTTACCAATTAATGCTCTATTAGCAACAATAGAATAAATCAACTCGAATTATGTTAAACAGAAATGGAATGTCTTCTTCGCCATTATTTTTGTCAAATTGTAATCTTTTTTGCAGGCAGAGACTATTCTTTTTTTTATCTTCAGTTTCTACTGTGAAACTTTGGACAGAGTAATGAGTGTCACCGCTGGTGTCAACTCGTAGATACAGACTATGATGATTAAAGATGGCTATAGGTTCTTTGCTACACTTCACATTCTTGTCTCATCCTCTAGAATCTTGGAGGGGTCTGAGTATTTGACTTATAATATAATGGAGGTGACACTGTGACAGTTTCTGGTCCAAGGTTTTAAGAGACTGGCAGCTTCCATTACCTGTTTCTTAGAATACTCTCTTGGGGAAACCTGATCTTTCTTATATGAGCCTTGTATGACTTTATTGGGACCACCATGCTGGAGAAGCTATGTGTAGCCTCTCTGATCAGTAGTCTCAATTAAGCCCATCTATACAACCATCCTTGCTAAGATGCTACACATGAGAGTGAGGTAACCTTGGATCCTCCAGACTAGCCCCAGCTGAATACTTTGACACAGTGTAGAACTGAAGAATTACTTAGCTAAGCCCTGCCTTCCTGATTCACAAAAGCATGAGCTATAACAAAGGGCTGTTGTTTAAAGTTACTGTGTTTGGGGCAATGTGTTATGCAGCCATAGGATAGCCAGAACAAGGCAGAGCACCGGAGAGAACAGATGGTGGCAACTGGAAGGAACCTTGGAGGATATCTTATTTAACCATTCCCCTTGGTAGGGAAAAACTGCATTCCAGAGAGATGAAGTGACATTTTCACTTCAAGGTCATCCAGACAGTTATGGTCACAGTCCTCTAATCTGCCTTTGTTGTTCTTGCCTCTGGAGGACTCTATAAGATCATTAATTTTACACTTCCGAACTGGTCAGTAAAGACCTATAGATACAGCCCTGAGGTCATCTACAGAATGCTACCATGACAGAGGTTTTACAACCTCTAAAAGGACCCCAAAACAGTATTCATTTCAGAAATACTCAGTCTAATTATTCTTTACTACTTAACTTCTATGATAAAAAGTTACATTCTAGTATAAATGTCTGTTTTACTTAATATTCAAATATAGTAAATAATACTAGAAAAATAAGCATGCACACAAATAATGAATGCTCATCTCCTATATAGGAAATTTCAATATTTATGCATTTTGTATTTCAAAAATTCATTGGTAATTTTGGAAACTTTGAATGCATTTTTTTGTTGTTGTTTTTTAGGGTCATGGTAAAGCAATTTTTTGTTTTGTTTTGTTTTATTTTTTGTTTTGTTTTTTTGGTTTTTTTTTGTAGATTCAAGTCAGTTAACATATAGTGTAGTATTGGTTTCAGGAGTAGAATTTAGTGATTCATCACTTACATATAACACCCAGTATTCATCCTGAAAAGTGCCCTCCTTAATGCCTAGCACCCATTTAACCCATCCTCCCACCCACCTCCACTCCAGCAACCTTTAGTTTTTTCTCTATATTTAAGAGTCTTTTATGGTTTGCCTCCTTTGTTTTTACCTTGTTTTATTTTTCCTTCCCTTCCCCTATGTTTGTTTTGTTTCTTAAATCCCACATATGAGTGAAATCATATGATATTTGTCTTTCTCTGACTCACTTGTTTTGCTTAGCATAATACCCTCCGGTTCCATCCATGTTGTTACAAATGGCAAGATTTCATTCTTTTGTCATCGCTGAGTAGTATTCTATTGTGTGTGTGTATGTGTATATATATACATACATATATATATGTATGTGTATGTGTGTGTGTGTGTGTGTATATATATATATATATATATATATATATATACCACATTTTCTTTATCTATTCATCAGTCAATGGACATTTGGGCTTTTTCCATACTTTGGCTATTGTCGATAGTACTGCTATAAACATTGGGGTGCATGTGCCCCTTCTAATCAGAATTTTTGTATCCTTTGGATAAATACCTAGTAGTGCAACTGCTGGGTACTAGGGTACTTCTTTTTTTAACTTTTTGAGGAACCTCAATACTGTTTTCCAGAGTGGCTACACCAATTTGCATTCCCACCAACAGTGTAAGAGGGTTTCACTTTCTCTGCATCCTTACCAACATCTGTTGTTGCCTGAGTTGTTCATGTTAGCCATTCTGACAGGTGAGAAGTGGTATCTCAGTGTGGTTTTAATTTGTATTTCCCTGATGATGAGTGATGTTGAGCATCTTTCCATGAGTGATGTTGAGCCATCTGGATGTCTTCTTTGGAAAAGAGTCTATTCGTGTCCTCTGCCCATTTCTTTACTGGATTATGATTATGATTATGATTATGATTTTTGGTGTTGAGTTTGATAAGTTCTTTAGAGATTTTGGATACTAACCCTTTATTTGATATGTCATTTGCAAATATCTTTTCCCATTCTGTCAGCTGCTTTTTGGTTTGGTTGATTGTTTCCTTTGCAGTACAGAAGTTTTTTTTATCTTGATGGGGTGCATTTTTGCATTTGTTTCCCCTGCCTCTGGAGACATGCTAGCAAGAAGTTGCTGTGGCCAAGGTCAGAGAGGTTGCTACATGTTTTCTCCTGTAGGATTTTGGTGGTTTCCTGTCTTACATTTAGGTATTTTATCCATTTAAATTTATTTTTGTGTATGGTGCAAGAAAGCGGTCCAGTTTCATTCTTCTGAATGTATTTTTCCATAGAAGCAATGATTTTAAAAATTCACTTTGATATATCATGTGCCTAATTTTTAAATAATCACCTTATTTATCATTTTTTCTGTGGGACAGTGTTTGCAAATTCCAGCTTGCTATCTGTGAATCTCAGTCCAGTCTCCCCCTTTATTTGTCTTTGGCAGAGGAACCAGGCCTACTCTTTCTATGAGCAGTGGGAGTGAGCACTTTACCTTACTCTTAGCACCAGCTCATGGCAGATGTCTTATGACTAAAAATAAAGGAGAGAATGGTCTGGGGACTGCATGCAGTTGGAGAGTGTGCTATACTTGGTGATGAGGAGTAGAAAGGGAACATGGTTCAGGATGCTGGTTAAATTTTTTAATTCAGGTACGCTTCTGTGATTTCCCTCCCCTCTTTCTTCCAAGTACCCTAGAGACTGGTATGTACTTGCTTTCATTTCCATCCTTCCCAGTAACTTCCTCCTTTCAAGGTGTCAATTCTTCAACTCAATAGACAACAGAATAAAGTCTCTTTATTTTTTTATACTTTCCTATTTTCTTTAATTTTCTGTTCTTTTGCTTTCTCTTCTCTTGTCATTTTCCTTTACCTCTTTCCCCTCTCTCCCCACCCTCCTCTTACCCATCCCTCTCTCTCTCCCTTCCTCCTTCTCTTTTCCCCTTCTTTCCTTCCTTCCTTCTTTCCTCCTTCTGTCCTTTCTTTCTTCCATCCATCTACTCATCCACCCTTCCATCCTTCCTCTCCACCCATTGTCTTATTTCTCTTAAAAGTCAACCTAATTTCTTTTATGCCTTGAGAATTGTTAGTATAGTTAAATTAAATCCTTTAGTTTATTTTTAGATTTAGGGAAAGTAAGTAACACCTTTACAGCTTATATAATTAAGACAAGTTATGGGTATTTCTCCTAGATTATAAGCCCTTGGTAAGAGGGACTATAGCTAATTTTTCTCTACAATCCCTTTTCACATAATTTTGATATTCTTAGCAATATTTATTGTGTAAATGAATAAAAATTAAAGATCACAATCATAGTTATTATCTCTCTCTATGATTATATATACCTGTGCTATGGAAGAGGGTGAAAGGCACTGATGAAGATTATTTTAAATCCTGTGGGTGTATGCATGTTATCCACATTTCTAGCCCGTGTGTTTAATGAAAGTATATATGATATTTTAAATGTTTTATTTATTTTTGAGAGACAGAGAGACAGAGCATGAGCGGGATAGGGGCAGAGAGAGAGAGGGAGACACAGAATCCGAAGCAGGTTCCAGGCTCTGAGCTGCCAGCACAGAGCCCTATGTGGGGCTCAAACTCATGAACTGAACCGTGAGATCGTGACCTGAGCCGAAGTCGATGCTCAACTGACTGAGCCACCCAGGTGCCCCAGTATATGTGCTATTTTAAAGTCAAATTTTGCCTTTGTTTTTCTCTTTCACCAGTATTTTTTACTTTCACTGATGTTCTGTTTGGCTCTTTTGTTTCGATGCCATCAAACAGTGGAGCTATGTAAAGCCATTAACGTGGTGTAGTTAATTCACTAATAATAAGGGGACTATCTGACATTACTTCTATTCCTTAGAGTAAGATTAAGTAAATCAAGGTTTGTAGTTTATTTGAAGGATTAAAGACGAGAGCTAGGAAACATTTTTTTTTCAGCTGTGTTTTTGATGACAAGTGAACCCTAGTTCTTTACTCAAGCAGAATAATTTGCACTGTGACAGTTCCACCTTTCCTCAGGATAAGACAAAAATTGTGTTGAAAAGTTCAAGATAATTTTTGTATTTTATGTTTCCTTGAACCTGACTTGAAGTGTAAAAGGGAGATGCCAAAAAGTCCCAACTTGAAGAACATATTATTCCACCAAATGTTATCTTTGTGTATTTATCAGTTTTTTGCTCTAGCCATTCTAAACTATTTGCTATTTTTATCTTCTTAGACTAAATGTACTTTAAATAATTCCTTAAATAATCAAGAAGGAAAACACAGCACTGAGAGAATCCCTAATGGTAATTTTAAGAGAAACTTAGCTTAATACATGAGGAAACTTTTTATGAAGGATCTTCATTAATTCTTAGTCTTTTTTTTTCCCTTAAAGAAAGCTGACATTTTAATCATTTGAGAGGTGTTAATTATGTTCTTTATGATAAGGTGCAGGATTCTTCAGACTTTTGTTGGGGTACAAATTTGTTGGAAATTCAGTATTTTAAAAGATGAAACGTAACTCAATTTGTTTTCCTAAAACTTGACTTATTAATGTTATAGATTTTATTAAAAGTGTTGCTGTGTCTTTCTGTCACAGCTTTATCACTCATGTTTGCAAAAATTTATCTGCAATTGTGCATGGAGTGGAGTACCTACTGTGTACTCCAAGTTGGAAGTTTATTATGTGGGTGTATCAAACAGAGAATGCAGCCTTTGTTTATATTTTCTACTAAGCTTATTCTAATTAGACTCATGATTTTTTAAAAAAAATAGTTTTTTTTTAAATGTTTTTATTTATTTTTGAGACAGAGAGAGACAGAGCATGAGCAGGGAAGGGGCAGAGAGAGAAGGAGACACAGAATCGGAAGCAGGCTCCAGGCTCTGAGCCATCAGCACAGAGCCCGATGCGGGGCTTGAACTCACAGACTGTGAGATCATGACCTGAGCCGAAGTCGGATGCTCAAACGACTGAGCCACCCAGGCGCCCCAAAAATAATTTATTTTGAGAGGGGGGGGGAAGAGAAAGAGAGAGAAAGAGAGAGAATACTAAGCAGCTCTGCACTGCCAGCACGGAGCCCAACTCAGGGCTCAATCCCATGAACTGTGAGATCATGACCTGAGCAGAAATCAAGAGTTAGACGCTTAACTGACTAAGCCACCCAGGTGCTCCTAGACTCCTGATCTTATTCTGCACTATTTCAGTAGTCTCTAAATGCCATCAACTGGTCTCCAAGATCATATCCTTTTTTTCTTTTTGTTGGTGCTAGAGCACTCTTTCTAAAATCCTAAATCTGGACTTGACACTCTTCTACGTTAATTCTTGAATGACTGTCCACTGCCTATAAAATAGAGCCTGAGCTCTTTTCTATTGCTTACAAGGTCTTCTATGATCTGTTCTCTGACAATGTTGCCCCTGCCTACTGTCTCTTCCCACTCCATCTCTTGGAGGGAGGACTTGGGAGTGTAAAGACCCTTTATACAGACTTGTAGGCCATGACCTTTTTTTTTTTTTTTTAAATATCTAATAATAACATGTCCTATGTACATGGCTTATATTTCTAATGCTGAATATTTCAGAGTTTGCAGGACATTTTTGATTGCTTATCTTTGCTTTTGCCCTCAGGTTTGACCTCCTTCCATACTCCTAAGTCATCTGCCACTTTTTCAGACATTTTATGTTTTCATATATTAAAGTTCATGATTAGATTTGCTTCCTAGTCTCTTTGTCAATGGCCATAGTGTTTGTGTTCATTGTTCTTGTTTGGGAAGGCTTGCCAAGTAGGAGATAATGCATTGTTCTACAGTCTTGAAACTTTAAGTACATTGAAAACACATTTGTTCTTTCATTTATTCAGTATAACATATACTCCACATTATGTTAACATTACTCATTAAGAAATCTTACTCCCATTATTGGATTCATTGGCTCATGATGTCTCCCCCAGTCCCTACAGAGATCCACTTTATCAATGTTTTTTGTACATTCCTCTGTACTCATTTATGTAAATATTAATCATTATATATAGTTGTATAGTTATATATATGTATATACACATACACACTTACCCTATTTACTTTGGTTTTTGGCTTAACTGTTTCTCTGGATATCTTTACATGAAAGTACATTAAAGGTACAAACTATATAACATAAAGGGATTTGTATTAATTTATGATTTAGGATTGGTTCTTACACAGTTGCAAAGACATTTTTATGAAACTCAAGGCTTATCACCAGGAAATACAAAAGATTGGAGAATAACAGATCAAGGAGGAGTATGGAGGCAGAGTTGATATGCAGTGAGAGAGAGGCAGCACAGTGCTGAAAGGAAATAAGAAAAATAGAGGTGGGTATTTAAGCTGACTTTCATAACCCATATTTCCACACATAGAAGAAACAGTTCATAGAGTATAGTGCTCAACTACATACAAAGCACTTGCAAAGTAAGCAAAGAGAAGAGAGTTAGTCTTACCATACACCTCCCAAAATATCTGTAGTGAGTAGTAAAGTTTGCATCAGAAAATTTTGCCACTTCTAAAAGAGTTTACATATCTGTACACATCTTGAAATTTTTGATAGTCTTGAGACTATTAAAGGTTTCTATGACTTTTGGTTTATTCCTGTATATTCAGCAATGGATATGCATTCGGTGATTCAAAATGAGGATGCTGCCTTCAAAGAAATTATTTTCCAGGCATCTATAACTATGTTCTACAAAAACATTTACTCAAAGACTTTTCTGTTTTGAATTCAGTTAATTTACATGCCAATAAATAGTTCCATCAGGCTTTGTGTATATATAAATGAGAAAACTTTGCTAAAACAGCATTAAACAATACAAAAAAGTTTAGTGATTTAGAAGAATCCTACCTGACTGATCATACATATCTATTTTTAGTTGGAAAATAATACAATTTTATTTTATATTTTAAATTCTAAATAAGTGTTTACATTTAAACAAACTATTGAATATTATGGAAAACTAGAAACTATGTACCAAAGATAGAGTTAAAACCACTGACCAAAAACTAAAAGCACAATCCCATTGCTTAGAAATAGCTCTTGCTAACATCTTGGGTACCTCATCTTTTTCTAACTTTTTAATGCATCTAAACATAATTTAAAAATTTTTGATCAAATACTGTGTATTGATTGATCTAAAATCATAGGCTTTTAGCAGTAGAGGGTCCCTATTAATGATTTGTTTTCTTGTTTTACAAATGTAGAGACTGAGGGGCGCCTGGGTCGCTCAGTTGGTTAAGCGTCTGACTTCGGCTCAGGTCATGATCTGGAGGTCCATGAGTTCGAGCCCTGCATCGGGCTTGGTGCTGACAGCTCAGAGCCTGGAGCCTCCCTCAGATTCTGTGTCTCCCTCTTTCTCTGCCTCTGCCCCGCTCACACTCTGTCTCTCCATCGCTCAAAAATAAATAAACGTCAAAAAATAGAGAGAGAGACTGAGACCGAAGTGAATTAAATTACTTGCCAGTACTTGGCCATAATCATTTATCAAGTGGAATAGAGGCAAGAATAGAACTCATGTTTTCTGATCTTTCCACAGAGTCCCTGAATGCAGGTGCCACTCTTCCTTTAATTTCTCAGATCGTTAGCAGGTTGCTATGCACACAAATGCCAGACTGTGAAGATGAGGGCTGCATGAACACAGTGTGTCTAGGGGCTGGTGCCAGCCACCTGCTTGGATTCCAGGTTGGCGGTGTCCAAGAGGCAGGACCTCCAAGTCAGAGCTGGCTTGTTCAGCATTGGGTCCCAAAGGCCTCACTGAGATCAGTAGCCTATGAAACAGAGGCTCTGGGCCAAGCTTATCAAGCATGTCCGCTCAGTTGCCCAGAATAATGGATACTGCTTTGGAGAAGGCAGTGGGATCAGGAAGTAGTTTCTGAGGATTAGTGAGGAATGACAGGGAATTAAACTGACCTGAGGCCTTTGGGAACCTCTGGCCTTCAGACCAATAGCCCAGAGGACTGGAGGACACTAGGCCTTCATATATCCTAATGCTCCGAAAATTAGCAAAATGACAGAGTGGGTGGTATAGGACCCAGTTGGACCTGGGCAGGATAGTCTTTTCTCATTCCTTCTTTTATTGAGGAATATTAGTACTGTTAAGATACCAGCCTGGGCCCAAGGCTCCCTTGTGGTTATTATTGATGTCAGGGTTGATGGGAAGGGGAAATTATTTTACTTATTTATTTACTTAAGTCTTGAAACATTCCAAGACTGTTGTCGCTCTGTAGATACTTTCAGTGCAATACCTTAGTCAAAACCCCTTACTTCCTGAAGTGGAAGTCACCTCAGTGAGATGCCAATGCTAGTGTAATTTCCCTGTGCACTTTTCTTCCATCCCCGGTCTTAGAAAGTCTGTATTCTGCACAGAAGACGGATGTGGAAGAGTATTTTTAAGTGCCAATTTATCTCATTAACTGCTGAGTTTGAGAGGAACTCTCAATTAAATACACAGACATTTCTGTGTATTATCTCTAATCAGCCTAATATTAGAGCTGAAAGCAATTTCTTAGCACTGATAGAAATTCATTAGGCCAAATAATTTTACTAGGTTAACAAACTACATAATTGATATAGGATTACAGCCAAGCATTGCCATTTTATTACATATATGATGTAGCTGTTCACAGAATAAATCAAGAGGCCATTTTGCAAATGTGGATTAGAATAGAACCAGTGTAGTTTTGTTTTTAGAGCACTTTCAATAGCAAATAATGGAGTTAATACTTTCTTTTCACATAGTGAAGAATGTGATTGTGAAATTGCGGAACTTTTAGAAAGCAAAATTACTTCTACAAAGCATAATCAAAGGAGTTTCATAACCAAGTATGTGTGTTCACATGAAACTGCTGTAAAAGACACATGTTTAGTCTTATAGGATTCATCTAGTGTCAAGGTGCCCTGTGCTGGATGTAGAGCATAAATTAAATGTCAATTTACACTAGATTATAATCCAATAATAGTTAATGCAATAATAGTTCCATTCCCCTCCCCCCCGCCCAAACTATTGGATTTAGCTTCATTTGGCGTGGTTTAAGGTCATGCAGTTCATTTATTTTATTCCAGAATTGATACATCTGGAAGAGTGGGGTCTCATTCAGTTTACTGGGAGGCAACATTGATTCTAGTGGTAGTGTTACTGCTGGGTAGTTTTGGAACAACTAGCTTGTTCTTGGAAATTGATAACCATCTTTTAAGCATTCCCATTGGTGACTGATCTTCATCCTTGTGACTATCCGATTTTGAGAAAGTTGTTAAAGCCAATGCTAGCACCCACACTAGCAAATATATGAAGTTCATGAGGCTCTGAGTTTCTTGCTGGACCCGAACATTTTGGTATTTCCTAGGAAGAATATAAAAATTGCTTGTGGACAGGAGCATTGTTAGAATAAGGATATAGGATGTCTGAAAACTTTTTTCTGTCACATTTTCTGCGGAACTGCAAATAGAGTATTTTAACTAGGATAATATTTTTTCCAAGGGCAAGGTATCGTTATAGCGATAATTTGAACTAAATACGTCCTACTAGGGTAGTATTGTGAAAGCAAAAGCAACAATAACCACAAATCGTTATGAATAGCATTTGAGTACAGTCTTCTATTCCAGCTCCTGTAAAATGTCTGTAAGTGTATGCATTGATTCCAGGAAAGATTTCTATATACTGTGCTGTGTTCATTCCACACACACTTCTGCCTCATCAATTTTGTCATGCCGCTAATATGTGCCTTTAAATGGATGCCCTCCAAAAGAAATTTTTGGAATGATTTATCTGAGTTGGGAATTTTAATAAAGGTGTCTAATGAGAAGTTTAAGCAAACCGTCTTTTTCTCAAAATAGCTTTCCCTGCAGCAAGCTGAATTTTCAAAACTCCTGCTTTGACTTTTAGAACCATGTTCCTTAAAATAGCTTGCAACTCCTCCCATTTAGGCCAGAAAATCATGGTCTCTTGTCTGTTAATAAACTGTCCAATGGATAAAGGTGGCTGGAAATTAAAAAAAAAAAAAAAAGGTTTATTTAAAACAATTTGGAATGAAGCTCCACATGGTGAGGTTTACCTGAATAACTTCTGAGACTGTCACTTTTGAAGGCTCTCACCCATTTGCTGTGTCTGTATATTCTGGTATATTTGCTAAATCAGTATCATTATCACATAGTCACTCCTCATAAATATTTGAACTTGCAGTCACAAAATGCATATTCTCCCACAATCACAGTGAAGAATGCTTTTCTCTTTCCGCCTACATACAACTCTGTAATGATGTCCACATTTGCTTTCTCAAAGTTTCTGCTGTGACCACTGGCAGAAACAGCATAGCAGACCAGATGGTCTGTTGATTTGAGTAGAAAAATTCTTTGGCCTTTATTTAATTCAGTAGTTCTACTCAATCTGCTCAGGAGAGTCTAATGAGAGCACATAAGGATGCTGCTGTTAAGATGAGGTACGTTGGCAACATTTCTGCATTTCCTGCCCACCCTTGTCTGGGCATTGTCAGTAGTTTTCTTATCTTTATAAAACCGTTAAGTGGATCATTTAAATAATAAAAGCAGTTCTCCTTGTGGCATAATATTTTTTAAAAGTGGCTCTAGGTTTAAATCTTACCTTTAGAGAATATGTGAAGACCGGAAACATAGATTTATTTCTGTGTGAACAATTGATGAGAAAGTTGACCATTTCATTTGGCTTAAGAAATATTTTGATTGCCACTGAGGTTCTAATGTGGAAGGATCGGAATGAGTAGGGGTGAAGTTGTAAACAAATGCTGGGGACTGTCTTTGGAACTGGAGGTTAATAGCAGAAGTAGCCGTGACACTGTATTTGAAAAGACCTGTCGAGTGCTCACTTCCTTCCGATGTTGTCTGCAGTGATCCCACATCACTCCCTAGCTGATGCAGTATTTTTACTTCTGTGAGAAAACGTTCATGTCAGGGGCAGTATTCTTCATAACGGTTCTGATATCTAGAATGAAAATTTGCTTTGGAAGATAATTCCAATTGTCAGTTTCTGATTTGTAAGGTTAGCAGACTTCGAACTAGGGAAAATAAAAATGAGTAAAGATCTTTGCCTCAAAGTATTTATTGGAGTTTCAATTCATTGACTGTCCAAGCTGGGCTCGAACCTATGAACGGTGAAGTTGTGACCAGAGCTGAAACCAGGAGTTGGATGTTTAACCAACTGAGCCACCCAGAGGTTCCCCTTCCTTTTTTTTTATTGTCAGTAAAGTTTTTTGTTAGTTTGTGACATGAGAGTTGGTAATATAAACAATATTACATTATTATGTCAGTTCCAGTATTAAAAATATCTCATCTATAAAAATATTGGAGTAGCATGTTCGGGGAATACAGTGTTCCAGTAAACTAACTTTTTTAAACACTAAGCCCCCCCCCCTTTTTTTATGGGTAAAAACTGTCTTGAACAGAGTAGTGCACCTGAGATAATGAACAAAAAGGGTGTTTATCTATAATTACGGGAGAAAGGGACTCCATTATTGAGGGTGTCTTCTCTTAACCCTCAATGTTAATAATTTGGCTAGTTATAACTTTCTAGGTTCAAAATAATTTTGCTCTCAGAACTTGGAGGGCATTAATCCACTGTCATTGAGCATCTCGTTTTTAAGATAAAAAGCTTGTTGCCAATCTGATTCCTGTTTATTTGTAAGTAAGATTGTTTGCTTTGATTTGTTTATTGGTTTTTTAATCTTCTCTCTGGAAGCTTTGCAGTTTCTCTCTTATTGTTGGGATTATGATATTTCATTAAAATATGTTAAAATTATCTTCAGAAAACACTGTTTTGCTCTATACTCGGTAGGCTCATTTAATCCCAAGCCTACAGTCTTTTATTCAGCTAAGAGAACATTATGTGTTTCATTATTTTCTCTCTTCTGTTTTCCCCTTCTGGGTCCAAATTTTGCCAAGCATTATGTCAGCCTTGTGGTTTTGAGTGAGTTAACCTCTAACATCTTTGATCATCAATTGCATTATTATAAAGTGGAAATCATAATCCCCAGGAGGCCTGTACCCAATATGGTAATTATTCTTTCTCCTTCAGATGGCTTGCTCCTCTAAGCTTATCATTTTGATCGAGGGATTTGAATCTAAATATAGACTTCTGGCTCTTAAGTGATGTCTGGGCTGTTTTTAGCATGAAGGTTATTGGACATGACTCTGGTCTTCCTCAAGGTAGCACTGGCTAATTTCTGAAGGTTTCTTTGAATACTTTAGTCTGTGTTATATGGCAAATACAGAGGTCAGCACAAAGAGAAGAGTCAAAGTACATATGGAAATGGAGCTAGAATGTTAAATGGAAGGTGACACCAAGAGTCTGTTAGAAGGTAAAAGTCTATAAAAGAATATAGGGGACCTATGGTATTTTCATATAAGTTCGTCTGATGAATGGCTGCCAGATTAGTCTTCCCAGAAGAACAGCTTTGGTCATGTCACACGCCTTAAAAATCTTCATTGGATTCTATTGCCTATGAAATTAACATCAGACTTTTAACACTTAATATTCAAGTTGTCCAAAAGATTGGCTCCAGGGAAACTTTCCAATCTTACATCCTCCTATTCTGTACATATTCCTTTAGTTTAATCAAAATATATCACTCTGTTTCCCAGATCTATCCCATGCTGTCCTATTGAGTGTGAATTCTCCCTGCCACCCGTTTATTCCAGGGAAGTCCTCTTTTAAGGTCCAGGCCTACAGCCTCTTCCTTGACAAAGCTCCCTCCAGTTTCTGTACCTCATGTTCTTCTCTGTGTGGCCTAAAGCACGTGACTTGTGCATCCTTTATAGCATCTAACATACTGCATTGAAGTGATTTTAGGTAGGAACTATGTCACACTCCTGTGTGATCTGCTAAGGTCTAACAGTGCTTCATTTGTAATTTGTGCCCAGTAAATAGGGTTGAATGAGTAAGTGAATGGATGCGTTGCAGTCGTGTTACGTTGTAACGTTTTACATGGAGCAAAGTAAATTTGGACCGTTTTGTTTATTTTAGTGGAGCTGACTAGGGACCAACATTGTGCTTTGTTGACTATTTTGATTAGAAGCTTTTATGTTGTCTCTGCGACTGCTTTTTGATTTTTATGAATAGCTATAAGCACTTTGCTAATGACACAGGAATACTGTCAGATATTTGAGAAATACTTAGCTTTTAGTCCTATACATTTAAGAGTTTAAATGAAGAAAAATGAAAATCAAATATAATACAGCTGTGACTGAAAACTTTACACGTTTTAATGAAATTTCTTATACCATCTAACCTGTTTTGCCTGCAGAAATAGTTTGAAAATAAACTGACTTGTTACTTGGGATCCATGGTAATAAATCTTAGAGTTAAGGGTCTCTTGTAAAATGCACTCATTCCTAGGCGCCTGGGTGGCTCAGTCTGTTGAGCATCTGACTTCGGCTCAGGTCATGATCTCGCAGTTCATGAGTCAAGCCCCGCATCAGGATCTGTGCTGACAGCTCAGAGCCTGGAGCCTGCTTAGGATTCTGTGTCCCCTCTCTCTCTGCCCCACCCCTGCTTGTGCTCTGTCTCTCTCTGTCTTTCGAAAATAAATAAACATTAAAAAATTTTTTTAAATGCATTCATTCCTTCTTTTGCTTCTTTTCCAGTCATGAAATTGAAGATCATGAAATATCTTGGTCTTGAAGTTGTGACTTTCCCTGTAAGAAAGGTGTAGCTTTTATAAAGGCACTAGAAATTTCTTGATGGATGTGAAGAAGAGGAATAGGGCAAGACATTATTGGCAGTTTGTGGTGTGATTTATATTTGGGAGAAGAAGCTTTATTTTTGTGTCTTCAGTCATCAGGGTGACATTGAATTGTGGCAAGTCAATGTATTCCTGCGTATTTTTGCGATAATGATGATACTTAAGAGAACAATACTTAAGTCTCCTGAAAAAGACTTTTAAATTGTAGGGATTTACTCCTAGTAAAAAGGATTTACTTCTTTGACAAGTGGACAAATATTTTAGTTTCTTTCAGGAAATGAATGTTTTCAAGTTTGCATTGATGTTTTTTCCCCCTTATAAGTGAAAAAAATACTTAATGCCCACTTTGTAAAAATGTCTTTTGCAGGTAAGGATAGATGCTCTGAGAGTGGTAGAGGACGAGGGACAAAGAGGACGGGGGACAAAAACTTAAGTCTTCCAACATAATGCTAACAACAACATACAACAATACTAGCAGCTAATATGTATAATGCGTATATTTCCGTGTACTATCACTAGAAGGAGACTGAGCATGGGAAGTTAAGTACCTTACTTGACGTCATACCATCATTAAGAGGGTTCAAATACAGAGATGTAGTACTCTGTGGTTTCACCTTTCATTATTGATTAATTGATTGAAGATCAAATTGGCTTTATTAAATAACTCATGAATCAGGCAGCATCAGATCTAGCAAGAGGAGGGAAGCTCCCTGTGGTTGCACTCTTTAAACAAAGCTTTTGAGTAGATACAAATTCCCTAAGAAATTAAGGATTAACTTTAAATCTGACATCACAACATTAGTATTAGTGCCAGTCTCCTAAATGTTATTTTATCACATTGCAGAGAATCTCTGTCACAATCAGAAAGGTAGAATAAAACTCTTGGATCATTGGGCCAAATAAGAATTTCCTATTTATAATGAAAATATGATGGAAATTGAAATTGGGTTAAACCTTTTGTAGTTTATAAATTGAATCCAATGTAATCCATTCTAAACTCCGGGTGTTAACACAGAATTAGATTTGATGCCTAAGTGCATAGGAGATTGACTAATTGTGTTAGATTTATAGGAAGACAAAAGGAGTATGATTTTCAGCACTAGTAAAGGAGACACTCTCAACTAAGAAAAATTCTACTTCATTCAACTTACCTAGAATGTTTTTCTAATTAGAAAACTAGATGAAGAAATTATCTCAACTTTAATGTAAAAATGAGTACAATGTTTTACTGCTTCAAATGGTTATTGTATACCCTTTCACCATTTTTCCCGCCTATTTTATGTTTTTTAGTTTTCCTTTTCTGCCTTCTTTTGGACTAATCAGTGTTTTTGCATTATTCAATGATTTCACATTTCACTCTATTATTTTGTAGTTTTATACTATTTTGCAGGTCCTTTGGTGACTGCCCTTGACTTTATAACATGCATCCTTGGTTTACAAAAGTGGTACTGGCACCGCTACTTGGACCACTTAGCTCTATTTTTTTTTTTAAGTTTTATTTTTTTAAGTAATCTTTACACCTCACGCTGGGACTTGAGCTCATTACACTGACATCATGAGTTGCATGCCCTTTTGACTGAGCCAGCCAGGTGCCCCAGATCACATAACTCTATATTGTCCTTGCACCCTTTGTGCTAATATTGTCATATATTTTAATTCTGCACGTGTTTTAAATTTATTGATATGTTCATTCAGAATTCACTTTGAATTACCAATATGTTTACTTTTCCATTGTTCTTCCTTGCATTCTGCAATTATTTAAAAAATTTTTTCTAACATTTATTTATTTTGGAGAGACAGAGAGGGACAGAGCATGAGTGGGGAAGGAGCAGAGAGAGAGGGAGACACAGAATCTGAAGGAGGCTCCAGGCTCTGAGCTGTCAGCACAGAGCCTGACATGGGACTTGAACTTATGAACTGAGAGATCATGACCTGAGCTGAAGTCAGACACTTAACTAAGTGAGCCGCTCAGGCGCTCCTTGCATTCTGCAATTAAAAAACATCTGAAATCAATTTCCCTTTGCCTGAAGAATTCCCTTTAATATTTGTTTTAGTGCCATTCTTCCAGTAACAAATTATCTCCAATTTCTTTTGCCTAGAAGTGTCCTTATTTGAAAGGATATTTTTGCTGTGTTTAAAATTCTAGGTTGGCATTATTTCTATTAACATTTCATAGATGTCTTTTCATTGTCTTCTGACTTCTATTATTTTTGTTAAGAAATAAGCTGTCAGTCTCATTATTGGATTTTCGAAGTTATTTCCCCACTTCAGGCTGCTTCTAAGATTTTTCCTTGTCTTTAGCTGAGCATAATTATTGTTTTTAAATATTTGTCTGCTTAACATGCATAGTGCTTCTTAATTCTCTGACTTAATGGCTTTCCTCAGTTTTGGAGTGTTTTCTTTGTTTATTTAATGTTTATTTTTATTTTTGAGAGAGAGAGAGAGAGCGAGCATGCGTGCACAAGTGGGGGAGGGGCAGAGAGAGAGGGAGACACAGAATCTGAAGGAGGCTCCAGGCTCTGAGCTGTCAGCACAGAGCCTGACATGGGACTTGAACTCATGAACTGAGAGATCATGACCTGAGCTGAAGTCAAGATGCTGAACTGACTGAGCCACCCATGCCCTCCAGTTTTGGAGTATTTTGACCATGTAAAGAAAGTTCTTTAAATATTGTTTTTCTAGTTCTTTGTTAGAAGCCATTATGAGCTTTTTTCCTTGCCTCATACATACCTAAAGCTCTTTTTTCCTCCTACTTTGCTCTTCCTGTATCAGTCAGTATTTTTACTGAGATATTCTAGTTCACTGATCTTTTTGGCTATATCCAACCTGCTCTTAAGGCCATTTTGAGTTTTTAATTCCATTATTGTCCTTTTCAATAATATTTTTTAAATATCCGTGTTTTAAAACAAATGTTTAGAATTTTTCACAATATTTATTTCATTCAGTTTTGCAGATTTGAGTTCTCTTATATATTCTCCATTTTTTGTCTTCTATTTTCTTAAAAACATTAGTTGCAATTATTTTGAAGTCCGTATCTTGTCACTTCAATGTCTAGATCTTTTTCCATGTCTGTTTCCCTCCTGTTCCACCCTGTCCCTGTCACTTTGGATGCCAGTGGGCTTCTTATCAAATGTTGGACATTGTGTATGAAAAATTGAACAAGTTCTAGATGAAGTCACATTCTCCCTGAGAATATTCACTCTATTCTCTGATCAGATGAATAACCTCAACACATTAGTGAGAGTAGCTCAGATGGCCAAAGATAACTGCTATAAAGAGGAGTAGTGGGTGGTATAGTTTAATGATAAAAGATTTAAAGCTAGGCAAATTTAGAAAAGAGGAAGGGAGATGTGTCTAAAAAAGAGCAATGAGGAACAAGAAGAACTTATGGAAACAGGGCCATTGGGAAGTATGGAACAGTGATCTTCACTGATAATCAGTTGCAGTTAGAAGAAGGAGAAATTGAGAGACGTGGTTGGATTTTATGGGATTTTGTTCCTGATGAACTGTGAGATCCAGAGGAATGGTAAAGGATTTTAGTAATTGGGGAAATGTGGGTGATGAGATGAGAGGAGGTGATGTACATATCCTAAGTAGAGAATATGGGGCCCAAGAATGGATGACCTAGGAGTTCTGGTTTGAGTGACTGACATGAACAGGGAAAAGGGCATAAAAATACTAATTTTGAGGGGCTCGGACAGATAATCATGGTGAAATTGTTAAGGAAGGAGAATCTTTTTATAAGCACTCAGAATTCTGTTCTCCCATTAACTATTCCAGTGACCATTTGGAAGGAGAGGTATGTGGTCATGGAGATCAGAAGCTTCCACTTCATTCCTAGAGTGTGTTATCAGAGATAAAAATAAATAGATTGATTTTGAAGATACTTAGGAAGTAAAATTAGCAGGACTTGGTGAAAAAAATGGATATAGGACGTGAATAGTGGGGCATGTCAGAATTGCTACCAAATTCCTGACTTATGAACCTAGATGGCTGATGGTGATGTCATTGACTGAGCTGGAAATACTAGAAGAGGATCAGCTTTGGGTGGTAGACAGTGACATCATGAGTTTGATTTGGATTTTCTGAGTTCAATGTGCATTTGAGTCATTCAAATGGGGATATTACACAGCCAATTAAGTATATGGGTATACTGCTTCACAGAGATATCTGAGCAAGAGATGGAAGTTAGTGAGTATCTTCCTATAATGTGGTAATTGAAGGTTTTGGTTCGAATAAGCTGGCCGAAGGAGAGACAACAGGGAGAAGCTTGCCAAGACTGTCCACATGTTACTGAAGGGTAAATAGAATGGAGGATGAAAAAAGTCCGTTTTCCTTAGCTTCAAGGAGATCATTGGTGACAGGGTGGGTTAGGACCTTCAGAGTAGAGCCCTTAGATTAGATTTGGAGAACTTTGTTGGTAAAAGAAAAAAAAGGTAGCTGCTTTAGCTGGAGGGAAACCTTAGCATCCTATGTCTTTAAATCTGAGAGCTTCAATATGTTTAAAAGCCAATGAGGGGAATTTGGGTGAGAAAAGCTTAAATACTAAAAGAGAGAAGAGAATATCAAGTAAGGCTCCTAAGAAGCTGGCAGGGAAAGAGGGATGTATTAGTTTCCTACTTTGCTGTAACAAATTACAACAAATTTAGTAGCTTCAAACAGCACACAATTTCAGAAATATGAAGCCAGGGTGTCAGCAGGGCCTTTTTCTTTTTGGAGACCCCATTTCCTGGCCTTTTCTAGTATCTAGAGGCCACCTGCATTCCTGGGCTCTTGATCCTGCATCATTCTGACCCCTGTTTCTGCTTTTACATCTGATTCACTTTCTCTCTGCTTCTGCTGACGCATAGCCTTCCCTAGCTCTGACCCTCCTGCCTCCCTCTTATAAGGACCCTGGTGAATACCTTGGGGCCACCTGGATAATTCAGGATAATCTTCCCTTATCAAGTTTGTTAATTTAATCACCTCTGCAAAATGCTTTTTACCATGTAAGATAACATACACAGCTTCCAGGGATTAGATTATGGACTGTTTCGGCTGTGAGGAGCATTATTCAGCCTGTCACAGGAGACAAAGAGATAGTCTTTAGAAGGTAGAAGGAACCAGTTTCTAATTTAATGAGAAAGCTAGAAGGTAGCTAGCAGGTGCAAGTTTTGGTAGTTCTGTGTCTGTAGTGGAAATATATTTTGTGGCTGATGTTCACTGTTTGCTCTTTAAAATCAAGTTTGTTTCACTTGCTCCAAGGCAGAAACAGAGACAGGAGATCTGTACCTGAAGATCTGTACCAGAAGAAAGTACCACCCAAAAAACTAGAGCACTCCTTCATTTAGCTAATAGCTAATAGCCTGCTGGGAACCCAGTGGGTACAGGGATACAAAGATTTCAACACACAGTGGTTATTATCTTTCTGTAGTTGGAGGTTTTCACGGTGTGCTGAATGATCATTTTACCAGAGGAGTTTAGAAAGGATTCCTGGGAACTAAGTTATACAAGATGATCTCATAGACAATTCTAATATTTGCTGATTGTATAAATAATATGTATTTCTTAAATATAATATGTTTTATTTTATTTACTTTATTTTTAATTTATTTTTAATTTTTTTAAATAAAAAATTTTTTTAATGTTTACTTTTGAGAGAGGGCAAGCATGAGCTGGGGAGGGTCAGAGAGAGGGGGTGACAGAGGATCTGAAGCAGGCTTTGCACTGACAGCAGAGAGCCTGAAGCTGGGCTCGAACTCATGAGCTGTGAGATCAAGACCTGAGCCAAAGTTGGCCGCTAACTGACTGAGCCACCCAGGCATCCCTATTTTTTAAAAATTTTAAATATTTATTTAAATAATCTCTCCACCCAAAGTGGGGCTCAAACTCATGACACTGAGGTCAAGAGTCGAATGTTCTTCTGACGGAGCCAGCCAGGCACCCCTTAAATAAATGTATTTTAAAGAAATGGGTATTATATCCATAGAATGTATTAAATGTCAATACCAGAAATTCTTGCCAAAGTAAAGAATACCGTAAAGATTCTTAAGGAGGCATTGGCAGTATCTGAGCAGTTCAGAGCTCATGGCACTCTACTTTTATTAAATACTTGACCTTTAACTTGAGGAATCTTATAGCTTTTTTTTTTTAATGTTTATTTATTTTTGACAGAGAGAGACAGAGCATGAGCGGGGGAGGGGCAGAGAGAGAGGGAGACACAGAATCCCAAGCAGGCTACAGGCTCTGAGCTGTCAGCACAGATCCTGATGCGGGGCTCGAACCCACGAACTGTGAGAACATGACCTGAGCCAAAGTCAGACGCTGAACCGACTGAGCCATCCAGGCGCCCCTTATAGCTTTTTGTGTTTTAATTTTGCAGGAATAGTAAATAATTATAAAATTATAAAAATAAATGCATTAAAAATAACCACTCATGATCCTATCTCTCCTTAATTTCAGTTTCCTCCCTTGAGATCACATTGTTAAAAATTTGGCATGGATTCTTCTAAGTTTTTTTTCTACGTTCTTATACTTAGTGGGTGTATATAAAACTTTAGGTATTTTCTTTGTTTTTACACAAATAGGGTCATACTAAATTATTGTTGTGTAATTTAAAAAATTCAACAGTATGATTTTACAATCTTTTTTGTTAATCCATACCTTACTACTATCAGTTGCTATCTAGAATTCCATAGTCTGAAGGCAATGTATTTCATTAATATGTTACCATTTTCAATATATAAATTGTTTCTATTTTTTCCTACTAAACAGTGATGAGTGAACATCCTTCATTTATGTATTTATAAACATCCCTTTATGAATATTTAGGCTACTTTGTTGGTAGAGAACAAGAAAAAGAGTACTTATATCAAAGGTTGTGGCTTCTTAGGATTTTTATAGATGCTGTCAAATTTCCTTCCTTAAAAGTTTGTTGTCATTTATTCTTTCATTAGTGTTTCAGAGTACCACTCTTTTCCTAACACTGGTGTCAGTATTATTTGACATTATCCATCTTAAATTTTTGTCCAGTCCTGAAAATGCCTTATTTTAACACACATATCTCTTATTAGTAGAAATATCTTTTCAAGTTTTTATATTCAGTGGTATAATATGTTTATGTGTGTTTAAATTGTGTGTCCATTTCTGCCCATAGTTCATTTGGGGATTTGTTTTTCAGTTAATTTTTAGGAACTCTTTGTGTATTCTGGATATTTGTCCTGTCTTAAGTATGTTGCACATACATACCCTCAGTCTATGCCTTGCACTTGAGTTTTATGTATGTCTTTTATGCCATAAACATTACAAATATTTGTGAGTTAAATGTGTTAACCTTTTTTAGGACTTGTAGGTCTTACTTAGTAAGGCTTTTCCCACCACAAGATTATTAAACCATTTTTTTGGTTATTTCTTCCATCATGTTTATGAATTAGTTAATTTTTAGAAATTTCTCTTAGTGTTCTAATTTTGGAGTCCATTTTAGTATATCAGGTTAGGTAAAGAAACCTGTACCCTTAGTTTACTCAAATGCGCACAATCTTTTTTGAATGTCTTACCCTTTCTCCATTGATTTTCAATACCAGCTGTTGCATATACACATGGATGTGTCAGTGCCTTTTTAAGAAATGGATGACTGCAGCTTTATATTATATCGGGTATATCAGGTATGAAAAGACACTCCTCACTGATCTTGTTCTTCTAACTTCCTTGGTTATAATTGCACATTTTCTTTACTCTGAAACAGTTTGACTAGCATAGGAAATTATCTCTTTGTTAAAGGTTACATGGAATTTATCTGTGAAAAAAACTGTCTGGGACTGGCCCACCCTTTGGGATGGTGGCTCTTTGACAGCTTTCTTCTATGGTGACTGATGTGTTCAAATTGTCTGGTTTTTTTGGATTCAATATATGTAGATTATACTGCCCTGGAGAATTAATCATTTCATAAAATGGAAAAAGTAGTTTCTCAATAATCTTTTAATTCTTTATTTCTCTGGTATTATTTCTTCTTTTATATGTTGGTCCTTTATTTTATCTCCTAGATTTGTTTCCCTAACTATCTATTTTATTTTTGTCCCCAAAGAACAGATCTTGTTTATTAGTTCTACCAGTTTACTTTCTCCCTTTGTCTTTATTAGTTTATTCCTTCTGCTTTGCTCAGGTTTACTTTAATGATACATTTTAATTTTTGGATGCTAATGAATTTGTTTTCATTCTTGTTTATTAATAGAAATGTTGTTTAAGGCTATGAATTACAATATGGGAACCATTTTAGCAGTATAAGATGTGATTTATAGTGTTTCCATTGTATTCCTCATTACTACTATACAGATATTCTGCCACTTCTGTTTTTTCTTAGTTATGTGAAGAGTCTTAAAATTTTTAGATGCTCCCTAATCCCAGGTTTAGTAGTAATTTTCATGTTGCTGTATTGTGATCAGAAATTGTTGTCTGCACTCTTTCCAGTGTTAAAATTTTGGGGGGTTTTATCTGTGACCTAAAATGTGACCAAATTTTTATTTTTAAAATCACTTTCTTAAAGAGAAGTTAAAATCTCTGATTTAATCTGAGAATTCAATATGTGACAGTCAAATCTATATTATTAATTATATTAGCCTATTTCTATTTGTTATATTTATAGCTACTTTTTAATCTGCTTGTTCTTTGGGGCACCTGGCTGGCTCAGTCGGTAGAGCATGTGACTGTTCAAGCCCCACGTTGGGCATGGAGCCTACTTAAAAAAAAAAAAAAAATTCTGCTTGTTCTTCATGGTTTGAGAGGGTTGGTTAATAATGTTTCTATCTGATTTTCCTTATAGTTCCTTTACTGTATGCTTTACAAGTGTGTATTATATGACAGATATAATCAAGATATTTTATTGTGATTCACATCATTCAGCATTATGAAGTCATCTTCATTGCTTTTTTAGTGCTGTCCTGGGTTCAGTCTTGCATGATATCGACCACTGTGTTCTTTCTTTCCTTCCCTCCCTATCTGCCTCTCTGTGTTCTTTCTCCACCCCTTCTTCTCCCCTTTTTTCCCCTTTCTCTCCACCCATTCTTTTGTTTTCAAACTCAGTTAGTTATACCGATCTTTCTCCCACAGAATAGAGTGGAATCTGCTTAATAATTCAAATGCAAAGTGTTTTTTTTTCCTTTCAGTGAGTAAGTCTGGCTGTATTAAATACTGAGATAACATAAAAGTTTAGTATGAATACTGTTATTTTATTTTATATTATATTTTAAAACTTACAGCTTTTGGAAGAGAATTCACAATGTGTTCTGCCTTTTTAGCATTGTGTTCTTTTAATTAGAAAGGTTTATGTTTCTGTTGTCATGACTGCAACAACATAAAAAACCTTAATCCTCTTATTTATTTAAGGATTTATTTATTAATCCTCTGTAAGGAGCGATAATAAACATAATATTTTTCCTCTTCCTCTTCCCTTTTCTACCAGCTGATTTTAGCATTATAAAATAATTTACTTAAATTCTTTTGTGGTTTATCAGTTTTAAATAATATCTTTTGATCTGAGTAACATTCCATGTTTTTCCTCCTTCGACTTTCATCTTTTTTTTGTTTGTTTGTTTTATGGTTTCTGCATTGTTAAGGCTTATTCTGCTTGTATTTTATTATAGCAACATAATGACATAGTGATTTAGTCCCATAAGTAGTTTTGGTATTTATTATAGTCCTTTTACTCTGATTTTTCCAGCCATCTCTTGGATGACTACAGTTTATCTTCTAGTAAATTCCTCAACAAAATCCCATGGGAACACGATTTTATGTGTTTGCATATGTTCAAAACTTTTGAACATTCGCTGTTGCCTTTATAATGAATGAGTTTGGCTAGATTTTAAAATCTCATTTATATTTCTCTGCTCAAGGATTTCACAGGCATTACTCTATCCAGTGGTGTGACCAGAGGCAGTGGGGTCCACCTAAGCGTGTTGTTGACTGTTGTGGATAAATACTCACCTGGTGGATCCCCCCTTACAGCTACTAGAGCTTTTTTTGTCTTGATGTCCAAGGATTCTTTACATTTGAAGTCCAGTAACTTTGATAAGGTATCTTACTGTTTACTGTTAAAAGGTGTTTCTTGGGGGAAGTACGCCCTTTCAATAGGTGTTTTATTAAAAAAACATTTCTTACATTTTATCTTCATGAATGTATTCTTTTCGATGATTTTGATTTTCTTCTATGGAGATTCTAGTTATAGGTGTGGAGATCTCCTTAACTTGTCTTTAGATCTCTGTTTCTAATGCTTCTTAAATTTAAAACAGTTTGTCTTCTCTCTTTGGCTGCTCTTCTTGTATCTGTCATCTGTTTACCTTACCTCTGATCTCACTGTAGATTTCAGTACATAGCAGTTAAATCTGTTGAGCTCTGCCAGCCAATGTTTCATCTCCTCTTATTGTTGTGGTGTTTATTCCCTGTTGCTTTTAATTTTCTGGTTTGTGGGTGAACATACGTGATTTTGCTTCATTCCTTTTTACTCTTGGTTTAAATTTATGCTCTCAAGTTTTATCTGAAATTTGGCAGAACTTTTCTTGCAAGCAGTCTTCTGCCATTTGTTTTTCCTGTACCTTTTCTCCTTTCTCTCCATTATTAGGATGCTTGTATGGATTCAGCAGTGGTTCCATTATATTGTTCATCTTCAAGGAATGGGTGGTTCTTGGAACATATTTATGAGAAGGAAAGTCAAGGTCCGAGTACTAAACTAAGAACCTTTTTCATTTCTGTGTTTGATTTTTTTTTCAGTCTTTAATTCTTCTATGTTAATGGAAATGGGAAAGTATAATTTTTTTAAGTTTATTTAATTTGAGAGAGCGAGAGAGAGAGAGAGAGAGAGAGAGCGCGAGAGAGAGGGAACATGCACAAGTGGGGGAGGGGCAGAGAGAGAGGGAGGGAGAAAATCCCAAGCAGGCTCTGCACTGTTAACACAGAGCCCAATATGAGACTCAAACTCACGAACTGGGAGATCATGACCTGAGCTGAAACCAAGAGTCAGATGCTTAACTGACTGAGCCACGCAGGTGCCCCTGAAATTTTCTTAATATCATCATTTCCACTGCTACAGAGGTATGATGTTCCCTGCAGAGATGGATTTCTGACTTCCTTTGGTTTTTATTATTTTTCTCTGCCTTTAAAAAAAAAAAGTCTTTATTTGTTTTTTAAGTTATCTCTGCACACACGATGGGGCTCGAACTCACAACCCCAAGATCAGGAGTCACACACTTGACTGATTATAGGTGCCCTGGTTTTTATTATTTTTTTGAGGATTTTTGTGCTTATGTTCATGGAGGATATTGATGAGAAATAGGATTATGTTCTGATACCAGTCTGATATTCACAACTGCAGGTAAATATGAATTCTTCTCTCAGGAAGCATTAGGAATTTTATCTTTTCTCTTTGGAATTGTCCCATTTCCCACTATTTATCTAACGTGACTCCTTTTTCATTGAAATTACTTAGCCTTCTGTGGGTCTTTTTAGTTTAATTGTTTATAACTTTCATTAGCTCGGGGAACTTCTGCCTTTTTCTTATTTCTTACACTTTTTTTTTTTACTCTTTCTGTGACTCATATTTTATTTGTGTTTATCTTTCTGGCTTGTTCCTCGATGTTTTGTTTTGTTTTTTCCTTTTTCTTCTTTTCTTTGACCTTTACTTTACATTATAGGAGACTCTCTCTCAACTTTATCTTCCATACCACTTAATAGTTTTTAGTTTTATTATATTAATATGTTACTATATTTCTATACTATTTATAATATCTAGGAATGGTCTGTGGTTCTTTGATCTCTCCTGTTAACACAGCATTCTATTTTATCAGTGCTGTAGCACCTTGAATCTTCACCTGATCTAAGGAGTCCGATTAGACTTAAAATTCTAATTTTCTTCTCAATTATTGCTGATATTTTGAGAAGGGGTTTATTTTTTTGTTCATATTTTTATCTTTTTCCCTGTTGTCTATTTTCTTCAAATGTTTAGTAATCCTTGGTTGTCTGTTTATTAATGTGGAACTACTCATTTAGATGTTTCCTTTTTTTTTTCTTTTTGGGGAAGTTTTGGTTGCCTCAGATTCTTCATTCCTTTACTCTTCAGTATTTACGTAGTATTTATAATAAACTTCTATTTAAAAAAATATATATATATATACACTCTAAACTTAATTTCTTCACCATTATTTCTCTGATACATAAATTCCTGCTGTAATTGCATGTGTTCTTATCACTCTCATCCCAGTGACCTTCTAGCTTCTAGAAATTCTTTTTCCTTTAATTTTTTAAACTTATATTTATTTTTGAGAGACAGAGAGAGAGAGAGAGAGAGGGAGACACAGAATCTGAAGCAGGCTCCAGGCTCTGAGCTGTCAGCACAGAGCCCGACGCGGGGCTCGAACTCACAAACTGCAAGATCATGACCTGAGCTGAAGTCAGATGCTTACCCGACTGAGCCACCCAGGCACCCTGCTTCTAGAAATTCTTTTAATGCACGGCCAATTGAAGTACCTTTCTTATATCCCAGAATCGTTTAAAAAAATAGGATTTCTTTTTTCTTACCAAGGAAATACTTCTTTTTTTCTTGCTCCTCTTCCTTCTTCTTGTCAATTTAAGGTTTTGGGAGCATGAAGAGAGGTAGGTGCTGGTTTTCTGTTTCAGCTCTTTCTTGATCTTATCTCTCCAAAATTTCAAAGACTATTTTTCTTCAGAAAACCTTAAAATATATGAAATACGAAGGGCATAGACAGGATGTTTATCTTTTTTATAGCCTATACTTTTGTTAATTAAAACTTATATTGTAAGCTCATATATAAGAAACAATTAATGACTTTTGTATGTATTTGGCCACTTGATCCTGCTGTTTTTACCTCCTTGTCATCTTTGAAATCTTGACTCCTTTCTAATTTGGTAATTTCCATTCCTCTCTTGAACTCACTTAGGTCCGTCTCACTGTTTTCCTAACTTCTAGTTAGGATTCTCAGAAATAGCACACTTCATCTTCTACTCTGAGGTAAATTCACATCTTAACAAATATTGCTACCTTTGCAGATGAGAGTCAGATTCGTCCACGTGACATAGAATGACCATTCTTGTCTGGCTCTTCCCTCCATGTTTCTCCAGATTCATCTTTGTGTATGTTTTGTTTACCTGGAATTACCTTCATTCTGGAATCTTTTTCTCACTCAGTGTTAACATGTCTGCTGTCTCATGGTGAAGTTAAGCTCTTTTACTTTTATAGTTCCACCACTTTATTTATAGTCATTTACAGAACTTAACACTTTATTGAAATTATTTTTAAGTGTCCATCTGCCCTCCTATAGACCGTAGTCCCTTAGTAGGTGGGCATAGTGCTCCTAGAAACTATGTCAGTTATAGAATACATAGGCACTTTTAAAATGCTTTGAATGAAACTTGGTTTGGTAATATTTATAATCACTAGGGCTTATAACTCATCCAGTAATTTCTTTTAAAGACGAAATTTTCTATCAGATTTTAAATCAGTGAGAAATCCTAGCCATTCCTGATAGAAGGAAATAGCTGTCAAGTAGAGGGAGAAATAGGATAGAGGTAGATCAGATCAGCCTCATCAAGTGAGAAGCCCGATGCCATGTCACATACACAGGGAAGCAAAGCCCTTTAGTAGAGTAAGATAAGCTGGTAGAACTTGAGGTACTGAGTTTATGTCTAAATATCTAGACCATTAATTGCTATCATAAAACATTTTAAGATTTATCTGAAATTGGTGTTCTTAGGACAGCAGTTAAATGTAGTGTTTACGTTACTGACCACTAGTAGAGCTATGTCAGGTAGCAAAAGAATATCCAAATGTTCCTGTGAGGAAGACTGTGTGCTTTTGTTCAGAATAAATCATAAGGCTAGCAATTGTTAAGACGAGAAAGGAGGCTTGTCCACTATGTAACCGGAGCGACTAGTCTTTCCACATTGATTGTGACTGAACATAATGCCTACTGTGTACAGAACGCACTCTGCTAGGTATTCTGGGAGCAGCAGAAGAAATAAGAGACTGGGCCCCACCCTTAAGGACTGTATTTTCATTAGGCAGAAAACCACGGCCTATGAAAGGATTTATTAGCTATTAAAACAATGGATTAGTCTGTGCAGAGTAAGACATGAGCAATAGAAAAGTTTAATTTTTAAAAATGTGCAGGGGTGCCTGGATAGCTCAGTTGGTTAAGCATCCCACTTCGGCTCAGGTCATGATCTCGTGGTTCGTGAGTTTGAGCCCCGGCATTGGGCTCTGTGCTGACAGCTCAGAGCCTGGAGCTTGCTTCGGATTCTGTGTCTCTCTCTCTCTCTTTGCCCCTCCCCCACTCATGCTCTGTCTCTCTGTCCCTCTCTGTGTCAAAAATGAATAAACGTCTCTCTCTCTCTCTCTCTCAGAAATAAAGACTAAAAAAAGTTTTTTTAAATGTACAAAATAAGGAGTAGTATAATTTAGATGGGGGAATGACTTCTTGGAGGGGTGAGTATTTTTTGTGAGATTTTGTGGGAGATGATGAACCTGGAGAGGCAATGAGCTGCCCCAGAATAGGAGGCACGATAGCACAATGTAGAGGGGGAAGACGAAGGGGCAGAGCAAGTTATGTTTTGTGTAAAGCAGGTGATTGGTTGATTTCTTGGCCAAAGAAGTATTTGTAGCACTTACTAATCAAGAGCCATTCTTCTGGCTTATAGCATTTGATTTTTTTGGTATAAAACCACTGGGTAAGTCAACATGATGGTAAATTAGACCTGTTCTTACCTCCCAGGAGCCCACATTCTAAATGATAGAAAGTGCACACACATAAGAAATAGTAGCTTGACTCAATTAGTGTATGACAAAAGGTAAAGAGAGAGGATGGAAAAGCTGGATATGGTTGGAATCTGTAAAACAGGATTAAACAATACTTGCTTTACCGGGTTGTCACAATAAAATAAAATAACATATATAAAGTTCCTAATCCTTAATAGGTAACTTATGTGCGTGTATTGTGTCTCCCTTCTTCTCCACCGGTCAATTCTAAGGTAAACTAGTGGGAAAAAAAAAAGAGAGAGAGATGTTCGAAAGAACAGGATCAGTGACACTTTCTGAAGAGGTATGTCTCGTCATGGGCCTTGAAAGATTGGTGGGGTTTAGTGAGCAAACGTTAGGAACAAAGAGGTAGACATACAGAATGTGCTTTTGGGAGCTACAGGAAGCTTTGTTTCTGTTGAGTGGGAGAAGTTGGAAAGGCTGGGAACCTAGAGGTTGGCTGGTACCTGTATAGAATCCTCTTCTGCTCCGATCCTACCTTGTACACTACTCTGACTGATGGTTTACATGTTGTCATGGGTCAGCTCCTTTGGTAAGCAGGAATCAGGGGCTATCAACTTTGAATTCCCCACAGCAAATAGCATAGTATTTTACACCCAGTAAGGCCCTTCACACATATTTATTGACTTAGTAAAGATAACACAGGCTTAGGTACATCAGAAACAAGGACTGTATGGTGATATTTTATGCTAATATTATATCAAATTTTATAGTACAATGTGGGAAAGAATATTGTAGCGTGGAATAGTGGGGTGTCCTGGAGAAGGCCAGATCTGGGTTTCACCGTGGCTCATTGACTTATGCACTTTGTGAACCTGGGCGGGTTCTTTTGCAATATGTACTTATATCTGAAACCATTTCTTAGCTATCTGTTCTTCTGGCCTTTGTTTTCTCATCTATTGACTAGCTAGTGCCTACCTCACAGAGTTGTTATAAGGATTCAATGAAAATTAGCTCAGTGCCTGGTTCATATTAGGTGCTCACATATATTGTATTAATAATCATAATAATAGTTATTTTTTGGTATTCTTAATCCACATTGAAACCTTGATATGCATCTTTTGAGGGGCAAAATGTACTCTATTGCTATCAAAATATTGAGCAAGAACCAAAGTAATGTGCAGTGCTGTCCTGTATATTTCATTGTGGATCCTGCTGTATTAAGCTCAAATCCTGTTTTATCAAATTTCAGTTTTGGAAATAAGGACCTGAGCCACAGTCTAAGGAAAAGGGGCATCTTAGGCCCCTTTCTCTGTGACAGCAAAGCATTTTCAGCAGCTGCCTCGGTCTCTTCCAGGCCCACACAAGCTTGGTTTCCTTGACCCTCACAGCAGTTCTAAAATTGTTGGCCATGGGTTTTTATCCTCATTTTGCAGAAGCTGAAAAAAACTAAGGGTCAGGTGACAAGGTTAGTGAGTGTGAAAGTCATTTATAATAATGGTAAAAAAGGCATAAGCTAAAGTTAAATTTTGAGTCAGTGTCTATAATAAGTAAGAAGTAAGATAAAACACAGTCAATATGAACACTTGGAAAGGATCACTGAAAAAAGAGACTCTGCCTGTCTTAAGTGTGAATGTCATCTCATTAGTCTTTTTGCCTATTGACGAGGAAAAAGTGTATGTAAGTTTCATTTTTCAAAGACAATGACCTTTTTGGCAACATAGAGTCACAAAATGCCACACTTTGCTCTTCATGGTTTTCACTGGAATTTTTTAAACTTCAATTTTCGAGTGTTCTAAAGAGATGACCTATCACACGAGTTGTCTGTCAAGTGTTTTTTTTAAGCCCTTATAGGGCAGGTATATTGCACTGCAATAAATATAGATCCTGGGCATCATTTTGACTTGAAGGATTTTTTTAGTGTTTAAAAAGCTCTATAGTGTCAAGTGAAACAGCATCTTTGACTTCCCACTCACCTAGACCTCAAAATGCAGACTCTGCTTTGAGAACCTCACTTTGTATCCCTATCAGCTATCAAGTTCTACGTATTCTTTTCTCCTAATCACTTTTCAAAGAAAATGTCATTTCTTCCTTGAAGTGGTAATCTCACCTATGATGTATATAGTTTCTTCTACCTTGGCGCATCCTTGATACTTGACGTCTCATCACCATTAGACTCACCTAACCCAGTACCGGGTATGATTTTTTTTTTAATTTAAAAATGTATGATCTCTATTGCACTTTGAAATAGTGACCATGTCTTATTCAACAATATGGTCCTACCACCTATCACGCTGCCTAACATATAGTGGGTACTTTGCCTCATTATATAGGGACATGAACTGCTTTGATGATGGTGGAACTCCTTTTTTGAGACCAGAGATAACACATCTTTGCAATATTCAAAGACTAAATTGAGAAAAGGAGAAAGAAAAAGCCAAATACTATAGATAATGATCTTGACATTACGTAGTTACTGTGGGCTCTGTTATTGCTGGCCTGCCAAAAAAGTGACTCAAGGTTAAACCAGAATCTTTCACTTTACAAATGGTAACTCCCATCCTAGTATTACTAGATTTTTAATGATATTTTTTTTATTTTAAAAGGCCACGATAAACCTAATTGGATAAGGATCAAATGAATCCCCCAAATTAGATCCACCTGTGACTTTTTATATTAAGTGGATTTCCCTCCCTAGCTACCATTGTGAGGGATCTATGTAGGTTTTGAAATTCAAAGTAGGGAACCCTAGAGTTTGTAGTGTCTCTTTTTCTTTTTAGGAACAGGAGATCACTGTGCGTATAAAACACACCCAAAATAAAGCAGTAAAGTGAACCCTGCTTGGTAGCAGTCCAGATAATGAAATGGAAAGTTTGTGTCTGAGATGCCTAGAATCTTCCATTTTGCCTTGTTACTATACAACAGCCACCTTGTAATCTAGCAATTACAAGGAGTTTCCCTTGTACCGAATACAGTGAGTTATTCCATGTGTCACAGTTGAAGAACACAGAGTAGATGCTTGTTAAGTCATCAGTACAGCAGGGATCTTATAATTACAGTAGCTCTGATTAGTTTCAATGCTGTGATACTTTTTATCATTTTGAGTGTTTCTTTTAATCTTCATTTAGACTTCATTGAAAACGTTCTTGTTAGCCACCAATGATTTTACTTTGACGCTCCTCCAATCCCCCCAGATGTTCTACTTTTCAATTATTTTAAGAAAAAAGGCAAAATGCCTGTTAAAATTTTGAATTTGCATTGAGCAATGGTTATTGCTTAAATACTTTTAATTGAATGAAATATGCTAGGTTACACAGGTCTGTGCTTTTTAAAAACTGATAAGCATTTGCAATTCATATATTGTGGTTTAATGCCCTTTTTAAATTTAACATTATTTTTAGGTTGATTGTTACGGTAATATTTAACAGAAATACTTAAGTGTGTAACCTCAAGGATAGTTGAAAAGCCCATAATACAAAAATTTTAGCTGTTAAAGAAATGAAATGCATCAATGAATATTAATAACCTTTTATATAACATGTAAATTAATACTTTGGGACCAATTCTAACCTCAGGATTTTTTGTGCCTTATATAATATGTAGCAATCGACCCATTTATCAAATTTATGAGTTGCACGAGTAAATTAAGTTCATCTGCATATTTAAGTTCTTTAAACAGACCAATGTAAACAGTTTCTTATCTGCCATATGTTGAAATGTTTTAGTAAACTAAAGACATAACTGCTTAGTCAACAAAGATGGCATTAAATTGCACTGTTTTGGAAAAAAAAGTTAAGTGAACTAGATGCCTGTTAATCTGGTTCTTTAAATATCATAAACAAAAGTATCAGAATGTGTTTCCAAGGACAAAGGCGGAGTTTTCCCAGCTTTGATTGGTTGCTGCCTTGTCCTGTCCCACGGCCATCCTTAACTGGCTTTGGGTAGATTGGAATCACATAAGCAGAGTGACATTTATTACTTTCTTAGTTTCTTTGCACTGAGCCCTGAGATTCCCAAGTAGTAACTGTAAAAGATTTCTTTCATTTCGTCCATGATCTACAAGAGGGGATCATTCTACGAAGAGCAGGCATGAGTCTGAGTGCGAGAAGAGTCACTCTGCCTGCAATAACGCCAATAGTCCTACAGAAAAGGGTATGTGACTTCTTTTGCCTTTTTTTTTTCGTTTTGCTGTTTTTCTTTCTTTCTGCTACCGTGTGTTTATTAATATGTTGGAAACTTTAGTTACATATCCTGAGAGAGATTGTCATTCATTGAGGCTAGAGGTAATTAAAGGGTATATTATTGAAATTAGACAAAAGGGGGAAAATGCTGTGCTAGAATGTCTCTGTGGTAAAAAAAACAAAAAAACAAAAAAAAAAAACTCCATGGAAAAGCAGTTTGGTCTCGATTTCAGGGCATTGTGATTTAGAGAGTATTTGAAGCTTTTGCTTTTTTTTTTTTCCTTCTGTAACTTCAGGCTTCTTTGCCTTTAGTTCAGTAGAAAATCTGCTAGCTATTATGTTTTATATTTGTGTACTGAGAAGCAGTTTCTTTGTTTCCCTATAATTCATAATACATCCATCTTCATTGTTGAATGGACTATATAATTGTTTTACTGTTTAACCATATGGCACCGGTTTATTAGCCTCTGGTTTCTACCAATTTCTATTGAGTTGCTGCCTATTTGCTTAAGAAAAACTTTCCATTATATTCCCTTGTGAAAGAGGTTTCTGTTAATTATTAATGCAATCAATCCTGTGTATGAAAATATTGTATCTCTTGGTTTTTTGTAAAGTTTATTTCCATGTCTTACTTGCAGCATCGTATTTTATAAGGTAATGATAAGTATAACATGCGATGTAATATTTATAATACTAAACTTTTCTGGTAAATACACCAAATAAGAACAATGCATTTAAATCCTTAAAGAATCAAATCTCCAGTATAGAAAACAAAAGCACCAACCCACATTTTTGGCGATATGCTTTCTGAATGGTTTTGGTGACGCTAGAAACTAATGTTTATTTCCGTACCTGACTTTTAATAGTTAACTGTTAGTTAGCTATTAGTGTATTCCGTAAGTCAAAGGTCATGGTTTAATTTGTTTAAATATGACAAATGTAACAATTAAGGTGTTTTTTTTTTAAAAGAAAAGTATCTTTTTTATTGTTTTTAATTTTTAGGTTTTCAGTTTATTTTCTTACACAGTCAACCATTTATTCACTAGGGACATTTTATTTGGCATTGGAATTGTATATGGTAATTTTGCCAACATTTGTTCTTTATCTTTCTTCATGTCTTTTTCTCTCATCTTAAGCAAATTTAATTGAAAATACTTTGCTTTGAGCTTGAATCTTTATTTTGATTTAGACTTAGCATTAATAGTGACTGTATATATAGATTCCCTGACTCACTGGAATGTGAAAAGTATACTAATATGTATCAAATGTGTGTTCTTATGTCTGAGTTCTTGATCCAATTGATATACCAAGAAGCTTCCATCATGTTCTTTTGGATGACATGCTGGTGTGGTAGGAAGCATACTACCTGAGCTGTCTGTTTACTAGCTGCGTGACCTTGGGCAAGTCACTTAAGCTCGTGGTCATTACTTCTTCACCTGTAACATAATAGCTGAGGGATTTTCATTAAAAGCTTTCTGCAGTCTTACCTGTGTCTGTAATTCTGTGAATCAAATAATATATTTTGTATTTTCATAGTTAAAATATTTAAACCATTTATTTTTTTTTTTAGAGTATTAAAACATTAGAAAAAGATGCTGTCATTTTCAAGGACTTTGAGCACTTAATCCAGGGCACTTCGTATGAATAAAACTCGGCTAGAAAATTCAGTACTGACTGGTAAATAGCAGAACAAGAATATTCTGGAAAGCTGTGATTATAATTGGTGTTAAGTCTGAGCTGCCGATGGTCACATCATTGTGATTTCTCTTGGTCTCTTATAATAAGCTGCTTGTCAGGTTTTTATTATAATAATTACATAAGTAATTGTGCCCAAGTCCATGTTATTCCTTTCCAGCGAGTACACATATTAAATTTCCACGTAATTTAGGACATCACCATTTGCTGAAGGTACTTACGCTATTTCTTTGTCGTGGCATTTTAACCCCTAGAAGGCCCCTTATCTAGAAGACTATCCCGAAAATCTTAACATCTCTTACTTTAGGAATTGGGCATTTTTATAACTAGAAAACATCCATCTGCTCTGGTTACACCATGACTTTTTTTTCCCCAAGATTGAAAATTATTCCATACTTGTAATTAACTTGTCATTTTCCATATGCACCATAATTTAAGGTGATCTTACAAATTGGTACCAGCATTTCTCAGAGTGTTTTGGGGGCAGCTTCTTGTTTTCCTAACAAGGCAGCAAGTGCCTTTTGCGTAAGTTTGCCATAAAGTTTGCTCATCCTGCATGAGTGGCTCTTGAAAAATAATTTGCCAGTTGGAATCCTAATCATTTGAAAGGCTGAGGGCATTTCTGAAAATGCTTAATAGCACTAGGGAATAATTTTGTTATCAGTCTGTGTATGTGATCTAAATGGCCTTAAGATTCTCCTGAGAGTGGCTGGGAACTTGAACTTTAAACATGGCCCGTAACACAGTATGGGTCTTTTTTTTTTTTTTTTTTTTTTTTTTGTAGAAGATCAAATACACTTTGATCTTTGAGGGACAGGGATTTTTGGTAGATTCTCTATCAAGTGAATTTTAGGAAAGATATTTTTTGTGTCCTCCAATTCTATTAGGGTCTTATTTCCTTGATTCTGGTTCACCAAGGTTCTAGTGAAGAAGGGTTCATCATATCTCTCAGAAATGGTTACATCCTCACCAAATGCTCTGAATGAATATTTTACCTCATAGCATTTTTCTCAGGGAACTACTAGGTTATATCTTTTCTTTTTATCTGATGAGAGAAGTCTGAGTCTCTTGGGTGTTGAGTGACTTATGCAAGGTCACTCAGAAGGTCAATGGCAAAGCTAGAAATAGAATCTAGGTCTTGTGACTTCAGTGTGTTTCTCCTAGATATGTGTTACCTCCTGAAATTAATATGTTAATGAAATTGCCTTATGGGGTGTATAATTGCCATTCAACTTCTAGTCTGGAATTAGCTTAGGCAAATCCTTTCATCTCCCTCTGCACCTCCACCAACTCCCATATGTTCTAGTGTAGAAAACATTTTATTCAGAAAGCAATTGTCAGCAGCAAAGAGTGTGTGTGTGTGTGTGTGTGTGTGTGTGTGTGTCTGAGAGAGAGAGAGAGAGAGAGAGAGAGAGAGAATGAGCATTTATACCCAGAGCTCTAGATTGGTACAGTACATCAAGAAACTATTTTAAGGTCCTAGAGAATTAACAAAAGACTCAAGCATTGTAAAATATATATTAAGTATAATATAAAATTCCTATTCTTTTTATAGAGAGCCTTCAAGATCAGAAGGCCAGATGTCCATTTTCTGATTTTATGGGTAGGCATGTTCTAAGCCTCTATCAGATTTATAGAGTTTTGTGAATTATGTTTACAAGCATTTCTCCATTATTTATCCATACCACAATTATGAGATGTTCGTAAGCACACAAGATCCTAAAGCATCTTCTGAAGTCTCAGAGAAAGAAGGGATAATTTCTTGAATATATTTTCCTTAAGATTCAAATCCTTTTGAAAATCTGAAATTCATGAGTATAATATGGAGCAGCGCCATTTATCCAAAGATTCAATTCTCTGTCTATACAAGAGAATAGTTTATGTTATATTCATTTCCTTCCTCATACAGTTAGAATCATTGCTATGACTTTCTAAAAATAGTTTTGTAAAAAGTGAAAGAATACAGATTATCATATCACTGTTTTGCCCAGAAACTTTTAAATATACACAGAATCAGTCCAAATGTGTGTAGCATTCACTGAGCTTCAGGGCTTGTGTGCCCCGGGGCTTCTTCCCCAGCTTCCTGTTAAGCCTCCACTCAGTACATGGCTTTCTTCCTTGTGCTCCAAAGAGTGTTTGATGTTTGTCCTTCTGTACTTCTGCCCCCAGTTTTGTGCTCCATGGCCTATAGACAACTCCAGGATTCTGTTTGCTTTCCCAAAGGCTGTTTGTTGTCTGTGTCCCAGCTCAAGCTTTTAAGACTTTCTCAGCACATCTATCTTGGTGGTGTCTTGATTCAGGATCAGTGGACATGCCTTTGTTGCTTACTTCCCAATCCAGTATGTACTGCCATGTGACATCAATTTTAGTATCATCTTTTATGATACTGAAGTCTCATTAGCCATCCACAGTTATGTATCTTCTGCTTTCTGGCTATTTAGAGTTGACTTTTAGTGTTCTCTGTGTTACCGTGTGTGTGTGTGTGTGTGTGTGTGTGTGTGTGTGTGTGTGTGTGTTAATGTATAGGTCTTGTACTATCTGGTTTTCAAAATTTGTTGTTGTTGTTTTTATTTTTGTCTTACCACTAGATTTTAAAAATTTAAGAGACTCCTTAAATAAAGTGCTTTGTCAGTTACGAGCTGAATTTCTATTTCACATACCCAGAAAACTGAAATGACAGTGCATTAAATGGGGAGGAGATTTATTTTTCTTTCACTTTACCAGAAGACTCAGTCTAAAACTAATGTAGCAGCCCCACAATGTCCTCAGGCAACCAAACTTCTTGCTTTCTGTTGTATCTTCCTTAGTGTGGGTCTCTTTTCCTTTTATGGAAAGAGGAATGCAAATCTCCAGTCATCCTGCTCACATTCCTGGCATACAGAATGGGAAGCACCAAGGGCTTGCTGGCCTCCTCTGTCAGATGTTAACTGCCACCCTGAGGTAACCAGGAGCTTCTGCTTCATCTTACTGGCCAAGATTCTGTCATGTGGTCAGTCCTGGATACAAGGGGAGCCAAGAAGTGGAGGCCTTGAGCTCCACACACTGTTCTTCTCGTTAGAATCAGGACTCTTCAGGAAGGGAGAGGGGAACAGTGATTCTTGGTGGGCAGCTAGCCATCCCCACCACAAGTGCCTCCAACATATTAGACATTCAATAAATATTTCTCCCTTGGATTTTTCTTATTGTGTTTTCAGGTACAAAATATGGCTTTGCTTTTTTGTTTGTTTGTTTTAAAGATTTTATTTTTAATAATCCCTACACCCTACATGGGGCTCAAACTTACAACCCCGAGATCAAGAGTCTCATGCTCCACTGACTGAGCCAGCCAGGCGCCTGTCTCTATGGTTATGCTTTTTGAACAAATGTATTCTGTTACTTGTATGGGGGTAGTAGAAGGTATAGTAAGTGGGGGAGAGAGTAGATTTCCTGAGCAGGGGAGGGTAATGGAGACCCACAGACGGCTGGCTTCCTTGGTTGGAAGGTAAGGTTGTGAAGTGGTAACCAGTACAGTATTATTTCTGTCTACACGGAGTTCTCATTCTTGCTAAACCTCACCCTTTCTTCTGCCCTTTTTGTTGTATACAGGGTACCTTTGTTGCATATCCACCTAGGAAGGGTACCACAGAGACAAATGGATTTTGTGTTTTCACAAAATGTTTCCTTTCCTGAGAAGTGAGTTTTTAGGAAGTGAGCTACAGTAGAGAATGTTGGTGTGTTTTAGAGCCAGGCAGCTCTGAGTTCGAGCTCAGCTCTGTCACTGACCAGTGGTGCGACTTTGGGTGCCTTCCTTGAAACTTTTCTGAGGATCATTTTCTCTGTCCTGGGGATGAGGATGTTTCCTCACAGAGCAGTTGGATAAATATTTAGAAATACTTGACATGTAGTAGAAGCTTGAAAAAATGTGAGTTTCTTCCCCACCCCCATCTGTGAAATAGCATGTTTTACTAGTTTCATAAACAGTTTAAAATCTCTCTATTACAATGAGCATAAATTGTTTTGTGCCCTGTCCTATTAAGGTAGTTATCCTTGTAGTAAATGAATCAAACAAAAAGTAGTTGTCCTTGATATATTACAGCCAGGGAGAGGAAGGCAATGTGTGTTTCACATGCTGGTTCCCTCAGCTCTTTTACTGTAACTTTAGGTGGGCTGTAACTGAATTAAAAAATAATAATCCAACTATTATATGCTGACAATTTTTACTTTTAAGCTGGGACCATAGATTTAAATATAATTAGATAGGTTCGATTATTTCTCTTTTCACTGTCCTGGGGAATATTAGGCAGGAACTTCTGGGTTATGTATTTGAAAGCGGTAAAATTGTGCCTAATATAGAGACATTTGTCTCAGTAGATAAAAGTGATGTTGCTGGAATGTTAGCTACATGATGGCAGAGGCAGTGTCACTTTTGATCATCACTGGACTCAAGTGCCCAACATGGGGCAGGTACAACATTGGTATATAATTACTGTTAGTTGAATAAACACAATGTTTGAAAAAATAGAATTGGACTGTTTGAATACTCACCTGTTATTGGCATTTCCTTCTCTACATTCGCGACCCTGTTGCATTCACTTCCTTTTCCCCTGGTTTCATACCTTGTGAAAAGCCACTCAGAGTCCACCATGCATCGTCATTACCTTTATCCAGCTCCAGCTTGCTGCTGTGGGCAACTCTGTGTGCTCACAGCCCTCGACACACACCCATAAAATGAAAACAGCTCTAACGTGTCCAGCACTGATTACACATTCTCTTTAGTCCTCATAAGAACCCTACAGGATTGGTGGACAATTCCAGTTTGGGACGAGGAGTGTGAGGCTTGGAGGAGTTAAGTGCTGCCCACAGCACACGTCTGGTCCGTGACCAGGCAGGACTGAGTTCCGGGCCAGCTCCGTGCATGCAGGAGGCCACCTCTCCCAGCCGCGTGGGCTCACTTGCGGCGGGGCCTTTTTCATCTGCCGCTAAGAGCTCTCTGCCCTCTCTTGCAGTCCTTTGGTTGGACCAGTCTCACCTTTCTTCCTGTCTCTCTTCTTCCTCTTGTCATTTTATCTGGTTGTGTACTCAATCTTGCCTCAAAGGTGTAGCGACTAAACCCTATGTCAGAGTTCCTTAGCGCTCAATAGTACTGGAGAAGCCTCTGAGACTTACTGAATGCCTTATTTGCTTTCAAAAATTTACAGTAAAAATCACTTATATTAATTGAGCCCCATCAGTTTGCCAGCAGTTTGCCAATTTTTAGTATGAGGAATGTAACTCGTAACCTGGTGGTTGAGGATCTGATCACAGAGCGGACTGCAAAGTCCACCATCACCATGAACACCTGGACTGAACCTCCATATGAATGAGGGCCATGACCCACATTGTTCTGTGAACCACAGTGCCTGGTCCACATTTGGCAAGGAAGGCAGATTAAAAATAGGCTCATTAATAGTCTCAGACCCTTGCCTGGGGGCAGTCTCAGGGCTGGCTCTCCTGACTATTCCCCAGCACCGGAAGCCAAGTCTAGAAAATAAGAATCTCTTTTTGGCAGAAGAAAGAAGCAAGGCTTTTGGTAATTTCAGATATTAAACCCTCTGAGAGGGTAGGGTCAAGATTTTCTACCCCTGTAAGATATCAAAAACAGTTGCTCTTCAGACTGTTCCTAAAGAAGAGGAATTCAAAAATCGTCTTTGGCAAAAACACCATTGTTAGAAAGTGATTATAAACGCTTCCTAGTCGGCCATGTACGGTTAGACGTATACATTCAGTTATATTAGCGAAAATTTCAGGGATTTTATAATTTCAGAAGATAAATTAGTTTGGGTAGTTCTATCAAGATTCAAAGAAATGTTTTGAAATTACCATTCTAAGTACCAGACTAACTCCAGCTTGAGTTCCAGGAAGGATTCTTGCTGAGGTGACTTGATATACAGTGTGTGTGTGTGTGTGTGTGTGTGTGTGTGTGTGTGTGTGTATACATATATTCCAAAAAATCCTTATTGAAGTTAGGATGTACACGATTGATCTGAAAAATTCCAATTGTTAAGAATATTTAAAAATAGCTTTAAACATTTTAAAAGCTTGTAATTATGATAGTACCTGCACAGGGTTAAGAATGTTAAAGTTGTAATTTTCAAAACATCGTTATTTTCTCTATTTGTACACGCTGAGAAGTAAAGACTCCCTCTGCTGGCTGTTTCAGGACATGCAGATTTCCGGCAAGTTAATATGGAGAAAAGTGAAACAAGGAACAACCTGTCTTGATATTCCAAAAGCAAGGTGCTTTGGCACATACGTGCATTTTTATATTGTGGTTTTTAGTTATCTAACACTTTATCTGAGATGGCGTGTAGAAGCAGCGGCTTACAGCCACATGGAAGTTGGAGGAGCAGAGTGGCAAGAACCGAGGCAGGTCGGAGCCCAGAGAAGGGACTCTGGCTGGCTGTGCTGGGGAACAGCTAGCATCCCAAGCAAGTCAGACCTTCTTCAGTCTCGGCTTCTTTGTTTGTAAAATGAGAGGATGTCAGTGGATGTTGTCCAAGAGTCCTCTTGACCTTTCATATTTTATGATTCAAGCAGCACTGACTGTATTTCTTGTACACAAATGTGCTTTATACATGTTTTTACTGATATAAAATAAATATTTAGCAAAGTGAAAGAAACGTAAAATTACAAAAATGGTTATAAATCACTTGCTCCTAGTGCTGACACAGCATGGGAGTGTTAAGTCTAGAAAGTGATATTTTGTGTGCTATTATAAGTTTATACAATAATATCTCCCAAATGTCCCAGAAAGACAGCATAGCACATTTCATTGATCCTGTGACACCTTAAGTTACAAGAAGCATCATTATGTTCTATGTTTCCAATGAAACTATGACAGACCACTGATGGTAAGTTACATCCAAGTTTCAGACAAGTTAAATGTGAGGAGATGTGCTTTTAAAAATTAGTAAAATATTTCTGGGGCGCCTGGGTGGTGCAGTCGGTTAAGCGTCCGACTTCAGCCAGGTCACGATCTCGCGGTCCGTGAGTTCGAGCCCCGCGTCAGGCTCTGGGCTGATGGCTCAGAGCCTGGAGCCTGTTTCCGATTCTGTGTCTCCCTCTCTCTCTGCCCCTCCCCCGTTCATGCTCTGTCTCTCTCTGTCCCAAAAATAAACGTTCAAAAAAAAGAAAATTAAAAAAAAAATTAGTAAAATAAGGCAGTTCCTGAAAGTGCTTCAACTGATGCCAGACAACCCAAGAATTGCAATAAAAAGTCCAGTGTTCTGGGCACTAATAAACATTCTCTTTCTACTCTTCATGTTTCCCCCTCCCTTTTCTTAACACTTTTTCCACCCCTCCCCAACTTGTCCTTCTCACTGTGTGAAACTGTTTTTTCACTTTTTTGCCTAGACATGTCTTATGGGTATTCTGGGAATAAATGATTGCTTAAACCCTGAAACGAGATACTGGAATAACATTGTGTCCAACATAAGCATGACCGGTGGTTTTCTGCTTTAAATATGAATAAGCATTAGCACTTGTGAAGGTTTTTCTTTTACTTCAAAGACGAATTAGTCAGCACTGGCATCTTCACAGGAATTACATGAGTTTTAAAAACACTGAGGCTTCAGAGAACACTCTTTTGATGAAGTCACTGGAAACATTAGTGTGGGATTTGGGATTTGACCCTCTTTATTCATATTGGATTTAGGTCCTAAAATAACACGCATATATGCATATGTAGATGTATGTGTGCGTGGTTTAGGACATCTTTAGACTTTATTTTTAGTGTTTGCCTTCTTTTATAATGAAATTGGAGCTGTTTCTTTTGCCTTTTCCCCCTGCCACATAACAGAGCACACTGAAAGGGCTTCCAGTTTTTTAATCACAAAACTGAACCCCCACTTGAGTCTTTCTGGCTACCCATGAGGGAGAGGAGAAGGAGCAGCCTGTAGGGCTCTTGGCCTGAGAAGAAGGGCAGAAAGGGTCAAGAATAGAGTTGGAGTCTCAGAGAGGGTCTCTTCTCCTGGATGGGAGACTGGCCAGGCCATGATGTGACAGTGTTACTGTTCTAATCTGTCAGGTATGGCAGTGCTCAGTCCCCTGCAATGTCAACTTTGGGGCATTTCCACGCCAGGCCCCTTTGGCTTGATGCTGGATGGGAAACAAATTCATACATCATACATCTCTATCCGTATATTTTGAATTTATATCCAGAACTTCTGGAAGTTCTACATGTATCTCCAGTAACACAGGCCATCTTTTAAAAAAAGTTTATTTATTTTGAGAATGAGAGAGTGTGTGTGCACAAGCAGGTGAGGGGCAGACGGAGGAGGAGAGAGAGAATCCCAAGCAGGCTCCATGCTGTCAGTGCACAGCCTGACTCAGATCTTGATCTCAGGAACCGTGAGATCATGACCTGAGCCAAAATCAGAGTTGGCACACTTAACCGACTGAGCCACACAGGCACCCCAGCAACACAGGTCCTTTAACTCTGAATTCGTTTATGTGTTTATCCAATCAGGCCCTGTGATTTCCCCACTGAGATGAAATCGCATACAAATGTAGACAAGTTCAGAGTTTTTACAGAGATGGTGTGGGGGTGATCCAGCTTGTGACCTAGAGGACTGTGGACTCAGGGAAGGAGCCTGGCTCAGTCACTGGTGACTTGATGGATCTGCCTCACGGAACTCGGAACCATCTGCCTCAGTTTGGTTAATAAACCCTCGTAGGGTAGATGTTCTGTTACTCGTCGCTGAACTGGTTCCTAAATGGTTAGGTGACCGTGTCGTTGTTTGCCATTATTCTCTTACCAATTTGTACACATGTTCTTGTGAACTTTCATTTAAAACTTAATTCTGTATTTCCAATCATTGGGAAAAGGCATTCTGTCATTTGTGGATCTGAAAACTGCTCCCTTCCGTGGTGGGCTCCCTGCTGGTTTGCACCGATGGAAACCTGTGGTCCGCAGTGCTGGGTGAAGAGCCTTCTTGAACATGCCTTCTGACACTTGAGCTTCCTCACCCACTCCTCATAACTTTGTGCCTCTGCTCTTGGCAAAGCGGTCTGTCTCTTGTTGCATGCGTGTTTTTTGCTTCTTCAGTCCTTGGTGTCTTTACTCCTAATATTTAATATTTGTCCTGCCCAGAGGTCCTCTGACCTTTATTTTTTTTTTTTTTTGAATTCTCATAGAATACCAGAATTGAAATGGGTCAGAGAAGTCACCTTCTCCACCTTTATTCAGTTCACAGATTTCATGAAAGCTTTGCTTGTGTTTTCTCTTTGGTCTCCGGGTATTTTTTCTCCCCTGGAGGTTTTCAAACCCTATGAGGTTTCAAAGCTACTGTTTTGGAATGCCTAATGTTGTCTCCTGCAGGGCTATGCATGATGGCTTCATTTTTCACTATAAGAATAGTTTTGATTATCAGCTGTGTGCCAGGTACTGTACTAATTACTAGAGACACAAGGGGAAGAAAACAGTGACATCATCCCTGCTGTCATGCAGCATTCTGAGCAGTGGAGGTTGATGGATAGTAATCACGTGGTTGTGCACATGCATACATGGCACGAAGGGCCTGGACCTAAACTGAGAGGGTCATTGAAACTTCCCCACAGAAATAATGGCTCATGTGAGGGATGGAAAGTAGAAGGTGGGGAGATAGTGTACAAAGCAGCTCTAGTAGCATATGCAAAGGCCCCGTGTCTGGAAGGAGCACGGCTGTTTCAAGAAACTGAGAAAAACAAAATAATATGTTTGGAGTTAGAGAAGAAGGAAAGGATTATAGGGCATAGACCTGAAAGGAGCCACAAGGGTATGGAATAGACAAGTTTGTGCCAGTTTCTGTAATTCTGATATTGGTGACAATACGTATTTTGAGTTAATATCTTAGAACTAATTGAACCTGTGCTGCTCATGCTCAAGTAAAATGTGTTATTGAATATCTTTTTTAATGGAGAGAATGGAAGACATCCTACTACCTGACTTCTCTAAACCATGTACTCTTTTGCTCTTAATAAATATTTGACAATTAGAAAAATAAAACAGAGTGGCCATAAAGAAGCAGTAGCTTTCCTTGAGCTGTTAGGGCCTTTTGAACAGTTTTTGTTTTTTAAAGTATGCCATTTTGCTAGAGATTTGGAATAAGTAATAATGAATATATTATTTTCCATTTCCTTCAAGGGAACACAGTGAGTTACTTAATTCAAAATATCTGAGACTGTCTTCTCTTATCTTAGGACACTGCATTCCTTATGTAGAAGAATGTAAAAATCCAGGGCCACTCTGACCTTGATATAAAAATATTTCTTATGATTTAGGTACATTGCCTATCTGTTAAAAATAATAGAGTAAAAAATGGAAACATTAAAAGATAGCTTTATAATCCTATTGCACTTGGATGATAAACTTTTAAAGAGCTATAGAAAATAAACTTTCCTTGGGACCTAGTTGAGGTCACACCTCTAAGGGCCTTGTTTCTTACTTTCTATTAACCATAAGTAAACAAAATAGATAATTAATGGATACAATGGATAAATTAATGTTTGTTTTTAGAAGTTATATACTTTCTTCATGGTAAGGTCTTAGTATTTAAATGTGATGTTTAAGTTATTGTAAATTAAATAGTAATTAATAAGAGTCAGTGTCTAATTAAATATTAAATGTAGTATTTAAATGTAGTTAATTTAAAAGTTAAATTTAAATTTTCCCAAAATAAAAACTTTGGCACAAGAGATAACCATGCCCCAATGATCTTTTTTTTTTCTTCCTCTTTTGCTCTTTCTTCTTATTTTCTTTCTTTATTTAAAAATTTTTTCTCACTTCATTCTGTGGATTCTTGGTCATGTATTTATGCATAATCCATGCTTATTTTTTACCTGCTGAGTGATTATCCCACCTTCCATCCCCCTCCTCTGAAAAAAAAACAAGGATACATGGGGGAAAGCTACCCTGTATTAATTCCTCAGTGGTGCTCCCTTCTGCTCTGTAACATTGCCGCATGACCAGATGGCAGTCCTGAGTTTGTCTCAAATATTCCAGGATGAATCCGGGCTGAGAAAGGACTATCTATATCATACCGTCACATTCCTGGGGTCTGCAGGGAGGAGCAGAACGGCTGCCCGTTGGGGCCTTGCCTAGTGCTTTCCTAAAGCTTTATGAATAATCTGCTCTGAGAATCAGAATTTCCAGTGATTGTAGCAGATGATTACCATGTGTGCTTTGGAGGCAAGGTGATACATATCGGATTGACTTTCAAATTTGATCCCTTTATTTTTTCAGAAATGGCCGTTGTTTGATTTTTAAATGTTTTATATCTTTTAGTCTTGAGGCTTTAGGGGCCTCAAGCTTTCTTCTAAAAAGTTAACCATTTCTTGCCATCCCTGTATATTTGAATGTTGTTGTGTCTACCGCTTTGAAAATGGGTTATGTTAATTTTTTAATCTTTTGCCTCCACTTACTTTTATGGAGGGCAGTCGGGGGAGTTGAAGTATAAAGTGTATGAACTGTCTTGATAAGGAGGATGTCAGCCAAAACAGAGATCTGCTTCAGCCACATTTCAGCATATCCCCTGCGGGGGCTACTTTTCCTATGTGGTACTATTTCACTAGTTGCCATATGCTCCCAGAGAAGTTTTTCAAACTGTAAACCACTCCAAAGGCCAAGGTTGCTCTGACTGTCAGGATTACAGTGACCGGGCAAGGCTTCCTAAACACAGCCTGTGTGTACCGTGTTGGCTGTCCTTGGGCACTCGCTCTGTTTATGCTGCTGGGATGTTATAGACAGGCCTTATCAGTGCATGTCTCTCTTGCTAGTCAAGTATCTATCTGGTCATTGATGCAACAAAGAAAGTTCTTATACTTTTTTAGTGTCAGGATTTCTTCCTGCTGCTATATAATTTCAAATGATCAATTAGTATGAATAATATTTTCTCCCCGTTTTTCACTTTATAAAGCAAGCTGGGAATTTAGATCACGGAACTTGAAATTATAATATCCCTTTATTAAGTAGCGTAATTATATGATTTTAAAATTTCTTTGTTACCACTCAGTGTGTAGAGGAAACAGGATGCCATTATGTTGCTCTAATAATTCTTAAGAACAGCCCTGCTACTTGTTTTTACCTAATCACAAAAGTTTTTAACTTAATTTTAATCCATACTAGTCATGTAGGTTTTTAGATGATTTGACTTTTTTTCTTACATGGGGCAGTTTTGTGTAGTAATACTTTTGGCAAGAGGCATATTCAACTCTAGTAGAGAGTTAAGGCTTATTAGATTAGCATTTCCTTTTTCGTATATTTTAAGGAGAAATAAATACTCATAAAGTGAGACTTTTAACCAAGACACCCCTTTGTAGTATAAAGAATTTTTCACAATTATTGAGTAGATTTGAGAGATGACAGGAATTTATTCCTGTGGAATATCAATTAAAATATAATTTTATCATTCTTAGGTAAATATGTACTTTGGATAAATGTCAATTAAATAAGAGGTAAAAAATACAAATTTAAAATGGAACTCGAACAAAAGTACCAAGCTTTTCTTCCAGTGGGTGTTATTTATTTTAAAATGAGTACATGCACCTATTCTGAAAATTTGAGTTGGCCTAGCCCTTCTAAATTTATGTGTCTTCATTCTTGGCAACCTGTTTCTTTCAAATTTGCAGTAATATAGTCTGAAGAAAATAATGGCATTTCCTAATTGGTTAGATGCCTTTTCCTTTGCCTCTTGTTCAGTTCTTGCCCACTACTTGAATTTGGCTTAGGCTTCAGAATGTCTCTAGTTGTTTTTTTTTTTTTTTAATTTATTTCCTTTAATATAAAAATATAGTAGATAAGAAAAAATAGAGCATGAAAAGTAAGAGGCATACTTCTGTTAGCCCAGGTGATGGGAGTTTTCTGTAAGAAAACATGGGTAGTCGGGAAGCCTTCCCAGCGACCTCCATGTCATTGCCATTTGCCCCCCATCTCCTGACATGAGATTTGCCAGCTGGCCTCTGAGGGAACTGAGACAGTGGCTCATCATCGTGGCACATGAAGGAGCAGTCACAGGGTTGGATCCTCTTTTCCTCTCAAGAGTGGTCGTCTTTGTCAGGAGCATGCAGCAGGGCCTGACCCAGTCAGCGTCAGCCAGAGCACGTGGAGGTGCAGTGGACAGCATCCCTTAGAATCCCACCGGTCGTCTGTCACAGATACAGGTCCTCAGGACACGCCCTTAAGAACACTAGCCTCCCTGCTTGCAGTCAGGGGAAACACAGAGATTACAGGCAGATCTTGGGATCTTTGTGAACCACATGTGTTAACCAGAAAGCGAGTGAATTGATGTGAAAGGTCAAACAGTTGCATCTGATCTTGGCGATGTATTTTCACGACCTTTCTCATATGACCTTATGTAGCAACCTCAATGACTGCGAAACTCAGAACTGCCCACAAACAGCGATATTGAGTCAATTCTTACCTAGGACTGTTTGTAAGAAAACATGTGTATCTGTGGATCATTGAGAAGAATTTGAATTTACTGAGCATTACGATTTAATAATCATACACTTTGTGACAAAATATTTTTAAATTAAAGTTTATAAATAGGTATTGAGTACTTACTATGTCAAAACGCTTTGGCTCTACAGGGGTACAAAGTTCATTTGTTCCGAAGATCTTGATTAAGCCATACATACGCTGCCTTGGGCCAGGTACCTGAAATATGATGTCAAATGGTAAATAAACAGAGATTTTCCTTGAAGAAATTTATTAGTACAATTGAGGAGAAGGGCCTGCCAATAGAAAATTATAAAATAAGAGTATGTAAAAGAGTAATATAAATTACAAAGGCTTGGGCAGTCAGGGAAGACCTTCTGGAGGAAGTGCCATGGAAACTGGGGCCAAACAGTAAGTAGGAATTTGCCAAATAAGGTACGTTGTTGGTGGTTGGAATGTTGATCCCAGTTAGAGGGTACCTCACATGCAACTAAAAAAGAACAGCTTACAATTACCTGACCTATTTGGCTAGGATCGTAGAATGACCTGTAATATAGGCTGGTTTCCTGGAGAATGTACATGTTGTGTGCATCCTAGAGTTTGGGCTTTATTCGATGTGTTCCCACTTTCCTGGGTCCCTTTCTACCTCATGTTATCTTTCAGACTTTCTTGCCTCTAAGTCACCATTAGTATTGGTACTTCTCAGGGTTCAGTCCTAGATTCTCTTTTTCTTTTGTTTTTCCTTTTCTCCCTCGCCAGGCGTATCCGTGTCCATGGGTTTGTTTATGACTTAAAAGCTCGATGGTTCTTAAGTCAATTCTGAACTTAGAACCATACATCCCTATTACCACCATCCTACCCACCACCTCAGTTTCCTTCTTCTTGGCTGCTCCTGCCATCCCTGACTCCTCTCAGTCTTTAGAACTTGCCAAATTCCTTCTTACCCAAGGGACTTCTGTTCCCTTAGCTGAATTGCTCTCACCTTCTCTTGGCCTGGCTCTAGCCCACTCTTCAAGTCTTGGCTTACATTATCACTTTTTCACAGATACCTTCCAGGTCTCTCACCCTAACCTAAGCCCCATTTTATGATTAGTAATATGCCATACTTTTATGCTCTAGTTGGTAATTATTATTTTTTTAATACTGCTTTCCCTACTAGACTTTAAGCTCTCTGAAATGAACAACAGTCTCTGTCTGTGACAGACAGCCTTATATTAAAACACTTAGCAAAGGATGTGCACCTTGTAAGGGGTCTTAGTAAATATGATGAGCTGCTTGAGTTGGGACAACAAGGAGCCACTGAAGAATCTTAGTAGCAGAACGACCTGATTGGATTGGCAATAAGCAAGTTTCTTCTGGCAGCAGTATGGAGATTGACCTGGAGGGGGTCCATGGCTAGAGCAAGGGAGAAAAGTAGGTAGGTGTTACCAGTAGACACGGCACATATAAAAACACAAAGAAATCAAATTCACTTGTTCCAGGGGCTCTGAGATATTCTCAAGATTATTTTCATCTCTTAGCGTGGCTTACTCCACGTGGGCCTCATTTTCCCACACTCTTTCTCTTTGTGAACAATAACAGCTTCATCCTACGTCTGCCCAATAGAAAAGAGGGTCCACTCTACGGTTATGTGAACAGATATCCAGATTGGCTCTGACTGGCTCTGATGAGGTCATACGCCCTTCTCTGAAGTAATAACTGTTGCCAGAGGGATTCTGGGTGCTGGTGGATCAGTCTGGATACTATCTATCCGGATCTGAGGCAGTGGTATGAACCAGTATGGTAAGACATGTTTTTGTATACATGCTCCTACCACGGCTGATTTCAAGCTGGATGCCTGACTTGCAGCTCCTGAGTGTTTAACAGCCGGCTCTGGTAAGCCTGTCCCTGCAGCTCTAGGTCTCCATGGCTGAGCTGGAGGGAGAGCTGCAGGGGTCACAAGGACCCATGGTGAGGGAGGGAGTGTGCTCTAAAAGGCAACCAGAATATTGTTAGAGAAGACAGGTAGGTACCTGGTAGCCAGTCTACCAAGGAAATTTGCACTGTACTATGCATAAAGTATACTTCGGTGTCATGATTTTCGTTTACCTAAGAATTTTTTAAAGTTCCTATATCATTTCCTTGAATAACATGCTGAGACATTATATAATATTCCATTCTATGAAAGTACTGCCATTTACCATTCTTTTATAGTTGAATATTTAGATTAATAGAATTATATGTAACGCTTTGCTGGGTATGTCTGTGCTTAAAGCCATTTTCCACATTTAAGACAGATTTACTGAGATGGTTTACGTAAGGGAAATTACTGAGTCAACGGAATGGACCTTTTAATGCTTTTGAATACTTTCCAATAGGTGTACAAAATAGTTTTACCAATTATATCACTCCTATCACTGTAAGAGAGCAAGTATTTCATCACACTGTAATTAAGTGTAATTTAAAAAAAAAAAAAGGTAGGACAAGGGCACCTGAGTGGCTCAGTCGGTTATGCATGAAACTCTTGATTTTGGCTCAGGTCATAATCTCACAGTTCATGAGACCAAACCCTGCATCGGGCTCTGCATTGACAGGGCAGATCCTGCTTGGGATTCTCTCTTTCCTCTCTCTGCCCCTCCCCTGCTTGTGCGCATGTGCTCTCTCTCAAAATAAATAAATAAACATTAAAAAAAATTGGTAGGACAAAATTGATAAATCATTTTTATTTGCATTTGTTTGAATTGCTAAAAATGTTGAAATGTCTGTTTTTGTAACAAGCGTATTTCTTATAGTGAATTTTCATACCATTTCCCACTTGTGTGTGTATATGTTGATCTTACTATACTATTATCATAGGTGTTTATCTTCTTATAATTAATTTAATTATATACAACCATACCATAGTTAATAATGGAGATTCTAGCACAGAGCACAAGTTGGTAAATGTTAAGGGGAGTGTTGTATATGAAACTCTCTCTAATTCTGTGTAATTTAGAGTAAGATTAGCTGCTGTGATAGATAAATACAAATTCACAGTAAGTGAACACAATAAAGTTTATTTCTTGCTCATGTCAAAGTTCCATATGGGCGTTCTTAGTTGGGCACCTTTCGTGTGGTCATGGTGGGATAAAGGCTCTTTTTGTCCTATGGCTTTTCTTCCCTCTAGGTCCTTGCAGTCATTTCCATTCAGTGGGAGGGTGGCCTAACAATGGGGGACAATATGTGGGAGATCTTTATGGATGAGGCCTGAAAGTGCAACATTGAATGTGCTTACATTCCATTGACTAAAACTCAATCCCATGGATACAACTAATTGCAAGGGGGAAAAAATGATTTGGTACACATCTAGCCAGTCTTTGCCCAAGTTTCAAGAACCTGAAAATAGAGACATCTTTCCATAAAGGCTGATTTACTTACTGCTTTTACTACCTGTATATATCTGGGAATGAATAGCCCATGTTACTTGGATTACAGGATTTAAATATGGAATGGAATATTTTAAGTATTGTTAAGGGATATATAGCTTTTTAATAGACCAGAGTGGTAGAGAAATGACAGCAAATGGTCACTGAACGTCTTCTACTTTAGACACTGAAGAGAAGAGAGTAGAAGTTGTCAGACATAGTGATTTGACATGTTATGAACAAGTTTTGGATAGGCAACATTTTTTCAGTGTTTTAGAAAATTAAATGTACAAGAATCCATATAAGGACTTTGTAATTAGCTCAGCCAATAAGTTTGACGACTTATTAGAGTGATATTTTTTAATAGACTATTTTAGCTCATTTTCTTATTTCTACCTACACAGGTAATTAAAGTATACAGTGAAGATGAAACCAGCAGGGCTGTAGAGGTACCCAGTGACATAACTGCCCGAGATGTTTGCCAGCTGTTGATCCTGAAGAATCATTACATTGATGACCACAGCTGGACCCTTTTTGAGCATCTGCCTCACATAGGTCTAGGTAAGGATACAGAACCGTAGTCCATATCCTTGCTTTTCCGTTCCTTATAGCTTCAATCATATGGCAAAGAGTTTCTTCAGACGTAGAAAAATAGAAGAGAATTATGAATAGTCTTTTTCTTTATTTTTGGTGTTGTTGGTTGGGACACAAAGATTGTAGCACAAAATGAAAGTAAGGGTAGAAATATTACACATTTAGCACACTTCTTTGTTTAAATAATGATTTAGGGAAATTTGGGAGCCAAAACACAGAGTCCAAGTTGATAGAAAGATAAATGCCATAATAATCGTTGGTAGCACAGTGAACATTTTTTGAGAAGTTAATAAAATAAGCTGTTATCTGAACTACTTTTTGAACTGGTTGTAGTGAAGACACGGGAAATTTCTACACTGGTGCTTCTCTTTATGGATGTGTAAACCCTAAATTTTTCTAGAAGAACTAAGTAACTCTTTTACATTTTAAAGTTATAAACATAAAGAGTAATCTTCAAAAATATTTTGTAAATTGGAAATGCAGCTCTGTGTTGTAAAATGTAGAGGGCTTTCTCCTCCATTTTTTAAAGCAAGTTAAAAGAATTTTCATTCTTCTGTTGGAGTGAGACAGAATTTGGCAACAATATTATTTCACATTTTCTTATTTTTACAGGTATTAGTGTTAAAGAACATGTTCCCCTAATAAGTAGTGAAAAAGAAAGGGGTTTGTTATGTTCATGCCATCCGATTCTTTGAATTCCATATTTGTTTCCTGTGGCTGCTCTAACACATTGCTATACACCTAGTGACTTACAACAACCAAACTTTATTCTTGTGGCTCTGGAGGCCAGAAGTCTAAAATCAGTATCGTCGGGTTGAACTTAAGGCATCGGCAGGGATGCACTTCTCTTGGAGGCTGTAGAAGACCAGCTGTTCCCGCACTCTTCCAGCTTCTGGTGGCGGCCGGCATTCCTCGGCTATGCCCATGTCACTTCAGTCCCTACTTTCGTGGTCACACTGGATTTTCCTCCTCTGTCTGTGTCAAATGACCCTCTGCCTCTGTCTTATAAAAATGGTACCATTTAGAGTTTACCTGGATAATCCAGGATAATCTCTTCGTTTTAAGGTCCCTTAATCACATCTGCAAAATTCTTTTTTTTTTTTTTTTTGGCCATATTAGGTAAAATTCACAGAAAACCTGAATTCTGAAGGTATGCTATATGGGCCAGGGCAACTTGCTGTCATTGCCTTCCCAGGGCAGAAAAAGTTCAACATATATTTTCTGTGTTGATATTTGTGACTAATTTAACTTCTATTCATGACCATTAATCTCCTTAAAGTATGATGTTGACTCTCAATAGACATCTGCCATATTCTAAACTTATCTTGTTTACATATGCTCTTAATTAGCATATGAAATTACAGTATTCTATACTATTAATTTTTTCTTTGGGAGCAACTTAAAAAACTTTTTTTTTTTTTTTTTTTTTTTAGTTATAGTCACGACAGTTTATCCCTAACAAATAGCTTGAAACTCAGTAATAAAAATCTACTCTGTAAATCACTGAAACCACAGCAAGTGATATTAAGGAATAAAACGCACAGGTCTTTTAATGTTGAAGCTTCAAGTGGAACGCTGAGAATTAATTTGAGTTGCATACTAAGTTTAAGATTTTAGGCATCAAATAGAAATATGTTTCTCCATTACTCTTTTTTCTGGAAATGCTGAAATAAAATCAAAGATGTGAGAATATTGTCTCATGGCTTTGTCAACCATGCATCAGGCCAAAGATTATGAGAAAGAAATGGGGTTCCACAGCCTTCTTGTGTTCTTTTTCCTCCTTTTGGTTTTCACTCAGATTATATCTTTAAATAGTAGAAAAGCTGCAGGCATAATGCTCTCCAAATACTGATGCATATTAGATTTACCATCTTCCATATCTGTATTTATTTATTAGCTGCTTTATTTATGTAAGGATACACTGAAACATTAGATGGTAGCTAACGAATATCCATTTTCTTCACTTATTTATTGTCTAATTTCTCTATTTTAACATAATCTGTAATTATACTGTGCATTTACTTTTGTAGACTTTTTGTGTGTGGGGGGGGGTGTATGTGTGTGTGCGCTTAAAAATACCTCTTCTTTTTCTTTTTCTTTTTTTTTTCATTTCACTTTACAGATTCCATGAAAACTAGGAACTCTCCCTGCCTTTTCCTGTTGACTTCCTCAAACAATTTAGCAGATATTTATTGACTATTTTATACCCAGCCTTAGATCGTGGGGGTACAGTATGAACATGATAGAAAAAAAAAACAGAAGAACAAACAAAAGAAAAAACCCACTGCCCTTGTGAGTTTGCATTTTCGAGGGAAGAGAAAGATAAGAGGCAAATGACTAAAATTTCTAACCCCTTAAATGATGATAAGTATGGGTTTCTCCTGATATCCAAAAGCAGAGTGCTCTTACTGAAAACTTTCATAAGCTGAAACTGTATAAAGCAAAGAAGCATTTACCATTAATTTATATGGACCAATATTTGAGCATTCCCAGACCCCACAAATAATCTCTCTTAGTATTTTCTGGTGTCTCAGGGTGCATCTTGCCAACAGATGCACAGAATAAATCAAGATAAAGCCCAGATGCTCACAGACTAAGTTCAAAGCTATGGTGGCTTGATGCTGAGATGATGAGTGCAGTTCCCTGGAAGGAGCTTGGCGGGGCCATGTCGCTGCTCTCCAGGGTGCACGCTGCCTCTATAAGGGCTTGCTGCAAAGCAAACGCTGATTGGTATTTTCATTTTTCACCTTTTTATGTAAAAGTGAAAATCCTCTGGATTTCTGCAGGTTGGCAAAAACAGGTGCTAACGTAGGTCTTTTGTAAAAGCAAAGTGTTGTAATGAGAACTTTTGAAAAGCTGGAACTTTTGAAAAGCCTATACTGGGAGAAAAGGAAGGCAGGAAGAAGGAAAGAGCATGCTGGGGGTGAGTGGGCGATGCATTTTATTTCTTATTTTTATTACTTTGAAAGAGAGAGAGAAAGTGTGCAGTAGCAGGGGAGGGGCAAAAAGAGAGGGAGACAGTCCTAAGCAGGCTCCACACTGTCAGTACAGAGTCCGATGCAGGGCTCGAACCCGCAAACCGTGAGATCATGACCTGAGCTGAAATCAAGAGTCATTAACGGAATGAGGCACCCAGGTGCCCCAGGAGACGCACTTTAAAAAAAGGGATCAGGGAAGATGTCCCTGATAACATCATGTGGAGGAGAATATTTGTGGCACTGTGCTCAGGCAGCAGCCAGAGGCTAGCACTTCTGGAATAAGGTGGGGAGTGAGGGAGTGGACTTCAGTAGGGCAGCCACAGAGCCAGCACATGTAGGGTCTCTTAGGCCATGGAGGGGCTTGACTTTTCCATTGAGTGACAGAAAAAGTGACTGGAGGTCTTGGAGTCAGAGAGCAAATATGATCCTGATTTAGTTTTGAAAGTACAGTTGACCCTTGAATAATGTGGATTTGAAGTCCACGGATCTACTTATATGTGGATTTTTTCTAATAAATACGGTCTAGTACTGTAAATTTATTTTCTCTTCCTTATAAATTTTCTTGATAACATTTTTCTCTAGTTTATTGTAAGAGTACAGTATATAATACATATAACCTCAAAGTATTCATGGACTGTTTATATTACCAATAAGTCTTCCAGTCAGCAGTAGGCTATTAGTAATTAAGTTTTGGGGTAGTCAAGTTTCATACAGATTTTTTACTACAAGGGGAGATCTGCATCCCTGTCGTCCACATGGTTCAAGGGTCAGCTGTATACTGGTAAGAAGGCCAGAATTCAACCTTCTAGAGGCTAAGCCACTTTATTTTGCTTCTGCATCAAATTAACTGTGGCTTTCTGGATTGATCCTGGCACATATGTAATTTCTGCTGGTTGCTCATGCCCCACTGTACCATCTTCATGGTATTGTCTACCCACGTATGAGGTGTAGTATTGGTGAGACCCTGATGCATTATGGGCAAGAATGTTGTAACTTGTAGGATAGATGAGAGTTAAGGGTTTTCTGTACTTTAGTTCACGTTAATGACCAAGATAAGCTTAGGAAAGTTTCAGAGACATTTTATGTTGTTAAAATAAATGTGCTATTGTTGTTGCTTCTGATCCAGTAAAGCACACCACAGATTACTAAAGTCAGAAGGAGGAGCACTTGATATTCAAAGTGTAGTATGTATATGGAATCTAAAGTCTGTTTTCAGAGTGGCATTTTCTGTGGCAAAGGAAACGTCCGAAATGCATGTGTGTGATAGCTGTTATTAATGTGCATCTTATATGTGCAAGGCACAGAGTGAGAGGTTTAATATTAATCTTGATAGATGTTCATATTACTTAGCCTCATGGTGACCCTGCAAGATATGTTTTTTTTTTTAAAGCTCCATTTACATATAGGAATACAAAGATTCAGTGATGAGATACCTTGCCCAGAGTCAAATGTTGCTCAAGTCTAGGTCCTTTTACGTTCTTAAAGTCTTTGCGTTTTCCATTGAAATGAGTTTGTCTCTCCTCATCCCAGTAGACAACCGGTCCAGGGATTCTGTGGTTGATTTGTCTCTGTTTCACTCTGTGTCTCTTTCATGTGTGATGTGAGTACAAGTTAAAATTTTAAACCCTCAAGAACATTTTTCAGTAAATGTTTCTTACCAAATGGTATTGAAGTTATTGGGAGCAAACCGATCTATCCTGTTCACTTTATAGCACAGCCAGTTATTTCTTCTGGCCGAGCAAGAGGATCATGTTGGAAATGACTTCTCCTTGAATTTGTATACAGCATAAACGGTAACGTGACTTTTGGAACTTTGAGTACACTATCAATAGTTCATATCCTCTGGCAATAATTATTAATGTATGTTGCTGAGAATTTTAATAGGCAGAGTAAATCATTGAAGGCAGCTAAACATCCTCATTTTGTTATGAATCTCTGATTTTCCTGATTTTGGATCATCTTATGATGAGGTTATAGTTGCACACAGTTTTATAGACATTGAATTTAAAACATCAGTACATCTACAAACGTTTGCCCTTCTCTCTGTGTTGACGTTTTGTAACTGGTGTGTTTTACTTCATAGCCACTGGATGTCACTGTGGTTCCCCAGATGGAGCCCTTTGCTTTTACAATCAGTGTTAAGTGGACTGAGGGGGGAGTGGGGCGGGGGCAGAAACTTCAGTTTTAAGTCCTCTGGAACTTAATGGGATCCATGTTTGTCTTGCTCCCATTTTGATTCCTAATTGAAGCCACGGTATGAAGCAGTGGCAATTAACATAATACCTCAAGCGCATACCTATGGACTCCTCGGGAAGAAGAATTAATTGTATTTTAGTGTCATTGCTGGGGACAGCTGAGAGTTCCATTGTGAATATCATTGTGGAGTGGCTTTAATAAGCAAAATGAATGACTGGAGGCTTTTAATGAAACCATTTTTATGTGTGCAGCTGTCCCCACGTGATCTCTTTAAGACAGAAACAGTGCACAACAGTGGTAAAAAGGAGCTTCACAGCCGCCTGCTTTGAAGCTGTTCCTTTACTTTTTTTTTTTTTTTTCTTTTTTACCAAAGAAGCACAAGTGTTGTTCCTGTTGTCTGGAGCTGAAACATGGTTGTACTTTCAGCGTTGTTTGTAACCTACCAGCCATCAGAATTGTGACCACTCTTATCACCAGTACCAATAATTGTGAAGCTTTTAGGATATGTGGCACTAGGCTTCCTTATCTGCTGAAACTGACCTGAGCTCTGAGGAGGCGTGGTGTCCTGGTGGCACGCCAAGACTGGAGGCAGAGAATATGAACCAGTGGGGTGCCTGAGTGGCTCAGTCAGTTGAGCATTTGACTTTGGCTCAGGTCATGATCTCGCAGTTCATGAGTTTGAGCCCCGCATCCAGCTTGCTGCCAGTTTGTGAGTTCAAGCCCTGCATCCAGCTCAAGGCTGTCTGCGCGGAACCTTCAGATCCTCTTTTCCCTCCCTCTCCCTGCTCCTCCCCTGTTTGTGCTCTCTCTCTCAAAAATAAACATCAAAAAAAGAAATAAGAAAGAAAAGAAAAGAGAAAAGAAAAGAAAAGAAAAGAAAAGAAAAGAAAAGAAAAGAAAAGAAAAGAAAAGAAAAGAGAAAAAAGATGAACCAGCGAAGAGTTATAACTAAATCTGCCTCCTGGTCCAGCTGATTTTTCCTTCTCACTGTTCTCCTAGCCTGCATTCAGGTCTTATCATCTCTCTCCTCAGGTATTATATTAGCCTTATAACAGGTCCCTTTGCCTCTGGTCATACCAAGGTTATCCTTGTGAATGCAGCCCTGATTCTTCATGCATTAGGGCCCAAGGTCCTTTGCAGGGCTTATAACACCTATGACCTGACTATCTCTCCTGTCTCCAGCCTTGTGTCTCCCCCTCTTCTTCCTGTATGTTTATACATTAAAGAAGTTCCTGTAGTCGCCCGCATACACTACAGTTTCCACTCCTTGGTTTCCTTGCTTGTGCTGTTAGGATTCTCAGCAAGTTCTTTCTCACCCGTCTTTACCTGGCTATGCCTCTTCCAAGGCTTACTTGGAATTTTAGTTAAAAATGATAGTAAGGTATAACTGGTAGCCATTTCCTAAAAATATTATGAAAACAAAGCAAGATGAAAACCCTCAGTTGTCCAAGCTGACAGCCAGCTAATGTAGTGCCATGGTTTGAGAGAGAGAAAGAAAAGCATTAGGAGGCATCCCATGCTCAGCCTTATCAAGTAGAGTTGCCCCTTCCCTCTGAGAGCAGGTAGGGAGACAGGTCTGTCTCTTCTGTGTTCCAATTAGGATACTTGCTGTTCTTGAGACAATTAGGGTACTTACTGGCACCACTGTTTCTTATAAATCCTTTAGGAAATTGCAAATCCTGAAAATAACAGAGTGGTGCCAGAAACACTGGGAGTGATCGTGATGGATTGTGTCCCAGGAGGGGATGTTCCCACAAGTACATGCTGGACTGGGGTGTGGAAAACAAGCAAATTTGGCCAAGAAATAGGTATAGGGCTGTTCAGGCAGGGTTATTTACAATATTGATGAATTAGAAAAATGTTATAGCAATCAAGGGATGTAATAAAGTACATCCGTAGTATGTAAGTTATGCAGCTTTTGATCATGTTTTTGGAGTCCTCCCTTTGAAAACTGATATGGGCAGATATAAAATCATAATGATGACTGACTGGATGTGTGTATACATACATATATATATATATATATGTATGTATACACACACACACACACACACACACACACAGTGTCTCCTAAATTTCATATACATACATTCATATGGACCCAGGGAAAAAACAAGAAGGGATTATACTGAAATGTTAAGTGCTAATTCCTGATTGGTAAACTTAAAAATGGATTGTGATTGTCAGCTGCCCATGCTTTTCAAATTTACTATAGTGGGAATGTATTATTTTAGAATCAAAAAAAAAAAAAAAGAAACACAGTTTTAAAAACTTAAGAAATTTTAAAAGATTTAAGATATCTTCCTGAAGCTCCAAGCTGGGCCAACTACCCATCTTCTGAGCTGCTGTAACATTTTCTGCAACTATCTTTTTTTTTTAATTTTTTTAATGTTTATTTATTTTTGAGAGCAAGAGAGACAGAGTGTGGGTGGGAGAAGGGTAGAGAGAGAGTGAGACATGGAATCTGAAGCAGGCTCCAGGCTCTGAGCTGTCAGCATGGAGTACAACACGGGGCTTGAACCCACGGACCGTGAGATCATGACCTGAGCCAAAGTCGGACGCTTAACTGGTTGAGCCACCCAGGCGCCCCTTCTGCAAATATCTTAATAGTGGTCATATTATGAAAACTAGACAGTAGTTCCATGAGAGATGGATCTCTGAATACATCTTTGTAAGCCAGGGTTTAAGACAAATAAATGGTTTCTGAACTAAAACATACTAAACTATAAGGTACTTATATCAAGCAGTTCAAAGGATGGATTACAACGTACATAGAAGGAAAAGACTTGGAAAAGAAGCCAAAGAAATCAGATGCAATGCTCAGATGGAAATTTATTGTAAGTCTGTAAAGGATGTATTTCGTAACTTAGAATTTATGGAAGCAGTTTCTAAACTCTTCGGTTATTTACCAGTCAGCTTGAGGCAATGTATATGCAAATGCTTTGCAGAAAAGTAAGATTTCTATGAATACAAGTTGTGATCGGTGAGTCTGAGTTAATATGAAGACTACTTCAATTTGTTGAACAATAATCTGCAGGGCCTTTATAGCCATCAAACTAAGTGTCATAATTTTCCTAATAATTGTACTCGGGGAGCTGAATATGGTGGTAGCAATTTTTCCAGGGGATCTCTCTGGTATTAAGTAGTTTTCTTAGGTTAAGGAACCTTTCAGAATCGAGCCTTATTTAATTCTTTGCTTCTCCAGTTTTTGTTTTGCTTGGTCAGAGGCTGTTCATTTTTACCTGAAAATAAGATTGACAAAATGTATGTAGTTTCTACCTAGCCCAGAGAAGTACAAGGATCATTTGTCTCCTGGAGTTTCCTGTAACAAAGGTATACAAAGAATTGTTTTCTGGGCGAATTAGAGGTAAAAGCCACTTTTGTTTCTTCTCTTATCAAGTGATGAGAAGAGTAGGGAATCAGGTTTCTATTTGAGCCCCACGCTGTACTTGCAGTAGATTCAGCGAAGAAATCCGGGCAGAAGGTCACAGGTGAACACTTTCCATTCTGGGAGGATTGAGGGTTTTTTTTAAAAGACTTTGAAGTGAAATCAACAGTTTCAGAAGAAACTTCTTTCCTCTCTTCTTCTTCCTTTTTGTTTTTAAAGAAAAAGTTTCTGAAATTAAATAGAAACAGAATTTTCTGTACTTATTATTTGGTAATGTTTCATTGTATTTCTGTGACACTTCACAGATCTATCAGAAACAGAAATGAAACTTAAAGTGATATGAAGCTTTTGTTTTAGTTTCAAGAAAGCTTTCTTTAGTGTTTGGAGACTTTTCCCCCTTTTTTCTCTTTTTTTGGATGCTGTTTTGAAGCTATTTAAGAGGGCTTCTCTTCTATTTTTCTACCTACACAGAAATGGTATGTAGTCCCTGTCATTCACTTTCCAGTGACTGAAAAATACTTTAAAAAGTTTTCTAAGCAGACTTGTATCCATAAAGATTTAATAGTATATTTTAATATGGTATTTTAGGTGAATTTATGAAGTTTTAAAAATAAGGTCTTTAAAAGAGTCATGATGAATTTATGAGAATGTTACCTGGGTCATTTATCACAAGACAACCAAAAAAAAAAAACCCCTTTTTTGTCATTCTGGGTGACAGTTCTTAATATCGTTGTTCTCAAGTATTGCGGCAAAGAGCTTCTAGTTGCAGAATTGATTTGTTTCTTTTTGATATTTAAGACGTGCATTGTAAGTTATTCAGTGGGATCATTCCTCTGGTTAAAATCCACTTGGTTTTAGAATGGCGCTAAAGAGGAAGCGTCAATGGAAAGTTAGTTAGAAGCCCTCTGGACCAGTACTTGTTTTGTTTTCTCTGTTCTCAGGTCTTGGTAATGATGTCCCAGGCCTAACCTAAGCAAAGCCAAGCCGGTCTTCCACAACTTTTCACCCCCCCTTATGAGCTTTTTTGTTTTCCTCTCAAAGTTATCCATCTAGGCATCTTGTATCTTCATGTTGAGCTCCTCCCTGTTAAGATTTGTATTTAGTTAGGTGTCTGCCTTGAAAAAAAGAAACCATGAATTTTGTGCAAGATGTGATTAACTGATAATTATGCCTTTTAGGGTTATTTGGATTATTGTAACATTAATCCTTTAACGTAATGAGGTTTGGTTGTAGGATGGTATATGACAGTGCATCCAAATTTGGATACAAATATATAAATTGAAAATGCTTATTAATATAATACAATTTTGAAAAGCCAGGTTGTGTACTAGGCAAGTTTTATTTCCATTACCAGGGGAGTGTGTGAGGTGAGAACCTATAGGTGCATCTGATCCTCTGGGCTTTGTCTGCTTTCTTACGTGTTTTCTGAATTTTCAGTAGACTACCCAGAAATCCTCTTTGAAGGAATGCAAAGTATGTCTTGCCCTACCTCACATACTCTAGTTAGTCTAGCTTTATTTGAAGAAATTTTTCTTCTTAAGATTACCAGAATATTTTCCTGATGCTAGTAATGCATTACTTACGCATGTGGTATTATGGTTCCATGAAATTTTCTGCAAATACTGTACTCTATTGTTCCTTTCTACATTGTTACTCTGGGCTTTGTTTACATGTAGACTACTGCTTGGTTGGTGGTCACAAATAGTACTTGACAGTGCTTTTCGTTACATACTTGTCATAGCTGTTCACATACAGCTTGGCTTTTCTGCCTTTTTTGTTTTATTTCTTCTTTTGGGGCAGTCCAAATTCAAGTGATTTATGTTACTTTCATGTGAGGTTAAGATTGATGTGATTTGAAATATTGCCCGTTATTTTCCTTCTCCTTACACTCAAAATGCAGTTTTTATTGACTTAATTAGCAAATATTTATTGAACACATTTCAAAATAAAAGAATTTGAGGCAGCTGAAACATGAGAGGTGCAGGAACATGAGAGAGGATATTAGTGGATATGGAAAGAATGAACAGGATATAAATAGGCCCAGCAGAGGCTGCAGGGGGTGCCCCTCAAGTGGGAGCTGTAGTGAAGGCAGAGGCAATACTTGCAGAGGAAAAGCATTGACTTGGGATCAGACACCTGGCTGCTCTTCAAATCCTGAGATGTTCACTGTTCTGAAAAATGGAAATATGACTCTCATGAAGCTGTGATATTACTTTACCACAGACCTGGTGGCTTCAAACAACAGAAATGTAATCTGTAACAGTTCTGGAGGTGAGAAGTCCAAAATTGATGTCACTGGGCTGAAATCAAGATGATGGCAGGGCCAGGCTCTTTCCGGGCTCTTTCCGAGGGAATCCGTTCCTTGCTTCATCCATCTTCTGGTGGTTGCCATTGTTCTTGGCTTGTGGCTTTGTCACTTGAGTCTGCCCCTGTGGTCACATTGCCCTTTCCTCTTCTGTTTGGGTCACATCTCTTTCTGTCGCTGTCTCATAAAGATCCTTGTGACTGGATTTAGAGCCTACCTCAATAATTCAGGATAATCTCTTCCTCTCAGTCTCTTTAAGTTAATGACATCTGCAAAGACTTTGCCATATAAGGCAACATTTATAGGTTCCAGATGTCTTTGGAGCCATTGTTCAGCGTACTGAACTGAAAATATTAAAAGAATTAAATATGGCAAGGAGAAAGGTCTCAGATGGAGACTTACAAAAATGTAACTTCCTTTATTTCAATAATTTGAATAATTTTTTACTTTCAGCCTCCTGCCTTCTTCACAGCAGACAGTTTAATCTTCTATGTATTTATTTTTTTGTGTGGATTGTTCTCAGTCTTGTTGGGGTTAATAAGAAATTCAGGTTCTGTAAACGAGTTACATACGGGATTAAAATATTCTCAGTTGAAAATTCAGACCTGCTTTCACTTCTGCAACCTTCTGCTGAGGCATTAAGTCCCAGGACAGGTGTTTGCCTAACTCTTGTCCAGCTGTTCATGTTCTGTTCCTGTCAAGCTTATTGACTGAACCATACAGCCCCCTAAGTCTGAACTCTTGTCTTAGCTCTTCCCTGTACCTGCTGGAGATGTAGTGCTACTGCCATGCTCTTTCTTCAGAGTGGGATGCCATGGACTCATCCGCCCTGATGTTGCCCTCAGTTATGGCTTCTCCACCATGCTGGATGTAAGGCTTCTATTGGAAACGAGATGTCTCCTAAGGCTATCCTCTGGTTTGAGCCACATACCACCATTAAACTTATCTGGTGTTTTATCACCATCGACTCATCACCCTGAAAGCATTCTCATTCTGGAAGGGGACAGGATACAGGGTCACTTGGGACCTATACCATCCACTTATTATTATCTAGCGCAGTCTCTACTCCGTCCTTTTCTTCACCAACACCTTAACTACAGCTCCTTTCCCAGAAGATAGAAGGTGGATCCTTGTATGAGGCAATCAAGGATTGGCTAGACATGATTCTCCCCAAGCACTTATATTTGTCAAAGATTGGTAAGGTCTGTTGTGAAGTTCAAAAGTAGAGGAAATGCGTTTCTTTATTTTTTTTTCCTCTCTGTATAGTGTAGCTTGAGGTCAGAACATATGATGTTTCTTCAGTGGTAGAGAGAGGCAATGGGTACAAAGAAACACAAGTTGGTAAAACAAGCAACCAAACATTTTGCCGACTACATTGAAATTTTCTTCCTGTGCAGTTGCAAAAAATACGGATCTCATGCTTAGCAAATAGTATTTTTAATGTGAACCTGGGTTTCATAAGCTTGAAAATATCAGCTGGTTTGTGTGAGAAGGAGACCAAATTAAGGATAGAGAGATTGTTAGGGATGTGACTTCCCATGGGATATCTCAGTGACTGCTGACTTTCCCAACCCACTTAATAGTTTTTCAGACTCATTGATAGCAACACAATCCTTCCAAGAGCTTGAGTGGAGGACCTTGGTGTCTCCCCTAACTACCCTCTCTTTTCCATTTCCTATCCAATTTGTCAGCCAATCCTGTTGGCTCTATCTTCAGAATATGTCCAGATTCTGCCTGCTTTGTACATCTCCACCGCTGCCACTCTAATCCAAGCCGTATCATCTCTCCTCTCATTAATTGTAATATTCTACTAAATGTGCTTCCTGCTTCCACCCTTAAGTCTTTTTTTAAAGTCTTTTATTTATTTTGAGAGATAGAGTGAGAGAGAGCACACATGTGAGTGGGGGAAGGGCAGAGAGAGAGAGAGAGAGAGGGAGAGAGAGAGAGAGAATCCTAAGCAGGATCCATACACTGTGCTGTCAGCACAGAGCCCTATGTGGGGCTCAGTCTCACAACTGTGAGACATGACCTGAGCCAAAATCAAGAGTCAGGCGGCTCAACCGACTAGCCACCTAGATGTCCCCACCTTGAAGCTTTTAAAATCAGCTCTCCTCTGCAGCCGATGCAATCCAATGAAAATATAAGTCAGTTCGTATTATTTCTCTATTCAAAGTGACTTCTCTTCAAACTCCAAGGAAAGGCCAGAGCTTCACTATGAACTGCAGGGTCTTTCCTAGGCCTCCTTCTAGCTCATCACCATTGCTTCTCTAACCTCTTCTCCTAGTACTTGCCCCTTTGCTCACTCAGCTTCAGCCGCATTAACCTCCTTGCTGTACTTCAAACACAGAACGTTGCTCTTGCCTCAAAGGCTTTGTTCTTGTTCTTCCTGTAGGTGTCTGCTTGGCTCATGCCCCCTTCTCCTTTGGGTCTTTGTTCAAATATTACCTTCTCAGCGAGATCTATCCGGCAAGCTCTTGAAATGAATTCCTTTCCCCTATGACCTCCTCTTTTCCTATGCCCTGCTCTATTTTTCTTTGTAGTATTTATTCCTGCCTTTTAGGAGTTGCATTTTATTTATAGTCTGTATCTTCTCATTAGAATGAAAACTCCATGAGGCAGGGATTTTTGACTGTTTTATTCACTACAAAATTCCAAGCCCCAGGATGAATGTCTGACACGTGGTAGGCCTTCAAGAAATATTTGCCAAATGGATGGATGAATGAATGGTATAACTGCTAGACTCCATGGGTTTATCCCATAGAAAGTAGGAAGTAGATAAGCTTTTTGAGCAAGGGTCACGTTGACACATATGTTTTATGAAGCTTGCTGTAGTATTAGTGTCCAGGTTGGATTACAAAAATAAGAAACTAGAGGTTTGGAGATTAGTTAAGAAAAGGTGAGGGTCTAAATTGGGATTGTGATCATGAGAATGAGTGAGGAGTTGTTGGTTGTGTGAGAGACACTTGGAGGGAAAATCTCTGGTATCTGGGGATAGCAAAAGTGGAGGTCATGGGAGTGGATATAAAGACGCAATGGAGATAGGAGAATTTAGGAAAAAGCAGTTTGAAAGAGAAAAAAGAAGAAGACTTTGTTTTCAAGTTTATTTTTTTATTTTGATAAAATGTACATAACATAAAAGTTACCATTTTTAAGAGCATAGTTCATTGGCATTATGTACATTCATATTGTTGTGAAACCATCGCCACTGTCCCTCTCCAGAACATTTTTATCTTCTCATGGTGAAACTCCAAATCCATTAAACAATAACTCCTTGCTCCCTAGTCCCTGGCCACCACCATTCTATTTCCCATCTTTATGAATTTGTCTATTTGTACCATTCTCTAAATGGAATCATGCAGTATCTGTTCTTGTGTATTCTTATTTTACATATAATATCTTTTAGGTCCATCCCTGTTGTAGCATGTGTCATTCCTTTTTAAGGCTAAGTATCCCATTGTATGTTTGTAGTACGTGTTTATCCATTCATCTGTTGGTGGGCAGTAGAGTGTTTCCACCTCTTGTGAAGGATGCTACTGTGAACATTAGTGTAAAAATATCTGTTCTCACCCTGCTTTTGCTTCTTTTGGCTATATACTCAGAATTGGCATTGCTGGAATTAATATTTTGGGGGAATCACCATACTGACTCTGGATTTAGACAAACTATGTATGAGGTGGTGGAAAGTCTAGCAGCTAGAACTAGAGCACGAGTGAAAGTAACTGTGGCCAGAGATTCCATCTCAAGGAACTTGACAGATGGGATGGCTGAAGAGAAGAGAGTGAATTAGTTTAAGAAAGGGAAAGAAAAAATTTGAGCCAAAGATGACATCTTAGGAGGGAGGAACCATGGAAGCTTGTCAATGAGACAGAAAAAGAGCCATTGGAGTTAGGAACAGAACCCAGAGTGTTGATACACACTTAACTTGAAGTTATCCATATTCATTGAGCTCTTACGAGAATTTCCTTTCAGATGAATAAGCTTCCATTTAAGTATGACTTTACTTTCAAGGGTTCAGGTGTTGTAGGTCACAGATCACTACTGAGTGTTGAATGAGACACGATACTTTCCAAAAAGGTCCTAGAAGCACCTAAAAAAAGCAGAGGGTTTCTGTATTCCTTAGTTGGCTGTTCTTCACTTCCTGTTTTACATTAGTAATTTCACAGTAACTTTTCTTTATTGTTGTTTCTTTATTTCTGTTATTGAGGTATGACATACCTTAAGAAAAGTGAACAAGCCATATGTGGACAACTCAATGAACTCTCAAATGTTATATAAACTTGGATATCCAACACCCAGAACAAGAAATAGTATTTCCCATACCCAGTGGTTCCTGTCTTACTCCTGCTCCCTCACCCACTATCCCTATTATCTTGATTTCTAACACCACAGATTTATTTTGCCTGTATTAAATTTCATGTAAGTGTAGTCATGTACTATGTACTATTCTTTGTGTCTGACTTCTTTCATTTAATATCATGTTTGTGAAATTCACCCATACAGTTGTGTGTTGTAGTATGTATTTCACTGTGTAAATTTACACAAGTTATTCATTTGTTCATTCTCAGGCTGATAGGCATTGGGTAGTTTTCAGTTTGGGGCTCTTTGAATAGCACTGCTATAGACATCAGGTTTCTTATTAAAATACGAGTTGTGTACGTTATGTTCACCTCTTTAAAGTTGTCGCTGCCTATTTCATTTAAGTACCTTTCCTCCTAAGTGCCTTCCCACCCTACCTAATTATCTTCATTGTTAATACAAAATATAGTTGCCTAAACATTAGTTTTGAAAGCATAAGTTGCCCCTAGAAATTAGGTTTCTTGAAATTGTATGTGCTTGCATTCTCAACTATCCAGATTATGTGTCTCAAATGCATTTTTGAACCTGTCAAAATTTTTCATCTCTTAATAGGGTGAATTGTTCAACCTTGAGGCAAATATTTTAATTTTGGCATCACGATGAGCTGGAGAAAAAGAATACCTCCTAAATTCTTAATGCAGATTTGTTATCAAACTTAATTATAATTTACATGGCAATAAAAGGAATTGAGAATTACCAAAAAGTGCATTGTGATATTTTGTCATTTTTTCTCCTCAGGTTACAGTCTGCTTTGGTATAAAAATCAACATTACTAATTCAAAGTTGCCGAAAATATTATCAACCTGGCTATCCTAGAATTGAGTTGAAATTTGCTGTATTTAGTAAAGATACATAATATATTTTATATATTTGTATGGATACATGTGTCCACACACATTTCTTTTCACCTGCCTGTTTGTCTATCTATTCATTCATCTGTCCATCCATGCATCTGTCTGTTGACATACTCACTGAAACATTCCTTACAGAAAGAACAATAGAAGACCACGAGCTGGTGATGGAAGTGCTATCTAACTGGGGAATGGAAGAAGAAAATAAACTCTACTTTAGAAAAAATTATGCCAAATATGAATTCTTTAAAAACCCAATGGTAAGTGAAATCCCCATTAGTAGAGAAAATAAATGGATTTGTTAAATTTTATTTTATTTTTTGTGAAGAAAAGAATCACTATGAATAAAGTATAATTTCCTATTTGGTAGCTATGAATAAAATGTAATTTCCTATTTGGTAAATTGTAGGTCAGAATTCTGTTCCTTTAAAATCATAATTATGTTTTTTCTTACTTTATCAATGATTAGTCAGTATGATCATAGAAGTTCAGACAGGTAGTTTGGGGGAGCTATTTCTTCTTCTTCTTGCTTTTTAAGAAAACAAATATACATTTAATTTGGGAAATCAATTATTAGATATCCTCAAGTAGCTCCAAAATATTATAGTTTAACACTTTTCAAAGAATGTAGGAAATTTAAATAAGAAAATTTCTAAAGTAAAAACAGATTGATGATTGTTTGGAGTGCTATAGCTCAGCCAAAAATTATTGACATGAATCTTGCTGTTCCAAAATATTTTTTCAGTGCAATAATTACTGAGCTAAGTAGAAATGAGCTAAAGACCAGAGCATTATCCAATAAATACTTCTTTCATTGTAGTGCTCTTTAAAAGAAAATAAATGTGTGTCACATTCCTAGCGAAGACTAGGTATCTGCAGAAGTCAAAAGAGCCCCGGGGCTCATTATTTTAAATTGTTTTGTCTCTGCAGCTATAGCGTATTTTTACACTAAGTTTTGGATAATTGAATTGAAATGATCCTTTATGAAAAATATATGATACATACTATAATAGAATATTTTCAAACCCTGAAAGACCTCTTATGTTCTCTTTTATTTGAACCTATTAATAAAAACATAATGGAGTGATCTTTGACAAAGAAAATAAAAGAGTACTAATAAAAATTAAATAGAATTAGAATTTGAAGGGAAACTGTTTTCTTGTTGTGAATCTTTGTTAAAAGCAAGAATTTAAAAGTATAGTTAAAGGCATATGGTTTAGTGCTTGTTTTGGGTTATATATCATTATGGTTGTTATTATTATTATTATTATTATTATTATTTAAACAAGTCTGTACACTCACTTTGTAGACCTAGAGCAGTGGTTCTCAACTGGGGGTGTTTTGACAATGTCTGGAGACATTTTTGCCTGTCATTACTGGGGTGGGGGGACAGGAGGGCTGTTAGCGGGTAGAGGCCAGGAATGCCGTAACTAATATTGAACACAGTATTAGACCAAATGTTAATAGAACTGTTGTAAAGGCCTGTCCTTCCAGGAAGTATAGAGGTCTGTATTTTCCCAAACTTGTCTGATTATAAAAATTACCTGGGGGTGGAGAGAGTGCTTATTAAAAGCATAGGACCTACCCAGACCTACTGAATCAGACACCCCAGGAATGAAGCCTGGGAATTCCAGTTTTAAACAACTGTCCTAGGTGAATTTTATGATTAAACAAGGTTGGACAAAGAGTAGGTTGAAAGGACTGGACTTTTAGCCTCTGGCCCTATTGTAAGTCCTGGCTCCTCTACATGTGGCTGTGACCTGGGTTATGCCGTCTACTTCTATGAGCCTTGAGTTTGTGAAATGGAGTTGAGAATCCTCTAGCACCTGCCAGCCAGAATGGCTGTAGGACTCAGGGAAGAGATACGGGAGCAAGCACGCTGCCATCGTGAAAGCAGTGTTTGGTAACTTGACGTATGTGGATCTCTGCATCTGCATTATCTGAGGGTGTTTGCTAATCTTTGGGCCCTACCCACACCTTCCCCTTAAGATACATGAAAGTAGAGTCCAGGGACTGGCATTAAAAAAGAAACAAAACAAAACAAAACAAAACAAAACACTTCAGGTGAATTTTCAACACAGTGACTTAGAGAACTTTTGCTCTAGCTTACTATATTGGTCATACTGAATCTTTTCTAGCATGGCTTTTGAGATAATGTAACCTCTATCTTTTTGCCAGTATTTTTTTCCAGAGCATATGGTGTCTTTTGCAACTGAAACCAATGGTGAAATATCCCCCACACAGATTTTGCAGGTAAAATATATTCCCATTGAAGTATGTTAAGTAACAGTATGATAAAGGGGAACTTTAAGGTCCATATTTATACATGCCCAGATTTTGAAATGGTATACCTTGACTGATTAATTTTTGCTGGAGGTGAAACTAAAAAGAAAAGAAAGAATAGGAAAGGAAAGAACAAAACCTGAATAAAGAATTCCCTAAATCAGGAAAGCCTCCTAACCGCATTTTTCTTCCCAGTTTTGGCCAATTGTGAAAGGAATGTGTATCATGAAAGGAAACTTGCAGAGTAATTTGTTCTATGATGTGTTTAAAGATTATGTTAGTCTTTTTGAAAAATCAAAATCCTCAGTAAAGTGTAGGCATTTTACTGACAGATATTTAGTATTAACTTTTGTAATAAGTGCTCTCAATCCCATCCATTTGTGGTAAAATATTCAGCAATTAAGTGAAAGGAGAAAAACAGATATAGAATATATATATATATATATATATATATATATATATACACATATATATACATATATATATCATATATATACACATACATATGTATCATATATATATATATATATATATATATATATATATATATATCTCATATGCTGACATGTGTCATAGCCATGTTGGATACCTGAGCAGAATTCTGAAATGTTTTAGCTGAGTTAAGAATGCTAGTTATTTAATTAAGCGTCTCCTTAGTTTTGTATCTGTTGGGCTCGTTTCTGCCAAACTGGAAGTGGCTTTACAAGATCATTTTTAAAAGATATTTTCGTTGCAATAAAAGAATGATTTCAGTTATTTTATTTTTCATAGATTAGTAGATTTCACATCACAAGCTCTGCCATTGTTACCAGGTTAATGTTGAGCAATGTTTTTATAATGGTTACTGTTTGATCTAAGCCTTCAGGCATCCTCAGACCCACTCAATATTTTCTGACCATTAAAGAAGACAACTTTTAATATTTCCATAATAGATACTACTTTAAGTATATTGGTATTTAAATATACTGGTAACTGTAATGGGTGGTACAGATCTGTTTTCTATGGGCTTTTAATAGGCTATATTTCATTTTCGCTCTTCACAATATTTTAGAAATGTGATTAGTCTCAAGAGATTTTCCTGAAAGCTTCTTATATGCTACTGGGTTTCACAGACACCCCATCAGGATATTAGGATGAGTAGCAGCGGCCCAGCAGCTATGCCTGAGGACCCCACCCCCCCCGCCCCCGACGCTCTCAGGCCCTCTCAGTGCTTCACTACTGGCTTAGGATACAGGGTGGCGGGCTGGAGTTTTTATTCCACCTCCTTTCCCCAATTCTCCTATAATATAGTTATATTACTTTAATGTGAAATTATAAAAACAAGAAAAATCATAGCTTTGGAATCAGATAGTCCTGCATATGCCTCTGACCTTTTCTCTCCACAGAGGCAATGTTTCCACTTTTAAAACGTTTCTTCTTTTTCTAGTATGACCTCTGTGACTCCCTTTTTAAAATTTAATTGGTTTGGTTTAATAACTTGGAAAGCACTCAAACTAAAAAACCTACTTGCCTGTTTTGCATGTCAATTAATTAATAACTGTGGCTCATTAAATTAAAAAATTTAATAATTTACTTAAAAACATACATATCTATTCTCAGCATTTCCCAGAGTAGCCTTTTAAAATATGTCACATCATTTTAGCTAGTAATTTCTCTTTCAGTTTTTCCATTTTGCATTTGTTTATTCATAGGGATTTCTGTTTTCTTCTTTTAATGAGATGCTAATGCATTTCCACTGTCTTATTAAGGATGCAGAGCACAGCCACTCATACAGAGCTCTTCCTTTTCATTCTCGCTTTCCCAACCAGCACATGCCTACTGTCTCAGTTCATTATTACTGTGTAACAAACTGTTCCAAACCTTAATGGCTTAAGTGCCCACTCACATTTTGCCAACAATTTTGCGGGTCAGGAATATGGAAAGGGTTTAGCTGGGTGGGTCATCTCTGAGGCACATGGGCTCTCTGGAGGTTTGAGGATCCCCTTCTAAGATAGCTGTTCACTGTATGTCCCTGGTACTTCTTGGCCTGCCTGCCTCTCTCTCTCTCTCTCTCCTCTCTCTCTTTCTCTGTCCACATGGGTTCTCATCCTCAAGAGCTTTCCTAGTTGTATTGGGTCTCACACAGCAGAGCCATCTCGGGGTAGTCACATTTCTTATGTGACAGCTAGCTTCCAAGAGTTAACTAGTGAAGGACTAGTTAAGGACCAGAACTGGAACTAGCTGACTATCACTTCTGCTGTATTCCATTGGTCAAAGCAGTCAGAAGCTGTGCCCAGATTCAAGGAGGTAGAGAAACAGACTCCAGCTCTTCATGTGTCAGTGGCAAGATCACTTTGCAGAAGAGCATGTGGGCTGCGAGATGGTGCTGCAGCTCTCTTTGGAAAACACCTGCCGTAGCCATCCACAATCGAGAACCTTGGTGGACGAAGAAAAGACTGTTTGCTTTACCTCATCAGGGAGGTGAACTCAGCCCAACTTTCTTAACAACTGAATAACTGAAGTCAAGGTTGTAGTCTTTATTTTGACTATGATGAAGTTGATATGTTCTCAGGGAGGAGCATAGAAAAGCATAGAAATGTATCAGGACTTAACTCTTAGACAAAATCTAGCTTTTCAAGATGGACATTTAAATAACTTACCAGTTTGGTGTTTGGCTAAGTACTGACCACTTAGAATGTATATTTTGTGCACATATTTTTATTTGGAACTTGCCTTGGGTTGTCAAAAGACTGATTTATTTTCCGTTGTGTTTATATTGCCATTTCTATAATGGCTTGTATAAGTGGTATTGACCCTGTTAGATTTTACATGGTTATATTTGAAATCTTAACAAGATTACTGTAAGGCTACACTATCATTGATTCAAAAATACTATGAGAATGTCTAACTTTCTTCCAGATGTTTCTGAGTTCAAGCACATATCCTGAAATCCATGGCTTCTTACATGCAAAAGAACAGGGAAAGAAGTCCTGGAAAAAGATTTACTTCCTTCTAAGAAGATCTGGTTTATATTTTTCTACAAAAGGGACATCAAAGGTAATTGAAATGTCAATGATATGTTATGAATTGTAAGTTAAAGTGGGTTTTACTTTTTTTTACTGCTTATATCAAGAGTTGGTACTTATAGATCCCAAATATTTGCTACAACTTATCTATCCTTTAAAAATGTTTATTTATTTATTTACTTACTTATTGAGAGACTCTCAACATGAGCAGGGGAGGGGGCAGAGAGAGACTGGGAGGGAATCCCGAGCAGGCTCCGTGCTGTCAGCGTGGAGCCTGACGCAGGTCTTGATCTCACGAACTGTGAGATGATTACTGGAGCTGAGATCAAGAGTCGGAGACTTCACGGACCCAGCCATCCTGGTACCTCTGCCATAATCCATTTAAGAACTGACTATTCAGCTTTGTTTCACACTAGTTTCAACATAGGCCCTGTGATGGAAATCTAGATGCTCTTATTTCAGTACCACATACTGTGCTCATTTCTTCTCTACTCCAAATTCACCCCCTTTTTCTTTATCCTCGGTTGCAGATTTTGAGGTCCAATGTAGTGCACATCTTTTCTTTTCACCACAGGTTATGCTGCTGACCTTGCCCACTTCTGAACTTCTGTTGTTGATGCAGTTAGTAACACCCAGCTGAGTCTGTAATTGCTCTTTAATTCCTTTGTCTGTGTTGGTTTTGTCTCCTTAGCTAGATTGTCGATTCCTAAAGGAAGGTACATTACCATCAGGGTGGATATATGTGTTCCTTTGTGTGCTTGTGTGTGTATACCCGCGCAGTCACATAGACCTACTTGTGTGCTCCTACACGCACCATCACTCATACATGTAATTTCACAGTGCTCAGCGCTGCATTGTCTGTATTTCTGTGTAGTCTAGTCAGTGTTGACTATGCCTTGTTTTATGAGTGCTGACATTTTATGCGATGCATTGATTATCTTTCCTGTAAAACTACTTTTGAGAGTTTTCATGGGCGACTATTTTAATTCTGTTCTCATGCATCTGTTGTTGTCAAACAACATTGTTGATTCTTTGTTGGTAATCTGTCATTTTTTTTCTGGCTGTTTTTCAAATATTATGATAATCATTGGTGTTCGGTAACTTCCCCGACCATATTTCTAGGTGCATTCGCATGTATTCTGATGTATCTTACTTGATTCTCACCATATGCATTCAGTCTGCAAATTTCTATTTTCCTTTATCCTGGAAATGTTCATTTATTATTTATTTCTCACTCTCATTATGTGATTCTTTAAATCTCTGTCTTGGCCACTTGTGGCTGCAGGCACACGTTTGCTTGTGGAGGCCTCGCTCTCTCCTCACGTGGCCTTCTCTTCTTTCTCCATGTCTTATAAGGACACTTGTCACTGCATTTAGGGCCCACCCAGATAATCTGAGATTGTCTCATCTTGAGATCCTTAACTTAATTACATCTGTAAAGACCCTTTTTCTAAATCAGGTTATATTCCCAGTTTCTTGGGATGGGGGCACAGGCATATCTTTTGTGGGGGAGGGGGATGACTATCATTCAACTCACTATAGGAAGCCAGTGAAAATTTTTGAGCAGGAGAGTGGGATAATCAAGTTGTAAGATTACTACGGCCATAGGGAGCTTAATCAGAGAGAGGGAGAGAAAGAGAAAAAAAGAATGAAGGGGAGGGAGTAAAGGAAGCAGAGAGTGGAGGGGGACACAGGGAAAGAGAGATTATCTAAGAGGCACACACAGATGCTAATTAGATAGTCACTCAGCAATGCAGAGTGGAGCTGATGGGATCTAACCTAGGCCTATGATGAGCTGGGGTGGGGGTGGGGGGGTGTGTGGGTGGCGAAAGGGATGGATACAAGATTCAATGGCAAGTGGCTAGATCTTGTTGACCTTGTTGATGTGAAAGGAGAGGGAGCATTTTAAATGTTCTTAAAAAAGGAAATAAAGAAACACTCAAGGATTTAATAAACAGGAATAGGAGGTTTGCTATCACATTATCTTAAAAGTAAGATCATGATCTGAGCTCTAGATATATTGTGTTGAGTGTGAAGCATTCAAATGGAAATGCCCAGAATACAGTTAATGGGGAGACCAGATATACCAGTGGTAGTCCTAACAGGAGATACGGAGCCACAAGGGGTAATACTTGATTCTTTCATACTTTCGCGAGCTTTCCCTCAGATATGGTTTTCCTTTGTTGCTGTTTGCAAGAGTACATGCATATGAGTGTGTATTTCGTTGAAGTTTAAGTGATGGAATGGGGCTCAACTAACTTAGTAATAGTTAGTAATACATTCTCTTACAGACGTATTTATTTTTAAGTGTATGTCATTCGACTCCTAGCATCCTGTCATACATATGCATTAAACTAATTTTTCTTGAACATTTTAACTAATTTTCAAATTTTTCTATCATAAATAATGTCAGGATAAATAATGACCTGTTTCTGTAATTAAGGTTTTGGATTTTCTTTGGTCTAAATTTTAGTGGGGTTGCTTTTTTATCCTTTGTTTGTAAGTGTGAAGTTATATATGAAGATGTTTTTTAAACAAATACATGCTTGGTTATCTTTTTTTTTTTTAACTTTATTCATTTAATTTAAAAGAGGCAGAAAGCATGAATGGGGGGCGGGGGCAGAGGGAGAGAGAGAATGCCAAGCAGGCTCCGCACTGTTAGCACAGAGCCTGACACAGGGCTCGAAACCATGAACTATGAGACCATGATCTGAGCCAGGGTTGAACACCGACTGAGCCACCTAGGTGCCCCTATTTTTTTATTTATTTATTTTTTTTACTTTTAACATCAGAGAAAAGTGGCTTCTAAATCCAGTAATCATGTTGATCGTACTTTTTCCAGTGAACCTTCACTGGAAGATATGATAATGTTTCTTTAATTTCTAAATTCTCACTTCTTCAACAGGTTTCTCATTAAAATCAACTGCCCATTATATTTTTACTTTAGCCTTCCCTTCCTTTCCCTGCCCAACCGTTATATAAAAGACAGCTCTGATTCCTTCTACTGGACCCATGCCTTTTTTCTTGTGATGGTCTTTCCCTTGGCCAGGCAAAATCACAAGCATCAAACATCTGTTCTCAGTCCATATTGTAGCTCTTTTCAACATAGTGTCTGACTTTGCTGTGTATCAGTACATAATATTCTTCTCTCTGGCCTGTGTCTAATGAGCTCATGTTCCATACATGAAAATGATTTTAAATTTCCCCTCAAAAAAAGAAATTCAAGGTATTAGGTAACCTCAAGGATTATGACCTTAATATAAATTATGCAGGTTATCTAATGTCTAACGACATTTCTACCTGGCAAAGATACAATTTCCTATCCTTTTTCTGTGAGAAGGTCTTGATTTATTGTAATTTCTGAAGATCTGGGCTGCGTGGGAGTTAGTTCAGCACCACTACAAGCCTTGGAGATGTACCTGTGACTTTTATTTAGGGAAACCTCTAAGTATGCCCCTCTTCAACTCTCCCCTTGTATACACATGCACGTGTAGCCTTTGCTAACCAGGCCAACCCAGGCTTGTGGTCTCAATTTGTAAACCTTGATATGTCTGCAGTAATGGAGCAAAAATCTGTCAAGAAATGAAACCCATCATGCCTCTGTAGCCTTCGAGGGTTTCTCAAGCTGCCCTTTTCTTACATCCAGATGACTCAGCTACGTTGACTTCTACAGCACCAGTGGAGGGGGGATGGTTTTATCTTTTCTTCGTAGAAATCAGACATTTTTACTAGCATTTGTTTCTATCAAAAAATAGTTTTAAAAGCCATGACAGTAAGAGTATCTCTCTCCTTCCTCTCCCCTTGTTCCAAGGGCGCGAGGCTGGGTCTCTTTCAACAGTTTTCTTTTCTGCCTTATTCTCCCATGGAGTTGGGAACTGTAGTCATTCATTAGATCAAAATGCCTAACAGTGACACACAGAGGAACAGTGGCATACACAGACACTCTCGCTCTACCAATCATCAGGGATGCAATAGCCTGCTGGTAAATGACTAGAAGTAGTTTGGATTTGGATCTGAATGGGTTGCTCAAATTGCTGAATGTTCTGGGTTTTCTGTCTTCTCTGTTTTGCTTTGTTTTGAGCATTGCCTCTCAAATTTCAGTGCATGTGAATAACCTGAGGCCTTGTTAAAATGCAGATTGTGATTCAGTAGGTCTGTGGTGGGGCCACACATTTTACATTTTTAATAAGCTCCCGGGTGATGCTGATGCTGCTCGTCTGGGACAACACTACTAGTAGCAAGATTTTAAAGAACAAATGCATTTTGGTCAGCTTAGATTATGCATTCAACCCCAGAATTAAGCACTTCTTCAAGTTATTAACCTGTCACAGAATAATATGACCCAGTGATTTCCCATGACCAGCTTTAAATCTCATGGATTTCCCAGAGAAGAAATAGCTGTTCATGATTCCTTCCACTTTGCCTTGAACATCAGACACATTCCACTGCCAGGTAATTTCCCTGAACTCATCTGTACAGGCTTCCTTCTTTTCATAAAAGTAGTCAGGCCACCTATTTCATTGTTTACTGTGATGTGCTGGGCAGTACGCAAACAGGAGGGGTGATTGTTTCTAAACAAAGCAAGAATCATTGTCTCTTTCTCTTCCTTCTCTGACTGCCGTGGAAGCTCAAACCAAGCTTCTTGCCTTTGTTCAACTACCATTATTTGAAACCTGGACAAGGAAAACATTTCCAAAAGCCATCCTTTGCTGCCTCTTTCCCTGAGATTCCTGAAATGGTAGTTAAAGAGAAAACTTTATTATTTTTTTTTAATATATGAAATTTATTGTCAAATTGGTTTCCATACAACATCCAGTGCTCATCCCAAAAGATGCCCTCTTCAGTACCCATCACCTACTCTCCTCTCCCTCCCACCCCCATCAGCCCAGCTTGCTCTCAGTTTTTAAGAGTCTCTTATGCTTTGGCTCTAAAGAGAAAACTTTAAATAGGAAGGTAAATGTTTTGCTGTATACTGGAAGTTAAACTTACAAACAAGTGGCCACTTCTCAAATAATATTGTATCAAGCTTCTGCTTCTTTTATGGATATAGTAACTTAATTTTTCTTCCCTTTTGTTTCTGTGACATTACTTGGAATATTTTTTGCCAAGGTATAAATTATGCCACATGATAGAAACACAAAGAGAGTGTGCCAAAATATGTGTTCACTTCAACACTCACGTATATATTTTTTTAAAGGAACCACGGCATTTGCAGTTTTTCAGCGAATTTGGCAATAGTGATATTTATGTGTCACTGGCCGGCAAAAAAAAACACGGAGCACCGACTAACTATGGATTCTGCTTTAAGGTACAGGCTTAATATTTTGATAGATGAATAAAGCAAGCCTCAGCCTTTTAGGTAAGCTTGAGTTTCTTTTAATTTGTTTTAAAAAGAGACAGCTTTCTCTTATATATAGGAGAATTTTAGTGGCTTTTATTTCAACAGGTGTTACCTTCAAGATATGCATTAACGATAAACAATGTGCTGTGGCCTTCTAGCCTAACAAAGCGGGAGGGCCCCGAGACCTGAAAATGCTCTGTGCAGAAGAAGAGCAGAGTAGGACGTGCTGGGTGACCGCGATTAGGTTGCTTAAGGTAATCTCGTCGCAGGCGTGAATTCCTATTAAATGCTGGGAGTGCCATGAAAGTGTGAAAACATCTGTATTTCAAAATGTGAAGACTCACTATAGTCCATGTACCCAAATGTATGTATTTTGTTTTTTTTATCTAAAAGATAAACATTTGCAGAGTAGAGTGGAATCGCCTAATGCATTTATCTTTTGTGTGTGGAGTAAGTATTCCATTTTTACAAATGCTCTGAATTTTATTTTTTAAAGAGTATTACATAGATAGCTAGTGTAACCGATTAAAACTTCTATACATGACTCAGTATGAATTTTCAACGTATTGCCAACAATCCAACGTGACATATATTTTAAAATGTGCCCACTGAAGTATGTTTAGTGTGATGGTTTTACATTTAATTTAAGTGTTGTATAAATTGTTTTATAGTTTACTTCAAATTATTATGCAAATTTTACTGTAGGTATACTATGAAAACATCCACTTTGTGCTAAGTAGAAATTGTAACCTAAATAAGCATAGTTTGTTAGTGAGCATTTTGAAAGGAGTAAGAATGTTCTAAAGGTTATGTGGGGAAGAGAGACATAGAGTGATTTCTTCTAGAATGTATAGAAAACATATTTAATTTCAAAACTTGTATGGTAGTAAATTTAACACAACTTCATAATTATAAAAATTATCAACCATTTCCTTTTGAAGAAGGGCAAAATAATCAGAATCAGAATTATTAGCTGTCTTACAAGTTTGGAAAACAGTTTTATTTTTTATTCTTTTTTTTATTTGCTCTTTTATTTTATTTTTTATTCTTTTTAAAATTTTATCTTTTATCTTTGTAAATAAAATTGTATATGTTTTTTATTCTTTTATGTAATTGAGGTGAAATTCACATAACATAAAAGTAACTGAATTAACTATTTTAATTAACTATGCTAACATTATGAACATATTACTAACTGTGTACACATTAACAACATGAACAATACAATGGCATCTCGTTCATTCAGAATGTTGTGCAACCACCACCTCTGTCTAGCTGCAACAATTTTTTATCACCTCAAAAGGAAACTCCATAACCATAAAGCAGTGACTCCCAGCCCCTGGCAACCATCCAGGCCTGTGTCTGTCTCTATAGGATTTACCTATTTGGACATTTCATATAAATGGAATCATATAATATCTGATCTTTTGTGTCTGACTTCTTTTATTTAGCATATTGTTTTGTAGTTCATCCACCTTATAGCATGTCCATAATTGATTCCCTTTTTATGGCTGAATAATATTCCTGTGTGTGTGTGTGTGTGTGTGTGTGTGTGTGTGTTTACAGATGTATAGATATATGTTAAGACCGTTTATTCATTTATCCATGAATGTATACTTGGGTGTTTGCATCTTTTGATTACCGTGTATAGTACTCTTATGAACATGTGTATTTATGTATTTGTTTGGATACCTGTTTTCAGTTTTGAGGGTATATACCGGGAAGTGGAATTGCTGGTTGTATGGTAATTCTGTTTAACCTTTTGAAGAATTGCCAAAATGTTTTCCAAAGTGACTAACGTTTACCACCTGCGCTATATGAAACTTCCAATTTCTTCATATCCTCACTAACACTTGTTATTTTCCTTTGAAAAAAATAATTATCCTAGTGGATGTGAACTGGTATTGGAAGAAACATCATTCAAATGGCTTAAAGGAAGCTTTTGGATTAACTATGAAATTTGCTTCCTTTTGCTGTTATGGCAGATAGCTACCATAGTTACTTTATTACAAGAGACTTGTTTTTCAATAGTCAACCGTTAAATGACTATCATGATTTTGGTTTCAACAAAGCTTAGAAGTCTTGATTCTTTGAAACCCTCATGGTAAGTAATTGCTTCTATGTTCTCATTGTCATAAAATGTAAAAAAGAAAAGAACTTTAAAGAGTGTTGCAAACCAGACAAAGAAGTAGTAATTAGTTAACTTGGGATATGCATTGGAATCATCTGAGAAGCACTCTCAAGTCCTATGGGCCCAGCCCCGTCCTTGGGGATCCCGATTTGGTGAGTGAATTCCAGATGTATGCCTGATTAAGAACCAGTAACCTCATCCAGTCTTCTCCTTTTATAGATGAAGAGGCTGGCATTCTTTGGAATCCTTTAACTCATCACAGTCACAGTAGAAAAAGTACCTTGAGGTCTCTGGTTTTCTCTTTCCTTCCCTTAGAACTCTGGAAATCAGGGTAGGCTGGTAGAGGAGATGCTTTCCAACCTTGTTAGTCAAGGCTTCCTCCCTTCCAATTTGATCTCAAGGTCAAACACCCAAGTCAGGAGCAGATGGTAAGCCCACTTCCTTTTTTTTTTTTTTTTTACCCACTTCCTTAAAGCAGTCTTTCTAACATGCAACTGATTTTACTAGGATACACCTTTTTTTTTTTTTTGCATAAGTAGAATCCTGCCAGTAAAATTATGATATGCTTTCATATCACTTATGATTTTTATTTTCATTTAGTTATTTTATATTTATTTAGACTCATAGATGCAGATTTTCATCCTTTATCAATTTTGTGTACACACACACATCTATCTATCTATCTACCTGAAATAAATTGTGTGAGCTATCTATAAAACTTCAAATTCTAAGTCTGGTTTTCCTGAATCATTTTTTCTCAGAGCATGGACACCCATATTTCATACAAACTCTCTAGCTCTGTGCCATCGGGAGCTTCAGGGAGGAATAACTTCTCAGATAGGTGCTCTGCCATGGTCCCTGGGGTTGTCTTTCTAGCCAGTGGCATCCCCCTTGCAAGGTTTGATGCAAATGATTTTTTGATCTCACCAAACATTTCAGGCAATGGCAAGTCACTTGGTCCACAGTGAATATAAGATGCCATAGTTAAGTTAAGGCAAATTTATGAATGTTAAAATTTGAAAAGAAATGTGTGTCTAAGAATTGATAAAATATATTAAAAGCTTTTTTTGATCCTTCATATACAGAATGCTTAGCTTCTGGAAGATTGTCTCCTTTTCACTTTTTCTTCTCATTTGATTTCTTTTTAAACCATCTTTCAAGGCACAAATGTCCACTTTAAAGATGCTCCATTGTATTAGTTTCTATGGGTGCTATAACAAATGACCACTTTAGTGGCTTAAAACAACACAAATTTATTATCCTACACCACTGTCATTCAGGAAGCCTGAAATGGGTCTAATTGTCCTAAACACAAGGTATCTGAGAGCCTACATTCTCTTCCAGAGACTGAGAGAGAATCCATTTCTCGTGCTCTTTCCCGACTTTAGAGGCCTCCAAGATTCCTTGGCTCCTGGTCCCTTTCTCTACCATTAAAACCAGCAATATTGAGCCAAGACTTTTTCATGCTATGTCTCAGTTCTCTTTTGTGCCTCCCCTTCCACTTATAAGGGCCCTTATGATTATATTGGATCCACCTGGATAATCCAAGATACTCACCTAATTTCAGCATCAGCTGATTGGCACCCTTAATTTTATCTGCAGCATTAATTCTTCCTTGCCAGGTAACCTGACCTAATCACAGGCTCCAGGAATTACAATGTGGACATCTATCAGGGCCATTATTCTGCCTACTATATATGTATCCCGTGTGTGTGTGTGTGTGTGTGTGTGTGTGTGTGTGTGTGTGTGTTCAATTGTGGTAAAGCTTTTCCAGATGAGGCAGAGAGGGAGGCAGGCATCACTGAGAACCTTTATCCTGGAGGCCATGATAAACCACCTAACAGTTTCAAATGGGAAAGTGATATGATCTGTTTTACAGATCTGTTAAACAGATCTGTTTTAACATATCCAGATACAGGAAGGCAGGGCTTGCCAGAACACATATTTGAAATGCTCTAACAGGGGAGTCAGTTGGTTTCCCCTGGCAGCTTGTCGTCAGTGGGTACCTGTTTTATCCCCCTGGCTGGTGCACCTGGACTCACTTGGTGTTAAAGGTGTCTTTTGATTTTTCTCCTTTGGTTGTCTGTTGTATTTCCAGATTATCATTGGACTTCGTTGGAAACGCAGGGAGACATGAGTCTGTGTGCTGATCGGACTGAAAGGGCCCCTGATTTTCCTTACCTGCTACTTACTAGATACTGCCTCCTCCAAGAATTTGGCCTCCTAATTTTATTTTCCTTTCTTTTTTTTCATATACACATGTAAACTGTTAATGTGGTGTCAGAGGAAGATCCTCCTATTCTCTTTGGATAAGTTCCAGTTAAATATAGATTCATAGAAAATCTGAGAATTGCTCATGTACAGTGTCCTAGTTACATGTTATATTCTTCCCTTCCCTTCAACTAGGACTCTGTCAGCTTCTAACATATTTTGGTCCCTTATCTGCCCCTTTGTAGGACAGGGACATGTTAAGGTGACTCATGCCCTATCCCTCGGCCAGAGTTAAATGCCTACTAAAGACCAATAGCACAGAAGCAACTACCTAACACTACAGGTACCAGGGATAATACATCTTTGAAGGAAACAGTCTTATTAGTAGATAGCTGGCTTTTACCAAGCTTTTACCAAGCAGCATGTGTGTACCTTGTGAAAATATTGGTTAGAAGTTATTGTATATTCTCCAAAATGAACTTGACTAGGAATTAGGCTCCTCTGTCTTCTTTTTACAGTTATGGTAGGTTTAGAGTTGATTTAAAGTAAATTTCATTAGGTTCCATTAATGTCAATCAAACTGTAAATTAAAAAATAATTTTTGTAAGTTGGGAAATAATTGGATAAAGAAATAATCATAGAGAATTTTAAATGAATGTGGGTTTGTATTCATGTTAAAAGCAAAATCTTGGAAACAGAGACTCTCCAAGCCGCCCTCTGATTTCTGCCTAATTACCAAATATATCCAGTTTGCTGGAATTGCTGTTACGGAAATAGTCTTTAGTAGAGAAACAGTTCTGTTGGAATGTTTAAATGGAACTCATCCTAAGGGTGAGATTGGATTCCATGGCGTCTCCTCAATCTTTTATAAAGGACCTATTTTCAAGTTCATCGCAAATCTGTGAAATGGAGAGAATTGTCGAGGGTAGCCAGAGAAAAGAAAAGAAAAGAAAAGGCCTCTCTGTGCCATTGTAGTTTTGCTTTGTTTTGTTTTGTTTTGTTTTGTTTTGTTTTGTTTTGTTTTGTTTTGTTTTAAAGAAAGTGGCGTAAATCTTAGGGGAGTACCTTCTAGCTTCAGATGGTGAACCCTCCAAGATGAATTTGGTTCTAGCAGTTGGCATACTTTTTTTTTCTTAACTAGGCTTTACACTCAGTGCAGAGCCCAACATGGGCTTGAACTCAGAACCCCGAGGTCAAGAGTCAGCTGCTTGACTTACTGAGCCATCCAGGCACCCCATGGGAGTTAGAATTCTTTTTTTTGTTTGTTTATTTATTTTTGATAGAGAGCATGCAAGCGAGGGAGGGGCAGAGAGAGAGGGAGGCAGAGAATCCCAAGGAGGCTCCACACTGTCAGCTCAGAGCCCAGTGCGGGGCTTGCACCCACGAACCCTGAGATCATGACCCAAGCTAAAATCAAGAGTTGTGTCCTTAACCAACTGAGCCACCCAGGAGTCATGGCAGCTAGCATTCTTAATGTTTCTTAAACTAGTATTCTACTTACAGCCCAGACCCACTTTCTAATCTAATCATGTAGCCTGGCAGCCGAGTCTTACAGTGCTACCTCCTGAAAATAAAGATGCCGTGGTTCTGCCACTTACATTGTATTTTGTGACCGTTTGTGTGAGATCAGCCTGATTCCCCACCATTTTGATTTCCCTGAATTTAGAGCCAGAAATGAAACATTGTGATAAGAGTTTTGTTACTAGAGGATGCTACAGTGTCAAGAATCTTTAACACAGAGCCAAGTTTATGGACTTGCCAGAGAGATGATATAATTTGTCAATCAGTCATTGAAGAGTTATGGTGAATTTTACCCTGTTTTGCTTACGATGCCTGTAAGGTTTTCAGAGTCCTTGTTTCATAAAGTGGCATCCTTCCCAAGTGAGCTTTCTTATCATTAGGTGATATACGCCTCCAATGCTTTTGGCACTAGGGTGCTAAGAATAATGAGTAAGAATGTCCGTTTCAGATTTTTATACTGCTGAACTAGACTTTAAGTGTGGGTTCAAGTAAAAAAACACTTGTCTTTTTAATGTATCATTGTAGGGCTCTAGAAGCTTACCTTTCAAAGTTATGGTTGCTTTACTATTTGTTGTAAGGAAAGCTTATAATTTTTATTTTTTATATTGATGATTTATAATTAAAGTATTGAATTTTCATCAGTTGCCCATGTAGTAAAAGTGATGGGAATGCATTTTTATTTATTTGTTCTGCAGTATGGCATGCAGCTGTACCAGAATTACATGCATCCATATCAAGGTAGAAGTGGCTGCAGTTCTCAGAGTATATCACCCATGGTAAGGACCATATTTATTAATCTATATATTTTATATTTACATTCTGTTCACTTGCATTTATATTGCATTATAGATGTACATTGCAGTACACTTACACCGTAAGTCCTTTTGGTTAAGTAAAGTAACGACACCATCTAACATAATGTTATATTGAATTATTTATTCTTGGATTTCACATGATTGCAGCCTATGCGATCAAATCCCAGCAGTCCAGTATCACAAAGTATTCAATTAAAATAGATAATGTTATATGTTAAAGAAAATTGAAAGAGTTATGTGAGTCATTCTGTGTCATTACAACACTGGAGGATTACATTTTGATATGATTTATAGAATATTTTCCTTGAGACTGTAGATGTTTCTTTAATTATTGATTTTCATTGTGGGTTTATTTATTTATTTTAATATTAATTCTGGAATTGTCACAGCCTAGTATAAAGCTGCCAGTAGTTTGGAATTTTAGATGCTAAAGTGCACACAGGTGAGCTCTTTTGCCATTCTGGCTTTCTAACAACAAAATTTTTAAGGTCTACGTCCTTGAAAAGCAAACTGCTCTTCAGGAAACCCAAAAACTGCTAACCAAAATGTAGGTCTTGCATTACATAAAGTCTAACACTACTTCTCAGATTTATGCTAAATGCAACTTGAATATTTACTTGCAGATACACACAGACACATCTTTTCCCTTCTTTAGAACCGAATTTTAATTTACTGTACCTTAACACACGAAATTTATTTCTGAACTTAAAAGTTTACGTTCTACTATTTTTGCTCTTGCTCCTTAATATTGAGTATATTAGGAATTCGGGTGTATGTGCCTGTGTTACAAATCAGCTAACATACTGCATTTCCACATAGGTTAAAAATCTGCTCCTCATAACTGTGACCAAGGAAGGCACATTTCCCCACATGTAATGTAGCAGATGAAATGCTCAATTGTAGGAATGAGGCATGAAATAATGTTGATTACTAAGTCTGATAGACTAATATGGAAAAAAACTCCTATCTGTGGTTACGTTGCTTTTCGTTATGGAAGAGTAACTTTTCATCTTTGTATCAGATCACTTTTAAGCCCTAAAATAAGAAACTAAAGACTGTAATGAATTTTTATAACAGCAGTTGCTTTAGGTGAGTATTTTTATAGTTTGTCAGCTTAGCTTCATCTTTCAATCCACATGTATAGAAAGAATAATGGATTTTATGATCTTACTCCTTTTCTAAGTCCTTCTAAATTTCTTTTAGTATCTAAAGTTTTTAGGATGAGCACATTAATAGCAGCCATGCATTTGGAGGCAGTTGCTTAGTGTCTGTTAATCATAGGGAAAAATTATCATAAACAAAGCATTTTCCAGTCTCATCGTGGTCATTAGCATCATAAGCATGGTATTACTCTTGCCTCTGTCCATTGAAAGTGGGCCGGTTGCTGATCCATATTTACACGACAGCTTGGTTAGTATAACTTTACTTCTTCCACACAGTGTGTAGGAAAAGACACTTCTTGAGTGAACCTGGCTGGAGACAGGGATTTTGTAGGAGGCCTGTGCAGCGAGGACCTATCTGTCCTGTATGGCAGTTATCAAGATCAGAGAGAATAGCACTTGAGAATTATACCTCCGTTCTTCTTAACTTACATAAAGGAAACTGAGATGTTTGGGGAGGTATTTGTGTTTACTTTGATGTCTATACAGAATCCCACCTTTCTAGGTTATCATGGAAGAATCAGTGACCTCTATAATGACTGTCAGTGCCCCTCACCTGCCTCTGTTGGTTCTCATCCAGGCACTGTCTTCAGTGAGCAACACAGAAAACCGAGTATACTTGAATTATATTGTTAAAGGAACACTATTCTTAACTTCTCCAGGGATACGTTTTGAGAAGGGAAGTAAGAAAAAAATTTCTCCTACCGTAATGAACATCATAGCTGTATATAGCACATAATAGCCACCCCTATCAGCCTTTGAAATGAGCATCATCAGCAGATATTTCAGGCAGCCAAATATATTTGGTCCTTTTCAGCACAAAGATTCATTTAAAGGAGGATCTGTTAGTATGGCCCTGATTGGAGAGATGAGATGGGGAAAACTGGTCTACTCAAGTCCTTATTAGTCCTTACTCTTGACCCTGAGCTAGACATTGAAAAGTGAGTTTCTTCCCTCTATCTTCCACCCTGTGGTACATAAATGACCCTGGAAAGAGCCTATCTGTCACTGCATTTACATTGAGCTGCCTTTGTGACCTTGTTTGAGTCACTCGTGTCCTGCAGTATAAAATAAGGGGGGCAATTGCATAATTTCAGGAATGGGTTGCATCTCTGATGCCCTATGAGTCTGTATGAAGCAGAGGAGAGAATGGTATCAGGGAATTCTGTGCTCTCTTGCTAAGGACTCTGCTGCAGGTTTATCGACATCTTCCAAATGGGGTGACAGAGAGTGTGGCGACTAGTTGCCACCTACGTAAACTCCCTGAAAAACATTTCTGTCTCAGGCTGACTAGGAGTGACTGGATCCGATCTCAAAGTGTGGCCTGCATAATCCAGGGTATACCCAGGCCTCTTCTTTCTTGCAAAAAGAGGTATGTCATTAAAATCATGGACCCTTTTTCAGGGCTTTCCCTGTTTATTCCACCAGAAGAAAGAGCTAGAAAAAAGGGACAAATATTTGAGAAATACACTGATTCTGAATGTTATCAACATTGCTTTCTTACGTGAAAGAAATTGAGCTGAAAATGACCTTTTGAGTTCAAGTCAGAATCTGCTTCACTTCTATTTCTTTGTCCACCAAAGGTAAACTATTAATTTTTCATCCACCACCTGCTATTCAGTAGAACACATTTGCTATATTCCTGTGTTTTCCCTAGTGTAGTCATTGTAGCAAATGAAAATATTTATTTGTATTGTAGACTCCCTACTAATGTCAAGTAATTATGGAACATGGGATCTTGTTTTACATTTCATCCTATTGTATTGTAGGAAAAAAACCCACAAGAACAGGAACAACTGGTTATGTTTATTTTTCTTTCCTAACAGCATTTTTATGTTATCAGGACCTTGTGATTACAGAGCCCATCTTGGCACATGAAGTAGAGATATTGTAAGGATAAAGCTATCATTATGATTGAGATTAGTTACTCTGTGGTTTGGGCAGGTGGAGGCTTTTCATTAATGTCAGCAAAGCAGAAGTGTATCCGACTGGTCTACAGCCCGGCACAGAAGATCACGGGGTGAGAAGGGCAAAGTAAGGTGTGACAGCAGATAGAGATTACAGAGACAGCATCTGTCTGGAAAGAGCAGCTGTCAGTTACAAAGGCTCCTGGAACAAATGAAAGATTGCATGCCGGATCTCTAGAAATAAAGATGAACCGTAATAAGATTGTGGACCACTACAGCAGGGTTGGAAGAGGAAATAGCAAATGCTAATGAAGTGAGATGTATGATGCGGTGATAAGTGAGCCCCCCATTGTTTTGTGTGGACCAGGTTTTCTTGCAAGCATACATTTGACTACCGTCTTTTAGATGAAGCTAGGAAGGGCCGGATGCATGTGCGGAGTTAGAAAAAGGCCTTACGCCACGAGTCTCCAGAGGCACACTGGCTCTTCCTTTACTATTAGAACTCCATTTTTTGTCTCACTCCTCTGTTAACGAGGGGGAGTCAGTGTTAAACATTGTCCATGCTGTTCTTGAATGTTTTTTCCCCTTTGGGAGAGTTTGAATTCTTAGCAAACTGACGGAGACTCTTGATCATTGTCTCGTGTTAGGACGACCGACTTGGGATGGCACACTTGTTTAAAAGCTGGTTGCAGAGTAGAGCCCTCACCGAACAAAGAGTAAAACTAAAGTCCAGGTTTGGGATAGTTTATTTTCACCCTCAGAGAATATGAAAACAAAAAGCAATGGCCAGAGGAAGACTTCATTGTTCATTTAAATTATGTTTGTTTGGAGATGTCTTCCTTGTACGTCAGTTCTTCTTTAGTCAGACTGATTTTTGCAGGTCTCATTTTTCCGTGTTCATCCTCACGAGATGGAAAATGTTCATATATTAAATCGTAAAAATTTTAATATGGAATTACTGGAGTCATTATTCCACTAAATTTTATTTTCTAAGTAAGATGAACCTTGATGTAATACACTTTTAAGATACGTATTGTATTTTGTTCCATTATAAAATGAGTACTATTTCTTTCTCAGATACCTTTGTCCACTGTGAATCTTATAAAACAGCTGCTTCATCAGCAGATAGGGTTGACATTTAAATGATAATGACAAATCTCCAATCATAACAGAGATTAGTTCTGAAGTGGTGGGTCTTTTAGCCACAGGAAGAGTTACTCCTTTCTAAATTGGTGTTCTCAAGAGAATATCCAGAAACAGGGTTTTACCAGAGAATTTGCCAGAGAATGGGAAGAGAGAAGGTTCTTTTAAGAGAAAGTCATGCTAACTTTGAAAGCTTTTAATCTCTTTACTCAACACTTAATTCAGTGATCTTAACAAATAACTATGTAATTTATTTAACCAAAATACTTCACAGCACCATTTTATATTAAATATGTACTTTTAACTTTTTAATTTCTTGCCAGCCACCTTTGGATTCACATTCTAGAGTGGAAACATATTGCCAGCAAAGCACTGAAAGATAACTTTCAAAGATAATTTAATGTTAAAAAAAAATGTGTTTTTTCCCAGAGAAGTATATCAGAGAATTCTCTAGTAGCAATGGACTTCTCAGGCCAGAAAAGCAGAGTTATAGAAAATCCCACGGAAGCCCTTTCAGTCGCTGTTGAAGAAGGACTCGCTTGGAGGGTACAAATAACTTCACATTCTTCAAAAGTATTTATGATTCGAGTTTGTCTTACCTGAAAAGTTGAAATCTGTTTTCCCTTTCCTTGTGCAGAAAAAAGGATGCTTACGCCTGGCCACTCATGGTAGCCCTACTGCCTCTTCCCAGAGCTCTGCCACAAACATGGGTATGTCTGTGCCTGTTCACTGGGACTGAATGAATGGCTGGGTGGATGTGCACATGGGTGAGGGGACTGAGTGGCTGTGGTTGAAAGTGTATGTAATTAAATTGTGAGGATTCAAACACACACAGCTCTGTATCTCCCCCCCCCCCATTGTATTTCTTCAGCCATCCACCGGTCGCAGCCATGGTTTCACCACAAAATTTCTAGAGATGAAGCACAGCGATTGATTATTCAGCAAGGACTTGTGGATGGGTAGGTTTGATTTAGAATGGTAGTGACTGTGATCCCTCTTATAATCGGTAATTACTTAGTTAATACACATAGTTTTGACTTCAGCATATCATAAAACAGAAGTGATTCTGTTCTGTAGGGGTGGTTACCATTGTATCTGAGCAGTTATCTATACAAAACCTATTATGTCATGCATACTTATATCTGTGCATCAACGAACAGTTAAGTGAATAGGATGCTTTGCTAGTTAACTAATGATCACTAATATTACCCATTTTGTGCCAACACCAGTATCTCAGTTAAAACTGAACTTGTTCTTAGGGGTCAACGTTTTGATTTGAACATGTAATAGGATTCCAAAGTATGATTTGTGTCATGACATTATCTTACATGTTATATATGTTTTTAAGTTTGACTCAGAGTACATGAACTCTTTTTTGTATATTTTGACTGCTTGTTTTATTTTTTTTCTCTCCGTGTACATTCCTATTTTCTCCAAGTTCTAACAGCTTAAAGTAGTGTAAACCTGTGAGAAGAGGGTTTCTCTTAAGTGTTTCTCATGTCATTTTTGGGTGGGGTACCATGGAAGATACAGGAGAAATGTAAATTGTATTATGAAATATTTACACTCTGAAGCATTTTCTTTTTCTCCGATCGCTGAGTATTTCAAATACTTCCTGGAATGCTGGCAAAATTCTCTTTTCAAATGCAGTACAAATCAAGGGGGTTGTATTGAGGTTTGGACTAGAAATGAAACCAGCATCAATTTAAACAAGTGCTTGATGGGGCCTTTTATCTTCAAGGGTTGGCTTAAGATGATGACAAGATTTCAAGGTGATTTAATACTGACATTTGGATAAAAATGCATCTTCACATGGAAGATTATTAATAGCAAGTCAGCATTTCACTAGACTCTAAATAAGAGAAGATTTTAATATACTTCTCTATGTGGAGCACAGTCGTTTTAGATATAAATTTGAGCAATCAGCAGAATTACAATCCGATGAGACCAAGAAAAGAAATAATTCACAAAGAATCATTAAACTGTTTTGAAGGATTATAATTTCCCTACTTTCGGAGCCTAGTTCTTTATAAATTTTATGAAATAAATGCATAAAGAATGATACTATCTTTATTTTATTTTATTTTTTAAATTTTTAATGAAACATGGGGGGTGGGGTACATCCTTTGGAAAGATGTGATGATGCCAGGCAGTCCACTAGATGGTAGCGGTGATCCGCTCGGGAATGGAGAAAGAATTACAGCTTGATTTACCAGTGAAACTCCCTTTTGTCCCATCTCCCAGTGATGTAATGTCGGAATCTCACACAGTACAAATGGAATGGATAATCTCATCAGACATCTGTGATGGCTCAAATTTGGCTGCCTCTTTGCCCAGGCACAGGGAGATTAGTATTGGAGTCACCAGTGGGGATTGTTTGCACAATCTGTTTGCCAACAATTAACACAAAGCTGGTTTTGCACAGTATCACCAGTAAATAAGAATCCACGCCTAGCAGCATTTGCTCTTAGGCCATTAGGCCATGCCTTGTTTTTTCTAGCTCGACATTATAGAGGCTTTTCTGCTGCATTCTTGATGATTGAAGTATACGTTGTTTGGGTGTTTCTTTTACTCAAAACATTTTGCTCAACATTTAATAAATGATTTCAGGATTGATTTTCTAGAATATATGCATTTCTCACTTTCTGTTGTGTACGTAACAGTAGGAACCAGAATCAAAAGAAAAAGGGGGATCCGTGTTGGAGAGGGGTTCAAAATGATTTCCTTCTAAATAATTTTCTCTTTTCAGGGACTAACATAACCCAGAAGTTAAAGTAATAATATGCTAATGCCCCATTCTCTGCACAAAGGTGTTATGTGTGAATACCCAGTTCCTCCAATGGAAAAAGAACGTAGACCAACTTTTGATGCCAACGTAGCATTATATTGCTTATTGTGAGCAAACAATCTGACAAATGCACTGTGTATTTATCCTATTAGAATTACATTAGCACTGATGACAGTTTCATAGTACAAGATTATGTTATACCAGATTGTTTACCATGTTGGATAATCCCATCATTGAATACACAGTAAAGGAAAACTCTGGCTACATTTATAAATATATTTTCTAGATTTGTTGCATGCTCTGTTTTTATGAAATACATGAGTAAAGTAGAAACATTGAAATTCCTTCTCTCTCCTTAGAGTTTTCTTGGTACGGGATAGTCAGAGTAACCCCAAAACTTTCGTACTGTCAATGAGTCATGGACAAAAAATAAAGCATTTTCAAATTATACCAGTAAGTAATTTGTGATTTCACATTTGTATATTAGAGATGACCTTAATGCATAAGCTTTTGGAAACTTTGGTTTTCTTTGGATCTTTTATTAAATATAACCAGGGAGCTTGTGCTTTGACTAGACTTAAGTTTGGCAGAAATGGTTTTATGAGCCTGAATTAATATAAGAAATACAGGAATTGTAAAAATTAAATTTCCCTTTTTCCATGAAATATGATTTACCAATATTGCATGGACCCCATGCCACCTATTGTTAAAAGGCCACTAGAGATTCTTTCTGAATTGTACCAGTGGTTCTTTAAAAACCATTATTTTTAAACCCTTTCTGCTTTCTTATCTCAAACATGGCTTTTTTTGTTATTGTTGTTTTGTTTTTGTAGTTTTGCTTTTAATCATTATGGATAGGTACACAGGTGCTGCAGAACTGGAGAACATTTAAACTATTCTGAGCACATTTAAAATTTTTCTGTAATTCTGCTTCTGAGTAGCACACTTCACTTTGGGATTTTTGTTGCTTCTGTTGATGCCGTGTGTGTGTGTGTGTGTGTGTGTGTGTGTGTGTGTGTGCTCGCGTGCATGTGTATATGCATGTGATCTATATGTTGGAAACAGGTAGTGTGTAGTAGAGATTCAGTCTACTTTCAGGAACGTTTTACCTAAGATTACTAAATTGCTAGTATTTCCTTTTGAATGGCCTCTTTTTGGAATTATCCAAATTCCATATGAAGTGTCTTCCCAACTTCACTGTCCTTGGGTGAGTATGAATTGTTTAATGTCACAAGACCTCTTTAATTTAATGTTTAATGTCACTGCCAGAGGAGGAGGAGGAGGAGGAGGAGGAGGAAGAGAAGAAGCAGCTGTCATTCCATTCACATAATGTTTGATTGCTTCAGAATCAATTTACTGGTAGAAATTATATGAATATTTGCTTCTAGATAATAGATGAAGTTGTTAGGTAGACAACACTCAGGTATGGAAATTAATTTCTGTCGATGAGAGCATTAAAATCTTGTGTTTACTTTTGCACTGAATAGTGCAGACTTCTCACTGTTGATTCACAATAGTCGTACTATTCTAACTATAGAACGTTAGGAGAACTTGAGGTGTAGAAAGTAGAGCAGCCACGCTCTGGATCCTAGGATCAGATGACATTTCTTTTAAATACAAGTGAAGTTACAAACAGAAAGTCAGCGCATCATAACATTCTTTTCATGAACCTTTAGTTTCATCCACTTTTCCATTTTAGTATAAAAAGACACAGTGTGCAATAGAATATGATTGCCCTTGAGGGTATTTTGCCCATCTTACCAGTCTGCTGTTTTCCCTCCGGTAGGTGGAAGACGATGGTGAATTGTTCCACACTCTGGATGATGGCCACACGAGATTTACAGACCTAATCCAGCTGGTGGAGTTCTATCAACTCAATAAGGGCGTTCTTCCTTGCAAGTTGAAACATTATTGTGCGAGGATTGCTCTTTAGCCAAACCAGAAGTGACTTGTTAAACTGTTGAAGAAAAAGGACTCACGACACAAAAAAATAAAAATAAAAGAGAAAGAAAGAAAGAAAGAAAGAAAGAAAGAAAGAAAGAAAGAAAGAAAGAAAGAAAAAGAAAGAAAAGGCAAGGAAAGACCATAAATAAGGGAGAAAACATTGCCATGGTGAAAAGAATCTATTTCACCTACAAGTTACAAAAAATAGCTGTGCATTGCAGATAAGCAAAGATTTGAATTGACATTACATTTATCATCTAAAATCCATTAGTTAAAATTAAACCTCAGAAAAAATGATTTGGTGTGTTCTTGTGTGATTTTACATAACTATAGTATTTTCGTCAAATATGCATATTTTAAACATCTTTCTGTCTTCATTTATTAGAGTAGCATTTGAATTCTTAAACACAAAGTATGAAAAAACTGAGAGGGTTCAGAATGAATTATTTGCAGACTGAATTTCAATTACACTACTTTTTTTTGTAACTTCAGAAGAATGATAAAATCTTGAGCTATCAATTGAAAGAAACTACTCACAACTTGTTAATAAAACTAAAAAGTATTTTGAATTATATATTTTCTGAGTTTATTGTAACCTTAAAATCAAATCATATTTTCAAGTATCGGCTTAAAATTATTTTGAAGTATGTTGGTTTTTCAGGATGACTTTTATTAGGTTTTTAAATCATTAACTATCCTATAATACTTAACACTGGTATTGTACCTATTAGTGGCACATTATTGATTGTGTTTTATTTCATTCACTTAAATACTAACTGGAGCTATCTTTTTAAAGAAAATGATCAGGATATGGAAGGGATTTATATAATTCGCACATGCTTTTGTGGCCTGTCATCAAATCTGGTGAGATCAAAGATTCAAAATCTATAAAGATCCTAATAGGCAAATTCGTCCTATTCTCTGTCTACTCTCTTTTCAGTTGGCAACATCATTATGGAAACCAAAGACTTTGGAAACTTGAAACACTTACCTCCCTTATCGCCTCTCTGAGGCCATCTGGGAAGTTTTTGTTGGGATTCTGTGATTCTTTTCTTCCCACTTTTTGTGGATGGCTATTCATTGTTCACAAAAAGAAAAGAAAAGAAAAACACCAAGTTAAAATCATTCAAAATGTGCCATCTCCTCTGATCCTATAACAACACTGTAAGAAAGTTAGGATGATTGTTTTAAAACATTTCAAAAATGCATACTTTGGTTTTAAATATAGGCTATATATTTTTGGCAACAAAGCATCTGAAGACATTTATGAAATGGTAATAAGCCAATTATTACTGAAAAAAATGCTGGAATATAGAAAATACTCAGTTTACTTTCAGCCCAGGCAAACCTAATTCTTAAAGCACTGAAACTTAGAACATGAATCTGATGTTATAAAATAGCCATCTGGTGGTGTCCACGGGGCTTAGAAGACACACAGGATCTCTACGTAGAAGAGTGAGAGGTCAACACCCTGGCCGTTTCAACCTTTCAGAAGAGTCCTGTGTATTTCTGACTTATTTCCAATTTATAAAAATAGTTTGTGTTTTGAATTGAAATGCATTTTCTCATTTTGCACCCAGTTAAAATTTACAGTATCAGAGAATGTCTTATTTTAAAGACTAGACTCTCAGAAATTGACCAATCTATGCTTGTCTTTGTTATTTGTGTCTCTGACTTCATTCATAATCTAAATTTATTGTGGAGCCCAGATGTTGTATGTAATTGCTTACTTTGATCTTAAAGCATGAGTCCAGAAAAATTACTGAGGAAAGGTAGACATTATCTTTCATGATTCCTTCTGATAAATAGGGTTTTAAATGTGTATGTTTGTGTGTACATGTGTGTAAATCTAATACGAAATTAAATCCAAAAATATCAGACACATTCAGAGTTAGTACAGTATTAAAATGGATTTCCACTAGAAATGTGAATTATCTTTGGATTATTTTTCATTTGATTCAGCCAAGTTTTATTATCTTACACCATTTCGGATAAGGATTGGGACAAATCAGCTCTATTTTCTTCTTTTTTCTTTTCATATGTTGGAATGAGTATGCTTCACTCTCCTAGAAAGAAACTCTGCAGACTGTGTTGTTTTTATTTTCTTTTACGGAAGAATTAATTAATCATTGTGAAGCATTCAGGAAACCCAGTGAAACAAGATAAAAATTATTAGGAGTCTTTCCCAGAAAAGCTACTCGCTTCACGTGTATAATGGTGTAATCCCTGACTGATTGAGTATATTAGATGGAGATTTTTGTGTTAACTTTATTACGGTGGTCAACATCAGTTAATCAGTGTCCCTGTGGGGTCACTGGCTTTTGATCACCAGCAATGCCAACTCTACATGGTAGTTGTATTATGATAATGACATTAGACTATTCCCTGGATTATGGCTTCCCTGAAAAGGAAAGTTTGTCCTTGGTAATGGTTACAACTTGGTGGTTCAAGCTGGCTCCTCTATTTGCAAAGCTGTCCTCTCTGTTGCCCAGCATTATTAAGATTTCCTATGCCTTGGATCTGTCTAGCAGCCTGATGAAACGTATGGACCCCCTTCCCAGAATGTCTTTTCATGCATAAAATAAAACAGAATTTCAAAGCAAACTAATTATAGAAACATAGCTACCCCATATAGCTATGGGGTTTTATATGTACCCCAGTTGGAAACGGTGCTGTAGTATGGCCTGCTGTGTCTTCTGGCTTTGTTGACTTCTGCTCATGGAAGGTCTCCAGTTTTCTGTCTCGTATTCTCTAGAGAACACAGTGGGTGATTCTCAGTCAGTGTTACCCACCCCCCCTCCCCCCGCCGGGGAGGCATAGAATAATTTGCTTGAGATGCAGGGTTGTTGTAACATTTATTGAACATTCAGCCAAACTGTCATACCTGCCTCTACCTCTTGTGGGATGGATCAACTCCTGCCTAACCTGCTCCCAGATTTTTGCTGTCTGTGACATTAGGCATGCTTGGAACCCAGACACTGTTTGTGTTGTCTTTAATCACATATACCACAGGCCACAAATTGTAGATGTGAACCAGAGAAAAGCAAGACTCTTGGCTAAGCACATAACTATACTCACCCCAAAGTTCATGGCAGAGATCCCCCACCTTAAGAAAGGGCATCCAAGAGAATTTCTAACCAGCGTCAGTATTTGCTTCTGCAGTTGGAGTATCAGGTGGCTAGCCCTTTCCAAGTCAATTTCCTTTATAATTATAAAAAATTCACCACTTCTTTTTTTTTTTAAGTTTATTTTGAGAGAGCAAGCGAGGAAGGGGCAGAGAGAGAAGGGGAGAGGGAGAGAGAGAGAATCCCAAACAGGCTCCGTGGTGTCAGCACAGAGCTGGACATAGGACTAGATCCCACCAAACATGGGATCATGACCTGAGCTGAAACCAGGAGTCAGATGCTTAACTGACTGAGCCACTCAGTTCCTCCCAAACAATCACCACTTCTTAATTCAATCCCCCATAATACACAAGGCATTAGAAACTAGAGTTAAGATTATAGCCATGAAGTCATACTTTTTGGATTTGAATTCCAGCCCCTTTCATAGTAGCTATGTAGCCTTGGTCAAATCAGTTTCATTTCTAGAGAAAGGATCACCATCATCATTATCACCACTTTTTAAAGACATTTTTTTAATGTTTATTTATTTTTGAAAGAGACAGAGACAGAATGCGAGTGGGTTAGGGGCTGAGAGAGAGGGAGACACAGAATCGGAAGCAGGCTCCAGACTCTGAGCCGTCAGCACAGAGCCCAACGCCGGGCTCGAATTCGTCAACTGGCGAGATCATGACTTGAGCCAAAGTCAGACGTTCAACTGACTGAGCCACCCAGGCGCCCCTTATTGTCACCACTTCTTAAATTCTTGGGGCGGTTAAATAAAATCATGTAAGGTGCATAGCTATCCGATTCTATCTAAGATATTGATATATATTTTTTATTACATTAGTGATTGTACTTTTAGGTATTCTACCTCCCTGGAGTATTGTCCTTTCCACCACTGAGTGCCTTTGCTATGCTACCACTTGATTGTCCTTCCTGCCAAGAAGGCACATTATGCATATATTATACATTGTGCCTCTGTGCTGGTTTTAGTCCTTCATGTGAGACTTTGTTAATGGAAGTAGCCATGGTTACAGTACATTGGGGATGTGGGTGACCAGTCCATCCACAGGGACTCTGTGGGCTGTCCCTGCCTGCACCAGAACTCACAGATTCCCATGCTTTCTTCCACTTGGCTGATTAACAATATAAAGTGATATTCCATCTCTCTTCTCTCAAATGAAAGTGATTGGTAGGATGGGAAGTATAGAAGATGGAAAACTTGCTTTAGAGGTCCTGCCTGGACAGCACAGGAAATGGGCTAATGCACAGCTGAGTGGAGGAAGATGAAAAGACTCCTAGGTCATTGGTGCATCCTTGAGAGATTAATAAAGTTTCACCGAATGGATGTGTCCCTATTTGTACACGCATGGATTCTGCTACCCTCAGAAGCTCTTGTCATGTTAGCAATCTGATTAAAGGCTGAAAACGGTGTTCTTACTTCGTGTGCTTGTCAAGTTCACTTCAGTATGTACAGAGTGCCTATTACGTGAAAGACACTTTTGAGATGCAAAACTGAGTAGGGTATAGATAGACAAACATCTATCCTGGAAGCCAGGCTGGGTAAGTATTATACAGTTAATACACTGGGAGAGAAACATTGATTATACTTGCCGGAAGATGGGAGGAGTAAGATGGGTCCTGAGGCTGCAGGAGTTAACATTTACAAAACCTTGGAGAAAGGAGTATGTGGTACCATCAAAGAGGGAATGGCCGTGCCAGGCAGCATGAGATTGAATTTAAGAGTTTTCCTTTTTGTCTTTTGTTAAGATTTTATTGTTCTGTAATCTCTACACCCAAAGTGGGGCTCAAATTTACAAACCCGAGATCAAAGGTCACATGTTCTACCAACTGAGCCAGCCAGGGGCCCCTGAATTTAAAAGTTTTTCAGCAAATGATAGCTTCGTTGTAACTGAAGTATACACAGTATTGTGACCGAGAGGGAAGTCATGGCAAATAGGACTAGAAAGGCAAACTGTTACAGCATTAGGGAGAGCTTCGGTGCCCAGCAAAGTGGTTTACATTTTAGTTATAGAAAGGTATAGTCAGGTACCTCAACGTATCACCCTATTAAATTTTTACCTGGTTGAAATCAGGAATGGGCTCCATTCATCCTTTTACTTTGCCTTGTGTATTGGAAATTCCCAGAAATGTTTGTTAAATAAATGAATAATTAGAGGATAGAAGTACCCTGATGATGTCTGGATTACAGGAGCAGCTGTGTTTAAGATGACTAAGATGGGGCAGGTTACCAAAGAATGATGACCCTTTGCAATGATCTTGGCAATAATCATAAAGCCTACTTGAGAGTCATGGTCATGAAAAAAAATTATTTTATGGAGGAGGAATCATCAATGATGTCAGTGATGGGATGAAAAGGATGGGGAAGAAGTAAAGAGAGGAGTCAAAACATGCTTAGTAGGTCCAGGGCCGAGAAGAGTAGGAAGACGGTGACAATTACAATGGTGAAAAAGTTATAATTTTAACAGATGTCATCAAAATTCTTAGAGAAGGATTTGTCTTTATTTAGAACATCTTCTTTTATAGGAAGGTAGGCCTGAAGCTTTGATGCTGAAGGAAACCGTTAAGTACCAAGAACTTCATTTTGCTCAGGAAATTAAGAATTTGGGCATGAAACCCAAGACAGGAGGTGGTAAGAGAATGAATCCAGGGACCTAACGGACAGTGGGAGGCTGGAAGCTGAAGAGAAAAATGGTCACTGAGGAAGTCCAGAGGCCAGGTGGCAAAAAGAACTTAAGAACATGGATACGGAGTAAATATTTTCCAGGATGCTTGCTCTGTGGATCTACAAGTTAACAACTTCCGTCTTCCCAAACCTGGTGTGAAGTCTCCATACATACAATAGACTTGGAAGAGTGTTGTAGAAAGTCCAGAGAAATGACCACACTCCACATCAAGTTTTAGGTGGCTTATAAAGGTGGACCACCACTAAAATTGGGGCAGAAACAGGAAAGTCAGACTATCGGACCAAATGTCAGAAACTTTGAGTTGGGCATTGGTGGCCTTTTGAGGGGAGGTAGTTTGTTACAGAAAAATGAAAAGGCAGGCTACCCTCAGCTGACAGATAGTTTGAACTTTTTATAGTCTTTTTTTAAGTCACCCCTTGGTTGCTTTAGTATGAACCCTAATTCACTCCCTGGCCTTGTCTTTTATAATATACCTTCTTGCACATCACCATTCCTTCACTTGCTATTATTATTCAAAATCACTGACCTCTCTCTACCTCACTGAAACCGCAGGACCACTGAAAGGGGAACTTTTCAGGCCGTTCTTACGTGTTCTTTCACCAACATTGGTGCTATCACTCTCTCCTTGAATCACTCCCTTCTTCTGGTTTCCATGTCCACAGAATTCTTATATTCTTCCTATCCTTCTGGGTACCTCTTTTTGGTCTTCTTTACAACTCATTTTCCTTTTTGCTCATCCCTTAAATTTTGCTATGCTTAGCTAGATCCTAGGCTTAACCCCCTCCCTTCTTATTTTACCCTGTCCCTGAAGACTCTTTCCTTTAATGTCATGACTTCACATACTAAGTGGCTTTAAAACCTGTGCCTTCTTTCTGAACTTTAGATCCATATATTCAGCTGTGGTAGGGTCCCTTCCCTTAAGGAAAGGGAAAAAAAAAAAAACCTCAAGGCAACCTGGCTATACGTGTACATGACAACATCCCTCATGACCTTGTAACATGAGACCACTTAATCAGACCACGTATTTGTGTGTCGCCATATATGGAAGACAAGGAAGTAGAAACATATTTAAAAACTACACCACATGGCATTCGGAAACCCTGTTGTATGGGTATGAACCCACCCGAGCAGTGCTGGCACGAATAAAGATGCTTCCTGGAAAGAAAAGCCTCAGTGTCATGACTCTCTGTGTAAGAACCCTGCTACGCTACCCATTCAACATCTCCCTTTACACATCTTATAGTTACATCAAACTCCACATTTCCATGGATCTCTTTATCTTCCCCCAAGACCTGGTCCCTACCAGAGCCTCACAGCTTAGTAAACATGGTGCCATCATTCAGTTTCCCAAACAATAACCTAGAAGATATTGAGAAACTGTCACCTTCCACATCCAAAGAACACCAAGTGTATTTCTCTCCACTTCCGTTGCCATTACACAAATCTGGACCACTTTCTTTCCTAGACTACCAGAGCAGACTCTTGAATCGTGTTTCTTCCTCTGATTTTTCTCCACACCTACTCTCCCTCCCCAAGTTCATTCTGCACTCTACTGTCAGTCATCTCTCAAAAATACTGGTCTTGGCACTCTTCTACTTAAAAGCTTCAATCGCTTCTTATTGCCCTTGGATAAAGAATCCTAACATAACTATGAGGCTCTCATATTTTCACCTTTGTATTTCTAGCATAATCTTTGGCCACTCTCCCTTGCATTCTATTTTCCAGACAGTCTGTTCCTCGAAATAGACTCTATTCTGAAATGTTCTCTTTAACTTCAGGTTTTTGCACGTACCATTCCTTTTATGTTAAACACATTCTTTTACCCTTCTCTCCAATTCAAGTAACTGTTTTGCCCTTTTAGAGCTCCTGTGACAATATTACTTTCTTCAGAACAATTTTCTTGACTATGGATTAGATTAAATTATCCAACAATATAGTCCTTCAACTTTTCCATCTTAACACTCATCACTCTCTGTTGAATTATTCATTGATTTTTTTTCCTATTAAGTGTAAGTTCCTGGCAAGGAAGGACTATGTTCCTCTTGGTTGTAGCCTCAGAATTTAGCAAAGTGTCTAAGGCTGATATTAAGTGCTCAGTAGAGACTTGTTGAATGAACTCAGTACAATGATGAGGAGGAATTGAATATGAGATCAATTTCTGAACTCTTAGATCCTGAGTTCCTGTAACACATCATGAGAAAATGATTCCAGACCTTTGAAAAAAATATACAGATATAGATAGATATATCTACATATCTATATCTATCTATATCTATATGTATCTTTATCTATCTATCTATCTATCTATCTATCTATCTATCTATCTATCATCTATCTACTTTAACTCTGGAAGAATAAGCATACAAGAAATAGCCAGGAACACTTAGAAAATGGTGAGGTGTTAGTTACTACAACAGATATTAAACCATAAAGTAACAGTGATTGAATAATTGTTAAGTAGACTGATGTGATCATTGTATAATTTAGTTAATCCCACTTATTTTTGTTGTCTTTGCTGAAGCCTCACCAGAGAAGAAGAAAGCTACTAATTTTCCTATTATTAGTTCAGGAAGCAGAGACCAACCTTGTAAGTGTAAACATCTAAGCTACTCTTATACATTGTATCCTACACATCTGGAAAAAAAAAAAAGGTGCTAACATCTTGACTATTGAAGGGTAGTAAAAATAGATTATCCAAAGAGGAGAAAAGGAATTCTATGTTGCAAGAAGTAGAAATGGCCTAACCAAAGAAGAGGGAAATATAGGTTAGCTTAAATTAGGAAGGAGATGATTGTTTGGGGTTTTCCTTGAGGAGCAGAAATGTGTGTTCCTTTTACAGCTCCATGGGCGGGTGGGTGAGTGGAGGATGCCTAGGACACTAGACTGAAGCATTTTACCTCTGACAGCAGAGATGAGGGCTTTTGTGGCAGAACCTGTAGTTGGGAATAGACTTCTCAGAGCACCAAGGGGCCTTTTTTCTGATGTCAGAAGATCCATTTCACAGCAACATTTTTAGCTAGAGGATCAAATGGCACTAACCACCAGATCAAGCCACAATCCTCATTGCCTAGAACCATGCCTTGAATTTCTATGAAGATGAGGTTTGTTGCACTCAAGTATCATTGAGCAAATTTGTATCTCTTTGATAAGAAACCAGAAAAAGAATCAAGAATATGCATGGAAACAGATATCAATGAGGGAACAGTTGCTTTTTTAGGTTTAATGGGACAACTAACATCTCATGGCTCCTTACTGCTCTCTTTATGCCATACTAAATTTCAGATAGTTCAAAAACCTTTAAACATAAAATATGAAATCATAAAAAATCAGAAAAATTATGGGGGAATATTTTTGTAAAGTCATGGTTGTATTTAATCATGATATTAAAGCCAGAAATAAAAAAAGGCACTGACACATACAAAATGAAAACCTATATAAAAGGATACCACTCTATGTAGGGCATGGTAACAAAAGAAAATTTGGATAAAATATTGATACCGTTGTCATATATCAGTAAGTAAGACATACATTCCAATGGGACAAAAAACAAAGAAATGAAATGGCAGTTAACAAATAGATAGGCATCCTGGTACCCTATGTCTTTTGACTGGAGCATTTAGTCCATCTACATTCAGAGTTGTTATTGATAGATAAGAATTTAGTGCCATTGTATTACCTGTAAAGCTGGTGTTTCTGGAGATTTTTTCTAGTTCCTTTTTTAGCCTTTGTTGCTGTCGCTCTTTCTTTTCCACTCAAAGAGTCCCCTTTAATATTTCTTGCAGGGCTGGTTTAGTGGTCACGGACTCCTTTAGTTTTTGTTTACTGGGAAAGTCTTTATCTCTTCTATTCTGAACGACAGACTTGCTGGCTAAAGGTTCTTGGCTGCAGATTTTTCCCATTGGGCACATTCGATGTTTCCTGCCTCTCCCTCTGGCCTGCCAAGTTTCTGGGCTACTGCTAACCTTGTTTTCCGTTGTAGGTTAGGGATTTCTTCTCCTTTGCTGCTTTCAGGATTCTTTCCTAATCTCTGTATTTTGCAATTTTTACTGTGATATGTCTTGGTGTTGATCTGCTTTTGTTGATTTTGATGGGAGTTCTGTGTGCCTCCGGGATTTGGATGTCTGTTTTCTTCCCCAGATTAGGGAAGTTTTCAGTTGTAATTTGCTCAAATAAGACTTTTGCCCCTTTTCCCCTCCCTTCTTCTTCTGGGACTCCTATGATATGAATGTTATTAGGGAGGTAAGGAAGGGATGGGCTAAATGGTGATGTGTACTAAGGAGGGCACTTGTTGTGATGAGCTCTGGGTGGTATATGTAAGTGATGAATCACTAAATTCTACTCCTGCAACAAATATTACACTATATGTTAACTAACTAGAATTTAAATACTTAAAAAATAATAAAAATAAAATTTTGAAAATTATATAAAATGTCATGAAAAATTAAATATAAAAAGACAGGAAAAATACAACATTTAGAAAAATAAGTTTCACAGTGTTAGAGATTAATATAGTTAAGAAGTGAAGGATGTGGATATTGGAATCAAAAAATAATAATTTTGCTTCTCTTATTGAATGGTCAAGTGGTCGTTATGAAAAATAGACAGCCAGTAAACATATAAAAAGATGTTCAGTCTCATTAGCATTCAGCAACTAAAATTTAAATTTTAATCGGTTATTTCTTTTCCTAACAGATTGGTATCGAGTGTTGTCAAGGATGTGGGGGAAGTTAAACATTCCTATCGTGTTACTGGTGGGAATTTCGAGGACTGCACACTTTGGTAGAAGAGTTAGGCAATATATATATTTTTTTGTGATTAAAAAATTGAGATATAATTGACATAGAGCATTTTATTAGTTTTACGTGTGTACAACATCATGGTTTGCTATATTTATATTTTGTGAAATGATAATCACGATTACCTTAGTTAACATTCATCATCACACAGTTACAATTTTTTTCTTGTAATGTGAACTTTTAAGATCTACTCATTACTATAGTCACCATGCTGTACATTACATTCTCAGAACTTACATATATTTTATAACTGAAAGTTTGTACCTTTTTGATCACCTTTACCCATTTCACCCATCCCTCACCCCCCACCTCTGGCAATCATCAATCTGTTCTCTGTATCTAGGAGTTCAGTTTGTGTGTGTGTGTGTGTGTGTGTGTGTGTGTGTGTGTTTTAGATTTCACATAGAAGTGAGATCATACAGTATTTGTCTTTCTCTGTCTGACTTATTTTGTTTAGCATAATGTCCTCAAGGTTCACGCATGTTGTCACAAATATCCTTCTCTTTTTATAGATGAATAATATTTTGCAATATTTATTAAAAAAATAGAAAATGTTCATTCCCCTTTATCTGGAAATTCTATTTCTAGAAACTTACTCTAAGGAGAAAATTTGTCAAGTAGAGCATCAACATGTACTCATCAATCCATTTGTTCACTTATTCATTCATGTGATACACTTTGTTAGTGTCTACTATATGCTTGATTATGAATTGATGTACATGAAAGACACAACCACTGATCTTGTTGAGTGTCTCTTCTCTTTGAGAATACAGACAAAAACAGGAAAGCAAATTTTAAAAATGTTTTCAAGATACTTGGAAGGAGCTACTAACAAGAACAAGAGGATGGGTACTGTACGTTTAATAAGATAGGTAGAGAAGATCTCTGTAGGGAAGTATCACTTGAGGAGAGACAAACAGTTTAAAAAGTAACCATGTAAAAATCCTGTGGAGAAGAGCTTTCCAAGCAGTGAAAAGAATATGTGTGAAAGCCCAAAGCAAAATATAATACAACATGCTGAGGAGCACAATGATTGAATATGGTGTGTAACAGGGGAGATAGAGAGACAGGTACCGTTTAGACCATCCAGGCCCTTTGAAACCAAGGAGAAGGATTTGGGTTTTATTCTAAGGGTATGTAGACAATGGTTTGGAAGGTGGGCAAGAGTAATTGTTTATTGCAGCATCATTTATAATTGTGAAAATCTGGAAACAAGAAATACCTAAGGGATTGGTCATAATGATCACAATGAATGATCATTTATCTATATTCACTGATATGGAAAGAAAACCTCCACAATTTTTGAGAAAAAAAAGTGTGTGTGTGTGTGTGTGTGTGTGTGTGTGTGCGTGCACGTGCACATGCTGGAAGGAAGTTCAGAAAATGATAGTGCAAGTAGTTGACCCTGCTCTGCCTACAATATAACATTGGTGAGATTTTGGGGTGACTTTACATTTGGCTTTATTTTTTTTTTCTTTATAATTTTTTTATGCATGGGTATATTTTTATAATAAGAAAGATAAATCTCTTTTAATTTTAGAGTCAAAAAGGCATGTCATTTTATATATTTTTTTCAGTTTGCTTAAATGTGAACTGGCATTTTTGTCTATAGAGTAAGGTACACGTGTGGATAATTGGGTGTCATGTCCATCCAGTGTTTCAATCTGAGCATGTTACTCTTCTGTCAAAACATGTGGGATGCCTGTCTGCCAATTTCTGAAGGAAAGAAGAGAAATCTGCATTTGGGCTCTCTCCGTAGGCTCTGGTCTTTGTAACTCAAAGAACTAGAGAATTTTCATTAAAAGAGACCTGTTTGGGGGTGCCTGGATGGCTCAGTCGGTTAAGTATCTGACTTCAGCTCAGGCCATGATCTTACATTTCGTGGGTTCAAAGCCTGCGTTGGGCTCTGTGCTGACAGCTCAGAGCCTGGAGCCTGCTTCCGATTCTGTGTCTCCCATTCCCTGCCCTTCCTCTGCTCATCCTCTCTCTCTCTCTGTCACTCAAAAATAAATAAACATTAAAAAATTTTTTTAAAAGAGACCTATTTGTATCTTCCAAGTCTAGGCTAACTTTCAGCTTTTATCCTGAAGGACTAGTAAAGATTCCAAAGCAGCTTTAGCATCAAACTTCTCAGTCCTCTTACAGCAACATTATCCCAAACACACAGGAATCCTACCCAGGGCCTTGGGAGCCTGCAGGTTGTTGAGCATGTTTTCTGAAAGGACATTCCTTTTTTCGGTGTTGCTATACATTGTAACATTGTGACATTTTACTACAGTAAAAAGAAATAACTTACCCAGAATTGCAAACTCCCTGGTTAATTTTCAGTCTCTTCCCCAAATGGAAAATAATAGGTTTCTTCCTTTTAACTAAGTACTAGATGCGGTCTCTCCTGCTAGCACTAGATGCTAAGTACGGGATGCTGTCTCTCCTGCTCGTACCATTTTATAACCCCGTGTCTCTAATACCTTTTCCTGGGTTTTCATAGAAAACAGCTTAGCCTTCGCCTTTCTTGCCCTTACATCTCTTAACTTCTTGATCTTTCTCAAAACTGTTCTTTACCCCAAGTCACAATTATTAACTTAAAGTTATTAAATCATAGCTTCCAAGTAAATAGCCAAATTCTTTGTGCACTAATTCAATTCTTAAAATCATCCTCAGAGCTTCTGATTGATTGAAGGTTTAGTCATGGGACTTAGGGGGGCGATGATGAAAATAATGGTGATGAGGACGATTGATTAAATATCATAGGACTGCTGAATTCGCCCCTGACTCCTTCCTGCACAACCAGAATTTCCCCAGAACATGTAAGGGATGTTTACCTAAACTTAAAAGAAATATCACAAATAACACATCTTCATTAAAGGAAAATCAGATGACAGTAGGGAAAAAAAGAGAAAAATCACCTATAATTTTAGCACCACTAATATAGTACTGCTAACACATTGATATGTATAGTGAGTATAAATTATGCATTGCCTTTGAGTGTTGCACACTAGTTATCCTCCACCCATTTAACCTCATTTTTTTCTGGGCATCTGACTTTTATTTGTATATAATCATAAGTGATTTCTGTCTTATATGCCCTGCCTGACAATTTGAAGAAATTAAAAAATAATAATTTTTTAATGGTTTGATGATCACATTTTAGAAAGTAACATAATACAAAAAAATATTTACAGTATTTGTTCCAGGGGTGCCTCGGTGATTGGTTGAGTGTCTGACTCTTGATTTGGGCTCAGTTCATGATCCCAGGGTTGTGGGGTCAAGCCCCGGCGCTGGGCTCCCTACTGTTTGTGGAGCCTGCTTAAGATTCTCTCTCTTTTCCTCTGTCCCTCTACTCTGCTCGTGCTCTCTCTTTCTCTATAAAATAAAAATAATTAAAAAAAAAAGAATTTGTTCCACTGACAAAGTTGAACCTCTTTTCCATGTTGCCCCCGAAAGGATGACCAAAATAGTACATGATCTGCGTGCTGTATGGAATTGGAGCATTAGGAATAAGACAGTCTCTCTCTTAGTGCAGTGTTCTTCAAAGTGCAGTTTTGAACAAACTGCATTAGAAACTTCTCAAAGATTCTGATGCAGTTCTGCAGTGGAGTCCAGAAATCTACATCTGTAATAAGCAATCCAGATTCTGATGCTTATTACCCGTTCAGAGCCTCTATGTTAATGCACTTGACCATTCCTCCCTAGTGCTCATCTTTGTCAAATGTTTCACTGCTTTCAAAATTACAGCAGGGCAATTTACCAAATTCTTTTCAGTATAAAATGACAATATTGATATTTACCGATCATATAACAGGTGAAGATATTTTCTCCTGTCACTATGTTTTAGTTTGTCTTCTTTCAAACTCACAGAGGTAAGGAGCTTCATCAGTGTCCTCTAACTCAAAATATACAGAGTGATTCTCATGGATTATTGAATTTCAAGCTTTTAAAAATTAGAACCCATGATGTCCTAAATGTAACGGACATAATAATCCAAATAATGTGAACACTAAAGAAAGGCATAAGTATGTAAAACCCACAGATTTTCACCCCCAGTCTTCGACTAAATATCCAAAGAATCTGGACAATGTCAAAGGACAGCCAGTGGATGTCACCAGTGCGCCATGAATTTGTGGAACCAAGAGCTCTTTTGCTGTCCCCTCTTAGAAATAACTGCTGCTGGTGGTCTTACGCCTTCGTAACATCCAATATTTTTTTTCCTTTCCTTATAAATTATTGACTGATTCTGTACCAATTAGTTCTACCAGTTGGTAGGTTTGTTACCAAGTTAAGCTTCAAGACAAGAACCTGGACTCAAATGATTAAAAATTTAGAGGCAGTTGATTAAATATGCAGATAGTCTGTGAAGCTACTTCTTGAAACCATTATATTGTCTTTTAATACTAATGATTTGTATAATTAATAAAAAAACAAGCTTGAAAGCATTAAAGAAAGAAGTGAGACATTAAAGGGAATTGGGTTAAATGCCAAGAAGTAGGAATATAATTCGATCAGGACACATTTACCCTATAAGTTAATTCTGGCTGTTTTGTTTTAATAATATGGTTCCATTTTTAGCAAAGACTATGTATAGAATTGTGCAATTGTTTGGGAAATTATGTGTTGGATCAGTAAGTGGTCTGAGGGCTAATTATATACATTTTGCAAATTGTATACTTTTTCTTCCAATTAAAAATCTTAATTACTTCAGTGAATTTTCCAATTTGAAGGTTTGTTGTGAAGTATAAGCAGTGAAGCGTAGATGTCCGGATCAAATTGGGACTGCTGTTGAGATCCCCTGGCATATAATAAAGCTATTTTTAGTTAATTATAAAATTATGAAATTGCCCTAGCAACTCTGACCCCTAAATTCATGTTTTTAAAATGCATTTTTCTCCAGATCAGAGATTCTTCTCAGCTATGAACACAAATTTGGAGTCAGTCCAGGTCTTTTCACTGTATGATAGCAGAAAAGACATTTAAACTCTTCATGCTTCTGCTTTCTTAGCTATGTTACAAGGCAAATCAAACAATATCAGGAATAACTATTATTTGCAGGGGCTCTGCTAAGTATCAGGTACAATCATAAGCTCTTTCATGGTTTACCTCATTGAAATCATTGAAAAAAACCCAGATGGGAACTTCTGCTAGTCTGATGTCACAGAAGAGAAGGAGGAGAAATAAAGTACTGGAACTTGCTTTCAAATCATAGAGCATCTGATTCAGAGGCCTAAGATCTTTTTCAACATGGCTCTTTCAGCAGATGCTCCTGCCGCCATGCTTTCTAAGGCCAGGCGTTGCCCAGGCATTGCATCGAATATGTTCCACGGGTTGATTAAAGGACTGGCAGTGTGAACAAACACCACTGATGCCAAAGTACTATGTTCCTCAGCAGAAAGTACCTGCCAAGCCTCTTCCAGTGCCCCATAGGATTGAATCTAGTTACTTACTTTTTGGAGACTATGGAGTCAGATTCCCATAGAACATTCATGTTTATTGTTTAATTTTGGTGCATTATCATGAAAGACAGGAAACTGAAGAAGAGATTTAGGACCTTAAGTTAAAGATGGAAAAATCATGGTGAATGCAAACATTAAGCTGAAGACCATGTCAAGAGTCTGGATTTAACTCTGGGATTGATCAGTTCTTCTTATGGTAGGCCCTGGACACCACCTGTTTGAGGGTGATTATCAGTCCTGCGTCTGTTGGAGAGATTTTTCTGAAGATTACTCGCATAACTCCAATTGTCGCTGAGTTATGTGCTCTAACATCATCCCAAACTCAGCATGACACAATTATATCTGTGGGTAAACATTGTAGGTGAATAAAATAGCAGTTGTCAGATGATTCAAAATAGCTTAAATGATTAAGAAACTGAGATTCTGGATTTGTAGACATATGTATGGATGTGTAAGTTTGTTGGTGAAATAGTTTGTTTCCTGTTTCTCCAGCATTCTTTTGCGTGTTTGTTTTGTCCAGGAGTTTGATTAAACTCTTCCATTTTGCAATTGCCTCTGTGTCTTGCTTTTTCACTTGCTATTTAATGGTCCTATTTCTCTCTCTCTCTCTCTCTCTCTCTCTCTCTCTCTCTCTCTCTGTCTTTTATGTCAGACTATAAGGGGCAGGGGATCGGGAATGAAAAGACCATAGGTATTTGGCACAGAAAGATTCAAGTTCACTTAATAGCTCTGTGACTTTGGGACAGATAACTTCTCTGTACTTCACTTTCCTTTTGCGAAAGGAATTACCATAAAGCTTGAGATAATATATGCAAATCACTGGGCCTGGCACAAAATAGCTCAACAAGTGCCATTTAAAAAAATACTATTTCTAAAATCCTTTTCTTTCCCCTTCTCTATGTGAACATAAAAATCATTCAGTAAAGTTTGGTTGAAAGGATAAATGACTGTTATTGTTTGAATCACCTGGAAGCCCATTTCCTGATTATTTCATTCTTTATCATAATCTCCTAATGTCCTACGTTCCAAATTGTCTTAAATGGGAAACTGTTGTCTCCAAAACCTTTCTGGGTTCTACTTTTGCTGATCATTGTTTGTTTGGGGCAGGCTCTCATGGCCTCCTTTTCATATCTACTCCCCTAGAAGCAGACTTTTATTTTCGCCCAAGGCCTCCTTCACTTATTCACCATCTTGCTGCACTTCAAAGCGCAACTTGAAATACGCCTTTTCCATGAACTCTTCCAAGAGAAAAATATTCGATTCTCACAGCACGCAGTTCTCTCAAAATTTTACACTTCTGAGGATATGTTGAAATGGGCTTTGTAAAATTAGCATGCATTTGAAACAAACGATGTGTCCTCATGAGTAGGGAATGTATTTCATATATTACTTTCTATCATCTTGATGCTACCTAGTAAGGTAGACATTCAAATATTTGCTGATTTGAATAAGGGATACATTTCCAACCAAACCGTATCAGAAAGAAAGATGATAAAATAATCTTTCAGGATTTTAGAAAACACATTTCTGTCTCCATCTTCATCAGTACCGCCTTTATTTTTAGGAATACGAAAATAATTTTAAACGAATTTGTATGTAAGGAAATTTCCAAAGTTGTTTTTTGGCCGTAATTGTTTTCTATATTTTTAATTCATCTCCTTAACATTTACTGATCACCTCTGATGTTTTGGATACTCTTCTAGGTTCTAAGGAAATGAAACCTGAGAAAAGGCAAGGTCATTGACCCCAAAGAACTCATGAAAAGTGAGAAGGACAAATCAGTAATGAATAAGTATAAAGATGTGGTTCGTGCAGAAACAGAAGTCAAAGGTACTATGGGAGCACCCCAAATTCAACCTGATTTGGACTGTCATTCTTTTCAAAATAGAATATTCTTACCCCACAGCTTGCCCATGAAGATTTTAATGGGTCCACACTCTTTCTGTTGTTGCCACACCTCTCATTCTTATTGCATTAAACATTTTCATATTCCATGTTGGAAATTACATATATCACATAAGTTTGTGGGGGTGTGTATGTGGACACATGTATATTTCATGTGCAGGCCTCCTCCATTCTGTGCATAAAATTACTCTTTAGACTTCCTCCTATGGCAGTATTGATAATATATGATATATTCCTATGGCATTTACCTATTACCTTTCAAAATCATCAAGAGTTTGGCAAGATCTATTCTGACTGTCAACATCTGTAAAGATAATATCATAATATATTTCTATGTCATTGTACACTTTTCAAAGCATTTTTTTTATGGGGAGCTGAGCCTTGGGAGTGATGTTCTCCAGGAAAGATGAGATGTACTCTGCGTTTGTAGCAGAGTACAATGGACAGAATATTTGGCAAATGCCACACGTGGCAATTCTTTCCATTCAAAAACAGTCCAAAATGTTGAAGTAATTCTTGTCATGTCAGAGAGTGCAAATGTTCTTCGGGTATGGTTGGTTGATTTTATAAATGAGTTTTCCACTTTCCAAAGTTACGTCAACAGACATTTCATTAAATTATATTTACAGATTCGACAAGACAGTTCCTGTGGAAAGCACGTTAGCTCTCGTCACACTATGATTGGTCTAAGTGTGGTAGAGCCTGAAAGGGTGGGCTTAATCAGCATGAACATTTGCAGAAAGTAATGAAATTTAATAATAAATAATTCCAAGAGGCCTCGTTAAGCTGGAACATTATTATCAAACTGAATATACATGTTGACAGCTATGCCAATAAATTTGAGAGCTGTGAACATTTACTACATAAAATAATGAAGGTTCTTGAAAAGGCTCTGCTGCTCTTGTTCTAAGAGAAGGATTACTCGCTGACTCTGTTTTCTTTCTTTGTCAAAAAAAAAAGGGAAAGATGGGGGGGGGGGAAACAACTTCTGGCTTTGCTATCAGAGATATGCCTGCAAAGAAATGCAGTAGGTCTAAATGAACTGTAAGAAAAAAAAATCACACAGAAGTTTATCATATTATCTCTACCATCAAAATTAGAACTACAGATCTGGCTGACCATAGCAATTTCCTTGAGGTTTTACATCTTATCAAATGGAGATAGTGCTTTTGGATTTTGGTTATGAATACGAATGTAAGAAGATTACTTAATCCCTAGATCTTGATTCTGAATGCAGAATTGAACACAAACTCATTATAGTTGCTGCATTGAACTTAATAATATTATGAGCCAATAATTAAATACTATGCTTGAGGAAGATTATGTTATTTTTTGCAACTACCGATAGTTTTTACAAAAGATAAAAGAAGCAGACAAGCTCTGTAAGATTTGTTTAGAATTTCTTGTTACAGAACATGGATACATTTTGGCATTAAATTGCCTTGGACATAAAAAAATATCTAGTATACAACTTCACTTAGAGAACTGCCAGCACAGATAATTACAATTAAATGATGGCCAGAAGAGAATCAAATATATTAGAGAGGCCATAGTATAATAAATAAATTTGGTAAAGACACTCATCCTAATGAGATTAATTTTAGGTGTAATTGCACAAAGCTCTAGCTTCATTGAAGATAATAAAATGCCTTTAAAACATTTTTAAAGATCAGCTCAAAGTATTTCTGGAGCATCAACAAATTTTCATTTTCTTATGTTGGATCCAATCCACAGAAGTAAAAGAATGGGAATGAACTACTCCTCTTTGCTTATTGTGTTTTCTCACAAGCATATTAAATCATTAAAGACCTAGCACCTATTTGTCAATTGCAGGCATCAGCAAAATAGAAGAGACCTTGCTTGAATTGTCTCTAAACACGGAAAAGTCCTGAATGAGCCCGTCTTGTGTTTCTGATTCAGGGCATCTTGCACATATTACACTCACGTCTACATTAAAAGCATTAGGCTAAAACTACCCCCCACCCCAATTTCTATATGTCAAACAACTATTTGGATCTATTAAGAGATACTTTTAGGTAGGGATTGGGAAGTCTACTTCTCTGTACCTCTCACCCCTCCTTCCAACCTTGCATTGACTGTCCTTTTTGACTGTCCTCTTTAGGCCCCAGCCTTAATGGTGGCCTACGCCTTGGTAGGTTTTACTAAGTGGTCACCAACATTCCATTTTCTCCCCGTCCAGGCAAATGAAAAACAAATCCCTGGGGTTCCTGGATGCTGTAACTTTTCCTGGACAATAGATGGTATGATGGTGAAAAGCTTGTGTGCCTTTATTTGCTGTTGACCCAACAATGGTACCGAGAAGGTAACATCTTCCAGATAGTTCAGCGTAGAACTATCGAGACTTTTGAAGTTGTTTTGGAGTTGTTCTCCACTAATCCAAACTTAGTCCAAATTAATTAGTAAATGCTCTGACACAGGGTATTTCTCATTCCCATTCTTCTTATCAAAACTTTCTGCATCTTAGCTGGATGTCCTGTTAGATTAGAAAGGTGTTGAAAATTCCATGTATATTAAAATATTAATAGGTATAGCTACCCCTTGATAGTAGAAAAGAAGGCAATGAGAGGACAAGAACGAGGGTGGTCAGGAGGAAATAACGGTTGGTGGAATATCAGAGCTCCGTGGCTGACTGGGAGGGGAAGGAGGATTCCAAGTGAGAGCCCCTCCTGATTTCTGCCTTCAGTTCTAATAAAACTGCTAGTGATTCCAAATACCTAAATCTTCCCCACCAGTTTATGTCTGTGTAAGCTCAGGAGTCAGTTGCTTCTTAAATGTAGATATTTTAAGTTGTTTAAAGTAAAATTTATTCCAATATTAATGTGAAAAATAACCATAACTCAAGTTCAGGAAGGTAAACTTGTGTGAAATGAGATATGACATTAACTCTTTGAGTGTAGGAAGCAGAAATATTACATAGCCCCTCCTTATAGCTTTATTTTTCCATGGCAGACAACACTCCCATCCCGAATTAATGAATAATATTTTGTCATATTTGCTTCATACTTTTTAAATAAATAAAACATTATAGTCCCTCCCTTTTGTCCCCAAAGGTAATTACATTCACAAATTGTACATTTATTTTTTATACTTTTACTGCATATATAATCATAAACAAGATACGCTATTTTCAGCTTGTGTGTTTGAAAAAATTACATAATGCTATCAGCCTATACATATTGTTCTATAGCTTTCTTTAAAAAAAAACCTACACGTTATATTTTGAGATCGATCCATGTTAATCTATCTATTGATCTATCTATCATCATGGTATATATCATTTTATCTAGCTATGTGTATGTGTATTTCACTTTTACTGCTTTTAAAGTTTATACCAAAATGTATCCATTTCTCTACATGCTATTTTTTTTTGGTTGTTTCAAAGTTTTCACTATTACAAATAATGCTGCAAAAATATTTTAATTTGTGTCCCCTTCTGAGAGTTTTGTTTGTGTGGTTTATGTTGTTGTTAGATATATACCCAGGAATTGAACTGCAGGATTTTAAATGTTGTACGTTTTCTTTATTACAAGGTACTGTCACAATGCTTTCATAATTGATCCTGATGATTTATACCCCCAGCAGCAATTAATGGGTTACCTGAATCCTCACCAACACTTAGTGTTACAGACTTAATTTTTGTTTTTGCCACACTGATTGGTATGAAACAGTATTTTAATAATACTGGTATGTGTCAACATTTTTCCAAATGGTTGTGTTAATTGGCAATTCAAGTTTTCTTTTTTTGGTATTTGTTCACATCTTTAGCTCATTTTACTATTTGGTTGTGTTTTTATCACATGTGAGAGGTTTTTTTTTTTCTTTTTTCTTCTTTCTTTTTGTTAATTTTCTGGATTCTCATGCCTTTTGATATGTATTTCAAATGTACTTCCCCCAGTGTGTGGTTTCTTTTTATCCTTTGTTTGTGATGTCTTTAGTACACAGAGGTATTAATTTTGATCTGGCAAAGCTAATTCATCTATTCTTTTATAACTCCTGATTGTTTAACATCTTAAGGACACAAGATGTTATTTTTTATATCCTATTTTTTTCTATGTAAGTTTTAATTCTCTTGGAATTTATGTCTGAGTATGTTTTTTTGTTAAGAGTCTGATTTTATTTTTTTTATTATTGTTTAATAAGTGAAGCTAATGTCCAGATATCATTCTTTGGAATAGTTTGTTTTTGATGATGTGTTTTCAATGCATATTTTACCATTTAACAAATTCACCTGTATGCACACTTCTGATTCTGGGATTCTTATTCATTTCCATTGATCAATTTGCCCTTTTCTACCCTGTGACCTCATTATATTAATTACCATGACTTTATATAAAAATATTTATTTTTAGTTGAACAAGACCTTTTTGTTCTTTGCTTTTTTCCCCCAAACACGTTTAGCTAGGTTTAGAGTTTGATTCCCATACATGAATTTAAAAATCATTTTGCCAAAGTGTATGAAAAATCCTACTGTGCTTTTGATAGGAATTGCATTGAATTTATAGATGCCCATGGCATTTTGACTATGTCTACATAATACTAATATAGGAGAATAACGAACTAGTACCTACCCTAGCCTTTAATGCTGAGCCACTAACAGCACGTATATATCACTTCCAAATCTAATGGGACTCTCAAGAGATGTGAACCTGTTTTGGAGGTACTTTAGAAAGAAGAGCAGGTGGTGTTTAAAAATGGAAAAGAATTCGGAGAGGATTCAATTTTAAAAACAGAAATAGGGAATGAGCAAAAAAATGTAACCATGGCAAGGAATGAAATGACATCTTATCAGTTATGTGGATGGGGGGAAGGGGGTATTGGGAGGAAATCACATGAGAATGCTAGTTGCAGTGTTTGACTCTTCCATGTCCTGAAATTGGAAACTTTTCGAGTATGTTTCAAAGTGGTAACCCTTTCCCGCAAATAACAAATAAATTAGTTTCCAAAACCACTGCCAGGTTCAACCTCCAGAATCTGCCAGTTTAAATAGTCTGTGCCAATGCATTCTTACACACCCCACTTCCCCCTGCCAGCTTCCTTGCTGATTGGATCCTGATGGATGGTAACACTCTATTCCACAGCGGCACTTTATAAATAACATAATGCTGTGATCTACAGAACAATGGCAATTCCTATTTATGCAGCTATTGGACTGACTGGAAACAAATGATTTCCCTAATAGCAGACCTTTGGATGGATATTGGGCTCTGGAGCCATCTCCAAAAAATGTATCAGGAAGGTATTAAAAAGCAAGATGTATATGTTTTTAGGAATGTGGACGTTTTAGGCACAAAACATAATTACTACTCAAATGCACTTATGCTACCATAAGTGAAAAAAAATAAGAAACACTGATACCATAGGAAATGTCAAGCACGCTGCATACATTTGTTAGATAAATATTACTGTGTGGCATTAACGAATGTTACTATTTTGTGTCCCTAGTGTTTCTCTATGTTATTCTTTCTGAAGATTTATATATTTTTTCATAGACTTGTTTATTAAAAAAAAAGAAAAAGAAAAAAATATCCCATGAAAGGATTGATACTATCTAGGTAAGAAATTTAAATTAATCCAAAATTTGACCAAAATACACAAATTACCAAAATTTCAAGATTGTCTATTTACAGGGATATGGGCACCACTCGACTTGATGGCATTAAACGTAAGTCAGGAATTTACATCAGCTGATAAGGATTCTGTTTTAAGAATGTCAGGTGGCTAGCTAGATTTAAAAAAAAAGCAAGAATGAATTCCACAAGAACTTCAAAATGGTGTTGTAAGAATTGGTAATTATTATGGCTGCAAAGGGTTACATTTCGTCAAATTCTTCCATTTTACCGAAGAGAACCGAATACAAGTTCTTCTCTCATTCAAATACTACATGCAAGATCATTTTAATGTCATGGCACATGCCTCCCTCTCCTGTCATGTAATGATGCCTCCTTCCCGCACACATGGAAGTTCTAAGCGACAGAGCCCTCAAAATGCTTTGACTCTGTCACACTGTTTTGCTTATGGGTCTTTGTTGCTTATAGGTCTTTGCACATGTTCCTTCAGCTTAAAATGCTCTCTCTTCCACCACCTGAACCACACTGATAACCTCCTACGTTTTCTTTGAGAAAAATAAGAATTAGCAACATTTGGTGCATGCTATTTGTCCAACGCTGTTCTAAACACATGGAACCACTTTGCTCATTAAACCCTCCCACTGACCTGGTAAAGTATGTAGTATTATCATCCCCATGTAACAGATGGGGAAACCGAGGCACTGAAATCTTAAATAACTGAAACAAGAACACAAGAAGCAGATTAAAAGTCAGGCAATGTATCTCCAGGGAATGATATTATAATCTCTGTATTATACTGGCAACACAGATTCAGGGTACACTTCATTTACTCTTAAAACTCTACTTCTACTTTTTTTCTGAGTACCCACAGCACCACTACAAACAACACTTTCCAAGGTGAATATTAATAGATTTTGTTTTGGGTCTCCTACTGTGAGATTCTTAGTGGCACTAAATAGCATTACACAGAATTGAGAGTTTAGACCTGGAATTGGACAGACCAGGATTTGAATCATAGGTCTGTCACTTACTCAAAATGTGACCTTGGCAAATTATTTACCTACTGGAACTCAGTTTTTCTAATCTGTAAAATGGGTATAATAACAGTTGCTTTGTCATAATGATACATTAGGAGGATTAAATATGTTAAACACATAGTTGCTCAAAATAGATGAGCTGTTACGATAATTATTAGCTGTGTCTTCTAAATTTATCACCATCATAGTGGTAGATGCATATTTGTTGCATAAATAGGGCTTTGAGGGTACAAATGAGCCAGACAGTATTCTGAATTTACCAACTAGTGACACATTTATTTTGTGAACTCCAGAGCTTAACCTTCAATACAGAGAAGTAACCCTTCTTGAGGGATATGGGCTTTGATATCTTCAGTTTAGGGTCCTTCTTGGTAATGCATTTGTCATCATATCTCCGTTCACATATCAAGTCAGGCTACCTAGGATATTATTTAGGGCACAGAGAATAGATATGTTTTTTAATGCACCGGTGTTTTCTGAACTGAAGGAAGGATGGACATCGAGAGAATTGAGTCCTTTAAATAGCTTACTGAAGCAGAGGGAAGGAGCTATTGTAGAGTGGTGATCTGAGCCACTGAGTTGCTACATGACCTTCAAGGTATTATTCTACTTTTGCCCTAGAAAAAAGGAAAACAAAACTACAAAACTCTTGGTACCCTTCATCCATCACCCCTAGTGGGTCTGTGTGTGTGTCTGCGTGTGCAGAGATATGGCCCACGCAGCATCTTTGTCAATAAGGTTTGGGAGAGCTGGCTTAGCACTACAGTGGGAGGTAGGAGTCCTAGTTCTGAAGTTTCTGCCTTTAAAAATACGACCTTTAGAGGTCGCCTGGGTGGCTCAGTCGGTTAAGCGGCCGACTTTGGCCCAGGTCATTATCTCGTGGTCCGTGAGTTCGAGCCCCGCGTCGGGCTCTGTGCTGACAGCTCAGAGCCTGGAGCCTGCTTCAGATTCTGTGTCTCCCTCTCTCTGACCCTCCCCTGTTCATGCGGTGTCTCTCCCTGTCTCAAAAATAAATAAACGTTAAAAAAAATAAAAAAAAATGACCTTTAGTTATATAACTAGAACCTATGTAAACAAAAAAACATGTGAGCAAGCAAGCCAAAAAGGAATGACCTCTTCTCAACAGAATGAAGTTGTTCCCAAAGAAACCCATTACAGCTCCAGTGTCAAAGCACAAGGACTCCCCAACATTCCCAGCATCAGTGTCCCGGGGTACTTACATGTTATGATGAGTATGATGGTGAGATCCGATACCCAGATAAGTGAGACACAGCCGGTGGAATTTTCTGAGAGTACTGGGTGAGGTCCTGTTAGTTAAGGCAAGATTTTGTCAGACAATTTTACCACGTGAGGGAGAGACACTTATAAGTGTCCAACCGATCTTTTTCCACATCTCGGTCAGAATAATATTTTAAAATGACAATACAGCCCATCATGCTTCTATTTGAACCCCTTCAATAGCTTTCCATTGTCCAATGCACTGTGAGAGTTATTGCTATGACCTACAAGGTCCTCCATGATGCAGACACTGCTTCCCTTCAAAATGTCATCCACTCCTCTTCTCAGTATGTTCCCAGGCCCAGGGGCCTCTTTAAGTTCCTCAGTGCTCCTGGTTTCCCCACATCGGGGTTGCAGCACATGCTGTTCTCTCTACCCAGAACACTTTTCCCCCAGATGTGTGCATGAACGCTTTCTTGTCATCTTGAAGTTGTCCTTTCAAGTAGCGTCTCAGAGAGGGCTTCCCCACCATCTTCCCTAAAACCAAACGCCAAGAGGGACCTTAATCTACTTTGTGTGTCTGCACAGGCAGCACTCAGCTGACTGTCTAGAAAAGAGTGTGTGGGTAGGTCTCCCAGAGCACTTGTTGAATGAAGAATGAGTGAATGGAGGAGTCAACAGCTCTCCTCTAGTCTCCTAGAGATCGATTAGACTACCCAGTCACACAAATTGGAGCCCCAAACCAATAACTTCATATATTTATGAGGATCTCTCAATTTAAGACTCACTTTTTTCTCCTTGCTATGGCAGAATAATGAGTGTCGGAAGAGTGGTAGAGAGATCAACACTGTGTATTAAGTGCTATTGTACTACTGTGTGCTAAGTGCTATGAGGAGTACGGGTAGTATTTGGCTTTTTCTTAAAATAACTTTTTAACGTTTATTTATTATTGAGAGACAGAGCATGAGCATGGGAGCGGCAGAGACAGGAGAAGACACAGAACCTGTAGCAGGCTCCAGGCTCTGAGCTGTTAGCACAGAACCCGACATGGGGCTCAAACTCAGAAACCCCGAGATCATGACCTGAGCCACCCTTAACTGACTGAGCCACCCAGCGCCCCTAGTTGGCTTTTTAAAATAGCACTTTGAATGCAGTGATTCTAGGCTGTCTAATTTAACCTGTTCTGTATAAACAATGGCCTTTGTGTATATTTAGGTCTGCATGCCATTGCAAAAATCTAGAGTAGGGCTGGTAAATCTACCTGTCTGCTGTTCACTCATTGATTAAGTCAGGAAGTGTACTTTGATCTCCAGAAAGAATTGGGCACTGTGCCTAGTGTGCTGGCACTAGGGATATTGCTTTGAATAAAAGAGACAAACTCCCGGACTCTCACAAAGCCCTTATATACATGCAAGAAAGACAGCCACTAAGTAAGAACTGCAATGTCAGATTTGGAAAAGCATAATAATAGGAGAGTGATGAGATGTAGACCCACTGGGGGTTGGGGCTGGCTTCCTGAAGCATGTGACATTTGACCTGAGGCCTAGAGGAATGGTGATGAGTTGCCCGCCACAGAGTTGGAAGAAGAGCATTCCATTCAGAGAGGGGTTAGAGTAGGACTCCAGGTAGCACAGAGCTGTGTGTGAGAGACTGAGGGAAACCAGTGTGGCCGGCCCGGTGGATGAGAGTGAGGGCAGGCCACAAAGACAGATCATAGAGGGTCTGATGGGCCGTGCACAAGAGTTTGAATTTTATTCTAAGAAAAAGCAAGGGAATCGCTGAAGTGTTGTTAAGGGCAGGACTGACGGGATCTGATTTATACCTTTAAAGGGTTATCGCTAGAAAAAGAAGGGGTTGTAAGAGGACTATGAGTAAAATAAAGGACTAAATGATCTTCGAGATCATTATTAGACGTACATTTCCGCGTAAGATAACACAACCCAACTCACCAAAAATGTGCTGCGTAACTTCCGTGTGCCAGGTGCTGGGCACAAATAAAAAGGTGATGTTGAAGGATTCCTTCAGCAACGTTCCTGGGTTTTTCCAGAGAGACACAACTCCATATTTTTCAAAATTGATTTCCTCATTCATTTTCAATTTCCTCTTCTTGATTAGCTAAATCGAAAGCAAATGTTTGGGGTCCTTTTAACCTGCTCACCTCAAACCCTCTTTCTCTTTTTGAACAGGTCTGTAATTTCCCAAAGTAGCGCGTGGCTGTGGCATGTAGTACTTATCCCAAAGAAGCCGGTTCTGCTGGGGGTTCATGCTTGAGTCCATTTTTCTTATCTTTCTCAAATGGCCGAAGTTAACTGATTTGAAAGGGCCTCATTTTAAATTACATTCATTCAGTGAAAACAGAAATTAACACTTAGAGACATCTATATGCTAATGATTGTAGCTCAGGGAATTCACTTCTAACCTTTTCAAAAGGCGCTGGTAAAGAGCCATTTCACTTGAAAGCAACTTAGTAAAACTGGTAGATTAATTAAATACCATAAAATTTCTTTAAAAATCTTTATTTCATTTATCATTTATGCCATTATTTTTTTCTTTCTTATGTGGGCTACCTTGACTCGGATCGTGCCTTCTAGGACATATTATTTAGCAGATTATTTGACATGAATAATGCAAAATCCAGAGCGGTAATATAATGCCATGAGTTGGGAAGAGAGTAAAAGAACAAAAGACAAACAAAGGAAATCTGTTTATCAAGGCCACTCTTAACTCATGTTGCAGCTTTGTGTAAATGTTTTTTAAAGTTCCTTTCCTCTGTCAGTGAAGCCCTGGTGAGGACACAAGCCCAGGCTTGGTGAATGAAGTCGGGGTGCAAATTCCCATTTACCTCTTCAGCCACATGCCTTTGTACAGTGAACAAACTGCGCAGCTGTACATGAAATCCTTCAGTGGTTCTAGGTCTTCTCTCTATCTTACTAATCTGTATTTACTTATCTCTACTTCTCTTCATTCACTATTTCATAGATCATTAAATTCTGTTATCAGGGAGAAGCAAGCTTTTCCCCAGTCTACCCATGCCCTGAAGTGTCAACTCTGCTAAGGATTTTAGAGTAGGATATATTTTGTTGAACTGTGTGAAGAAGAGATCGTAAACTTGAGCGAGGTAGCCCTTCAAGGGTATAGGCTAATTAAGTTAAAATAACTCGATGTTATTTTCACACCCAACATACCCCTCCTATCTTTTGTGTAAGTAACAACTTTTTAGGGCATGGGGTTTTATAATCGACTTGCATCTGAATCCTGGTTCCGCCAAACATTTACTGGTTGTATAACTTTGAGCCTGTTACTTAACTACTCAAGCCCCAGTTTCCTCATCTGTGGAATGAGTACAGTAACACTTGCTGGGAAGGTTAAATGAGAAAATTCATGTAAAGTGCTTGGTAAAATGCAAGTGGAGGATAATGCTTAAGTGGTGAGGATAAATTAAAGAAAGAAACAATTGGAGGGGCATCTGGCTGGCTCAGTAGGTTGAGCTTCCAACTTTGGCCCAGGTCATGTTCTCGCGGTTTGTGAGTTCGAGCCCCACATTAGGCTTGCTGCTGTCAGCACAGAGCCTGCTTCAGATCCTCTGTCCCCCTCTCTCTGCCCCTCCCCTGCTTACAGTATCTCAAAAATAAATAAAACACAAAAAAGGAAAGAAAATTAAAAATAAAAAAGAAATGAACAGTTGGAAAGATTGCTGCCTTCAGAAGCTGCATTTCCCAAATTAAGCTGAAATAAGGGACCTCAGATATCTAAACTGGTGATATTACATGACCCTTACACTCAAGATTCTTTAGCCATGTTTCCTTCATACATTTCTTCTTGACTCATGTATTCAAAAGTGGCATTCTATAATCATTAAAGGGAATCATATCAATAAATTTGTCCATAGTAGATTTATTTTTATTACCTCTCCTTTTTAACAACTGTAAAATTAGATGCATTTTGAGATTTGTTTACACTCATAAAACCTTCATCACAATCAGAATAATAAGCATATCCATCACCCCCAAAATTTCCTTGTGCCCTTTTGTATTCCCTTCCATTACCCTCCCACCCTCTACCCCCACCAAACTTCCTCCCCATCCCCAACAGCCACTGATCTGCTGTTTGTCACTACAGATTAATTTGCATTTTCTAGGATCTTATATAAATGGAATCATACAATAGGTACTCTTTCTTTTTTGGTGTTGTTTTGATCTGGTTTCTTTCACTCAACATAAGTATTTTAAGTCTTATTTCAACAGAAGCATTTTGACCCCAATGAAGATATTTTTCTCCCCGGACAGCATCCACCTTATTGTATACATCAGTAATTTATTCTTTTTTCTTGCTGAGTAATATTCTTTTTTACAGATATAACACAAGTTTTTTAAATCAATTCACCTGTCGATGAACACTTGGATTGTTTCCAGTTTGGGCTATTACAAAGACCTTTGTTATGACCATTAAAAAATATAAGTCTTTGTACAGACATATGCTTTCATTTCTCTTGGGGGAAATATCGAGGAGTACAATGGCTAGATCTTATGGTAAAGGTATGTTCAACTTTTAAGCTAATTACCAAATTGTTTCCTTAGAGGTTGTGCCATTTCATATTATCTTTATCAGTATATGAGAGTTCTAGTTGCTCTATATTTTTACTAGCACTGGGTATGGTCAATGTTTTTTCATTTCAGCCATTTAAAGAGTGATGTAGTGGTACCTCATTCTGATTTCAATTTCTCTAATGATTGTCATGTGCTTCTCTGACATCCTTAATAATCTCTTTGATGAAGTGGCGATGTAAATATTTTGCTCCCCTTTTTATATTGAACTGTTTTCTTGTTATTGAATCTTGAGGGTGATTTAGATATTTTGAAAGAAATCCTGTATCAGAAATGTGCTTTGTATGGGGCGCCTGGGTGGTGCAGTCGGTTAAGCGTCCGACTTCAGCCAGGCCACGATCTCGCGGTCCATGAGTTCGAGCCCCGCGTCAGGCTCTGGGCTGATGGCTCAGAGCCTGGAGCCTGTTTCCGATTCTGTGTCTCCCTCTCTCTCTGCCCCTCCCCCGTTCATGCTCTGTCTCTCTCTGTCCCAAAAATAAATAAACGTTGGGAAAAATAAAAAATAAAAAAAAAAAAAAAGAAATGTGCTTTGTAAATAGTTTTTCCATGTCTGTGGTTGTCTTTTCATTCCCTTTACAGCGTCTTAAAGGGAAGCTCTTAATTTTAATGAAGTCCAATTTGTCAATTTTATCTTTTGTGGATCTTTGCCTAACTCAAGTTTTCAAACTGTTCCCTGTGTTTCTGTCTAGAAATTTTATAGGTTTAGGTTCCACCCTTTGGTCTATGATCTGTTTTGCGTAAAAATTTTTATGTGGTGAAAGATTGAGATCAACGTTCATCTTTTGGGATATGAATATTTGGTTGCTCCAGTACCATCTGCTGAAAACACTCCTTTTTTCTGCACTGAATTGCCTTTGCACCTTTGCCAGAAATCAATTGATCATATATGTATGGGTTTATTTCTGGACTCTCCATTCTGCTCCATTGATCCATTTATCTACTTTTAAGACAATAGCATATTTCATAACCTTTTAATCTCTACGCATTTTGCTGAGCTCCATGCCATCAGTGTCGCCTCCTTCCATGTGGTTCAACTGGACAACTCAGTTTAGTTTTCTTTTAGTGAAATATAGCCAAAATGAATTTCACCAATGACCTAAAATGAGTCTAAAGCCCCTCTCTACCCTTTGCTAATTTTGTGTCCCAGTTTACATTTTTTTTTGGGGGGGGAGGGATGTATGTGATGAAAATACGTTGACAAAATTGTCTATTTCATACAAACCTATAGAAATTAGTATAAATCATCAAATTGCTCGTGGTGGGGTGAGGAGTGGCAGCAGAAAAATGAAATGAAGAACCCAAAACAAACACCAAACCCTCTCTAAAGAATTCCTGTTAACGACTGTGTCCATTTCTAAATTATATCTAACTTTTCTCTGCTCTCTGTTGTATACACAGAGGGAGAATGTTCACTTTTTTTTTCTTTCTTTCTTGCTTTCTTTTTTTTTCACTTTAGACTGACATTAGGGGTTCTCGAAAGCAGAGGCAGGCCAGAAATCCCAGGGCAAGATCCAGTTGAGCCAGCTTGAGAACAGGGCTTTCTCAGGTAGGATTCCACTTGTAAATCCCAGCTGTCAAACTGTGACGAACAGAGCCTCAGAAGAGGGAAAAGCCAAGACTAAGCAAGGAGTGAGGAGAGCACGTGTGCTGCAAACAGGGAGACAGGAAAGGTGGTTATCAGCCTTTTCATAGGTCCAAGCTGATTGGCGAGCTCCTTGTTGATGCTAATGAAGCTATTTTTACACTGATAGCTACATTACTCCCAGCAATTGTCATGGTTACACGGACAAAAGAGAAGGCGAATGGTAAACTTTCTGAATAAAGGAGATATTAAATTGGAATCACTGAATCATTTATCCTAACAACAAAAATAAGTCCTTTCTAAGATAGTTAATGAACTCTGTTTTACCCTGAGGCTATAATCCTCCACTAACATCAGTCTCCTCATCTGTTAAAATGATGGGGGTTGGACTGGATGATCTCTGAGGTCCCTGCCAGCCCTGAAAATTCTATGATTCTAGGATTATTTAATCTATTTGTTTCTCAGTGACTGGCGGTTTTGCATTTACTATATGTTGAAACAAGGGGGACTTTTAACTTGGAAATTTTGAAATGTTATTTGTCTCACAAGCCGGATTTCAAAAGACAGAGTTTGAACTAAAGGCATTGATCTCTAATATATTTTGGACCATATACAGTAACCTGCCCATTTAATGACACACTGTGTGGGGGTTGGCAGGAAAGCAGTAAAAAAAAAATCCTGCTGCTCTGTGCAATTTCAAATCCGTGATAAGTTCGTTCTTCTCTGAAGGAGAACAACCTGATATCTGTGCTAACTCCAATCCCCTTTCAAAATGGTTCTCAAACACTGTTTGGCAGAAGGCATCAGCTAACTGTGGTAGATGTGTTCTCACTTACCACTTGTCAAAGCTGGGCCTGATCAAACCGGGATGCTCATCTCCTGGCATTAAAAGAATGCATCAGAATTCTCAGACAGGAATCTGTAAGCAGATGATAAAGTTGTGATATATCTGGGCCCACAATGGATAGGACCTTACTTAATTCTATAGCTTTTTCATAATATAGAATCTACAGAGAATGCCTGAACCAACTACCTGAATGTGTTAGCTCATTAATCCCCATTTCCATTCAGAAAATTACCTAAATGTCTTCTAGTCTACATGCCTACTGTTTCAGGAAAAAGGTCCCCAAATTACAGTTTATGTAGACTGCGTTAGCCTTAGCATAGAGAAACTTCTGTAGCCTGGTTCTCAAGGAACTTACAGTCTACTTGACAGAGAAGATGGGATTAGGAAATATTTGTATGTCAGATGCATACTGTACCAGGCACTGGGCATAACTCTTATTGTGAGAAAGAGTCTATGATTTCTGTTCTATGGATTAAAACACTGAGTCTCAAGGCATTAAAAAAAAGATACCATTGTTGCATATCTAGTAAAGCTCCTATCAGAGGTTTGAATCCTGGTTCATCTGACACAAGGTCTGTCCTATTTTCTCAGCACCAAGGATGGCAAATAGGTTTCATCTCACCTGCTGATGCTGAGGAATTGACAGAGCTAATTGGAGTGTTGATTAAGAGAGTTTCTGGGGCGCCTGGGTGGCTCAGTAGGTTGTGTGTCCGACTTCAGCTCAGGTCATGATCTTTCGGTCTGTGGGTTCAAGCCCCGCGTCGGGCTCTGTGCTGACAGCTTAGAGCCTGCTTCAGATTCTGTCTCCCTCTCTCTCTGCCCCTCCCCCGCTCACACTCTGTCTCTCTCTCTCTCTCTCTCTCTCTCTCTCTGTCAAAAGTAAATACACATTTAAAAAAACTTAAAAAAAAGAGTTTCTGAGACAGGACATATCGGATCAGAGGAATGGAGTGCCTTGGTTTTTTTGTGATGCGCCATACGTTCTCGAAATTTCCCATATTTGCCCCAGCACCTGCTGGCACACACCTAAGTTAATGGAGGAGTGAGAAGAAAGGAAAACTCAGCTGAGTCTGCATGTTCAGGGAAAGTTTCTTAGAAATCTTGGAGACAAGCCAGCCCTGATAGATGGGTAGAATTTGGACAAGTGGCCGGAAAGCAAATCAGTACTCCAAAAAAGAGTTTGAGATGAGAAGCAACGAGAGAGCAGGCCTTTAAGGCAATGATGGGGGTAATTTTTAGGAGACTGAGACCCTTGCCTTCACGCCTGCGTTAACCATGGGGCGATGGAACGAACACAAGCAGATCGTTTAAACTGGTTCAAAGGCTTCTCGCATTTACCCTGCTCGAACAATCTCTCTGTGTTTCATTAGTTGCCAATAAGTTACCTCTTTGTTTCTGTGTTTGGTTTTATGGATTCTATTGTTGGCATGATGAGAGCACAGGGAAGCCATGTAATGACAGGGGGAAGCACTGGCTGGGGGAAAGAAAAAACACTTTGAAGCCGTGGGGCTCCCAGGCTGCGTCTGGGCACAATGCCAGCTTTTCTGTAGCTGAAGAACTTGCCGTGGAAACAGCTGGCAATGGCTACAATTCACCTGTAATAAAGACAAGCGATACCGACCACTCAGCACACTAATCAATGATTTAATAATTGTGTCAATGAAACAGATGATTTGATGGGCTCCAGGGGATTCAAACACCCTCTGCAGCTACATGCTGCCTTCGAGAATGGCCTAGTCTTCCTCAACAGACTTCCACCCTTCCCTCCAGCACTCTTATTTTAAGACTCTTCTGGTTACAACTTTTATACCAGAATATATTGGAACATCATCTACTCCTCAGACTGGTGTTTATTGACATTTATGGAAGTGTCAGGAAAGTCCACTGAGCAAATAGAGCCTTTCCCCACTCTGTCTATCTAGGTTTGTAGAATCTGTCCCTAGTGGCAATACTGTCCCCTTCGGGGTCGTAGAACATCTCTTCCAACGAGCTGCTGCTTCTCAGGATGCATTGCAGCTCGGTCTGACTGAGGGTGGGGGGGGGGGGTTGCCAGAAAGAATATGTGTTAGGTTCCATTGCATTTTGGATTTTCTCTACCCCCTCCCTTTTACTCTGTGACATTATGAGGTGTTTCAAACCTGGCTGAGGTGTTATCCAATCATAAGTACAGTTTCCTAGGATCTGGGTGACCCTTTCCTCCCTACTTAACAGTCGTTAAATGAACAGATGCCATAAAATGAAAGGGCGCTGATTTTCGGCTTGTCCTGGAAAGCACAGTGGACTGGCATGCGTGGGGCAGTGTGGGATGGCTGGTGGTCACAGCCGCTCTCGTGAGCACGTTGCTGCCGGTCCCCCCTCGTGGGGTTGTCATAGTGTTTTTCCACCTTCCCTTCTTAATCTCACTGAAAATTATTTAACTGACTATCATCTAAGCTCTTACATGTTAGTTACACCGAGTAGACTTTAGGAAACTGAGCATCAATGATACTGAGTCAGTTAGAATTAGGTCTTCCCTGGTGGTGAATCTATCATGACATTGACTTTTATGAGGAGAAAAAAAAAGAAAAAAGGGAGGGGGGTTACACCATTGTGTAAGCAGCTCCTGTAACTTGTTGGTAGGTATGCAATATCTCAGACCTAAGGTAAGTTTTCAAAAACCCAGGACCTTCCCCCCACCAGTAAGGTAAACAGGCTTAAAATTTTATAAGGGATCTGCTCTGGGTCCCCTTCTAAAAGCCAGGTTCCAGTTATTTGTTAAGCGTGCCAAACTCCTGCTGTGCTGGGATCAGACTCCCTGGCCCCGATTGTTGGTGATTCCCTTTACAATTTGAGCATTTTTTGTCTGTTATTTTGAACTGTGGACCCGAGTGCCCATTTGGAGGCAAACAGAAAAGTCCCACTCAACATTCTGATATGTATAATGGCCCCGGGCAAGTTTTCCATATCTGGAAATACATTTGTGTTGTATTATTTTAAAAACACTCCTCTACTGTCACTCTCCTTATCCCTGGCTTACCCTGAGCTCCATTAATTAAGGGCCTAATCTGTGCGAATATTGTGGCCCTTTTAAGAGTATATGCATTTTAATGGGTTTGCTTAAGGCCTGAAAAAGATTCAAGACACAAAGGACTGAGTCGATAATGGTGGGATTTCAGGCAGTATGACAAGCATTGAGGGATATACTTTTGGCCAGAGGCCCTGCCTGACTCCATTCAAATTTCACAAAATAGACAGTTGTCTCTCCATAAGCAAATGAACAATATCCTTTTCTTCCCTTTTCCCTTCATAATTTTGACATAAGCTATGCAGTGGAAAGCAGGTACTGGCTGGTAGTATCCATTATGCATGGGGGCCAATTCTATTAAGGATCTAGGAAATCCCTCCCTTGGTGGCATATTTAGAAAGTACTATTGGCATCCCGTCCCTCTGTGTTACCAGTGAATGACATGTCAATGTCTTGATGCCTGATCTTAATTATTCACTCTCTGCCATTTCCACAGACCCGAGACGGCTTTCGTCAGTGCTGACACACGGAATATAGCAAGGAGCATTAGTGGAGTCCAAATATGACTGTAAGAACAGCGAAGAGAAATTATATGCATCTATATGTATCCGTATATAAATATATATATTATACATACATGTATATGTATATATACACATACTTATATGCATGTGTGTATATGTCTATAGATAGATATAGATGTATCTACAGCCACAAAAGATATAAAAGTTGATCCACAAAACTAATTTAGTGGCTTCCAGCATGTATGGCGAAAGAACCATCTCACTCATACATGTAAGAAACCACAGTGACTTCTCTCTCCTGACCATTCTGCAAGGAGCTCATGGGAGTATTCAAATGTTATCTATTAATATTCATGCAATGTTTCCTATTATATAATTTGTACAATGTTCCTTTGAGGATAAAATGAGACAGTAGATACGAAAATACTTTGAAGATTATAAATTGTAAACTAAAAAAATATATTTCGTCATAATTATGACTATGTTTATTTTCATGTTATCTATTTGATTTCAAGTTTTGGATTACAACTTCCTTTGTGGCACAGCTGACGTTAGTTGATTTTCCTTGTGAGTGCCAGAATGGCACAATCATCAAAAAGGTACAAACACAGCAAGGCAGAAGGAACAACGAATGCCAAGAAGATGGAGTTTTATTCCCAGCTTGCTGGTAACAAATCTTATGCCTTGGGCAAATCATTTAATCTCACCAAGTCTTTCCACCCTTATCTTTAAAATAAAGGGGTGGCTCAGCCAATATTCCATCCAGATCCAATTTTCAGGGATCCTTGGGTAACCCTTAAAAAAAAAAAAACATATGAAACCTCTCATCAGGGAAAGTTACAACGTCTTTCCTTCCACCACAAAAATTAGCTTTGGTCCAGGTTCCATAACGTGTTAGGTCGTAAGAATTTGGCAAAAACTGAAATATATTCCAGAAATTGTTTTAATGCCAACAGACTGTTATCAGCTATATTGCTGCCAGGACATTATAATGTGTGAGATGAACCATTGAAAAAAAAAGATAAGAGCACAAACAAAAACAAAAGTGTGGGTGAAATCTTTGAATTTTTGGCATCAGTCTGATTTGTCTGATTACAAAGTAGTCAATGAGAATATCTTTCTTTCTTTTACTTTTTGCATTCCTTTCCTTCTTCCTTCAAGAGCCCTGTTCCATATAGAAAAACAGGCTCAATAGAATCGATGTTTGAAGCTAATTTGGATGGTCTAAGCCATTTCAACTGGTAGTCAATAGCCTTGTGGGACCCCTTCTTAGGCATCCTCACCTTCCGTAGAAGATAAAGGGATAAGATAGAAAGAAACTACAGCGGGAAATGCATTTTCAGTGGTCCCCTGGCAGAAAGCCACGGCATTCCTCCATTACGTGCCCACATCATGCACCCAAACTGTGCCAGTGTTTGATTTTCCCCTGCGACGATGATATTCCATCAACAGTTTGCAATCTTTGTAATTTCTCCACTTTAAAACTGCCTTGATAAATTAACTGGGTTAAACTAATTGTAGATTTAAACCTCTCTGAAGGTCTTAATAGGGCAGCGTCATATAGACTGCAATCTGAAGAAAGTGAGCAAGGTCCCGTTCCCATCTCTGTTGGCGCAAAGTAATTCAGGCTGAAGGAGGAGTAACTGCAGGGCATTTCTTGAGGCTGGAGAGTGCCTGGTTGGAGAAAGAGCAAGAATGACAAAATGCCTGGTGACAGCCAGGGAGCGGAGGGTTGTGGAAGATGAGATGAAAGTTGAGGAGAGGCAGGCAGACGCTGTAGGATTTGGTAGGCCATTGTAATGAAATCAGGAATCATTGGAGGGTGTGGGCAGACAAACAACTTGAACCAAATGACGTTGAACAGAATATCTCTGGTGGTAAACAGAGCTGCCAGGGGCAAATAGAATAATCTAGGGCATAGGTGATGGCGTCTTGGAACAGGTGGTAGTGGTGGAGACGGTGAGCGATGGTCTGGATCTGTTCCGACAGAAGAGCTGACACATTCTGTTGATGGATCAAATAAGGAGTGTGAGAGAAAGAGAGAAGCCCAGGATGATTCCGAGGTGATGCCTGAGAAACTGACACTAAGGAATCAATGGCAACTGAGATGAAGTTTGTGGACTTAAGTCTTTGATGCCCATATGAGGAAGAAATTTCTGTAGACCTTTAATCAGTACACTAGTATTGGGTAGCTACTTTCATTCATATTTAAATTTAAGATCCAGGGTGGCTCAGTCAGTTAAGCGTCTGACTTTGGCCAGGTTATGATCTCACGGTTTGTGAGTTCAAGCCCTGCGTCGGGCTCTCTCCGCTGTCGGTGCAGAGCCCACATTGGAAACTCTGTACCTCTGTCTCTGCTCCTCCCCTCTCTCAAAAATTAATAAACATTAAATAAATAAATAAATAAATAAATAAATTTAAGAAAGAACTTTAGGAAATGGAAAAAAATCCAGGAGTAGTGCATTCTCTTGGTTTCATCTACTCATTCATTTGGTTAGTTAATTAATATGTACTGTAATCTCTCACACATTAAAAGGTACAAAGTGCTGTGAAGGATAGAAAAATGTTTACATGTGAATTATATTACCAGAATGCATATAACCTAATAGAGGGTGAAAGTATGTGTCATTAACACAAATAAGGTACCACGGTGCTTGGGCATACCAAAGCGATTATGAGGTGTTCTCACATGAGACGGCCTTAAAAATTGGTTGGCTCTTTACATTCCAAAAGGAAAGTCATTACACCACCAAAGCCAGAAAGACTATGGAAGAGGAAAGGAATTGTCTTATTAGGCCTTGTGAGCTTACTGTGGGTAATCTGGAAAACCAATCTTGACTAGTCTTTCTCAAGAAGTTTGGAGAATTAAGCTCTAATGCTCATTGTATGTGATTAATTTGCTTATCTCACATGCATCTAGGATGCACCTAGCCATGTAACATTGGTGGGAGAATTGAGAAAATTGTTCCGTGGTTGAAAAAGACTGAATTGTAAATTCAGGATTACAGTTAATTAGTGTTAGATATCTCAGCTTCTGGTCAAATTCTCATATCTAACCCAGAAAGCAAATAAGATGAGTGGTATACCTGATGTCTGATGAGCTGGATGTCACGTAAAAGGCTATGCAGGTAAGTGAAAATAGCAAAAGAAATAAAAGAAATTGCTCTTACCCTTGAGGCTCATGTAATCTAATTGGGAAGACAAACACAAGGACAAGTACATGAGAACAGTTTTACAGCAGACACTAAATATTGACCAGTGACATCATAGTCATGAGTGTAGACAAAAGGTAGGGTGGTAATTTGTGTTAAGGAATAATCAAGGTTGGCTGGGTTGAAGCAGAGAGGACATCCTTGAGGGTCTGAATCTTAAGAAAATATTGGCAAGTCATCGATCAGTCAATTAAAAAAAAAAAACACAAAACCTGACATTTGGGCATGGATTTTATGAGCTAAGCAATGGACACTGTATAGGAATGTTGATATTCAGATGGCTTTCCTTCATTTTAAGAATAAATCTTCATGTACAAAAATCTTTGCTGCACTCACATTTGTGCTTCTCAAGCCTGATGGATTCTCCTCTCCTGAAGACTGACACCTGTTTAATGCTTGAGTTGTGAACAACGTCCCCTCTGATGGGCTCTTCTGTTGACAGTTATAAGATTTCCTTGTGGTGATCACTGAGGGCTGCCTTCTCAAAATGAGCACTCTACTATGATGAAAACGTGGAAAGAGATGCAAGTCCCATAAAGAAGGCAAATCTCTCACCTCACACATCCTCCGGTGTGCGGATAACTGACTGATAAAGCCTTCTCTCTTAGGATGTAGGACTTGGTCAAGTCCCACTTGGTGGGGTACCACTGTTTGGACTCAGCAGGGTGCATCATCCTCGGAGCACTCCGTGCCAGTCTAGAAATACCCCGAACACATTGGAGAGAGAGCAGGAAATCTCAGTGCATTTTCCCAGTACCCATCTGTGTGGCATGTCGCCGAAACCCACAACTTGTAATGGTAACGTGTTGAGGTGAGAGGCGAGAGGGCAGGCGCTGTCGCAGGTGGAGAAGGAAAGGTTGTTAGGCTTTCTGAAGGCATGTCGAGGGAGGCTGCAGTAACGTGACAGTGCCCCGTGCTACCTGAGCACAGCGCACTGAAATCTCACATAAGTGATGCAGAGCATTTAATGAGTCGGGACTGAAAACTTTAATTAGCTTGTAGGGCTTTTTATTATTTTATTTTTTGTTCATTATATTTTCTGCTCAGTCTCTGTGGATGTTCTGCATTTTCATCATCAAATGACTGGCTGGCTATTTTTGTCAAACAAGAAGCCTGAAACCATCAAGTCTGAGTGCGGAGACGGTCTGCCCGCTCTGTCAACAGGATGAAAGTGAGTCTCGGGCTTTTTTAATTACAAGGATAACATGTTCGCTCATCTAATAATGAAGATGGTTAGCAATTTTAAATTTTAATAATCAATTACTGAAAGTAATTCTCCATTAAACCACAAGAGAGCCATTAAATCTCAAAAGATGGAACATGCTGTATGTAACAGTAGCAAATTTTCTATTTTTAAATATCATTAGGGAATATCTGATTGTTTCATTTCTCTGCATTTCTTTTACCTTTTTCCTCATGCAGACCATCTCATTTTCCGCAGGAAGACAGCACATGATCTTATAAATAATAAAAGAAAACCCTTGCAAGACTTGATCCAGGGGTGTGAAAGATGTGCTAAGAATGTAATTTATTTCAGTCTGGGATATTTTGACTGAATAATAAGGAAGGTGACTAATTAATATTATACTGCGCTGTGGGCAAGGCATGGCTAATCCATGCTGCCTCCACCTCTGGAGACCTGCATTCAAGCCTTAGAGGAGTCACAGCTGCAGAACACGGGTTGGGGGATGGGAGGGGAAGGTGTCAGATGTCTTTCCCTGGCTGTGGAGACCCCTGTCCATATTCTAAAACCACCCTGAACATCAGCCTCTGCTCTGAGGAGACAAGGGAACAGACAGATGATTGCTACTTGGCTGTGGCAATTTGGCCGACTTATATGTCAGGGGGAGATAGCTCTGTGACAGCCTGAGCTGTCCCAGCCCCAGCCTGGTTTAGCCAGCACACTTTCATCCCACTTAAACACTTGGAGATAGATGGAGTAAAAGAAAATGGGTGAGTGTGTGTGTGTGTGTGCGCACGTGTGCTCAGGTAAGATACTAGATAGGGGTGGGAGCACAATAACGAGATGGCCAGAAAATAGTAATAGAATCAAATCAGCCCAAGTCTCCATCAAAGCAGCTGACTCCATATCTGCAGTATCTGAAGCTTAAAGAGCAGAAGGACACAGTGCTTTATTTCTAAGGCATTTGATTAGCCTTCAGTTAGTGGGAAGACCACTTAGAATCTAACCAGTAAATCGTGCACTCAGCATTATAGTGCTGGTCCCCCAAACACCATGTGGTATGTGGAAGGCAGGGAAGCCCGCTGACCTGAACACCAGGAACCACATGGCCTGAGGTGGGCTTCTCATCGTCCTGCTTGTGTTTCTGTTGGGAACTGTCCCTGTGTTTCTGAACTGTGCTGGCCTTTCCAGGGAGCAGTCCCGGGCTCCCCCAGGAAGGGATAAAGCAGAAATTCTGCCAAGCCAAGCAGGGTGGGGGGTGGATAAGGGGGATTTCATGCCATGGATAATTAAGATGCCGTTCTTTTGTACTTCTTCACTGAAAATGTCAAGTTTCTGGGGTTTCTGTTTCTGTCTCATTCTGCTACTTGGACTTTCATCATCCTTAGAGCCATGAGCAGGAGAAGCTGACTTGGTGGATATCATGGAATGTTGGTTCTCAACCTCAGGAGTTCCCCAGGTGAAATTCAGAGCTGGCCCCTGAAATTCGGAACGTGCAGAGCAAGGCAAGGACGAAGACAGAGGCAGGCCTCTCTGGATTGATAGGTGGCAGTTTTAAGAAGTAAGGGAACTTCCATTTGATGCTTGCCTTGGGCTGTGCAAAATGAGATCTTTGTACCCACCTTGAGGAATCATAATTTATTTTTATAGAGGCCTTAATGGGATTCAGTCATGTACACAGTCCAGATGGTCTCAATAACACATTACTCTCAAGGCTACATCCTTGTAGTGGCTCCTAGTGTGGGAACAGTGGGTGGAACATACCTTCCAAGGAAAGGGGAGGTGGGGGGGAGCCTCTGCTCTTATTGCCTGGATCCAGGTCAAACGTCAGCCAGGGGTCATGCCTTCTCAATGACCTCCTCCAACAGGAAAATGTGATCCACATTGGACAATTTTGGTCTTTGTTAGCACATCTGAGAAGTGACTTAGAGAAACAGATAAGAAACTGTTAATGTTTAGGTTCTGATGTGAACCCCAATTATCTAGCTATGGTGATACAGCCATGTTCTGCCTATCCACTATTCGTATGTGTAATGGGGCATGAAAGTGATGATATATTATTTAACTTTGGAACATGCTTACTCTCCCGGATCACCAATCATGGGTTATTATGAATGAACTACCATGAACTTTTATGATTATAGGAGTGGCTACATCTTATATTTCCTCAGTAAAACAGCACTATTTAATGACTACGGCATCCTATGGAGACCTTCAACCTTTAGTCATAGAGTTAAGAGCTCTTGGTTTCACAGCTCCAAAAGCCCTCTTTGAAATGATCTGTATATAAACTGGGGCAGAAAGACCCCTCACCTTTGCATGGCATACGCAGAATTTGAGAATCAGAAATCATATTGGCAGTCACATTTGTATATTCTGTGGAATGAAATCCACTTTAGTGGGCAGTTCTGTTTGATATCTTCGTCCATTCTTACATGTTCTTCTGTATCTCATTTTCTGCAGAAACAAATCTGGTCCTTCAAAAGGGCATATAATAGGAAGCATTGTTTCTTTTATTTCAAATCTATTTTTAGAGACAAATTACAGCTCCTGATACTGTGGTTTAGTGAAGCTGCTATTTTGGGGGCATGTGTGTTACTTCTGTAATGGGTGTGAAAATACAGTGACCCGGGGCATGGAGAATCTAGCTTCTTGCTGCTTGCTAGCTTTGTTTGGGCTGTTTCAGATTGGTCTCTGGGGTGCATGAAGGTAAGTGAGCAACATACATTGGGTCTTCAGCAATTTGGTTTGGAGGTCAGACTGCGATTCCCTCCCCTAGGAATCTTTACTACTTCAGAGTGGGAGAGAGTCAACTCTCAGTGGCTTCCCTAAGGAATGTCTGATGCTCCACAGACAGTTGGAGGGAAAGGGCAATACCAAATCCTGCTTACCTCCCCAGTGGTGTTTGGGTTCTTGTGTAGAGGTGGAAAATGTCATCCATGGCATCAGTGGAGGCAGGACTCTATCCGCAAAGAAGATGGCGATGTCAGCAGGGGTCACTCCAGGGAATTCTATTTACTGAGAAGCAGAGAACGGGATAAAGGCAAAGCCTAAGGGAGGCTAAACTAACACCCAGTGGAGAGATAGAGAGTCAGTCAGGCCACCTTGCTAGAAGGCTCCGGGCTAGAATCATATAAAGTTAGGGGAAGCATTTAGAAAAACTCTAGGTGTGGGCTCTCCGATTATGGATAAGAATTGGAATGACTGGTGAAGATCAAGGAGATAGAGAGCAGCCTTATCCTTATCTACACCCAAACCGAGGACCTCCAGACCTCTGATTCAAAGCACTGCGACATTGTGTACAATGAGGCATATGATTTCCCAACGAGCTACAGTGCAGCAAGAGTGTGACGTGGTGGTGAGGGTGTGGGTTTTGGTGTCAAACAGTGCTGGCTTTGAGTCCCACCTCAGCCACTTATTGGCTTATTTGGCAATTTATTTAACCTCTTTAAGCCTCCTTTTTCTCATCTGTCAAGAGGAGATGAAAGTAGGGCAGGGTTTCTCAACTTTGGCACTATTGACACGTTGGACTGCATAATTCTTTGTTGTAGGTGCTGCCGTGCATGGAAGGTTATTTAGATCACTAGATGCTAATATCACAACCCCTCCCCTTCAAGTGCTGACAACCAAAATGACTCCAGACATTGCAAAATGTCCCATGGGATCAAAATATTTCCAGTGGAAAACCACTGCAATGTGTAATAGTGGGAACAAAGAAGTTCTACGTAAAGTACTTGGCATTGGTGTCTGGAATGTAACAGTTGCTCAATGGATATTAGATATTATTTTTACCCATTGAAAAAAATGTGGGCAGTATTTTTATTAGATATTAAATAATATCATTGTTAGGGCATACCATTTACTCTCTCGGTCCATGTGTGAATATTCTTAGTCCAGAGTTTCAACTGGCTTTGCTGTTGTTACTTTGAACAAGGGAAAGCGGGTTTTGTTTGTTGGGTTTTTTTTTTAAGGCATTTTTTTTCCCCGTGTTCACATTCTTAGTTCATGTACACTGTGCAGATACACTCACAGCTCACCTGGCAGAAGCTTTGCAAAACAGTAGCTGCATGATTAATTGATTAAACATCTCAGTGTTCGTAGCATATTCTGAGAGAACAATTACAAGTTTCCCAATGTAATGCACATCTCGATGTTGAGTAGCTGCCCACAGTATTCTTATTTGGAAAGACACTCATGACAGTTATATGTAGGTTTCTATTAAAAATGTGTTTATATTGTTTCTGAACCATGGAACAGTCACTTGTTTTGTTGACATAATCCAAAGAAGAAGGATGATGTTCATTTCTGTTTATCATGCACATTAATGTCCTCTCTTGTTTGGCTATTATTTGATAGCATGTACAACAATGTAATCAGTCAAAATGAAATTCTAGCTTCTCCTTGAATTCAGTGATTAAAAAACAAACCATACAACATGATCCATTGAGTCTTGGTTTCACATCAAACTCCCTCTACTTTCTTCAAGCAAAAGCAAACAGTCAGCCAATAAGAATAGGCATGGCTCATCAAGGTAATTTTTCATGCATTAAACTTAAACTCTTCAAAAGTCATCAAGATTTTATTTCTTTGGCTCCAGACTGAATTGCTGAATTTTGCAGAAAGCATTACAAGTTACACAAGGGGCATTAGACACAACTGCCACTAAGACATTAAAGAGAGGTGGGAGAAAATCTAAAGAATATAGATGTATATTTTTTAAAAGAAAATTTGGGGGCACCTGGGTGGCTCAGTCGGTTAAGCGTCCAACTTCAGCTCAGGTCATGATCCCGCGGTTCATGAGTTCAAGCCCCACGTCAGGCTCTGTGCTGACAGCTCAGAGCCTGGACCTGCTTTGGATTCTGTGTCTCCTTCTCCCTCTGCCCCTCCCCCGCTCATGCTCTGTCTCTTTCTCCCAAAAATAAATAAACATTAAAAAATTAAAAAAAAAATTGGGGGCTAAGAACAACCACCTTTCAACTTGCATTGGAAATATTTGAGTTTGGTTTTCTCATTTAATTTGTTTAGAGTGAAACTCATAGAGTAATTTATGGAATAAAATTTGGAATTTATGGAATAAAATTTGGAATTTATGGAATAAAAGATCTGATTTGACAGATCTTTTAGGCAAACACTTTGGGCAAAGAGTATATTAGCATTAGAATTTTTGTTTTCCAAATTGCAAAAGCAATATGAAGAACCACATCAAAACAAAGTTGTTTTTATTTTCTTTTGAATCCGTGTTGTATGATCTTTGAGGCCGTCTGTCAAACACCCTCCCTCAACTTTCCGGTTCTTGTTTCTACTACAACCTTATCAGCCTCAGATATACATTCTCGTGCTTTCCTACGTTTTCTCTCTGGACATCCATCTTCATCACTTCTTTGATGTTCTGGGTCAAAACCCATCCTTTCAATTGTCTTTCTAGTTATACCTGTGCACACGGATCGTGCCTTTATTCCACATCTCCTCATTACTTATGTGAATGATTTTTCTATATTATTTTGCACTGGTTTTATATTGCTTAGCAATTTTGCGCTGGTTACATGTGTTTCATATCTTTTCAAGTAGATTGTTATATCATGGAAAGCATAGACTGCCTTTGACTTTTATTTTTCTCCAACAACCAAAGTGTTTTAAATGTATAACAAGTATGGGTTGGATGAATTAATGAACACTTTCCGAGTAGATTGTTATATCATGGAAAGCAGACTGCCTTTGACTTTTATTTTTCTCCAATGACCAAAGTGTTTTAAATGCATAACAAGTATGTGTTTGATGAATTAATGAACACTGTACCGAACTATTTAAAAGTGAGTTTTTATGGAGGGTCTCTTGTTTAAATACTTAACAGTATATGATGAATCACAACATTATATGATGAACCAATAACAACATCAAAAATACCACTTGTTCAGAATTATGTACTGGTTTAATCTAGTCTAATCCTCATTTTACAGATGGAAAACTGAGTAGATAAATGGCTCAATTGTTATAAACTCAATGAGCAGGCAGAAGGGTAACTGGATATTCGCACACACAGTCCCCCGTTTTCACCTCTTAGTGCCATCTCCTCCATTAGTTACATATTGCCAATGAAAAGATACACTGATCTAAAATAAATGTAATGGTGTCAGGTCACCTTGCCCATTGCTATCAGGCAATATAGAGCATACTGGAGTTAAGCTCATGCTTGAGAAGCATACAAGTTGTAGATCGAGGTCTGGCTTCACCATTCCTTAGTCCAAAGAACTCAGGTGAGTAATTTAAATTCCAAGTTTGTTTATTCATCTGTAAAATTGGACTAATAATTGTATTTACCTAATAGTTCTTAACACATCTGATATATTTTATGTGGCATATAAAAAGCTGTCAGTGATTGCTATTTATAATTATTCATACTTTAGCGCTATATGGTTTATTTTTTATTGTTTTTTAAATTTATTTTTAGAGAGACAGAGAGAGAGCATGACAAGTTGGGGGCAAGGGTCAGAGAGAGAGAGAGAGAGAGAGAGAGAGAGAGAGAATCCCAAGCAGGCTCCACGCTGTCAGTGCAGAGCCTGACCCGAGGCTCAGTCTCATGAACAGTGAGGTCATGACCTGAGCCAAAACCAAGAGTCGGATGCTAATAGACTGAGCCACCCAGGTGCCACAAGGGGCTGTATAGTTTAAAAAGAATTTCTAATTACATGAATTTCATGTACTTTATAGATTTGCAAATGGATATCAATCCATATATTTAATGGTATACCACTTTAAGAAATGTATGTCTTTCTACTCTACTTTGTCAGTATCTCCAGGAAATCTTCTCATAGTTTTCTCTAAATTACCTCAGAAATTTTTCTGAGTTTCAGTTTAGGTAATTTTGTTTTATTATTATTATTTTTTTAAGTTTATTTTTGAGACAGAGAGACAGAGAGACAGAGAGAGAGGGAGACACAGAATCTGAAGCAGATTCCAGGCTCTGAGCTGTCAGCACGGAGCCTGATGTGGGGCTCGAACCCACGAGCTGTGAGATCATGACCTGAGCTGAAGTCAGGCACTCCACCGACTGAGCCACCCAGGAACCCCTAGTTTAGGTAATTTTGGGGTTATACATACTTTTGTTTCCATTTTCAGGAGAACTCTCCTAATCTTTATTTTAAAAATAGCTGTCAACATTCTTAAATTCCCTAATAGTTTAGTCATATATTTCCTTCGAGAGCTACCTTTTTTATTCAAAGAGTGAAATGATAAAAAATAATACTGAGATAAAATTGCTTATTTTATTTTTATGTAGTGCAATATTTTATAGCTACTTCTTTTAAAACCATAGGTTGAATATAAAATTCACAGGACAAAACTGTAGATTTCTTTTATTAATTTCATATTTTATCTGTTTTAATTTCAGCCCACACCCCTTTTCTCAGATGATTGGAAAAAATAACTTTCTGGAAAATGTGTTACATACCATTAATTTTGTAAAGCATTTGCTATTATCTAAAATCAAACTAGCACAAATGTCTTTTCTTGGTCACAAGCAGGTTTGAAGTATGGCTGTACCAGGGCAAACTCCAAGTACCTACTCTACATAAATTGATCTCCCAAAGGAAAATGCATTATGCTTATAATTGAAGTTATCATTTCTAATACCACCATTAATGCTGATTGAATCTTGAATTTGTGTTGGGATCATTTATTTGAAGACACTATATCTCTTAAAAATTCATGTCAAGTACACCCTATAAAGGTTAATCTACAGTCTTAGAGCTATTTCTTAGGCTTTGGCAACCTGGAGAAGGTCAGATTATGAATCTATGCAAAAATAAGAGCCTATTTTTTTTAATGGGTTGAGAGCAGTATCTATTTTACAGAAAGATAGGGATTGCGAAGTTAGATTAAGGTTTTATTTCTTAAATATAAGTATTGGTAGATCTGTTCGCAAGATCATCCTTTTTTAACTCCTCATTTTCATTTTGTTAAAATTAGAATTTTTATTTTAAGCCATGCCTTCTACTCTCTGCACGGTGCGTTCTGGGAATAAGTAACTTCTTCCAACGGATCCATTTCTTTGTCTCTCTCTTCCAGTTCTGTTCACCCCTTTTCCTAGATAGACAGATGCACCATCATTATCTATTCAGTTGCTATATTTAGAAACTTTGGGGGAGGGTCACTCTTGATGCCTCTCTTTCTCCCTTTTTGCCATATCTGATCAATCTGCAGATGTCATATTCGTCTTCTCAAAAATAGCTACAGAGGGTAAGGAAAGCGTCTACATTTTTCTATGCTTTCTCTCATTGCTTTGGTGCAAATAACATCTGCCTAACCAGTAGGCTGAACCATAGGAAATTGGCATTTTTGTTAGACAAAAAAAAAAAAAAACCACCTTCATTTATTCATAATTCATGTATTTCAACCTAAATAATTTCCCTTTATTTTTTCCTAATTCATTGGTTTCCACTGCAGTACGAGAAATCTTTCAGAAACACAAATCTGATCATATATCACACTTGTTAGCCCTCTTTAATGGTTTTCCATTGTCCCCACGATAATGTCCAAATTCCTTTCCATGGCCTCCAATGTCCTACATGAGCCAGTCTCCATTGATTTCTTTAGTATCATTTTTTTGCAACTTTCCACCCCTTACAATTTTGTTCATCTTATCTCTGGTCTTGTGTAGATATCATTTTTTTACATGGTCTGTCTTCACTGTCGTCTTACTTGGCTGAGTTCAATTCATCTTTTACATTTCAATGTATCTGCCAGTTTCTCTAACCCCCAGATCTTTGTTACGTGTTCTGTTGCACACCCCACACGGTATTTAATTTCATATTTGTTTTTTCATCCCCTCTACACAATAGCTCCAGAAGGAGAGGGGCCATATCTTCTGGTTGATACCTGGGTTTCTAGTGGTAATGCACTGCAGGTATTCAATACATTCTTGGACAAATTACTTACTCTCTCAAGTTAGCCTCTGTTTCCATGTATCAAACGTGAGGGTAACTTCATCTTAGATACATGGGGGTGGTGGTGAGGACTTCCTGACAATACTTGTGTAATAGCCCTTTTTGGCAGGCTATTTTTATTTTATTGTAGTTCCCTTTCCTGTTTACTTCCTTAGTATTTATTTGTTTCCTTTCATTTGGGAGTTTTATTTTCTTACTGGTAAAGGGGAGATTTGGTGTGTGACATAGGGAGGATGGAGGAGGATGGAAAATGAAATGGAGTCACATTTCTAATCCACCTGCCAACTCACATCCCTGGGACTGGGTTTAGGGAACTGTATAGAGAGAAGCAGAAGTGGCAGGATTCTTCAGGACCGTGTTGTCTTTAGGTAATAAAGTGGGCACAGAGTTTGGAAGGAGACCCTTTGCCCTCTTGCATGGGATCCAATATTTTGTGACTCTCAGAGGATTGGGACCTTGAGTCTGCCAGGCTCAGGTTATGGGGATTTATTGTGAGACTACACCTGGCAGTAAGGAAGGTAGCGTGTATCTCATGGGAATAAAGAACAGTAAACATAACATGGCAGCCTTTGCAGAGATTAGAACTAGATTCAAGAATCTCTAAGGAACCTTTCTTTTATGGATCTTCACTTTTGTGTTCCTCTATTAATGGTACTCCCAAGACATTCCCAGGGCTGTTTTTGTTTTTGTCTTGTCTTCTTCCTTCTCCCCTTGCTGCTAGCTGTTTTACTTATCCTCTACTCTGTATGCCCTTTTGACAAAGCTTTTATCTATTCAGAACACCTGTTCATAGCTGAAATTATCTTCATTATATCTTGGAAGATAAGACTAAATAGGAAACCAGCTCATTTGACTTCGAACTTCATTTCTGATCCCATGCCTCTGCAAGCATCATTGTGTTTACTTGTTTATTCATTCAGTTAATTTGTTCCACAGATAGTGAGCATCTCTTGTATTTTAGGCATTTTTCTTGGTATGTGTAATAATACCTAGATACTATACACATTAGACGCCCCTACCCTCAAAGCAATCACATTCCAGCAACATTCAAACTATTGCAATTTAATTTTGGAAATGGAAAAGAGACTGAGACTGGGGCAGATTTCTAGCAGTTACCAGTGAGATACTATATTGCAAAAGATCAGCAAAGTAACAGATGAAGACACTGAGGTCTTGCTTCCAGGGCTCCTTGAGGCAGCTCCACGCTTTCATTCTCTCCATTGATTGCACACAGCCCTCCCTTTTACCTCTAAGTACACTATACATGTTTTGTACCTTTCCTCCCATCAGACTGCTCCCTCCTGTGTCCCATAGAACAGACTGCTCCCTCCTGTGTCATATAGAACACTCTGTTTCCCTAGGCCAGGGGTGGTTTACCTATGAAGTTAACTTAGGGGCTGGAGAGCACTCCTGGATTAATGCACATTATCTCCAGATACTGTGTTTGTAATTTAGGAAGGATTTTCCATTATCTTAAGCACCCTACAAACCACCTCTACAGATAATTTCAAACCTTTTTATTATTTTTTTTTCAAGCTAATGGAGAAGCAATTGGCTGACAGGCAATTTTTGATTGCTTCCTAAATCTCACCATCTATGTGGCCAATTGGTAAATACTCCCTTAAAACCCCAACCAAAAGAGAAGTAAGTCAGAATCATTTGCTTTTACCCCAACTGTTGCATATGTCCTTCATTCTTTTTTAAAAAAGGAAAACATTGTGAGTCTAAAGTATGAGGAAATGATTTCCACATTATGCTCATTAAAAAGTTAGCTAGGTTTTCCTTGTCTTTGACATTATAAAGAAGGAATCTCAGGTAAGATCTTGAAGTGGGAGGAGCTGTCATCAGTGAATAGCTGCGTACAGAGATGCAACCCAATTATAGCACTACATTATTAACCATCAGGCCTTTACTGCTGTTCCCTTTAGCATTGTTTTGCCTAAAATACAGGTGCATTTATTGCCTTGGACCCCAAGATTCACCACCCTGAGAGTTATTGGTTGCTTTGAGGACAGAGTTGCTTTCAGAAGCAATAGTGGTCTTAGATCTTAGTATTTCCCAGCTGTCATTCTCTTGTCATACCCTCTTTAAAAGGGTTTGGGGTTCTCCTCTCATTACATATGCATAGCTTCCATTAGTGTTAATCACATGCTCCATTTTAGAGCTGTTTTGGCCCCTCCGGTTAAATGGGCGTTTAAGCAGTTTTTAATGCATTATATGTACTTATTTTTTAAATGAGTATTATATGCCCAATTGACTGGAATGAATACAAAGTCCATCAGGTGAATACAGATTTATAATTGTTTTTAAAGCATGTATTATTTACTCGACCAACCATGACAGCCCTTTTGGAGTCATTCCAGCTGAGAGGGGAAATACATGTATATGTCAATACCGAATAAACCTTCATGAAATCTTTTAGTACTGTTTCCTCAGTTAAGCTTAAAGCTTATTTGGCTAATCGTTTACTCAGCTTCTGTCTCCCTTCACAAACAAATTCTCAACATATTGTTCACTATTTTTAGCTTGCATCACCATCATCTGTGAGCTGGATGAGAGCTACACAAAGCCCCATTCAACTCAAATAAAGTCAACGGTATTCAACGAGATACAGAGCATCTGCATGACATGAGGACTTGATACCGAAAAAGACAAGATACTCTCAGTTCTTAAGTCACACATAACTGACCTACATAAATCGTAGTATTTAATAAATTATTTCATTTTACAAATTATCCAATCTGTCTAAAAATTACTAGCAAACTGAATTACTAGCAAAATTACTGTCTAAAAAAACTAGCAAACTGAAAAGAAATTAAATATATTCCTCGTTCTCTTTTCAGACATACAATTAAACATGACTCTGCTGTTCTTTCATGGCATTAAGCAAGTTTCATATCTTGTCTCCCTTCCCTGCATTGCTAAGATTATTCCAAAATTGTTTCTCAAGCCTTTAACGTACTTTTTATTTTTTGTAGTATCTTCACTTTTTACCATAATGATAAATTGACTGTATAGTAGGACACTGGAATTGATTTTTATTAGCTTGTAAAACTTAAAACAGATACAACATACAGTTTTAGGCAATGCATCCAGAACCTATGCCAAATGAAAGATGGCCGTTCTAGACCATAAAGTAAAGCATGTAGTGTGGTTGGTAGGATTGAAATCCATGTCAGCTTTGGGAAGAAAATGGATTGCTTACCACTACAGAAGTACAACACATAGGACTCCAATTTCGGACAATGAAATCAAAGTTTTAAAATTTCAAAAGTACTTGAGGAAGAGCCTGCCATTCTTTGTAGTTCAAAAACGAATGCATGAGCACGACCGCATTCGCTGAAGTAACGAAGAGTAATCCTCTCTGTAGTGCATACGTGTGAAAATTGTTCTTGGAGAGCGTGCTATGGCCTCTGCAGAAACTGGCCACGTTTGCAACTCTCCCTCAGACTAGAGGTTGGTCTGAGACTTGTTGTAGAGTAGAGTCTTCCCAGGTAGCAGGATTCTGAGCACAGGGGTGTGGCTGGCTGCTGCTGTTGTCCAGTGGTTTTTAACAGGGCCATTGTTGATGGTTCATTAGAATACCCTTGGGTGTTCTTGTGTGGCTGTCACAGAGGGCAGCTTAGTTATGACAATGTGGTGCAGAAACAAGGCAGCAATGGGTGGAATGTTGTTTCTTTATTTGAGACAAAAACAAACTCACCTTCACAAAAGCTGTCTTTGGAGAATCATAATGAAGTAAGGTGACTTTACATACTAAAAAAAAATCCACGTTGAAATTCTCAATAATGGATTGTCAGCCTGGCAACCATATTTATGTCTGTGTTAGTTAATTACAGATTAATGTTGTTCCATGTCAGATAACAGAGGCTGCTTAACTAAATATTATTACATATTTTATACCATTCATTTTCTGTTGGGTTTTCCTACTATTTAGCTTTCTTATTCAAGTCTGTCCATCCTTCTATATTTTTCCCTTTCTTTTTTTTTCCTATTCTTTTTTCCCCCACAAATACTCATTGCAAATTTGCTACTTGAATTTGGCTTTGAATGAAATAAGGTTCGAGTCTTTTTTTTTTTTTTTTTAGGGCTCAAGTCTTTAAGACCATTAGAGTTTACAAGGACTATATACATGCAAAAAAGGTAATAATTTAATATAAGTATATAAGGAGAGTGTTAGCAAAAATACCAGTAGGATGCTGTTCATTGGGATTCACTGGTGAATTTTTTTTTTATTTGTTTGATACGTTCATTTCTATATTGGAGAACCATAAGTCTTTCTCAAAGTGAAGCAAGGCATTTCTAGGGTGCCTGGATAGCTCAGCTGGTTAAGCATCTGACTTTTCATCTCACTCAAGTCATGATGTCCCAGTTCTGTTGGTGGGATTGAGCCCTACGTGGGGCTCCATCCTGACAGTGTGGAGCCAGCTTGGGATTCTCTCTCTCTGCTCCTCCCACAGGCAATCTCTTTCTCTCTCAAAATAAATAAAAAATAAACAAACAAACAAACTTAAAAAAAAAGAAAGAAAATCATTTCCCTGCAAGAATCAAAATCATTCTATTAAAAATTACAAAAATATTCCCCAATGCCCTTTTGCATATCTTGGTTAACTATATGCATTTTTAAGAATATAAAATATGTAGTTGATATATTCCATACAATAAAAGTATTATATGTAAAAGTAATAACTTGACTTCCAGTTGGGAAGTGTTATCATTATAATACCTCACTAATCCAAAGTATAATTTACAAAAGAATAAAATAAAACTTTACATGATACGGTAAAAAGATGGTAAAAAATCTTTGCATTGAATTTCCTCCCCTCTTTTTAAAAAATAAGCCTTTTAAAATTGTTCATAATTTAGGGGAAATAACTCTAGGGAAGAGATATGTCTGTTTCGACCTCCCTCATCATCAAAATATTTTCTTTATAAGCAACCAACTTCCATTTGTATGTCCTCGTTCCACAGTGCAAAGTCCTTTGTGAATGGGCCACCTTCCCTTACACATACAGGTCCCTGCAGCACAATCGCATAGATTGACTGACCTGGGTCATTAACTGTTACACTTGAAGAACTCTATAAACTTGAGCAGAGCAGTGAGTAGTAATGTGACACTGACCATAGAGATTGCATTTTCTTTTTTTGCTGTGTGCCTGTATTTTAAAATTGTTTTTATCCCCTGGTTATTTCCCACTTGAAAGCAATATTATTGAAATGTTTTATTAAAATAAACGGTTTCCACATTTAGTAATGTCTCAGAATTCCCAAGCATTTCCTTGGTTGGAATAAACTCTAGATTTCACTGCACTCTTTCATTAGTAAGGCAGCAACGTGATAGCTTCTCCTAGGTAAGTTCTATGCCGCTGTTCAAGTGGAAATAGTTAAGTAAAAAAGCATCAACATCGAGGTGGTGCGGCTATTGCGTTTCAGAAAAAGAATGGAGATGAGATGGTGATTTTGCTTATTGATATTAATACCTGGAGCTTCTCTTTCCTCTGTTGTGCAGATGATGGCGTCAATGAGAGCTTTGCTTGCAACAGAACAGAACAAAGCAAATAAAACCGAACCAACCCAAAGTGTGTTTTACAAAAGAATAAAATAAAACTTCACATGATACATGACTGTAAAAAAATATTCCCACTGCATTTTCTCACCACTTTTTTTTTAAGGCCAGGTGTTAAAATACGCCTATTCCTATGTTGTTTTTTGAAAGCATGTATCTTTTGAATATCTTACTTTATTCTTAACCCTTTCTAAATGTTTGTTAAAATATCACAAGCCTACCAAGCCCAACTCCAACAAAAAGCAATCAGTTCGATATGGCAGATAACGTCCTCAAAACGTCACTTGTCTGAGAACTAAGAAAACATATTCAGGTTTTCAGAGAAGAGGAATAGCAGATGAATTTCAAGGAGTTGAGGTATTCTTGTTCTCGGTCTCTTTCAAAACCCCTGAAATCGACTCTGAAGCTGAGCTGATTTCGTTAGAAAGCTGTCCTAAATACACACTGACAGAGGGACCGTGTGAATGGACGCAGAGCTGTCTGCTCCCTCACACATGCCACCAAGCACACTCTCAAGTTCTGACTTGTTTAAGAAGACTGCAGACTCCTTAAACTCATTTTTAAAATACAGTCCAGCTAAGATGAATACAGACTCGTGCACCCGTACACATGTGTGTCTTGAGGCCGAAAACAGTCCACCCTATATTCAGATGAATGTGTGTTAGAAAATTATGGCATCACTGTTAGCATCTTTATTGGTTGACTAAACCTCCTGGTGAATATTATGATTGATCCAGGGGGGAAAAATAGTGTAAAAAGAGACTGGATACACTTTAACTTGGTATGGTTGGTTTGAAAGGGGCTTTCTTAATTTCCTTGCATGGTACAACAAAGCACTGAGAAGAATCTGCAGTGATATAAAGAAATAGAATTCCTATACATCTTTATTGAATGTGACACGATATAATCAAAGAATGCACATAATTAAGTACTCAAGCTCAGAGCATCTTTGAAGCAGGAATTCTGCTGATTTTTTATTTTATGTGATTGCTTACAGATTAGTTCTCCATTTGCTCCTAAAGAATATACTTAAACACTCAATCAATGAATAACCTACAGCAGTTTGTTGTAGATTCAATAATGGGGAATGGTGCATTGTACCAGGATAGTTAGATATACCCATAGGGAGTGTCAGTGGTCAAAATGCTTCCATTGCCAGAAGGTAGTCTGAAAATGGTCTGGAAATTCAATACAGCATTGACCCTACATTGTATACATGATCCACAGTCAGTTTCTCAAGCATACTTGAAGTTTTAAAAAGAACCATTAGAAAAAAAGCTGGAATTGAAAAAAAAAACTTTTAAATGAGGGGTTTTTTTTGTGAAAGGTTGATTTTAAATGTATTAGTTTAAACGAGGTAAGTAGAAAATCTAACCATTTTCACTGTAGGTTACATGTGTCTAAAATTATTTTTAAAATCACTTAACATAATATTTTAAGGCTTTAAAAATAACCTAACGTTTTAAAGTTATGTACTAGTATTTCTATTTGCGTGAGTGTTAAATGCTCTCCTATTCCATCCTTCTAAAATCTCCTGATGTTAAACAACAAACAGCCACATGTAAACACACACCTTGTGATGTCTGTCTGATTTCTTTATTAAATCATTTTTTCCTTTATTTTATCAGTAGATTAAGAATCAGTGACAGGATTTCTAGGCAAACAGACCAGAGCCTTCCTCCAAATATACTGATATGTTTGCTTTTTCCTACATTGTGACAATTGCCAGTATATGTTCATTAAAATGCATGTTAACTTTGGTTCTCTAATTATTAGGTGCCTTCCTTTGTGTAGTTATTCCAAACTGCTTCAAGATGGTACCTTTGTTATTCTGAAATCAGGAGAAGATTAGGAATTAGGACTCCACCAGCAGAAAAAAGATAATAACTTATTTTGGAATACACTTACTTTGGGAACGCAGAAATTTCTTGTCTTTTTCACACACGCACTGAGTTCCTTTTCACAGTGTTAGTAAATTGAGAACACACATTCTCACATCACATACACCCTAGCACGTATTTTGTAAGTTTTAGACTTCTCATTTTCCAATTAGAAGGAGGGCTACAATTGCACGTTAAGAACCGCAAATATATGTATAATAGTAAATACTGCATATATATAAATAATGTCTGCATGCACATAACACATGCATAAACATATGCTTTTAGTATTTCACATAGGGTTATTAAATGTATAAATTAAGACATAAATTCCATGTGCTCTAGAAGCTGGCACTAAAAACTTAGTTTGACTTTTATGGTTATTTGGCCAAATGGCATGAACAATCATAGAATCATCCTGTGATGTTTCTGAGAATAAAATTCTTTAATAAACTGTATACTTGCATCCTATTGATTTTTGTCATGCAGATTTTATGTTAAACTTCAATAGTGCTTTGATGATGGTGACGATAATTCGAATGTTATTTTTCCCCCCACATTGACAGGTTTACCTTTTTTCAGTCTAAAAGTTACTTTTTTAGGAACTTGCGTTACATCTTATGGCTTATCAATTAGTACAACTTCTGTGTAAGACAAGTGCTATTTCTCTAATTACAGATGGAGAAGTAATATTATAAGTTGATTATTGCACACAATGAAATAGGAGTTCGTTGTAATGATTGGTGGGTTTTTCTATTTCACTTTCTTCTGTTTTAAGGTAACAACTATACTCTTCTATAAAAGGATTTACCTGATCTTCTGTTGACGAAAGATATGAATACATCTTTGTGGTAAAAATCTGCAAAGTTCCTGGAATTGGGCTGGGCTCACCGTTGTTGTGTAACAATTGCTAACTCTCTGAATTCTGCCCTGTATTCTGTATTCATCACAAGAATTCTAATGTTTTGTGCCTTTTTGTGAGAGAAGACTATATTTTCTAATTTGGGCAGATCAGCTGGGAAGTTATAGTGTACCTTGAAAATAACACAGGCTATAGAACAAAATTTGCATAAGGACTGAGCTCACGAGGGTCAAGAACTAAAAGTACCAGAGAAACTTCGCTTTTACTCTGACTCATAATCGCAACCTAATAGTAATAATCCAGAAGCTGGTTTTCTAGTTTAAAACTAAATTACAGGCTGCCAGAGTACAGGGCTGTGAGTTTGCCTTTTCATAGCTGTTTGTTTAGGTCCAGGCATACAGGAGGTGCTCGGTAAATAGTGTTTACATGACAGAGCAAAAGGGTACAATTTTTCCTCATTTCCATCTTTATAAAGGCACGTAAGTTAAGTAAAATTGATTTGATGTTCTTGTGATTTTTTAAAAACTAGAACATTCTATTTCAACACTGACTAATTTTTCCAATTACTATTTTTCCTAAGATTGAAGCGAAAGCAGTTCCATTCGGATCCTAATCCAGCCTCCTTATGCTGAGAGATCTCTGATCTTCATTTATTTTCTACTTACCCTGCTAAATGGTATTATACCTAGCACAATAATCCTACCTCAATTGCAGGATTTATAAGAGCTTAATGATCTTAGTTTATGGGTCATCATTTTTTAAGTAGCTCTTTTCTTAAACTCAGACCTTTACCATTATGCTTCTGGGTGGGACCATCAAAAAGCCTTTTCTCATACGTAGAAATTAGTTCATGCTCTGCTTTCACCAATGCAAATATTTACTGAGAAGAGAGAGAAAGAAAATAACCTTTCACGTTCCCCCCACCCCCCCTTCTGAAACCTAAAAGCATTTTGTTTCTAGAGCTCTATAAAAGTTCAGCACATAAAAGGTTAGGAGCCTGACTTTTTTCTGTCGTGTATATCTTTGAAAAATTGGTTTATGAAGAGTCATACATCATGTAGCCAGACATATGGGAATAGTTAAAGATTAAGGTAAATAGACAAATTGAACTGCTTTAAATCATTTTCCTGGTTTCAGTTTTATGAAAGAGCTTATGAACAAAAGCTGACATTAAGCAATCACAATAGGCTCTTCTATATGTTTTAGACAGTGGTAAAGACTTTAGTGTCACAGACTGTTGCATCACGGAGAGTTACATCAATTTGATTGGTGTCCAGATTTCAAAAATGTTACCTTGTCAAACCGTAACCTTTTCTAAGTTTTTCATTTGTCATTGTTTTGTAGATTATATCATTTATTTTACATTACCTGTATCAGAAAGCATGGATCACGGATTATAAGATTTTTTTATTATATATTGGTTGTTTTTGTTTTTTAAATAAAATTAATACTGTAGGCATTTGTGTTCGAAAGGGACTAATCAAATATTTTGGGAGGAAGTTTGATTTCATGTAACAAACATTACTGTAACTCTGCCTAAGGAGACCTTTGATTCCTTTTTACAAAAAAGAGAGAGAGAGAGAGAGAGAGAGAGAGAGAGATTTTCAGAACCATTAGGATAACATTTCTAATAAATTGAATAAATATACTGAACTTTTGCAGGGTACCTAATACTCTAATATCCTGTGGAGAGAACCTGGCTGTTGGACTTTAAGGTAGGTCCCAGGAATTTGCCCACTGGCATAGTGACAAGCCCCTACTCTTATGAAAAGTATTATGGGATCTTTAATGTCCACACAGGAGAGTAAGGATTTAAGATTTTGTGGTCTCATTTGAAAGACCCCTACATAGTAAACTGCATGGAACTCAATTTATCTACCTCAGAAAGGAGAGAAGGCTTTGTAGCCCCTGTACCTATAAATCTAAGAAATGCTGTGAATATATGCCTTCATATTCATGCAGCACCAATCCCCTTCTTAAAAAAAATAATGAAAATAACAAGGTCTATGATCATCAGGTTGATATAGATAAAAATCTATTAACTTTTCATCATTATCACAGCTCTCGTATCAAAGTGCAGACATTCGTGGGGCTAGCTCACCTCCCCTGGTAGCTGTGCAAAGAGATAGATGAAGATCTTTTACATACTTTGTTGGTTGGCCTTTTATGGTGTGTGTGCTCGATTTAGGAACTGCTGATGGTAAAGTGTAATTTAAGAAGATTACAAATATTTGCACAGCTATGTGAGCCCAGTTTAGAAGACATCCAGCTAACAAGGTTTCTCATATTCTGAGTGAATGTGAATGATAGGAAAAAGAGTAAAATCTGGAAAATATTGACCAAGTTTACTACAGAATTTGATTGATTCTATGTGGTAACACATATGTTTATGCCCAGCCTGAAGACTGATATATATTAGGCACTGCATAAATGCTAGTTTTTTTTTCTTTTAAAATATTCTAATTATCACTAGAAATATGTGTAAGAAATAATCCTGTAAAGTTGCTGAAGTACCTCAGGACGTAAATGTATGAACAGTTTCTTAATAAGGAATTTGGACATAGAGGAAAAACACCATCGTGCATATTTTGATAAAATTCTAGCATTTTTGTGGTTGGGAATCTTTCTGGGATTGAGTGCTTCTAGCAATTGTGTCCTCAGTCTCTCCTTCTCATATTTCCAAGCGTGCGCACGCGTGCATGCGCGCGCGCGCGCACACACACACGCGCGCGCGCGCGCACACACACACACAGTTTTAACTCACTTAAAAAGTGAGGTGTGTGTGTGTGTGTGTATGCGTGTGTGTGTGTTTAGGTCAGGTTAGCTAAGTGATTTGTTTATAAGAATAAGGTTTATGCCTGCATAAAATATTAGTGTAAATTCATGAGTTCTCTAATTCCTTCTCTATACATTTAGCTTATCAACTCAGAAAGCTATATCCATTCTTTCAAATGGAATACACATATCTTCCCTGTATCTGTTCTTCATGACCATGAAATTCTATTTCAGAATAGAAACCTCCATTTTGCAGATATTCTTTCATTTTTTCCAGCAGTCCAGTGTACTTATAACTATAATGGGATTTATTTGTGAAATGAAGGGGCTTAAAACTAAGACAAAACAAAATGATTATTTAATCTTTGATGGGATCTTTATTGCTCAGCATCAAAATTAGCTACTTTTAAAAACAAGTCAGATTCATTAAACATTTGGATTCAGAGCAATATAAAGTTTTTTTCTCCCCACTGTTACTGGAAACAATGGAAGTTCAATATTTCATTGAACATTTATGGCATCGAGTGTGAAACAACCTTTCTCTTTAAGGTGTTGTCATTAGTTAAGTCAGTTATCCCAGCAATTTAAACAATTAAAACATATCCCGAAATATCCATAAAACCTGACAATGTATCACTGAAGCAATACTCTAATAAAGTTAATGCACTATTATAACTTAAAAAAATCTTAGATCATTTTAAATTTCTCTGGTATGCTTGATCACGGAATTATATTAAAACATTTTTAAGTTTAAGAGCACATCTAGGTCACTTGTGATGATGGATATACTTTCTAAAGTTTCTTAATATTGGCTATAAAGCAAGTGTCAATGAGCTTGAACTGCAGAATGGTTTTTCCTCTTTCCACAAGGTTCTTCCAAACGCTGGGCACTAGAGGGAGCTGTTGTAACTGATTGTAACAACAAGACACCTGAACTTGTTCCTTGAATCAATACTATCAGGATCCCAAAATGTTTCTAATGAGCTACTATATTGTTATTAGTTTTTAACACTGGGCTCTGTGAATATCATCAGCACAACTCGCAAGGCAAATCACAAAAGTGTGATTAAAGCGAAAAGCTCCCTAACTTGATAATTATTTGTGGTTGTTGAAATGAAATCAAGATTCTGCTCTCCCAACCCTTTTTAATACTCTCCCAGTCTTTCTTCAGGATGCATAGGTTGGTGATACATTTGTATAAATGGCAAGGAAAACGGGCTTGTCAGGCAATTACATATTCTTTGGACTTTAAACGTACATAGCCACAAAAGGTTGTTTCTTAAAACAAGCGCATCAAGAGGCTGCCCGTCCAACTTTTCTCCTGGTGTTTGAGGAAAATTGTAGCCATTCGAGGATGTCTGCACATGAGGATACACCATCTTTATGTCAGAAAACGTTGCTTTATATGAAAATTGAAGGATCATCTCCTCCCCCTGCCCCCACCCTCCTGGTGGTTATTTATAAAGGCGTCATTGGTAGTTGCCTTCCTTAGACCTTCCCTGCAGGCATGATCAGACTCAAGCAGGCAGCTATTTCCCTTTAATTTTCCACAGCAAGCCAGTAATGCTTATGATTATTGTGAAGTCAGGAAAAGTTTAGTTTCATCAAGTGACATGTAGTGATACAATTAGTTACTTAAGCACTTCTCATAAAATGTTCCACCATGGAACCTAGTTTGTCAGACGCAGCTAAATATTAGCATCTCATATTAAACACAAGAGTAAAACTGCCTCGTGGAAAGCGCAGCTGACAGCTCTCAACATGAGCTGAATGATCACTCTCAATTGTAATCGATTCTGTAAGTACTGAACACAAACCCCCAGGCAATTGAAGAAAATAGGATGATGAAGGACTGCAAACTAATATGTTACACATCTTCATTGATTAGACATTGATTAACCATTATTTTCCTGAATGACAAACAGCTAGTGGTAAAGTAACTGAGGCTTGTGATTTATTTACATCTTAGACAGAGATGACTTCTTTATTCAGCTGATTGTGGGCTAATGCTAAACCCAGAGACAGCAATAGTTTAAGAAACCAGGCTACCGTTTTCTTTCTTTATTTAAAAAAAAACAAAAATCCTTGCTGGGCAGTCTTAGATTTATGGCACGTTTCTATTAGAAACAAATCTAACTAGATTTAAAAATGGTCAGCTGAATTCCAAAATACAGAACATGTAGCTGTGGTATAACTACATTTAAAAGGAAGATCATTTTATAGACTTGGTATTTACAAGCATATTGATCAGTGTTTATTGAACTTTTAATTTAATTCTCTCTTTTCTTCAGTGCCTTATTGGCAATTATACACAATTCTAGAATGAGCCGACTAAGAGTGTGTTAGTGTCTGTTGCTTATTTTTCTTCTGTGAAGCCTATTGCTTTACAACTATGGGAATCTATTGAGACATGATACATAACACATGTAGGAAGGCAAATATTTCACAGTTTAAATAATTCTTGGTTCACATAAAACTGGGATATTATAGACAATCTTGGATTTATGTAGCAAAATCTTGTGGCAATACAGTAAAATTTCTTAGATCTATTTCAGTAGGTCTCAAACAACATGCCCAATGGAAAAAATCTGCTCCTGAACTTGCACACAATCTCTTCTATTATGATGAAGAAAAGAGAGCAAATGTATGTTGAAATGAATTGAATTAGCACAAAGTTAAAACCAAATTATAATGAGACTAATTGTTGGTGGTGGTGGAGTTTTTTTTTGTTTTTGTTTTTGTTTTTGTTTTTTTGTTTTTGTTTTTGCTTTCTAGAGCATTCCTGTGCATTTTGAAGATTTGTGGAAAACATTTATAAGCAGGAATAATTAAGATGTTCCGGCATTCTTCATCATAATGGTCATGATAAAGACTTTTGATGTTCAAGAAAGCATAATTTGCTACTCCATTGGAATTTGATTGTAAATTAGCACTAATTAATGTTCACTTAAATGTTACAGATGTGTGATCTATCTAGTTAGTCACCAAAGGAGTAACAGTGGAAAATTTGTTCTGTGAAAGTATATGAATTTAGAGTAATGATTAGAATGTCATTTTTAAAAATGAGAGAAATTCCTTACCATTTTCAGTATTACAAGTCAATTTTAGCCTGTATGTAACCTAGGAAAAAGAAATTAGTAAACCATACACTTCAGTTAATTAATACAGAGATGCATTCAATACCCCCTTATTAGTTATTAAATTATTGGACATGTAATTGTGAAACTTCATTGTCTTTTGCCCTTTAATGCGACTGTAACTTCAGGTTCAAAAATCAAATCTCTTCTTCATGGACATTGCCATCTTTATCACGATAAGTATGTGAACATGCTTTTCCCCAAGCAACTTTTGGTAGCCTCACCTAAAACCCTGGGCCCTTGCGTATAGGTCTTTCAACTCGAGGCTTTTAGTTAAAGATTCGTTGCACAGTTTCAGGATTTTAATACTGGGGCAGAGAGAAAAATATGTGAAATTTATTTCTATAGTTTTAATTTTAACAATTGGAAACCAGTCTCTTCGTTAAAGACGTCCAGCTGTACTCTAAGGGAAACAGACTCGTTAAGTTTTAATACAGGAGGACTATCTAGTTGGGATAACATGCAGTGCTCAAACTTTTACAAAGGAAACCGAGGGTGAGCTTTGACTCCCTAGTTGCCCTCAGTTTAAAGTACATCAGCGGACCCATGCTAATTATAAATTACCTCCTTAGTAGTATTTTTGAGGGTTAGAATCCCCCTTCGCTTTATAAGGTGCTCAGAACATAAGGAAGGGAAGGTGCTGATTGGCTAGTGGAGCACGAAGACAGAACAAATGGAAAACCATCCAACAGTCATATCCTAGAGGGAGCTCAGAACCCCAGAAAGAAGTCTAATAGTGTGTCGTTTCCCGGTCCATCTGTGGGCAGGTGAGAGCCCCACTGCAGGGGTCTGCGGGCAAAGGCCAGAATCAGAAACCCGGAATTTCACAGAAACAACAATGATGCGCTATTTGCACAGCAAGTCCTTTCTGGGGAAAATAAAATGCACCTCCTTTGGTGTCGGCTGTGTCCTTTTGTGTGTGTGTGTGTGTGTGTGTGTTGTTTACGCGCGTGTGTGCGCGTGTGCGTGTGCACCCGCACACATACACACCTGTGCACAGAGGCTTGTGTGGAGCTGAGTATGCTTCAGTTTCTTCAAGCATATTTAATATCTTTAAAATTTTAAATGAAAATGTAGCTGTCAATTTTAAACTAATTTGGATGGACAGCAATAAAATGCAAGCCTCACTTCAAATTAGAATTTTCAGTGAGGATTTCTAATGGAAAGTAATTGCTGACAATAGGAAATGACAAATTACTAATTACTTAGTTCAATTAGACTTTTGTGCCTTTGGTCCTAAGTGGCAAGCATACAGCAAATCTTGCACTTTTATAACAATTAATGACACTAAAACTATTTAAACTGCCAACAGATGTGAGTAAGAAGACATGAATTGAAACTTACTTAATTTACATACTATCCCTATTTTATATCAAGTAAATGGTGTTTAATTTTTATGCTACAATTAAATATTACTAGTACAGTGCAATTTTCACAGACCTTCATAGGGAAAAATATCACTGCTCAAAAGCTGGTCAGTGTTAATGCTTCCTTTTCTCTTATCACAGCAGTATTTCTCTTGAAAAGATTCTTAGAGTATGAATTTCTATCTACACTGTATTCATGGCTATACATCAGTGTTAATTAAATAGCAGCATCCCTGCTTTTTGCTTTTCTTCTCTTCATTTTCCCTCTATCCTGTTCATTTTTAATTTCCTAATCATCTATTTAGAATCCGTATATTTTTTACACTCCTGCTTTCCCCCCAAGACTAATTCAGGCATGGTTTTGCGAAAGGATTTTGTATAGAAGTTAGTTCCATTACATGCCTCTGGACTGTCAACTTCTGGCTGTCGCTTACAGGGAACTTAATTTGGTATTCCTAGTACTATCATTTTGATAATTTTAATTTTGCAAATATAGGATTTTCTTAATGTTTCCAGTTATAATCAGAAATTTTTTCTCTATAGGTCAGCAGCTCAGGAGACCTATTGCAGATGCATGTGAAGTAAAACAGAAAGGCAAGCGATCCAATTACATTTGTAATGATCAATTTCTCTGTAAGACTTTACCTATATTTATTCTTTTCTCAGCGCATGTAAAAAAGTATTTACTCATGAATTGTAAATAAAAATGCTGATCCGTACTGGGGCAAAATCACCTGGCATCTTGTGCCTACAGAGTAAGGGCAATGATTTTTGGCAACTAAACTAGTCATAAAAATAAACGTGAAAGGATGTTAGAGGAAAAAAAATGCATAAAAAACACTGGTGAAATGAAGGACTTTAAAATCACTGCATAACTAAGCAAAGGAGTGATTCAAATGTAGAAGGCCAAACTGGCGATTATAGTCTACAATTTTCCTTCGGGAATTTCTTTAGCTTGGGATATTCTCTGCATGTTGCTAAGAGCTGGGCATCAGGAACTAGATTGCCTTCCTCAGTGTTTTGGATAAGACTGCAAACCTCCTACTCAAATCAAATGTATATTCTTACACTCACCACTTACAGTTTAAGATGGAGTGTATTCTGTGCCATATTATTATTGAGAGGTCATTGTAGCTGGGTGAACAGAAGAACCTGTTTGGTCCAGTTCTGAGTAAACAAGGGGAAAATGCAGATATGTCTTGTTTCATCATACAGATGCAGGGGCAGGGAGAAGTAGAGGGCCCTAAGACCTGAGAGCAAACAGATGACAAATGCTTTTTCCAAGGCTTTGGCTTGATTTTTGCAGGATTTTTTTTCCCCTCCAAAATTCCTGCAATTAAGCTGTTGTTTGGAGGCAACACTGTAAACTAGATCTAAATAACCAAGGGTAGTTTTGGACAAACCTCTGTTGTTTCACCACAGCTGTAGTTTTCTTTTCTCATGAGCCCTGTGAACTTTAAGGGCTAGAAATATAACAGAGAGTATAGTAGATAATAAAGGAAAAAGGAAAAGCTTAGGCAGGGGGTAGGAGGCCTGGGCAGGGACAGAGGAAAGAAAGACTTTCACAAATCACAAGAAAAATGGCACTGGCATTGTGCCTAAAAAAAGATAACGTGGAAAAGAGGCGATTGCAGCGATGGACTTAGCAAGTATATTTAGAGCAAGAATGAGAGGAAGAAAGAGGTGGCCTAATTAGAGGAGAGGGAGAAGGAGAGCGAGGGAGAGGGAGAAGGAGAGGGAACAAGAGTGCAAAGCAAGTGTCAGAAAAAAACAGAAAGGAATGAACCTAGGGAAATTAGCAAACATCTACGAAGCTAAGGATATATCCATCCTCACTCAGGCCACAATGCACCACAAGAAAGGTATGTTTTGGGTGATTTAGACATCCAAGAAATGCATCATTTCTTTTCCAGTTTCCATCACTCTTGAAACACAAACAACATATAAATGTCACTTTGGTAATCTAGATTTCTTTTACATAGTTACATGAGGAATTGAAAACTGTGTACTATCTACATATTCTGCATTGTCAATTATAGGATATTGCCATACATCTACTTCTATATAATTTATAAATCTGGGATGCGTCGTATATGTGCATATGTACGTTATGCATATTTCGTGTTCAGTGAACATTTTGAGAATTCTTTTAAGCTCCAAGAATTTTGAACTCAATTGTTTTTTTTTTAACTTTTTAAAAATCTTTATTTTTGAGAGAGAGAGAGACAGACAGAGAGACAGAGAGACAGAGTGCAAGCGAGGGAGGAACAGAGAGAGAGGGAGACACAGAATCCAAAGCAGGCTCCAGGCTCTGAGCCATCAGCACAGAGCCCTATGCGGTGCTTGAACTCACCAACTGCTAGATCATGACTTGAGCCGAAGTCGGACACTTAACCGACTGAGCCACCCAGTCGCCTTGAAGTTAATTATTTTATAAATGGGGAAGCAAGCTGAAATTTTCAAAAGATTTTGAGAGAACTGTATATTTTTTCTAAACTTGATATTATAACAAATTTATATACATAAGCTTACAAGAAGAAAACTATTGAGTTGCGTTTCCCATGCAAAGATCTTACTCACATGACTGTGCTTTCTATTTTGTTGATAATCACATTTCAGTTTAGGAATACTATGGAGGTGCCTGGCTGGCACAGTCAGTTAAGTCTCAGACTCTGGATTTCCCGTCGGGTCATGATCTCATGGTTTGTGAATTTGAACCCTTAGACCGGCTCTGCACTGACAATGTGGAGCCTACCTGGGATTCTTTCTCTCTCTCTCCCTCTCTCTCTGCCCCTCCACTGCTCATGCTCATGCTGTCTCTCTTTCTTTCAAAATAAATAAATAATCTTAACAACAACAACCAAAAGATATACTAGAGCTCAGTTGTATAATCTTTCTAGACAGGCTTACAGAAGTATGAGATTTTGCCAGTCATTTCCTTCTTTCCATGCTTCCTTCTCTCTCTTCCTCACTCCCTTTTTCCTTCCCTTTTCTCTGCATGTACAGGGCCTGTTTGGATGGATTGCCCATTGGATAGATTGAACATTATTCTGAATATGAATTCTAATATGAACATAAATTATAACTTCATGGGCTAGATGGATAAGGACGTGATTTCCTTCAAGTAATCTTTAATGGTTCTCTAGAATGTTTAGTAATTTGTATCATTAAAGCATATCTAGCCACATAGGTGTAGATATGTGTCCCCTTCAGGTTCAGGACCAGAAGTCTTTGCTTGATTCATTTGGATAACGTCTTGACAGTTTCTGTAATATGCTCCAACTTGACTTGTCTCATGAATGGTTATTTCCATTTAAGAAGCTGACTGAGGGCTTATTACAATTATTGAAAATCTTAGTAGAAATTTACCCGAACGATATGAGGCCACTTTTTGATGTATCTCCATCCCTGTCTTCATTTATCTCTCAGAGACTGAAGGCTAACATGGCAACAATTAAGATTCCTACCAAATGGTTGGGGATTATCATCTACCATTTTTGTTTTCTTGGAAACTATTCTCTGCCTTCTGGAGAGAAGGTATTTTATTCCCTTTATCAGGTATTATATAGACCTAAAATAAAGAAGAAAAAGCTGAAAGAGATCATATGTATGTCCTAGACAGTGCACAATTTTTATTGATAAGGAGAATATTACATATATATACACAATATGTCCTTGAAAATTACTGAGGCTAATTCACATTTTCCATACTATTTTCCTCAAATAATTATGTATATACCCTATGAGATTTCAATTTAATGAATGACAGTATATACAGATTTCAGGTTTCAAATTCTCATTTTTTTGCTGTCACTGTCTTTATTTCTACTATGTGATTAACAAAGAAAGGCTATTATTAGCGTGATGCAAATACAAGTAGAAAAATTATGGATTTATCATAAGCATAGCAAAAAGAATTTGAAATCACAAGATGTACTTTGAAGGAATATTTTCTTGGTTTCTGCAGGTTCCTGGACTTCAAATGTCATCCCTCAGAGAAGACTTATTGTACTAGCAACTTAGAGTCATGGCACATTTTTGTGACTTTCTTGCTAATAGTCACTGATGTACAGAGAGTAACTCTTTTTATAGTAAAAGAAATAAGACATCAAACTTCTGCATTACAAGGAACAAAAAAATTTAGCCAAAAACCAAATGTGTTTTTTGGAATTTGAATGATTTTAAATTATGTCAGATTACTTTAAAATCAAGAGCAGAAGAGGTCTCCTGCCAGATGGGAACTCATATGTGAAAGCACTATTCTGGAGATGAGGGCCAGGGTAAGAGAGACTTACAGGAAAAAAATATTAGTGGGGTAACTGCAATTCAGTTACCAAATACTGTATTCTTAAAAATTTTTTTTAACATTTATTTATTTTTGAAAGACAGAGCACAAACAGGGGAGGGGCAGACACAAGCACACACACACACACACACACACACACACACACACACACACAGAATCCGAAGCAGGCTCCAGGGTCTGAGCTGTCAGCACAAAGCCTGATGCGAGGCTTGAACACATGAACCGTGAGATCATGACCTGAGCCGAAGTCGGATGCTTAACCAACTGAGCCACCCAAGTGCCCCACTAAATACTGTATTCTAAGAATTGATTCTGCCCTTTTAGATAAATAGTAAATTATGAATAAATAATAAATTCAAGAAATATGAAATATATATTCTTTGCTTAATTTAGGAAACAAAAGCAAATTGTCCTTTCTGTCTTGAAGAATTTAAAAGATAATTAAGAAGTATCCATCTATGGAAGTTAGACACGTCGGTTTGAGATCAAGGCTAAAATCAGGAGAAAATTCTACTTCTAAATCTGCCATGACTTGCTATATGATCTTGGACAAGTCATTTAAACCTTTTTGTGCTAGAATGCTCATTATAGAATGAAGATAACATCTGTCATTTCTAGGTTTGGTTTTGTTTTTAGGATAAAGTATAAAAAAAGGTAATAACTACTTTGTGAAATGTATGTATAGTAAAAGTATCAGTAGAAGCACATTTTTTATGTTGTTGGTAGTCACGAAGGTATTTTGAAATTAAGTTGTTGCTCTTGAAACATTAACACTGTAATGATTAAATATACCTTTTAAAAAATAAAATTCAGTATTAAATATAAACGGCTCTAAATTCTAAACACCTTAAAATCATAAAAAAAGTTGCACAGAAGTACAACTATTTAAAATTAAGATTTTAAAAAAGGGAGGGGGAGAGAAAAGGAAATAAGGAGTAAACATCGAAGTAAAAATATCACTGCTAATAACATTTTAGAACTGCAAAATATTTTTGTGTTGCTTAAAACCTAAGCTTACAAATATAAAAAGTATATGAAAATAGATGGAAGCCTTTAATTGAAAATATGTTTTCACTATAAAATGATTCAGATTACTTGAACAAATGTGTTCACTACAGATTTATATTTGATTTTGCATTTCACCTTTAAAATATATCCAAATCGTACTGCATGAGATAGGACCATACAGTAGGCTAAAAACCTCGAAGACTGCTACAAATTACACAAAAATGCAGAAAAATCAGAGAATGGTTTCCTTTGATCAGAGAATGATTTTCTCGGGTTCTGAGGGCTCTTCTAGTCTAACTTCCAGTGTGATTAGAGAATCTCTTTCACAAGGGCTCTTGAGCACTGATGATCCAGGCTCTGCCCAGACACACACCCAGTGAGGGAGGCTCACGTTCTCATGTGGCTGTGTTTTTGTCACAATATTTGAGATCCACTTTTCATGATTGGGATAATGGATATCTCCTGATGACAAGTTTGCCTCATACTAATGCTTTTGGAAAATTAGATCATTCTAGACTTTTTTGGAAACACATTCAATTACATTTGAAAATCAGTCGTATAACATGGATGTGGGGGTGTCAAATACAGCAAATCATGCCCATGGATCCAAACACCTAGTAGCACATAGGCTATAAGGAGAAAGACTCAAAGAGTTACAACACAATGTAATCGGGGCAGCAACAGAAGTATGAACATATTACAGAAGCAGCACAGAAGTAGGTTTAATAGGTTTAAAGGAGGGGTCTTGTAACAGGAGAGGCTTCACTGAGCAACTGATAACTGAAATGCACGGTGAGGAGGAAAGAAATGTAAGGTAGAAGAAAAATGACATGCATAGGTACTGAGCTCCAAACAACATAATATGTGTGGGAAATTGCAAGAGGGGCCAAATTAAAGTCCTCCTTCATTTATTTTTATTATTGGTTTTATTAACAACGTTATTGAGATATATTTGATATACAAAAACACTGCATATATTTATTTTTTTTAGAAGAGAGAGAGAGTTCATGCGCACACGTGAGCGAGCGAGGGAGGCATAGAAAGAGAGGGAGAGAATCTTAAGCAGGCTTCACGCTCAGCACAGCTTGGAACCTGACAAGGGGGCTTGATCCCACGACTGCCCCCCCAAGTGCCCCAAAACTGCATATATTTACTGTTTACAATTTAATGAGTCCAGATATATGCACAGACCTATTAAAACATCACCACAATCAAGTTAATAAACAGCATCACCTGCAAAATGCCCTTATGTCCCTTTTTTTTTTTTGGTTTTGTTCTGCTTTTGTTTTTGTAGTAAGAACACCAAACATGAGATCAACTCTCTAAAACTTTTAAGCACATTTCACAGTATTGTTAATAAAGGCTCTTTGTTGTTTCACTGATTTCTAGAAGTTTTTCATCTGTATAACTGAGACTTTCCATCATTCTACTGTCTGCTTCTATGAGTTTGACTATTTTAGATACTTCATATCAGTGGAAACATGCAGTATTTGTCCATTTGTGATTGGCTTCTTTCCCGTGGCTCTAGGTTCATTTATGCTTCTTGCATGTAAATCTAACTCATCTCTGGTTGTTGAATTCTGTCTCCTTGGATGACTTATTAATCCATTTTTCAAATAAATATTGGGTGTCATCCATGTTACAAGCCCTATTGTAAGTGCTAAGCATAGAGGAATGAACAAAATTGGCACAAATCTCAGCTCTACTGAAACTGACATTCAGGTGGGGGGGGGTAGGCAACGAATAGGACACATGCATGAGATATATAGAATGTTAATGATTTTAAATTCTAAGGAAAGCATGTAAAGGAAAGGAAGATCGGAAATCTGAGGGAAGAAAGGTGTTACAAATTTAGGATGCGTGATCAAATAAGTCTCACCAAGTAAAGGAAACAATGAACCATTTGGCCTTTTGGGATTGATTATATCAGGTAGAAGGGATTGGAGATGTCTGGAGGGGAAACTATGCCTGGTGTGTTCAAGGAACAGGAGGAAGACAAGTGGAATTAGCAAGGGGGACATTAGGATGAGATCAGAGAAAAAATGGTAGTTTTATATGTCACTGCAATAAATTTGGCATCTTACTTTGGAAGGCCCTGGAGGATTTTGAGTAGAGGAATGACATGAGTGACTTATAACGGGGTAATTTTGGCTGCTTCATGGAGAATAGACCAAAGCTGCTCATAAGCAAAAGGAAAAAGACAGGGTGAGTTTTTTGTTTTTGTTTTTGTTTTTTTGTTGTTTTTATTTTGTTTTGTTTTGTTTCGTTTTGAGGGAAGGGAAGTTGCTATTGCAGATATTGGTGGTTTAGACCAGGATGGTAGCAAAGGAAACGGTGAAAATCACTTCCTTCTAGGTCATTTTGAAAGTAGAACAGGCTAGAGCACCTGGGTGGCTCAGTCGGTTAAGCATCTGACTCTTGATTTTGACTCAGGTCATGATCTCACGGTTCCTGGGTTCAACCCCCATGTTGGGCTCTGCGTTGACAGTGTCTCCCTCTCTCTTTGTCTCTCTCTCAATCTCAAAAATAAATAGATAAACATTAAAAAAAGAAGAAGAAAGTAGAACAGGCAGGATTAGCTGAAGGATTGGATGCAGAATATGAAAGAAAGTCTTGGGTGACTTTAGGATTTTGGGCCTGAACAACTAAAAGAATGGTTGCCATTTACTTAAATGGGGAAGAAGAGCGAGTTAAGGAGAAAATATCAGGAGCTTTAAAATTTTAGAGACCAAGTGAATATTCAAGAAAAAATGCTAACTAGGCAGTTTGACATATAACTCTGGAGTTCTGGGAAAAGATATGGACCAGAAATACAACTTTGAGAGTCAATAGCCTATAGTAAAACCAATGAACTATGTAATTATCAAGAGAATGAGTGTAGAGAGAATATAGAAGTGATCCAAGGACTGAGCCAGGGAACTTCAGCATTTAGACTTTGGAGAGGTGATGTGAAACCAGTAAAGGAAAATACGGAGTGGTCAGTGAACGGTGGAAAAGCTGATGTGGTGTGGGTAGTTTCCCGAAAATCTAGTGAGGACTGTGTTCAAAAAGGAGAGAGAACACAATTCTTTCAAATGCTCTCATGGGTCAAGATGAGAATTGATAACCAACAAACAGATTGAGCAACATAAAAGTCATTAGTGATCTTGACAAAGCGGGGGTGGTGGTGGGGGGAGTGATGGGAAGGGGAAGTTTAATTAGAATGAGATTTGGAGACAATAGAAGAAGATCACATGGGGGAAGTGAAAATAAACAGTTATTTTCCCCCCTGAGATCTGCTACGGAGAAAGGAGAAAAATGGGGATGGTAAATGAAATGAAAATGAGTTTTTTGTGTTTTTTTGTTTTTGTTTTTGTTTTTGTTTTTGTTTTTTTGAGGCTGGAAAAAACTTATGTAGATGGGAAAAAGCTAATAGAAAAAGGAAAAATAGATCCCCAGGAGAGAGATGGGGAAATTGCTAGAGCAACATTTTTAAGTAGGCAAGAAGGGACAGACTTCAATAGACAAGGAAGTAGAGGGGGTGGCCGTGTTAAAAGACAATTCTTCATGTGTCTCTGGCATTTCTGTGTCTTGTTAGCAAAGGCACTTATTGCCTTTTTGTTCTACACTATCTTTTCAAGGCTGTTTGTTTGGCAAATAGCCTTGGTAATTGGAGATAGAATCTATCTCCTTTAGAGAGAAGATGGGTTTGCTTCTGTCCAGTACAATGAAGATAATGTCTCATCCCATTATAAAATATCTGGGTTTCCTAAGCTCAGACTTCTTCTTCTGTAATGCAACTGACTACAGGGGCAGATGTTCCTTGATCATCATAACATTGCCTGTGGGAATTAAGACTTAGGGAACATTATTGATTTGGGTTTTCCAGAGAAAAAGAACCAAAGAGATTTTCTATATACATATATAAAGATTTACTCTAAGAAATTGGCTCACGTGGTTGATGGAGGTTGAGAAGTTCAAGATCTGCAGCTAGTGAACTAGAGACACAGGAGAACTTGGTATAGTTATAGTCTGAGTCTGAAGGCCTGAGGACCAGAAGAGCTGATGGTATAAGTTCCAGTCCAAGTCTGAGTGTACAGGTAGGAGAAGCCCAATGTCCACACTCAAAATTAGGCAGAGAGAGAAACTTCCTTCTTACTCAGCCTTTTTATTCTGTTCAGGTCCTCAGTGATTGGATGAAGCCTACCCATTTTGGAGAGGTCATTTCACTTTAGTCAGTCTATAGATTTAAGTGTTAATCTCATTCAGTAACACCCTCACAGACACACCCAGAAATCATGCATAACCAAATATCTGTTATAGCTCAGGCTCCTATAAAAGAATGCTGTAGATTTTCTGGCTGAAACAGCACGTATTTATTTCTTACCCAGTTCTGGAGGCTGAAAGTCTCAGATTAGGGTGTGAGCATAGTCAAATTCTTGGAGGACTCCCTTCCTGGTCTTCCTTGCTGGGTACTTGGACAGATAGGGGTGGAGGTTGGAGGCCTGTATCTCCTCTTTTTTTTTTCCAAATATTTATTTGTGTGAGAGAGAAAGAGCATGCAAGTAGGGAAGGGGCAGGGAGAAAGGGTGACAGAGAATCAAAGAGGGCTCTGTGCTGACAGCAGAATGCCTGATGTAGGGCTTGAATTCACAAACTGGGAGATCATGATCCGGGCTTAAGTCCGACACCTAACTGACTGAGCCACCCAGGTGCCTGTCTCCTCATATTTTTATAAGTGCATTAATTATATTGTGAGGACCCCATCCCAATAATATAATCTAGCCCTGATTACCTCCCAAAGGCCCCACCTCTAAATACCATTATATTGGAAATTAGGGTTTCAACATACGCATTTTAGGGGATCACAAGTGTTCATCCATAGCATCTGGACACCCATGGGCCAGCCAAGTTAACACAGAAAATCACATCACAGGAACCATTACAGACAAATAACCATACTTTTACCACTGTGATTTCTATGAGTAATGAACCATCCTTTGTATCCAACCCAGGACTCTCGTGACTTTTGGTATCACCCATGAAACTGTGGCAAGCTAACTTTTAAGCTTGCAGGTAGAGTAAAAGCTCACGTCCTTCATAAATCTTGATAGGAACCTAGGCCATTCTCCACGTTAGCAGAAGGGTGGGTAGAAGTTATGGGCTCAGATACAGGTGGGTGGCTGCAATGGCTTCACTTTTCTCAATGAAATTAAAAGCAAAGTCATGGTGAGGATGGAAGAGACAGCACTGATGTTGGAAAACAAAAATCTTTGTAAAACACTTGTTAGGGACAGAGTAGGAATGGACAAGGGAAATATAATCCTGGCTGGTATTAAGGGCTACTTGCTCATGAACTTAAAGTGAGATTAGATAGCCTGGCTGTAACTACTTTAGCTGCAGTCACGTTTCAATTCAGGCATAGGGTTAGCTGTAGAGGGTAGAAGTTCAGTCAAGGAAGCCAGGGAGAGGCAAGAGAGCTAAGAGTCTAGGCAAGGGAATGGTTGTAATGAATGAATCATGGAATTTAAACTGGCTAAGGAGAGTAGTGAGGGCATCAGGGCAGAGTGGGGGCAGTGGAAGCTGGTAGGATTGATGAATTGCAGATCTCATTCTCAGAGCAATCTAAAAGACTTTGGACTTGTGGTACTAGCAGAAGTGAGCTGAAAAGATTATTCTGGTTATCTATCATATTAGCTATTCCTCCTAGCATGTGTCATCTAAATTATATTATTTTTTCACATCTTGATTTCTTTCTAAGTACTTTGCTCAAATCAAGATGGTAGTACGTACTCCATAATGTCAGAGTGACGTTATTAGAAACACAAATCAAGTCCGCGGTGCAAGTTATTTTTGCAAAAGTCATTCGTGGTTCCTGATGATCACTACACGCTTTGCATTATATTTACATTGCTTTTCAAATGTTCGCTCAGAATACCTCTTTCAGAACGTTCCTGATCATTGATATTAGCCTCACAGATCTATTATTTGTAGAATTTGTATCTTCCAGATCGATGGCTTTCAAATGTTTTTGATAGCGCACCCCTTGCAGCAAAATATTTTTATGAATCTGTACCCATATATATGCTTAAGTATGCATAAATTATGTTCTTATATTAAAATATAAACATAATCATATACAAATATGATAACTATATTACAAAACTTAACCAATTATACGAATTGAAAAAGAATGAATTTGGATGCAGCTTACTTTATTTCCTTTTTCTTTCGGTGTGAAATTTTTTTCTCGTTTAATTCTAGTAATTATAGTCAATATTAATACTGTCAATTATAATAGTTTAGTGATAGCAGCATGATTGTATTAGATCTGATGAGATGGTCATTGACTTTTAACCCATAAATAGCTGATAAGAAATTTGCCCAAGGGGGAAGAGAGATCTTAGCGCTGCCATTGTCTAAATGTTTAGGTGTACTTGTGTTAATAGAATTGCCTTTGATCCATGGCTCCTTTGTAAGAGTCTTTCTGAATTTCTTGTTCATTTTGTGAGGGTGAAGTTTCACTTCATTTTGTGAGGGTGAATTTCATTAAAACTGATCAATGTAATCTGTAAATCTGCTTAACTGGTGCAATTAAACTGCAATAGTTCAAATATGAGCAAAGGCCACTTGTCTTATTGAACTTCCACTTGCCATAAGGATATCTTGATAAACCATACAGTATATATGATGTTCTCACAACTGAGCTTAGTGAGGATGGCCTTGCCAATCTGTATGTTAAACTATAGTACAGCTTCGTGTCTTTCTCATTTCTAGCTAAAAAAATATGGAAGAAAAAGTCTAGGATTTTATTTTCAACCTTAGTAGATTGTCTTAATTTTCCCCTACTAAAGAGACTACTGTCTTTGTCTATTTGCCACAGCTATCAGAAAAACTAATATGTGGGACGCCTGGGTGGCTCAGTCGGTTAAGCGTCCGACTTCGGCTCAGGTCATGATCTCACGGTGTGTGAGTTCAAGCCCTGCGTCCGGCTCTGTGCTGACAGCTCAGAGCCTGGAGCCTACTTCCAATCCTGTGTCTCCTCCTCTCTCTGCCCCTCCCCAACTTGTGCTCTGTCTCTCTCTGTCTCTCAAAAAATAAATAAATGTAAAAAAATTTAAAAAAACCCTAATATGTATTATGTGCTCAATATATATTTCATGAATGAATAAACCCATAAACTCCCCTGCTTAAAAAATTAGGAACCTCCTTGTTTCCAAGATTTTGATCCATCTTTGTGTTTTACGGTTTCGTATATATTTCTCACAGTAGTTACAGAATCACATTTGCTTGCCATCTTCCTGAAAGAGATTGTGGTTAAATCTCAACTTATATAGCACTTACTTTGAAAAGTTTCTAAATGGTCTCCTCTTATATGTGATATCTGGCCACGCTTGTGTTGTTTTTCCCCATATGATTCTAACATATTTGCCTTTTAATATTTTTAAAGCAATATATATAGCATACATATGAAATATTTTAACAGTGTGTGTGCTAAAAATCAAGTTCCATATCCATAAGTCTATGTCAGTTTGCTTATTGTGACTTCCAGAAACAAAGTTATAGGTACTTTTTTTTTTTCTGATTTCCCTAATTCTGACTCCAGTCAGAAACTCTAGGCCTATCTGAAAAACGGACAGCTATGAACCGACATTCTTCTGGCACTACTTTGCCATCACAGGAAAGAATTTAATTGACGTAAAGAACATATGATGGATACTTATTCAGTAAATGGTGTCTGGTCATTGAAATTCCTCATGTTCCTGAAACTTCATTCCCTCCTGTGTGTCCCTCACTTCATATTTGCTAAAGATGTGAAGATTCTCTGTGTGTAACTTCCTTACTCCCTTTACTGTGGTTTGTATCTCTCCCCTTCAATACCTGCAGACATCTTTGGAGTCCGTTTTTCCTTGAATGTATTTGTTGTCTTAGATAACTTTGAAGTCTCTCATAGAGAAGAAAAGAAATAAAACCGAGGATGCTTTTAGGTAATTCCAACTTTTTCTCTTTCCTCATGCTATTGTGTTTTTCTTCCTTTCTCTTCTGTTAAAAGAATGGCTTCTTACCATCCTCATTCTTCCTTCACAATCACCATGCAGACTCAAAATTAATTGCTCTGTTATATAATGTCTCTGTGTTCCCCACTGATGACAACGAGAGGCTTGTCTGTCAGCATATATGGGGCAAATGTAGCAGGATCTTTTCCTAATACTTTTATTTTGTTTAAAGAAAAAATAAATTTCCCACTAGTTGTCAGAAACTTGGAAGCTCTTTTCGTCCTACAAAAATACAACTTAGATTGCAAAGAATTTATAAGTCAACACTTCTAGTCATCTCAACGTTTTTTTAATGCAACGGTTAAGTGATGGCAGGAGAACTTGGAGGCAGGTCTTTGAATGGATCTGTTTGAGAATTCCTGCACTTTATCTCCACATGTGGTCACTCAAGTTTTCAGAAGTTCCATTAGTTGAAAATGTACTTAAACTCATTCTCTACTCCCAACCAAGTATACTCCTTAACAAATTGTGCATGTATCCACTGAGAAGATATTTTAAAAAATTGGAAAAATGAGGATGAACTTTTAAAATGTGGGCTTTCATTTTAATTTATTGAAGTGTCAGGATTACCAGATTCAAATCCAAAAGGAATTAATTAGTAATAGTAACAGAAAGTTAGTCTGGACTATTTCTTTAAAAAAATAAAATTTGGAGTTTAGTTTTTGAATACAGTAGTAATGCATGTTGACCATATTTGGGAAATATGGAAAAGAAGAGGAGAATTTCCCCTTATTACTAGATAGTCCTGATAGAATTTTTCTATGTTCTTGAAAAGCTCATGTAGCTTGAGAAAGTTGAGTTTAATTTTTGGCACCTTACCTCATTTCTTTAGAGGTTATTGGTTTATTTAGGTTTGTGTCCTTAGATTTTAGTAGTTTTTAAAAATTTTCTTAGGAACTTAATTGTTTTTATAGAAAATTTCATATTTTTATTTATTGCTCTAACTGTAGTTAATTTATTTTCTGATTTGGGGGGAGTATTTTTTCTTTCATTTGCCTGCTCATTTGTGTGTGGGAGATCTTCAATGTCAAGTTTTCTTTTTTCAAATGTATACATTTCTGCTTTATTATATGACCTTCTTTTGTTTATTGTGAAATTACATTTATTTTGTCCCTCAACCTCCCAGCCCATGCCATTGAATTAAATGCTAAGTTCATTGAGTTTTCGTCTTCCTTATTAAATAATGAGAACATTTTAGGGTCATTAATTCTAACCACTGCTTTGACTGCATCCTTTAAGTTTTGTGATGGAGCTTTTCTCATGTTGTTATTTTGCGTGTAGTCTCTAACAGTAGCGGTGATTTCTTCTGGCTCCACCAGATTTCTGTAAGGAGTGTGGAGTGGGCAGCACTCCCTAATCACTGAGGCTACTCTCTTAGAAGCTATCATACCACAGAGTGGTCAGATTACAATACCAGCTCCCTCTAAGGAGGGCCATTTTCCTCCATGACAGTGCTTCCCACAATTCTCCACAACATAGAAAGCACAGACAATAATAATATAATAATACAGCCCAATGGGGCAAACAGTTGAGGCTGCTTCTAGCTGTAATGTCTAGTTTAGGAGCTTTGGGGCCCAGGACCTGCTCAGCTGCCCTCAGCGCTAAGAGACAAGGATTCCTGGTATACCTGAAACCTATTCTTGCTACGTCAGTTGGGAATTTCCACTCTGAGAGACTGTTAAGACCACTTTCATCATTGTTTTTTAATTGTTTACCTCAGACAATGTCAGAAGTCCAAGCCTCCACACCTGCTATCAACTAATCAAAAAAAAAAAAAAAAGAAAGAAAAAAGAAAAAAAAGAGGTTTAATTTACATCCAGTAAAGTTCTTCCCTTTTAGTGTACAGTTTAATGAGATTTGACAACCACCTACAGTCATGTAGCTACCAATGCAATCACAATATAGAACAATTTCATCACTCCAAGAAATTCCCTTGTACCCTTTGTCATCTGCTCCTTTTTTACTCCAGACCCTAGGCAACTACTGGTCTGTTTTGTGTACCCTGTAACTATGCCTTTCCAGAATATCATATACATGGAATCAGGCATTGCGCATTCCTTTGAATCTGGTTTCTTCCACTTAGCATAATACATTTGAGATTCATGAACGTTGCCACATATACCAATCATTACTTTGTTCCTCTCTTATGGTGGTGGAGTATTCTGTTATTTGGATGTATCTCATGCAGTGGCCGGCTAAAGGACATATGAGTTGTTTCTGTGTTTTAGTAATTAGGAATAAAGCTGCTCTAACAATTTGTGTACATTTTTTGTTTGTTTGTTTTTGAGTGAACATAGTTTTTATTTCTCTTTGATAAATGCACAGAAAATAGTGCTGCTACCCAATTAACAATGATTCATATGTAGCTATGAATATTGTGTGAACACAAATTCATCCTTAAATGGACATTCATTGTAGCACAGAAACCCTACTATGATGCTCTAGAAGTTTACGTTCCAACTCTTTAAGCCTCCCAAATTCCCCAGCCTAAATTTCCGATGGAGACCTTACTTTATTTCTCATCGAAAAAACAGAAACTAATAGATGTAAAACCCAACATTTTCCCACCACAACCTAAAACTCTGTTTACCTCTGAACCCATTTCCTCCTACTTTTCTCCTGTAAAAAAAGAAGCAGTTCCCTGCATCTATCTTTGGTTTATTACAAAAGGGTTTATTACAAGGCTGCTTTTATTTCTCTAACAGATATTTACACGCCCCCCCCAATTAAATTAGGTTTTCACTCCTAATACCCAATTGAAACTACTTTTGGCAAAGCCACCAATGTCCTTCATGTTGCTAAATTCAACAAATTGTTATTCAGTCTTCATCTGACTCTAGTCTCTTGTGTATTTGTCTGATTGCCGCTTTCTTTTGTTTTATTTAAAGTCATTTGTTGCTAAAGATGGGATGTTTAATAAAGTCAAATTTAATTATTTCACGGCATGTGGAGCAGTCCAAGAGTATAATGTAGTGTTTTCCATTTTTCAGTTTCAGTTGACTCTGTTATTATCTTCTCCCCCAACTTTCAAGCCTACAGGAAAGTTTCAAGAATAGTGAAAAGAACACTCACATACCCTTCACTTTGATTATTCAGTTGTTAACAATTTGCCAAATTTATTTGTCTCTCTCTACATGTGTCTCTACAGAGATCAGTATCATTCTATATTTCTATAATGCTTAAAACCACATATTTTGTCTGTATTATATCTTAGAATATTAATAGTTCAAGCTTGTATGTTTAGGACTAGGATCAATTTCAAGTTGACTTTGTTGGAGTTGCGAAGTAAGGGGGGAGTTTTTTGTTTTTTCCTAAGATTTTTTTTTAATAGCACTTTTAGGTTCACAGCAAAATTGAGAGGAAGGTACAAGATTTCCCATATACACCATGCTCTCATATATGCAGAGCCTGTTCCATTATCAATATTCCTCACCAGAGTGGTATGGCTGTTACAACTTATAAATCTATACTGACACATCATTATCACCCAAAGATCATAGTTTACATGAGGGTTTACTCTTGGTATTGTTATTTTATGGATTTTGACAAATCTATAATGGCATATAGCAACCATTATGGTACCATACAGAGAGGTTTCACTGCCCTAAAAATCCTCTGTGCTCTGCCTTTCATCCTTACCTCTCCCTAACCCCTGACAAACACTATTTTTTTTTTTTTTTACTGTCTCCATAGTTCAGCTTTTTCCATACTGTCATATATTTGGAATCATAGAAGATGTGGCCTTTTCAGATTGGCTTCTTTCACTTAGTAATGCACATTTGTGTTTCCTCCATGTCTGTTTATAGCTTGATAGCTCATTTCTTTTTAGCACTGAATAATATTCCATTGTCTAAATATACCAGAATTTATTTATCCATTTACTTACTGAAAGACATCTTGGTTTCTTCCAAGATTTGGCAATTATGAACAAAGCTGTTATAAACATCCATGTGCAGATTTTTGTGCGGACAGAAGTTTTCTATTCCTTTGGGTAAATACTAAAGGAGTGTGACTGCTGGATCGTATGGTGAGAGTATGTTTAGTTTTGTGTTTTGTGGGAAATTACCAAATTGTCTTCTAAAGTGGCTATATGATTTTGCATTCCTACTAGTAATAAATTACTACAATACTAGTAATAAATTACTACAATAAATTACAACAAGAATTCTTGTTGCTTCAAATGCCTAACAGCATTTGGTGATGTCAGTGTTCTGGATTTTGGCCATTCTAATAGATAAGTAATGTTTGTTTTAGTTTGCGTTTCCCTAATGATGACATATGAAGTGGAGCACCTTTTCATATGCTTATTTGTTATCTGTATATCTTTGGTGAGGTGTCTGTTAAGGTCATTTGTTTTCTTATTGTTGAATTTTAAAATTTCTTTGTGTATTTTGGACAACAGTCCCTTATCAGATGTATCTTTCCCATACATTTTGTCCCAGTCTGTGACTTGTCTTTTCAAGGTCCCTTGATCTGGTCTCTCACAGAGTAGAAAATTTGAATTTTGATAAAATCCAATTCCTAATCCATATACCTTCCATTTCCTTATCTTGTCTTATTGCATCTTCTAGGATGTCTAGTAAAATGTTGTAAAGCAGTGTTGAGAGGGAAAATCTTTGCTTGTTCCTGAACTTACTGGGAAAGTTTAAAATTTTGTCACCATTAAGTATGATGTTAGCTGTAGGAGAGATGGCTACTAAATGCAATGTGATGCCCTGGGCTAGTTTCTATAATACAAAAAAAGGTATTATGGAAAACTGAGAAATTTGAATAAAGCATAAATATTATTTAATTCTAAAGTGTCAATATTATTTCATTAATTACAACAAATATACCATGCTAATATCAGATGTTAATAAAAGAAGACACTAAGCATGAAATATATGGGAACTCTCTATACTATCTTCTTAATAATTCTGTAAATGTAAACCCACCTTAAATAAAAGTTCATTTCAAATAAGAGCAAGATTTGAGAATCTGGAATGTGTGAATTGAACTTAATGTAGGCTATAAAGCTATATTAACCAACACGGTATGTATTGGCATTAAGATAGACACATAAAGCAATGAAAAAAAAATAGAGTATCCAGAAATCTACTCATACTAATATGGCCAATTTATTTTCAACAAATGTGATAAGGAGGAAAGAATATTTTTTTAAGTTGTTTTTTTTTTAATGTTTATTTATTTTTGAGAGAGAGACAGAGAGTGAGCAGGGGAGGAGCAGAGAGAAAGGGAGACACAGAATCCAAAGCAGGCTCCAGGCTGTGATCTGTCAGCACAGAGCCTGATGTGGGGCTCTAATTCACAAACTGTAAGATCATGACCTGAGCTGAAGTTGGATGCTTAACCGGCTGAGCCTCCTGAAATAATAATTTTTTAACCAACGGTAATGGAAAAATTAAATATCCAAATGCACAAAAATGAACTTTGAAAACAAGGGTTAGAGAAGAAATCTCAAGAGAAGTTTAAAAAATTTTGAAGTAAATGAAAATGGAAACACAACTTATCAGAATTTGGGGGATGCAACAAAAGTAGTGCTTACAGGAAAATATATAGTAATGAATATATTCATTAGAAAAGAAGGAAAATCTAAAATAAATCATCTAATCATCCACCTTAGAAAACCAGAAAGAGTAAAGTAAAGCCAAAATAAGCAGAATACAACATATAAAAAAAATTAGAGCAGATCAATGAAATTGAAAACAGAAAATCAATAGAGAAAAGTCAATAGAACTAAAGCTGGTACTTTGAAGAGATTAATGAAATCAGTAAGCCTCTAGCTAGGGTAACTAAGAAAAAAACAAGAGAAGACAAAAATTACTATCGTCAAAAATGAAAGAGGGGACATCACTACAGATGCCATGAACATTAAAGGGATAATAAAATAATACTATGAACAACTCAATGCCCACAAATTTAATAGCCTATATGAAATGAATTAATTCCTTAAAGCACACACTCTGCCAGAACTCACACAAGAAGAAATGCATAATCTGGATAGGCCTATACCAATTAAGTAAATTGAATCAATGATTGATAGTCTTTCAAACAAAAAGCACCAGACCCAGATGGGATTACTGGTGAGTTCTACAAAACATTTAAGAAGATGTTATACTATTTATCTTCAATCTCTTTTAGAATATAGGAGCAGAAGGAATACTTCCTAATTCATCCTATTAGCTAGCATTACACTAATAGTAAAATCAGACAAAAATATTACAAGAAAAGAAAACTATAGACCAACATCTCTTATGAACATAGATGCAAAAATTCTCAACAAAGTGTTAGCAAATAAAATCCAACCATGCATAGACAGAATTATACACTATGGCCAAGGAGAATTTATACCAAGTATGCAAGTGTGGTTCAACATTAAAAAAAAAGTTAACATAATATATCAAATCAATAGGCTAGAGAAGAAAAATTATGTTATTATGCCAATAGATGCACAAAAAGCATTTGAAAAAATCCAACATCTTTCACAATTTAAAACTTTCAGTAAATTATAATAGAAGGGGAACTTTTTCAATTTGATAAAGAATATCTATAAGGAAGGGGTCTAGGATGGCAACAGAAAGTCAGCTTTTCTAATAGAAACACAAATGTATAGCCAAATGGATTATTTCCTTATGAAAAAGATCTGAAAGGGAGATAAACTGCTCTCCACAACCAAGGATAAAAAGACCACCCGAAGATGAGTGGGAGAGGCAGAGAAATGGCCTTGTAAAAAATCCCGCCCCCAGTGTAGCACATGTTATAAGGAGGGATATCACCAGACAGGTACTTCTCCCCAGGAACAAGAATTTGGTGCCTCACATTGGGCACCCTGGTGCCTGAGATCTGCAGTGGAAAGACAAGCCCACCAACCTGTAGCTTGGAAAATCAGCAGGGCTGATACCTGGGAGTCTCAAATACTATAATAATAGGTGGGATTTCCCTTCTGGAGGGTTTGTGTGCAGTCTCGCTCAGAGACTTAGCAAAAAGCCAGCAGTTTGAAAAATGCCTCAATTATAGATAGGGGAGATGAATTTGCTGATCTAGGGTCATCAGTTGGAGGGGTGGGAACAGTGGAGATACTTCCTGGAGATGGAGGTGCTGGTGGACATCTTTGTTCCATTCTCCACATAGTCTTCTAACACAGGTGCGTAAACTCAGGGGAGGCACACTCCTATCTCTTGCTAGGATGGGTGGAGCAACAGCTGCAGCACTTGCTGAGCTAGAGAGGGGAAGTAGTTGCAGTGAGCCCCCGCTCCCTGGCTGCGATAGGTAAGAACAATGGTTGCAGAGTTTTCCCATTTCCTACCTAAAGTCTGCACATGCAGGTGCTTATGACATTTCCCTGCCCCTGACTGGGGCTGGTGGGTGAGAGCAGTCATGGCATTTTCTACCTCCCATCCAAAAGCTGGCAAATGTGCACAGGCAAGTCACTCTCCCGTTGCATTGAGGTATCCTGTTTGGTTTCAGTCAAAACATCCTATTCCTACTTTTATTGAAGCTGATGAGAATACCCTACCAATACACTTTCTTGCTACCTTACTAAAGCCAGGGGGCATGTGCAATCCACTCAGGATATGCCCCTTGATTGCCCAGCCCTGGTGGCCAAGAGGGCTGGCATTCTAGAATTCCTCAGGACTGGAACAATTGAAAAGACTTTTTGTCAGACCACTACCTCTAGGGCACTGCACAACAGAAGACTGAAAGAGAGCCTCAGTCTTCCTGTGAAAAAGGCTTATTTACTTAGCCTAAAGGTACAGCCTAAGGAAGAGGTTTCAGGTTTCCCACACATCTAGAGACTAAGGAAGTGTTCCCAGGGAACAGAAGCAGGGAGATATACTTGCTTCGCCTCGCTGCAGCTTGATGAGACTTCTCAGAAAGGAGCTTATATACTCATCTGGAACCCCAATTTTTGCAACTGTCGACTAGGTATCCCCTCCAGATATCCTGGTTTAGAGGACAGCAAGGATTATAACTGTGGCCCCAAAGGACTGAACATACTTGCATACTCTAAAAGCTGTTGCCTGAGGGTCTGGCTTCCAATCAGCATGGAACTAGGTGCTAAATGAGGTTCCTCCCCTTAGAACACCGACAGGTCTTAGCACACCCTAAAACAATGGGGCCATAACAAGAATAAATCAAGCAGTTTAGACAATCACAAAGCTTTGAGAGACAACCAAAAGCTAGGACAAATTTGAATATATCACCAAACAAGGCTACTCCTTCATGCCTGAGAGAGGTAACTATTTCACCTAATATAGAAACAAATACAAAGAGTCAAGCAAAATGATGAAACAGAAATATTTAAAAGAAAAAAAGAATAAGACAAAACCTCAAAAATAGATCTTAATGATATAAGATCAAATATAAGTAATCTACCTGATAAAGAACTCATAGTAATGGTCGTAAAGATATGCACTGACCTCAATAGAAGAATGGATGAACACAGTGAGAACTTCAACAAAGAGATAGAAAACATAAGAAGGTATCAGAAGTCACAGAGCTAAAGATTATAATAACTGAACTCTAAAATAAACTGGAGGGCCTAAGAGCAGAATAGATGCAGTGGAAGAAGGAATCAGCATGCTGGAAGATAAAGCAATGGAACTCACCCAAACAGCACAACAACAACAAAAAAGGAAGCTAACTTAAGAGACCTCTAGAACAACATCAAATGGGATAATTTTAACATCATAGGGGTCCCAGAAGGAGAAGAGAGAGACAAAGGGTAAAAGAAGTTATGAAACAATAATGGCTGAGAATTTCTCTAACCTAGGGATGGAAACAGACATCCAGGTCATGAGTGCTCCAAATAAAATAACCCGAAAAGAGCCACACCAAGACACATTAAATTAAGATGTCAAAACATCTTAATTATGTCTTTAAAGACAGAATCTTAAAAGCAGAAAGAGAAAAACAACGCCATCATGTAAAAGGGGAAACCCCAAAGGCTATTAGCAGATTTCTTGCAGAAACTTTGTAAACCAGAAGGGAGTGGCATAATATATACAAAGTGCCTAAAAGGAAAAAAATCCAAAGAACAAACAAAAAAACCCTTTTTTTTTACATAGTTTATTGTATATTATATATGAACCACATCTTCTTTATCCAGTCATCAGCTGATGGACATGTAGGCTCTTTTCATAATTTGGCTATTGTGAAAGCACTGCTATAAACGTTGGGGTACACGTGCCCCAATGCATCGGCACTCCTGTATCCCTTGGGTAAATTCCTAGTAGTGCTATTGCTGGGTCATAGGATAGTTCTACTTTTAATTTTTTGAGGAAACTTCACACTGTTTTCCAGAGCAGCTGCACCAGTTTGCATTCCCACCAACAGTGCAAGAGGGTTCCCGTTTCTCCACATCCTCACCAGCATCTGTAGCTTCCTGAGTTGTTAATTTTAGCTACTCTGAGCAGTGTGAAGTGGTATCTCAGTGTGGCTTTGATTTTGTATTTCTCTGGTGATGAGTGATGAGCATCTTTTCATGTGTCTGTTGGCCCTCTGGATGTCTTCTCTGTAAAAGTGTCTATTCATGTCTTCTGCCCATTTCCTCACTGGGTTATTATTTTTTTGGGCATTGTGTTTGGTAAGTTCTTTAGAGATTTTGGGTAGTAACCCTTTATCCGATATGTCATTTGCAAATATCTTTTCCCATCCCACAAGTTGCCTTCTAGTTTTGTTGATTGTTTCCTTCGCAGTGCAGAAGCTTTTATCTTGATGAAGTCCCAATAGTTCATTTTTGCTAAAACAACAACAACAACAACAAACAAAAAACAAAAAAAAAAACCACCTTTTAACTAAGAATACCCTACCTGGCAAGGTTATCATTCATATTTGAAGCAGAGGTAAAGAGTTTTCCAGACAAGAAAAACTAAAGAACCAAAGGAATTCATCATTGCTAAACTGCCTTTACAAAAAATATCAAAGGGACCATACTACCCCACACTCTTCCAAAAAGTTGAAGAGAAGGGAAAGCTTTCAATCTCATTTTATGAGGCCAGCATTACCCTGATACTAAAACCAGATAAGGACACTCCCTGCCACACACATTATAGCTAGTAACCCTGTTGAACATAGATGCAAAAATCCTTAACAAAATATTAACAAATCAAGTTCAACAATACATTAATATGATCATACAGCACAATTAAGTATGATTTATTCCAGGGATGCAAGGATTGGTCAGCCTTAAGAAATCAATTGTGGTATATCAAATTAACAAAATGAAAGATAAACATCATATGATCATCTGAATAGATGCAGAAAAGTCATTTGGCAACATTAAACTTCTATTTAAGGTAAAAACTCTCAATGAAGTAGACATAGAGGAAGTGTACCTTAATATAATAAAGGCCGAATATGACACGCCCACAACTAATGCTACACTCAACAGTGAGTATAGCTGAAAGCTTTCCCTCTAAGATCAAGACCAAGAGAAAGATGCCCACTCTCCCCACTTTTATTCAACATAGTATTGGAAGTTCTAGCCACAGCAATTTGGCAGTAAAAATAAATAAAAGGCATATAAACTGGAAAGAAAAAAATCAAATTATCACTATTTGCAGATGACACTATAATATATATAAAAATCCCTAAAGCCTCTGCCAAAATGCTATTAGAACTGATCAGTAAATTCAGTAAAGTTGTAGGATACAAAGTTAATATATAAAATCTGTTGTGTTTCTGTGCAATAATAACAAACTATCAGAAAATCAAGAACACAATACCACTTACAATCACAGCAAAAAGAATAAAATAACTAGAAATGAATTTAACCAAAGAGGTGAAAGGCTATACAATGCAAACCATAAGATATTAATGGAAAAAATTGAAAAAGGAACAAACAAATGGAAAGATATTCTATGTGCATGGATTGGAAGAATTAATATTGTTAAAAGGTCTATGCAAAATTCACAACATATAAGGAACTCCAACAACGTAATAACTAAAAAAAACCCAGTCAAAAAATAAGCAGAGGATCTAAGTAGACATTTTTCCAAAGAAAATGTACAGATAACCAACAGGCATATGAAAAAATTCTCATCATTAACCAGCAGGGAAATGCAAATGAACACCATGATGAGACATCACCTTACACTTGTCACAAAGTCTATCATCAAAATGATAGGAAGTAAAGTACTGACAAGGAAGTGGAGAAAAGAGAACTTTTGGGTACTATTGTGGGAATGTAAATTGTTACAGCCACTATGGAAAACAGTATAGAGTTTCCTCAAAAAAGTAAAGATAGACCCTCCACATGATCCAGCAATTCCCCTACTGGGTATCTATCAAAAGAAAATTATATATAGGTACACATTACTACTACTACTACTACTACTCAGCCATAAAAAAGAATAAAATTTTGCCACTTGTGACAACATAAGTGGATTTTGCTATGTAAAATAAGTCAGAGAGAGACAAATACTATGTGATTTCACTTATATATGGAATCTAAAAAAATCAAACAAAACAAAACAAAACTCGGACTCATAAGTACAGAGTTGGGAAGGGGTGTTGAGGAGAGAGAAATGGGTGAAGGGATTAAGAAGTACAAACTTCCAATCATAAAATAAATAAGTCATGAGAATGTGATGTACAGCATGGAGAACATGGCCGTATTAACTTTGTAAGGTGACTAGAATTATTGTAGTGATCATTTTACAATGCATACAAATGTCAAGTTGCTATGTTATATACCTGAAACTAATATGTTCAATGTCAGTACCTCAATAAAAAAGAAAAGGATATCTAGAAAAGCCTTATAGCTTTTAATACATGACCATGGAATATCATTTTTAGAATATATTTCATTTCTTTCATTGGTGTTTGGAGTTTTCCACATACCAACTCTGGACATCATTTTTTATTTGTGCCTAAGTATTTTATTTGTCCATACCATTATAAATAATATTGTTTTATACTTCTAATTGTAATTGTTCATTGCTGGTATAAATGAAAGTAATTGGCCCATATATTGACCTTGTATCTTATGAACTTGCTGTACTCACTGATTAGTTCCAAGGGCTTGGTTTTTTTTTGCAGGTTTTCAGGGTTTTCTACAAAGAAATTGTGTCATCAGTTTATTTCTTATTTTCATTTATTTTTCTTGTCTTATTGTACTAGTTACAATTTTCAACATAACGTTGAATAAGAGTGGCAGGAAAGGACATTCTTGCTTTCCTCTTCATCTTAGGAGAAAAATATCTAGTCTTTCACCACCAAGTATGATGCTAGTTGTAGGTTTTTTGTAAATGTCTCTATTGAGTTGAAGAGGTTTACTGAACTGAAATGGCAGAGTGTGACTTCTGCAGTCACACTAGTCACACTAGTCACACTTCTCAGTCAAAATAGTAGAGCTCACTTAATTTAAAGAGAAGAATGATGGGCCAACTCTCAATGGGAAGAGTTTCAAAGAATATGCAGCCATTTTTAATTCACCACAATCTACCCTGAACCACAAATTGTTTCTATTTCTTCCCCATGGAAAATAAACTCACTTTCTCTAAATCCCACAAACTCTTATCCTATTTCACTATTATCTCAAAGTCCAAGTTGTCACTTTTCTAAATCAAATCCAGGTGTACATTAGGCTCCTGGTGCACAGTTTTTCATGTATGGTTTCTCTTGATCTTCATCTGTGTACCATATATGAGTTATGTGTTTCCCACACCCAAGGTACAACAGTGAGCTAGGAATAGGATGACAGCAATAGACACTCCTGTTCAAAAAGGGGAAAAGCAAGAAGTTATGGAGATCTCCAGTCCATAGCAATTCTGAAAGCCAATCACATACATGTTGCCATATTTAAAAAAATCAGAGCCCAGAACTGCTCCATAGAAATGATTCCCTATGACTATTGGCTATGTCTTCTCACCTTTTGGTCTGACATTGGAATTATCTTTCCTTTCTATAATAAATAGCTGATGTTTGTAGCTAGGTAGTTTTCTCAGCCTTCTTTCTGCCTGTAGGAAGTTAGGAGTCCTGATGTTTTTGTTTTGTTTTGTTTTGTTTCCATTCTGTAATAGCATTGTCTTTTTCAGTTCAAGTGGTATAATCCTTTTAAGTTTTATAGACTTTCACTTGTATCAGTCTACAATCTGTTCCAACAGACAACACCACACCCATAAATATCTCCAAAATACGTTCTTGTCTACCTGGGCCCTCAAATCCCTGAGAACCCCAATATTTAAAAGGAGAAGGTCTATAGGTCTTGCCAAAGAAGGCTTTTTGTCCTTAGAAGTCATTTTGTCTAGCTGAAAGCATCTATGAAATGCCATCTTAAGTCTCTCTGGGGTCTTAAAAAAGGTTTTACTCTGTTACCTTGACTTTACTAAATAGGAAACTGAATTGGATCCTTCCTCTGAGGCTATCCTACTTTTAGCAGTTTGTGTGTGTGTGTGTGTGTGTGTGTGTGTGTGTGTGTGTTGGAAAGACTATCCTGAGTTCTTTAGTATTTCCTCCATATTATGCTAGAAAACTTAAGAAAAATTTCCTAAGCTTGTCTCTCATTTTTCGTTTTGTTGTGGATAGCTAGAAGAATCTGTGCCTGCAAGTCTCTTTAGCAAGATTTCTGAGATCATTAGGTTGCTTTTCTATTTTCCATATTGCTGCAGGCAACAGTTTGCTAACTGTTCTGTCTGTATATAACTCAGCTGCCCTTTTCACTGGCCTTCAACAACATTTCCCTCATTGTCCTTGAAGCCCTAATAGTTTCCCTAAGGCCAGTCTTGGTTGTTTCACCAAGAGTTCCTTCCAGCTCCTGCCCACCACCCAGTTTCAGCCAATCCTACACATTTTGTGTGTTTTCTTTGTTAACATAGCACCTCACTTTCAGGTACCAAAGTCTGTCCCAGTTATCTATTACTTCATAATAAATTACCTCAAACTTAGAAGCTTAAAACAAGAAATGCTTTATTGTATCTCATGATTTTATGAATCGGTAATTTGGACAGGGCTCAGCTGGCTCATGTTTCTGCTTTATATAATGTTCAGTGATGCCACTTGGTAGTATTCAGCTGCTGGATGGGATGGTCTGGAGAGTCTGGTTGGTTTCACACACATTCCTGGTCCTAAGCAGGGATGGCTAGATGACTCAGTTCATCTGGGATTTTTGAACACATCACCTATATCTGGCTGCTTTAGCATGGAGGTCTCAAGGTAGATGGATTGTTCACACAGCAGCAGCCCAAGGCTTAAAGAGAGGGAATGTTCCAAGAGACAGGTTCAAGATGGTGTCTTTTAAGGCCCTGGATTTGAAACTTACTCAGGTATATTTCTACTATATTCTATTAGTCAAAGCAGTCTCTCAATTCACTCAGATTCTAGTTCAGTGATCATAGGTCACTTCCCTATGGGCATAGTCTCAAGGACTTTTTGGTCATCTTGAATGTGCTAAATATCCTATTTCTATTTTCAATGAACTATAATAACTGAGACTCTTGAGGTATGGGAAAATTTTTCTTGTAGTGAATGTTTGGAAAACTTGGAGTCTTGAAACTTGGTTATCAATTATCAGTCATTCTGTTAGGAAAAAACCCTCTTTTCAAGAATTAAACTACACCCTAATAATGATCTAGTCCTGTTTAGACCATGCCTTCAACATTGAAGAATTAGAAGCTTCCCATTAAATATCAGTTCTACCATTTATTAGTTTTAAAATCCCTGCTGAGTATCTTGAATTTTCCAAATTGTAAAATAGGGTGCAGGAGGTTATATCTATGATATCCATATAATTTTGTCTAAACTGGGGGCACTTCAGGCAATGCTAAAAATGAAGCATTGTGGCCATGTCTTCTTGATAAAAAGCTCAAACTGGGGCTACCTTGGGTAAATGAGGACCCATTTATTTGTCTTTCTGTTTTGCAAGGTTCTTGTGATGATCAAACAAGAGAATGTATACCACCAAGCATTCAAAATTATAAAATGTGAAATAGAGGCAATTTATATCCTCTATAAACTTATAAAACTGTTTCTAAATATGTTTGAATCACCTCCAGTATTTAATAGCACTAAAAGTATGCCACTTTTCCTTAATTGCAGAACTGGCATGGTATATTTTAAGATAATTTATTTTTATTCTATTCCCAGGGAATTCTGGAGAGACCTGATTACTACCCAGCTTTGAACAGTAACCTTCCCCACCTATTACAGCTACTGTTATGTCCTTTTAGTCGGACCTTTTTCAGACTAAGTAATATCAGGTCCTTCATGTCCTATGTTTCATCTTGTTAATACAGTTTGATATTCATTATCGTTGCTCCTCAATGGTTTTAAATTATAAGTCTTAGGATAGTTTTGAAACTGATCACCTAGTAAGTAAAGTTATCCTTTTACTTATAATGAAAATCTTTTAGCTTAGCACATAGAAATTGAAGCCATTCTAAAATACACTAATTTAGAATGGTTTGTCTTAGGCAATTTTAATATTCACCCTCATCTTTCAGGCCCACAATATTATGTCTAATACTTTGGCTTTATGTCTTACGAATTCTTGCCTAACTAACACTAGATCTAGTTACGGGTTGCTGGTCTTGCTAATGCTTGGTAATCTGGAGGTAATAGAAACCTGGAAGATCAACTCTGAATAATGTCTGAAATAGAATTTTCTCCAAAATAAAACTGGTCTTCAAAGACAGGAAATTTTTTCCTTATGGAAGCTGGAGATAACAGATAGCAGTTCGATCACTGGCTAGAACTCAGTTGTGGGAGAACTAAGGAACAAGGTCAGATTGCTTCTAGCAGCACTTTTGACTCAATCAGTCATTTAGGGAGTTAACCCATGACTCTTTATATTCTCATCCCATGAGTCCAAGATAGGACCTTGGTTTGAATTTGCAAAGAGCCTTATCACAAAAAAAAAAAAAAAAAAAAAAAAAAGAGAGTTGCAATCATCATGTTTAAAAATCATGAAATATAATGGGAAGTGTGGTTAAACTGGCCAAATGTGCAATAAAGAGAAATGTGTACTTACAAAACTAAATAAGAACATTGAAGAGAAAGGGTGAGTTAGAAGGATGGAGTTAGGTCCAAGTCCAGAGCAGGTAACATGTCTACCAGAGCACTTAGTTAATGTGTGTATATGGATGGAGGAGTCCCAGTGAGGTAGTCTTAATGAAGTTCAGGAAATGGTATCATTTTGAAGTCTAAACTATATTCATAGGTGATATTAGAAAACTGCTTCAGGACAATATTTTAAAATCATAACATAAACCCTATCCTCTCAGGGTTTGATCCACCTTTACCATTTAAAATTTAATGCCATATTAGTTGAACATCCTTTGGATTTTGCTTAGAAATGTTATTTAATTTATTGCACATTTCCTCTATTTCTACAGTAGGCTTTTGTCTTGCTATAGATCTCAAATATTTTCTTGCCAAGTACTAAAAAGTATCAGTGGTGCTGGATTAAGTGACATCAATCTAAATGAAGAAGTGCCAGCCTTGTACACAGTGTCAACAATAGACTTAATAATGCTGTGAATTGTGAGTTTCCACTATTGTGTTAAGAATGAGAATTATGAGCACTCTCTTTTCTTCTTTTTTAAAGTATGGCATCACATTTTTTAAAAAGGAAGCAATAATTACAGACCCTCTCCAAAGTGTATGGTTTCATGGCTATATTCAGTAGAGAGTCACTTGTTTTGATAAATTATTTAGCAGTAACTCTGACTAGGAGGATCACTTATTTAAAAGTGATCGTAATAGTCATAAGACAGAGTTCATTGTTTTCATTTTGTAGAGGTTGCATTATAGGAAATAAAACAGACTTTCTCTTTCTGCATTTCCTTGTCATCACATTATTTTACGTCCGTGGTAAATTTGTGTAAAACTGCATTTCTTATTATGTAAGCTATTCAAAGATGATAAAATGAAAATTCAAAGTCTTCAAAAGTTTTAAAAATAATACTTTAAAAATTCTAGCTGGTAATCTTTGACATTAAGAACTTGATTCAAAACAATAGTATTTATTGAGTTGAATTAAATATATTTTATTCTTTAAATGTAATGCCATTTAACGTTTAGTTCTGAGACAATAAAGCAAATGTTATTGCAGCAACAATGCTTCCTTCATTGAAATTGTACATTATACTTGAGTTATTGCCAATTTTAGAAGGCTTTGTGCTTATTGCACATTTTAAATTATTAAGGACAAAAAACATTATTTTTTAACTGCATTTGGATTGACTATGCCCTAACCTAGTCTTCTAACCACATTCCAACCTTGTTAGTTTTCCTTGAAGACTTTCTTAATATGCCTCAAAATAAGAAAGTCCTAACTTTTTAGTTTTTTAGGTATTTACATCATGAGTTATGTGCTTTACATTTCAAGTATTGAGTTATTAATTACATTAATCTTAACTAAAGTTATTAGTTATCATATACTTCAATATATTTTAGATCAAAGTCTTGCTTTCTTGACCACACAGTTGAATTCCATCTATTTTTGCTTTCCCTTGACTGAACTCTATTGTCCATATTCATACATAATATTTGTACTTTTTATGTAACCAGTTTTTGTTTTACAATTCTCTCCATTATTATGGACATTATTTCTCCATTAATATATGTTTAGTATGTTTTGATAAAATGAGTTTTATCTGACCAATTTTAATCTTACTCATTGCATCACTTACAATGCAGAGTTAATGCTACTATTTTATAAATTTATTAAAATATTTCTGTATAAAACTAAGGTGACCATTTGGATAGAGTGGTCACAATATTGTAAAAGGACACAGGAGTAAAAGGACCATTTCTTCTCTACTACTAATATTACCTGTGGGACTTTGGGTATTTTATTTAAATGTCTGAAGTTTAGTGGACATATTTGGAAAATGAGGAAACTAATATTTATCTGTTTGAAAGCAGGAAATTCTCCTGAGCTACATTCTCTGTCTCTCTGTCTCTCTCTCTCTCTCTCTCTCTCTCTATCCCATTTTTTTCTGAGCTACATTCTTATTCTAAGATATCAGTTCCATGATTATTGATTTCCTTCTTGGTTTAGAGCATTTGGATTTTAAATGTTTATTGATAGACTCAAGATTATGCCTATAAGCCTGTTGGTAGCTAATCTCTATTTTGAAAACTTTTGTCATTGGCCTCTATTGATTCTAGTCCCATTTATGTCTATTGCATATTTATATAACACTTGCTGTAAATTTGTTGGGATGTGGTCAGGAATCTTTGCAAAAAAAAAAAAAAAAAAAAGAAAGAAAGAAACCAAGTGTGAGCAAGTGTGAGCAGATGGTCAAAACAATACAAAGAGAAAAGCCTATGAGACACGTATTAAATGAGGAGGTTTGAAAGCATGTTAGATCTAAGACACAAAAAAAGGATTATTTTAAATTGGGATCAACTCTCTCAACCCTTACACTGCTTCTTGAATTACTCAGGGAGAAGGAGGGGGAGGTACAGAAGGTAATAACACCTAGCCTAAGGAATGGATATGAATCTGTCCCAGAACATTAAAGATTATCTTGTATTCCATTGTACCGATAATATTTTAAAATAATTGATAAATTAATGATTAGTGCTGACCACTGTAGGACACGGTGCCCTCAACTACATCTTTGCAATGAACACTTCCTATCAACAATACTTTATTCTTGTGAAATTTTTAAGAGTCTCATGGATATCCACATACTCATCAATTTTTCTCTATTCTTTTTTTTGTGATTAGTGTTACTTAAGGAAAGGGTATTGGTTATTATAAATAGATCTTAGCATTGATGTGTGATGTATTTTGCATAAATACATCAATTATAATCTATGTTGTTTACATATAATATTTTGCCTAAATGGTACTTCTCAGCAAAATGTATATTGAGAGTAGGCAGCTACATTCAACAAAATTTTACAGTACTTCAATTAGTCTCAAGAGTCTTGTAGAGAAACAAAACCTTGGAATGTTGGTGCTAGACATGGAACACATCATCAAAGAAAAAAATCTAAACCAAAATGATGCGAATGAGATCTTACTGGGACAATAATGAAATGACATTCCAAGGAAGGAAGAATTACTTGTGCAAAGGCTGGGAAATGAGACAGCAGAGTGTGGTCAAGGTATGTTGTACTAAAAGGTTGGAGAAGGGGAAAGAAACAGATCATGGTCTGGAAATGGAGTGTCAAGTCTCCAGCAACACTAGCTAGGAAATGTCAACAATCCATCACTGTTTGGCAAATGTTTTAAAAAAGATATAAAAGATAGTGTAACTTGTTCTCAGTATAATTTTATATTTAGATACTATGTCTTTTATATTTAGACGCCGTCTCTAAAGCATCATTTATACTCAATGGATTAATGGTACATTTACTGAAGATCACATTCTCTATGTAGTAGCTGGACCTTTTTTAGGTAGATCTGCTGTTTATACAACCAAGACTTGAGTAAACCTGTGGTTTTGTTTATTTATAAGTCAAAGGAATTTTTTTACAGGAATACAGGGAAATTTTAATATCTCTTCAGTATCATATGCTCAGAGCAAATTCGTCAATAGAAACGATGGATAATCCATTAAATGAGAGCTATGCACTATTACTATGCACTGTTTTAATCTACTGGCTTTCATGAAATTAAAACATTATTGTTACTTCCAAGTTTCACGATTTTTTTACTTATGAATTTATCTGGTGACTTATGGAAAAAAGTAATCATGTTAAGCTAATTTGGTGCTCAACAGTTTTTCAAAATACATCAAAATATTAGATGTTCCCCCCTTGTAGTCCTAATGTAAGTCAATTAATATTCAATAATTTCTTCTGCCAGTAAATGATTTTTAAGTGACCTATTTTAGTTCAATATTCATATTATATTACTTAGTATGTCGTAATTCTTGTAAGTTAATTGCTGCATTTGGAAATGAAATCTTTCCAAACAGCCTCCAAAACCATGCAGACAAACAAGAGAATAAATAACATTATCTGTAGCCTTTGGCTAGGATTAACCAGGAGACAAAGAGAACTACAAACTATAGTTCACACTGAGTGAGTGAATAATCATTCAAAATAAGCAGAGCAGGCTCTCAACCATTCAAGAAAAAATCAAGAAGATAGAAAAGAAAGATGAGTGAGAAGTGATCTTTGTGGGGACAAAACTCTGAGCACCTCAAGTAGGTTTTAACCTGGGTGAAAGAGAGTCCTACTCCCAATGGGGAAATGCGGTAAAGAAGTGCGGTAAGTTGTAGATGAGATTAAAGGGAGGCACTTGGAAAGTGTATGAGACCAGAGGAGGTGGCAGTCTTGGGAAGATACTATGTCCAAAAGGAAGGGCAGCAGTGAAGATGTGAAAAGTATCTATTTGAGGTTTGGTCATAAAAGAAGAAAAAGCATTTGAAGATAAAGAGCTAATGGAAACAAGGAAATGCTCCAGTATAAATTAGAATGATTGCAAATATAAAAGGCAACCATGAAATTCAAAATAGAAACATCAGAATCATGTAATAATATAAGAGCTGACTGAACTAAAAAATAATTGAAGAAAAAGACGGGCATACCAGTAGTAAAGTGGTAAATTAATTACAAGATGCCCAAGGGAAATTAGATATGTTTGTTAACAGTAAAAGGTACAGAAAATAAGAATGAAAAAAAGCCACAAGGATAAAAATACTAAATATGGGAAAAGATCAGAGAGAAAAAAGATTAATATAATTGGAGTCCAAGAAAAACGAAACAAAACAAAACAATGGAACAGGACTAATTTTTAAAATGACAATCTAAGAAAACTTCCCTGAAATAAAAGGCTTGACTTTACATATTGAAGAAAGTCCTCCATGTGCTGGAAAAATTTACTCTGAAATATATTTTAGTAAAAACACTGGACTTAAAAAAATTTTTTAATGGTTATTCATTTCAAGAGAGACAGAAAGCGAGGGCAAGCAGGGTGAGGCAGAGAGAGAGGGAGAGAGAGAATTCCAAGCAGGCTCTGCACTGTGTGAATGCAGAGCCTGACGTGAGGCTCAGTCTCACCAACCAGGAGATCATGACCTGGATCTAAATCAAGAATTGGACGATCAACCTACTGAGCCACCCAGGCTCCCCTTAGTGCTGGACTGTAAAGATAAAGTAAAAAAAAAGAAATTCTTCTGGCTTTAAGATTTAAGAAAAGGAAGAAGACACAAGTCACTTAAAAAGGAAAAGAAACTCACTTGGCCTTGGAATCCTTGATGGCAAACATACAAATCATGAATAGTGGAGAAATGTTTTCAAGAAACTCAAGGATAGAATGACAAGGACTTTAAATCCAGTCAAGCTGTCTTCTAAAAATTAGGTTCAAGCAAAATCAGTTTAAAACGGTAAAAACTCAAAAACTCTCATACCTTCAAGCTCTTCTCCACTTAACTACTGTGGAACAAATTTTATCTAACCTCTCAGTGCTAGGGGAATTTTTGGCAAATAAGCTGATAATGAGAAGTGGAAACATTTAGATGGCTATAAGTATGGAAGAAAAGTATGTAATTTTTATACGTGCTTGGCAAAGTAGAAATAATGCAACTAAATAGAAAATGAGAAAAGGGAGAAAGTAGCATATAGGAAAGCCAATGAAATATCATGTAATTATCATTGTGGACTAAAAAAAATATTATTTCAAGCTGAGAAAACAAATCAGAGAAGCTTAAGTAAGGAAAAGGAAAGCTAAGGAGAATATATAAAACTGTCAGTTTAAAATTAATCACTAGAAAAAAAATTACATCTCTTCCTATCAACAGTGGAAAAAAGAAGGAGCAAGGAAACAGAAAACATAATGAAAAATGCAATTATTATCATGCAATTAATTGTACACATATGTCTATCAGTCTATCTGACAGAGCTGAGAGCAAATATATCAGTCATATCAATATATTTAAATGGGATTAGTCACTTATTGAAAAAAGATGCCTTTTAAAAATTGGCTTGCAAAGAAAAACCTAACTTTGCTATGTGCAAGTTATGTATATGAAACACAGTGACTCAGAAGACTAAAAATAAATAGTATTGGTAAAGCTTTCCATGTATATTGTACACTTCTGTGCACCATTCCTAAGCCTATTAAGTCCTCTTCTAACTTCAGACACTGCTGTGGCTACTGGTTCGAAGTAGGCTTTGCACCTGATAGTATCTCACCTTGAACCTATGCCATCTACCTCACTTCCAGGAGAAGGGATTATGTGATGCCATGGCAGTGGCTACTTAAGGCAACTACTCAGCAGTCATGGACAAAACCAGAAGTGACAAAAATTAACACCTTGGAGCCACCCTTGAATAAGGGACAGTGGGCACCTACGGATAAACGATTCTGCCTTTCATGCCTTGGACCTGGATGAATGGTAATGGGATGAATTTCATAAGGCTCCAAAGATAGTTCTGTAGGGTTCAGAACCAGGTATCTGTAACTACAGCCTCTTTGATAAGCGCATATATTTTGATTTTATTGGCTTTACCTCTCTCCTTATTTCACCTCACTCTTCCCTTGCTCCAGCCCTTTGGGAGTGTTTGCCTCAGGCTATGGTGTTGGTCTAAGCCACTACTCAAATTCAAAGAAAACCGAAGCACAACAGGGATTCCATTCTTTGTATCTGACAAACTTGAGCTCAAGATTCAAAGTATTAAACAAGGCGTGAATGGATTTTTATAGAACTAGAAGCTACACGATACATATAGAGAACATAGAAGCTTTCACAATACATACATAACCATTATAGACCTATGTGTACCAAATAACACAGCCACTGCAGAACATGCAAAGAGAGACACTAACAAAGCAGTTTTTATATGTGCCACTCATAGTCCCTTTAAGTGTAAAAGATACATAAACCTACAGAAGACTAAAAGTACAAAATTAATATAGTAATTAACTTTTTAAATTAATTTTATTTAATTTGATGAATATACACTAAAGTTGGGAACCTGAAAATTGAGAAAACACCATCTTTTCAAGTGCACAAGAATCTTCGCTATATACCAACTCTGATTATATACCAATCAAAAAAAAAAAAAAAAAGAAAAGAAAAGAAAAACAATTCACTAACTGCCACAAAGAAAAACAATGTGATCAACGTTCTGTGTTCAAATGCAGTAAAAATAGGCATTTAATGACAACATTTTTAAAAGGTCCTTCTCATCTAGAAATTTAGAAAACTCCATATTAAACAACTGTTAGGTCAAATGTAAAGCATAAACTTCCAAAAATAATAATAATGATAACAGGTTCTCTGGGATACCATCGAAGCAATGATCAGAGGAATTAAATAATTAGGTCAATAAAAATGAAATCAAAGGATTTGCAGTTTCCTGTTTGCATATTAGGAGTTTGAAAGTTGCTACTCTGTTCCCACAACAAGTAAAAAACTACACCGATTGAAAAATCATCTCTTGGGGCGCCATGGTGGCTCAGTCGGTTGAGCGTCTGACTTTGGCTCCGGTCATGATCTCGCGGTCTGTAGGCTCGAGCCCCGCATCGGGCTCTGTGCCGACAGCTCAGAGCCTGGAGCCTGTTTCAGATTCTGTGTCTCCCTCTCTCTCTGCCCCTCCTCCGCTCATGCTCTGTCTCTCTCTCTCTGTCAAAAATAAATAAACATTAAAAAAATTAAAAAAAAAAAAGAAAAATCATCTCTTCTTGGATCTATAAAATAGCGGAGGACACAGGAAAAAACGGTTGCCCCCAAGGTTGGAGAGACAGGCAGGTGAACACAAGGGGTCAAGGCTTCTGCTCAGGAGAGCAGACTGCTGAGTGGAAGCATCTGTAGAAGCCAGGGCAGGCACAGGAACACTTGACCTGTGATTGGTGAATTGCTGGAGGCCCTGGGTGGACAATTCTGAGATTACACACTCCAGGAGGATGCAGTCCTCAGAGGGGAGGAGAGGCACATTGTTGTGCAATTTACCTCCAGGAGCTGGAACTGGTTTGCACAGTAAATATCAGAGAAAACTCCCTCCCCTGAAGCTTCCAGCAGGGGGAAGGAAAAGAAACCATTGTCAAATGCAAGGAAGCACACTCTTCTTAGCAAGGCCTGCCCTCAGGGGAAACTAGTTAACTAGAGACTAACCTGCTAGAGCATCATCAGAGCCTAACTGACCTGGGAGAAGAGAAATAACCAACTAGGGCCTGCTCAGGCCATCCTGTGTCATCAAAAGGTAGAGAGCAAAGTGCAGGAAGGAACTGAGAAATATTTGGGAGGAAACTGAGCCCTGAAGCCAGCCTGGGCAAAATGTGGCTATTTGTATAGAGAGGTCTGAGGTGCAGAGTTGGTAGCAGGAGGTCGTGCCGTGTGCAAGAACCTTTTAAATGAGTCCCTGCGCTTTAGCTTGCGGTGAGACACTGGGGAGGGGACAGAGATGCATGTGGAATATCATTTTCCTCCATCCCAGTTGTTGTGCCGTTCAAAAGTCTGCAGAGGTTTGTAATTGAAAGTGTATAATAAGAGTAATAATAATAATGGTTGAGTTAACCTTTATTAAGCCCTACTGTATACTAAACATTTTGCTAAATTAGAAGTGCTAGGCTCAGCACCTCTAGTGTTGTTTTCTGCTGCACATTTCCTTCTCTCAAAATTCATATGGGCTCTGTGCTGTCACAGGAGCCCAAGCAGAGAGGACTCAGGGGGCTGTGATCTCTCTCTCAGTCAGTGATAAGTGGGGGGCACACTGTGGCCCACCTCCCGTCTGTGTCCAAAGTCCAAAGGGAAGCAGAGAGCTCAGGAGGTGTGATTGTACATGCCCTTTTCATTAGCATTCAGTTTTGGTCTGTTGCTTATGATGAGATAGGACAAGCATTTTCAGGGTGCTCCATTAAATTTCTTCCTAACGCCTGAATCTCTTTATGATAGTGGGAAGATAAGATGCCCTTGTCCTCTGTGTCCTTTTATTATTCACTCTAACCTGGTTCTCAAGTGTCTCCATTCACCCATTCTGAAGCCTTCTTTTCCTAATCTTTGTAGATTATTTCTCCATTTTTTGAAGACCGGGCAGTTGGCTCTTAAATGTTTCCTGCGGTCCTTTCATTTCACTGAATTTTAAATATTTCAGCCAATTTGAAGAGTTCATAATGATGAATAAGATTAAGCTTGGAGCTTAACCTTTTGAAACTGGGTGACGCGTTAACTCGGCTGGAACGCTGGTTAATTTAACAGCAGGAGTTGAATTAACTTGTCACAGCTCTGCCATTGTTAAATTTCCTGCCCCTGATCCTTGTCCCAATCTCAGGGAACTTGGTTGTCCTGGGACCAGGGGATGAGCCAGGGTGAAGAATAGGGTGGAAATGGGAAAGGAAAGGCAGCACGCATTGTTGGGATGGTAGCAGGATGACCGGAAATGGCCAGGCGAGAAATCCATTTCAGTTGGAGAAGACTAGAAGAAAACAGCTCAGAGGGGAGCTTGAAAAATACAAGCAGTACAAGGAGGCTTGGGAGGGTGTGCAGTGAGGAACGGAGAGGGGATGAGATAAGAAAGAGAAGAGTATGTTAAGAGGAGGCAGTGGGTGATGCGATTTGAATTTCTTGGAAATGCATTATGCTCGGCACATTAGAAGCTCTTAATAGTGACAGTCTGGCAAACAAAATAAAATGACCTGCTTAAAAATACCTCTTGTGTTAGGTAGGAATGAATATGTTGAATTGTAGGAATCATTGCAGAGATGATCTCAGCAGAGAGAAGTTCTTCTTTTTTTTAAAAAAAAGTGTTTTAATGTTTATTTGTGTCTGAGAGAGAGAGAGAGACAGAGCAGGGGAGGGGCTGAGAGAGAGGGAGATACAGAATCTGAAGCAGGCTCCAGGCTCTGAACCTCAGCAGAATGCCTGACAGAGTCCGACCCGGGGCTCAAATTCATGAACGGCGGGATCATGACGGGAGCCAGAGTCAGATTCTTAAACCGACTGAGCCACCGAGGTGCCTCGAGAGAGTTCTTCTAAATTGGACTCCACAGACATATGTATTTGGCATATTTGTAGATCACTGTGAAACATTTTGGCTTGTTGCAGTTTAGTCAGGACCAGGGAAAGAGAGGAAAGGAGTAGAAGGAGGCGGCAGGAAAGTAATTCAGGGGACAGGGAGTCAGAGGAGGGGTCTGGGGGAGAGCTTAGGGGGGGTCTTTCCCCAGGGAGGAGTGGAGGCTGGGGGCAGAATGTAAACTTGGAAGCAGCTGTGGCCTTTTGTGCAGCTGTCCCTCCAACACACAGGCATTGTGGGCTAGAATGCTCTGTGCATGTATGGCTTGCTTACCCCACGATTAACCCCCATATATGCATTATCTCAGGTTTGTGATTCCTTCTCAGCCAGGAAGCTTTGCGCAGTAGAGTAAGCGGCTCAGCCTTCTGGGCAGAGGCCTAATGACACCTGAAACACAGGCAAAACAACCAGTCTGCTTCTAAGCACCAGCCACTTTGAGGCCCATCAGTAGAGATCACCTGGAGCCCATCTTCCTTCCAATTGTTTTGGGAGTGCCTTCACTTAACAATGCCGAAGGGACATTTTCTTTTCTATTTGTATGATTTTGTTTCAGGGCTGACGTTATTCTGTGGGTGCTCTAACAGGTTTTCAATTTCCAAGGTAGTTGCCTGAAAAGACTGTTGGCTGTTCAGGAGCCTAACCAGCTCTCAGTAGCTGGATCTGAAGCGGATTACTAAGGATTCCAAGGCCTTTTGCTTCTGTCCAAAATTACTTTAAAGTCTAGCTAACAGATGGCTGGGCTGTGTCTGATGGATCAAGAGAGTGAGGCAAGTGGAGGAAAGGTGAAAGGGATAAGTAGGAGATAGAGGACAAAAGGAAGGTTAAAAAAAAAGTGTGATAAGAGAAGAAAAGAGTGAAGAATTTCTTATTTAGCTTCAGTATAGAAACTGAACTCTCGAGGCGTTTTAAATTCACCAATCGATGTTCAAAGGCGCAAAGAAAGTTTTGAATCCAGGTGGCTAGAAAGCAATGCACTAAAAAGTAAACATAATCAAAGAGATGTGGTAAATTAGTGGATAAGCTAGAACTCTCCTCCCGTACCACCAGCAGTTTGCTGAATGCGTGTTTGTTTTGCTTCAAAGAGCCCAAGCGGGGTACCATTGCTGGTGAAGATTGGGCAGAATTTGGGGGCATAAATTCGCATAGTAGCTTATACTGCTATAGTGGTAATTACGTGGTTCCTTTTTCTACGCAGGTAAAATTAAAAAAAAAAAATCCTTTTTCACCATCCAACAGAAGTCTCATAATAAAAATAGCATCTAGTTTGAGGTGGATTTGTCTTGTTCTCTAGGAAAAGAATTTAGTTTTTCAAGTTCTAAGGGACCCTTAAGTTATACGGTATCCAGATAATGGACTCCAGAGGGAGCACCCTATAGAAACAATAGTGCCATCCTTGAACACAATGCTTCTTAATATGACTCGGCACATCCGAGTTTGATTGAACTTAGCATTTCTGTTAGACAATGACAATGAGGTAAGAAAACTTCAAATAAAAATGAATGGCCCAACAATTTCTTTCGTCTGAAACGATTTCCCAAGTATGTTTCCCGGAATATTAAATGGAATGGCACTTCATGGAAAACACATGTCAAGACTTCGTTACTGTCTATCTTCAGGATGTGCTAAAGAACCGCCCCAATGGATTGACCACAGAATCACTTTTCTTCAGAGTACCAATCGTTACATTTTGGAACAGAACTATTCTTCCTACGAATATTACCGTCATTCTTTCACCGAGTCTTCATGAACATGTTCACAAATGGCTGACCCATAGCCTCTTCAGAGACAGTTCGACATTCCCAGGGCCCCCCAGCATGGTTTAACGTTACAAGTTTGACATAAGGAATGGTTAGCTATTCATGTCGTGCGAGCTTGGGCAGTGCCTTTAGTTTGTTGTGACTTCTGTGTGTGGCAGACGGGGTCCCAGTAACTCCACGTGTTCGAGTAAGAGAGGTACCAGGGGGTCGCTACCAGGAAAACCAAGGTTTCCGCGTGCCTGGAACGTACTTTCTGTGGCCCCAGTGAGGGGCTGCTCTGCTACGTATGAGCAGGACATCTGTACTCCCAGTCAAATGGCCATCCAGGCACCTCAGTGCTTCTTTATGGGCCTGTAATTTCTATTATGACTTTAGACTGTCATCTTTCAGCATATTTTCATTTATTGCTTTTAGCCACAATCAGGGCAGTAATAGGAGAGCAATTCTAGGGAGTGAATGCGCAGATAAAATATGTGGACCCTGGCGATCGTGAGGTCTACTTAGCCACACCTCATATTTCAGTTCACAGAATTGCGTGTGGGGGCTGACATAAGTACTCCCTGTTGTGTTATTGCTTCGGGCTCAGTAGCCCTTTGAGAAGACCGGAGAATAAAGGACTGCAGAGAGCGGGTGTTGTCGAAATGGCAGTGCTAGAGAGGGTGCCTACAAGCACCCGAGAGAGTTTTATGTTTTTTAACAAATGTTTTCTTGATGTTACCCTCAAATCCCACCTGTGTTTCCTTCTCTCGCCATCCACATCAGTCACGTCTTTGCTTTTCAGGCTTCCTTTTGAGGCATCAATGAACCTAAAGGAAACCAGCATGGTGGGAATTTCGCGACAACTTGCAGCATTATCGCTTTCTTGGCAGCAATGCGACTAAATGGCATTCAGACTCTCACTGCAGGGCCACAGCTGATCAATAATTTCCAGGAGCCCCTTCTGACTGTGTCAGAAGCAAAACCAAGGGATGTGACTGGGCCAGTTAGAAATAGCACCCTGACAGGAAAATTCCAGGGCAGTCAAAAGATAAATTGTAACATTTGGTTATATTACTATGTGTTAAGGCTCTTTCTTGACAGGAGACATTTGGTTCCCATTTTAAGGCTGCAGAGGGCTTTAACTAAGCATAGAGATAGGAGTGTCACAAAGGAGTGTTTCAAACAGCTACATTAAGAAATTGAGGTTGTCAAATCTCGCCTTGTGATTTTAAGGATGAGAAACGATCATCCAGGTATACACTAAAAGGTTCCATTAGAAAACTATTTTAAATGCTGTTACCCTGGTGGAGCCTCCTCTAATGAAATGGAAATAATGTTATGATTTCTAAACTATTTTTTTTCTCACTTTTCTATGAGGAAAGTCTCTCATCTGGCAATAGTACAGATATATTTTTCTCAGCTTATTATTTTTCCTTAGTAGTTGTAGCAGATATAGTTATATAGATAGTTGCTGCATGATTAACTAGGAACTCCAACTTTAAAAAATATTAAGTAATACAATGCCTGTCCAAAATAGTGCTTATGTATAAGAGAGCTTGATAGGTGTTTTTGAGTGATGAAGAAAACAAAAAATTCACTTCTTTTCCTTTGTATTGTGCATGTAGAGAGTAGAAGACACAGACTATTATAAACATCATTGTCATCAACGCCATTTATTGACGGCTGCATGTAAAATACAATGTGGCTGGGGTATAAGAAAAAGGAAACTTGATTCTTGGACTCCTTAACCTCTTCTCATAAATTAGCAAAGGTGAAGGTCAGACTCTTTAAGTAGTCCTGCAGGTCATCAATGGTTAATGTAGTATTTGGAGGGAGATCTCCCAGACTCTAAAGCCTTTGCTCATCATTTAACACGGGACTGTGTCCTGCTCAGTGACAAAAAGTTGGTGCCAACAGTGTATTTATGCTGCTTTCAGCCTCAGTTATTTCATCGGTAAAATGGGAATAATGTTACACTTACTACATACATTTCAGAACTGTTGTAAAGAGATAATTGATATGCAGAAATTAATAAAGGCTCTTAGTTAATGCATTAAAGATAGTTAATGTTTTTCAACATCATCTTCATCATCATCATCATCTTCCTCCTCCTCAACCAAACTGCAAAGTGCCTTGTAGAGTTAGGTGAGATAATTACCCTTCTTAAAGGGTTAAGGTTAATACTGACTAGCACTTTGAAAGGGCCAGGTTTGACAGACAAGGGAAAAAAAAACCCATTCAAATTTGGAGGGAATATTTGTGGTATAACTTGGAGGCAAATATTTTAATTTAATATCGTGGAGGAACTTTTTTGTCTTCAGTTTTTATTTGTTTGTTTTGCGAGAGAGAGAGAGAGAGAGAGAGAGAGAGAGAGAGGGAAAGTGTGTACATAAACAGGGAGAGAATGGGATAGGGAATCCCAAGCAGGTTCTGAGCAGTCAATACAGAGCCCGATGCGGGGCTCAGAGTCATGAACCATGAAATCATGACCTAAGCTAAAATCAAGAGTCGGCCACTTAATGAACTGAGTCACCCAGGCGCCCCATCTTCAAGTTTTTATTCAAATTCCCGTTTGCTAACATACAGCATATTAGTTTCCGGTGTAGAATTTAGTGATTCATCACTTACCTACAACACCCAGTGAGCAGGATGGATAGACTTGAGAGGGGGAGTGGTGTATGTGTGGCAGGGTAATGGCAATTATGTATTTATTTATCTATTCAAGAAAACATTTAATGACTGCTGCTCTATGCCAGTCAAAATACGAGATACTGGATTTATATGTTATATAAACAATGATTTCTGCATTCAAGAAGCTCATAGTTTAATGGGGCATCAAATAATGAATCCGTATTTCTTCAGCATGGACAGTGTTATAAAATAGAGATGTGTACAAGGTACAGTGGTAGCAATGAGCAAGAAGAAGCTAACTTTCATGAGAAGACTGTAAAAGTCTTTTCTGAAGGATACTGCTTAAAACTACACTTTCTTTTCAAACTGCAGTTTGAATTTCAGAGGATGTATAGCTCAGGAGCTGACCAGAGTAGTGAACTGACACAATCAAAATCCCTGACCCCCCCAAAAAACAAAACAAAACAAAAACGAAAAAAAATTCCTCTACCTATAGGCTAGAGAGTGGGGAAGCAGAAATATCTGAAAAATGATGTTTTATATTATACAGGCAAAGGATAGGGTCTGGCCATGGATGGATTTGGAAGAATTAATGGATGATGGACTCTGTGTCAAAGGTAAAAGAAGAGACATGGCAAATACGAGATTATATTTACAGGCTTGAATGTTGTCAGAGATAATCGTGCCTTTGATACATACACAGAAAGATGAAGAGCCATACAAAATGTCAGCTTGAGTGGGAGTTAATTATCCTAGCATGGAGAGAATTTCAAGAAGGCGTCAACCAATGGAACTGACTGGGAAAATTGAATAGCATATAAGCATTTTCTGAATTAGATCTATTTCATTTTGTACAGTGCTCACAAACCACAAAGATATAATGGATAAATCTCCTTTTTGGGCTTGTCAAGAACAGGGAGATAAAAATAAAAAGAGTTTCATACAGCATCCCTGTATCAAAAAAAGAAAAAAATCCGAATACATTTATTTCAGAGCCCATAGTGATTTTGGGATTATGCCCTGTTCTACTCTCCTTGATTAGTATCAGAAAGTGAACTGACTCTTTTTGTAGGTAAAATCTGCAAAATAACACACTTCTTTGTCGTTTTAAGTAAGAATATTTGAAAATGGGGTAGTTGTTTAAATTGCATGGAAAATAATTTCTCTTCAGTCTGTCACCACAGTCATGGTTATTGTCATTATAGTCCTGACAGTATAGATTTCATAGCTGTGGTCTGATATGCACTTCTCTGGTATGTTCTATTCTGACTTTTGAATAAAGAAAAGCATGTCACATTTGCTTTTCTGTGTTGTGCAAATTTTCTGGTTTTCCTAGGTGTTACATATCATAATTATTAATACATCTTTTTTTTTTAATCCCCTGTTACTTGGAAGGGGAAAAAAAAACCTTCCTGAAATAACATGAAGTGAAAACCCAGGTGAGTAAACAAAGATCTGAAAATCTACATTTATTTTTTTCAGTGAAGGAGTATGGCATGCACAATAGATTTTAACTTTCACATAAGGGAGCGTCAGTCTTGCCAGTCCTGCCTTAATGACAGAGATCAAAATTTAAAATGGTTCAGATCAAAAGTGTATTCCCAGGAGTATATAGGAAATTTGGAAGACATAGCCAAATGGACGGTATTTGATGGGCCTAGATGAATAACAGAAATCAGAGTGGCGAAGGGAATCCGGGGAAATTCATGTTTTTGACTTGTACGTTGAGATGCTTCCAAATTCCATGAAGATAAGTAGGGATAGTATAGCTTACTGATTAAGAACACGGGTTTATCATCAAACAGAACTAGATTCAAATTCTGTTTGGCAACTAATTATGGGATTCGGGGCAGTGATTCATCTTCACTGACTCTCAGCTCCTTCATTTAAGATGGTGAGAGGTGAAGTGAGAGTAAAATAGATTATGTTTGCAAAGGGCTCAGCATGGCACCTAACGTAGTGATTCATCAAAAATGGTACTAGCATTAAAATTTTACATTTCTTTCTCCAGACCTAACTTTGAGAGTTCAAACCAAAAGAAACATCTCAGGTGTTCATGGGCAGGGGATTTACTGCTCCTTAGTTCTCCTCATGTACATCACTAGAGAACTACAGAAGTCTGAGCATTTCCTTTGGCAAATGCACATTGGTGTTCTGCCCTCTCCCTTCTAGACTCCAGATGACTATCTCTTTATGAGCTGGTCCTGAAGACTCGGATACCCAGGACTGCTTCTAGAAGGCAGAGCTGCTTAAAAGATTGCCTTCCTGTCCTGGGGCTTTTTGATGGTTGTTGGGTCTTCTGGCTTGAGTTGCTCTTATGTGGGGGCACTTTGCCCCATTAGCCTTCAGTTTTGTTTTGTTTTGTTTTCCTGCCATTCTTCTATCTCAGCTCCTTGAGAAATGGAGAGCAAGAGTGAAACTTAGACTCTAATCACTGATATGAGGCTTGTGACGATTCCTCCCCATGAATGGATTGAAGAGTTTACTCATCTAAGCAAAAGTTGGAAACAGCGGCTGTCAGTTTTTGTTCTTGTTCTTGTTTTAATCTCCAGGGTGCTCATTTTGGGGGATGTAGTAGGAGCTTCTTAGACTTAGGGCAATTGTTAAACAAATTTCTAGTCCCACCTTACAATTCCAACCAGGCAGGAGGAGGATCCCTCTTCCTCAGCACAAGCTTTAGGTGCCAACATTACCTGAGGCCACTTGGTCATGGCCAAATACTAATAAGCAACTTGTGTTGGAGCAGTGGACATTAGTGACACTCCTCTTAGTGCTGTTGAGAGAATTGCTTCCGGTGACTTAGTCTCTCTCTGTTTGAACTAGACCAGGATCACACGTGCTAGTGTAATGCAGGGTCACCTTAGGACTCCTTCCACTCTGGATCCTGTGGACTCAGAGTACTCGAAACATGGAACGTATTTCTTGCAGAGAAACTCCAAAGAAGGAGCAGGTTGGCAAGACCTGATCTGAAAGGAACCAAATTTTTGGAAACTTGGAACAAGCTTCTAAGAACTGTTTCCTCGGGGATATTCACAGTCAATTCAGAGTCTCCAAGTGATTTACACCGAAGAGCAGAAAATAGCAGTCTCTTCTATTTGGAACTTGTCATTTTGTCACTTGTATTATTTAGAGTACTAAAGAAAGCCAAACTCAAAAAATGTTACCATAATGACAAAATGAATTAATGTATGTCTTAGAACTAGTGAGCCATTTAACACCTTCTAAGATTTGGCTCGTTAAGAAAGAAAAAATACTTCCTGTTTTGTAACAAGTTTCTAGATTTTCCATTTCTTCTCTCCTTTGAGGAATAGAAAATGTAATACTGATATGGCAGTCATTTGAAAGTAATTTCAAAAGGCTACTCAGTTTACTACTTAAGATCAAAGTCTACGTTTTTCTAACATTCTTTTGATACTAATTACCATTATAGATTAATTGACTTCCATCTGGGAAAGGATATAAATTTGTATGTGTGTGTATATATGTATATATACGTATGTATATATTACATACACATACATATATATGTATACATATATACATGTATATAATAAACATACACACATACACACATGCACACATAACCATGCAATGCTGCTTTATACACGTACATATGTGTATGTGCAAATGGATACATATACACATACACACATGTATACATGTATATCCATAATATGCTAAAATAAAGGCAGCAAAATAACTGGGTTTTAAAATTCAGAATTGACTTATGAGGACATATTAGAGGTGTTTTACAAAATAAAACATAATAAAATAAAACAAAACAAAACAAAACAAAACACTGTTGAAACCAAGCAGGAAAGTGAGTTAAAGATTTTATGTAGGAAAAGATTTTATTCTAGCCCCCTTGCAACTCTGTAAGACCTTTTTGAAATGTAGGAACAGAAGCACAAGCCACTTTCCCAGCTTTCTCCCTCTCTCTTTTTCTTCACATTTTATAAAACTGCGGTTTTATTGCTAGATAATATGGTAAAAAAAGATTCATTGTAAGGGTTACCTAACAACGTTGGTGGTGTTGATGAATAGTTGCAATTAATACATTCCCTTAATTAGTCTGATACCCAGAAGATGCACCTGGCAGGTCATTTTAATACTACAATTGATTTATAGCTGCTAGAAATGATTTTACCGGCTATCTTCAGAGAGTACAATTAGAGTGGATTTCATTTTTTTATGCATTTTCACTGAGGAATAAACATAAAAGGTCTATGTAATTCAGAACAAAGCAGCTATAATGTACTAATGGTTTATGGATTTTATTAATATTCAGCTAACATTAGAGGCAATTTTAGGAGAGAGCAACCTATTTTCTTTATGAAGTATTCAGTTTTTTAGTATCTGAGTGCTTTGTTTAACAAATAAACCTTGATATTTTCTGATGAGTTGCTTTTATTTCTTATAGGAAAAATGTTATATGTTCTAACATGAAAAAAGAAAATAAAAATTTTAAGTGCTGTTTATTAATTGCATGCAGATGCATTTCTATACTGTATATTTACTTTTTAAATACATGTAAATTTAAAAATAAGTCATTAGGCATTCATGTGATTTAAATAGAGCTTCCATTAATATAATTGTTGAGCTAATGGATGAACTCTATTAGTAACAGAGGGAGTCACACTTCGTGGTTGAACAGGTAACAGAATATTTTAAGAACCCGATTACATATCTGGCTTTTAATTCCCTGTTTATCTGGGATATTAATTTTGCTAATCGGGAATCTTTGTCCTTCTCTCTCGTCCTCCATAACAGGGACCACTTGCCTTCTTTAGTTTAAGATAGTAGGACAATGAGAAATCAGTCCCACAGATAAAGCCAATAGTCCTATGAAAAGTATTAATATTTAAATACACTATTCCTATGACTAAAAGGACCTCTACCTGAAAAACGTCTTTATCAAAGGATCAGTGAACCTCTGCTGGCTCCAGGAGAATTTATGTTTAAAAATCCAAAATTTATTAAAAATTTGTCCTATGAATATTTTGTGAGGGCCTACCACAGGCGAGATACTAACTTCAGAAGAGCCGTGGATTCAAGAGGGAAGCAACAAAAAAAGCCTCTGCCAGCACGTTATTGCAGCCTGGTGGGGAAGGGCAGGAGGATTCATCGACTGATCCACAAAGGCAAAGTCTACAAAGTCGTAATGAACTGTTGGATCCCATGAAGGAGATGTTGAGGAGCCTGTGAAGGGGCATCCCAGGGAGGTCCGGCTGCTGCTGCATTTCTGTGTCACAGATTCTAATCCCGACATTGGCAGCTTCGTCCAAACCACAGAGGAACGCAGCACAGCACCCGCAGTGCCCCATAATGACGTCTCTTCTCCGTCAACAGTGAAAATTCTTCTGCCCCCCCATCAGTAGGTGAATTCGGCTTTTTTTGTTTGGTTTTGCTTTTAGTAGTTAATGCATCGCAAAGTCGTCAGGTCTCTTGTCCAAATTTCCTTCCCACTAAAGCTCCACATTACAAGGATAGCCAGGTAGGGTTACCAGGAGAGTTCAGGCTCAGGTGTTCTAATTCTTTGGAAGCTGACCATCCACATAGAGTGTAATTTCTCAAGTCAAACACATGTATTTTTAAAATAAAACTTTCCCAGCCAACACCATTCTGGATAACTGAGGATTAAGCAAAATTAGTACTGGTTGGTCTGGAATCATTAAGGCAACATGATCTCTCAGGGCACTCTAAGACCTCTGGTTCTGTACCTTTCCTATCAAACTACAGGTTAAAAACAAATCTGTGCTTGTTTACCAAACAGTGCGGCTACCCATAAAGACTCCCTGGAGAATGTCCTGATGTCAATAGGAAATTACAGGATGACTTCCACTAGGATTAGAGGGCCACAGGATTTGGAAGTTTCCAGGTATCAAAAGCGAAGACATTTTCTCTGTGAACATTCTGGCATGGTTGACAGAGGGTTAAAGTATGATACCTGTTGGCTACGGGTGCCTGCTAACCCCTTTACCACCACTTCTGTGGCTGTACTGAAGGAATCAGTTAGCATTTCCTAAATTACAGGATTGGGACTTCAAGAGGTCATTTTGCCCATCCCCCTGCTTCTGGGCAGGACAGTACTTAATTATCTTGGCTCACAGAGCTCTCTCTGAAACCAATTGATGCATAGATGCAATCATTTGCCTCAGGGGAACATGATGTTATGCAGATAGATTGTTTTTGTTTATTTCTGGTTTTGGCGAAGGAACATTTAAAAGTGAAATTCTCTCCCACTTGATTTTGTTTGCAATGTGGTCTAAATTATATTCTGCTCTGGTTCTCATGCTGCAGGAGGTTTTTAATGCCGAACAGGATCACTGACAGCCATCTGTGCCTGGCCCCAGGCATGGACTCTCCTAGGATATGTCTACACTCACCTGTCGGCACCACAGGTTTAGGCTGCTAATATCATTTGAACACTTTGCATTGAAAGAAATAGGAATAAAAAGGTAGTTTTGCGTCCTGTGGGAGAGTCATTATTCTTCCAACTTGCTGGGCAGCTCCTCCTTGCCAACTTCTTCACTGCTGGCTGTTGAGGCAACTCGTGTGACATTACATTCTTCCCTCTTTCCTTTCAAGACAATGTGTTTTTAAGGTAATCTAAAACCAACTTCTGATTTAAACGCTTACGATTAGTTGTCTCTAATGCTTTTTCTCCTAATTTCCCACTACCGTGCTTACGAACACAAGACATAATGAGAATCAAGACATAAAATCAATCTGTGGCTTGTAAATGATTTTAAAACAAGAAGCAGACCAGTCTCAATGACCTAAAAGAAGGTAGGCAGATTCCTCTTTAAAGTGCTCCCTGACTCCATCAGGAGCCTCGAGTCTGCATACAGCATTCGAAGACGAGGGGGCATCTCACCTGTGCGTCTGTCCGTGGGTTGTGGGAACTGGAGAGACACCAGCATCGTCTCTGTCCCCTGGGAGCTTGTGAGAAATGAGGGATCCCAGGTCCTGTCCAAACCTACTCAGTCACAATCTGCACTTGAACAAGATCTGCAGGGGACCTGTGCACTCATCAAAGTTTGGGAAACAATGCTCAAAACTTTGAGACCCTCTCCCAATGTGCAGCATTAAGAAGTAAACACATGGGGCACCTGGGTGACTCAGTCGGTTAAGGGTCCGACTTCGGCTCAGGTCATGATCTCACGGCTCGTGGGTTTGAGCCCCGCGTCGGGCTCTGTGCTGACAGCTCAGAGCCTAGAGCCTCTTTCAGATTCTGTGTCTTCCTCTCTCTTTCTGCTCTTCCCTTGCTCACACTCTGTCAACCTCTCTCTCGAAATATAAATAAACATTAAAAAGATTTTTTTTAAAAAGAAGTAAACATAGATGGCAAGAATGAGAATTTTAATTAAACTTGATGATATTCTGTTTCAGCTTATGCTAACAATTTTTTAGCATAAGTTAGGAGACCGAGTGAAAAATGTCTTTTTTTTCTTTATCCATAGCAGAATTGCATAGAACAATAAAATGGCCTTTTTACTGTTTTACGTTTCCAGGGTACTTAAGGAATTAATTTCTGCATATTTAAACTTACAGTAAATGACCTGGGCATGACGTTTGCTTTAATTTGACCAGGACTATCCAGTGGCAGGGATCATTCACACCCGACCTTAACTTCCTTTCCAGGTAAGATCTCCAAAAGGCTGTGTTAAGTACATTTAAAAATTGGAATGTACAAAATCATTTCAACTATTTAAAAAATGCACAGGAGACATTATAGTAAGAAAACACACCAATTGCTAATGACTTTTACAAGAATTCTGGATGAGCTCTTTTTCATCACTTTAACTTTTTGTATATCCCAATATTGCTATACTAAGTATGTACTATTTTTATAGTCAGAAAATGATACTACTTAAAACTCAATTCATGCAGGTTGTTCAGGGGGTAAGATGAAGCTATGTAAAATGGCTGAAAGTCTGGAAGCAAAATATTTTTTATCCTTTTCTGTATTTTTAGCTTTCTATATAAAATAATACATTTTCTGTAGCGGTTGCCACATGAGTTTCAATAAATGTCTAATAAGTGAATTTTAAATCTTTTTTTAATGTTTACTTAATTTTGAGAGAGTAAGAGACAGAGTGCGAGCAGGGGAGAGGCAGAGAGAGAGGGAGACACAGAATCCGAAGCAGGCTCCAGGCTCTGAGCTGTCAGCACAGAGCCTGACGCAGGGCCCGAACTCATGGACCGCCAGATCATGACCTGAGCAGAAGTCCAACACTTAACAGACTGAGCCACCTAGGTGTCCCTCTAATAAGTAAATTTTAAATGAATGAATGCATGAGTGTAGAATTTACTCCTCAATTAGAGTTAACTGTGAGGTATTTGAATTATGAATTTTGAGACAGTATCATCCATAAAATGGTTCATTTTTTTTTAATGTTTATTTTTGAGAGAGAGAGAGAGAATGTGAGCAGGGAGGGGCAGAGAGAGAGACAGAATCCGAAGCAAGCTCCAGGCTCTGAGCTGGCAGCACAGAGCTCAACACCAAGCTCAAACCCATGAACTGTGAGATCATGACCTGAGCTGAAGTCGGATGCTCAACCAACTGAGCCACTCAGGTGCCCCAGTATGGTGGTTCATTTGTATACACACAGTCAAGTCAGATTAGTGATAGAAAGTACAGTATTCAGCTCCCTTTTCATATTCTTTTTATGGCATTTTGTAAATGAGTGGTTTAACTAAACTTTCCCCAAACTTAGAAACATACTGTTTAGCATCTAGTTCCTTAAAAAGCAGTTTACATTTATTTAAAAAAAAATTAATGTTTATTTATTTTTGAGAGAGAGAGAGAGAGACAGAACACAAGCAGGAGAGGAGCAGAGAGAGAGGGTGACACAGAATCCGAAGCAGGGTCCAAGCTCTGAGCCATCAGGACAGAGCCCAGTGTGGGGCTGGAACTCACAAACCATGAGTTCATGATCTGAGCCAAAGTCGGAAGCTTAATTGACTGAACGACCCATGCTTCCCAAAAGGAGTTTACATTTAAATTAATTAGCATTTCCAAATCTCTTTAGTATATAAGTGGTAACATTGATGGGATAATTTAATTTTACTTGGAAGGTTCTGACCACTGGATTCAGAGATTTTAAATATTTTAGCTCTAGAATCTTTTTTTTACCCAGTGTATTCTTAATGGGAGCATGAAAATTAAGTATAAACAAGTTTTGGTTGTTTGGGTCGGGGGGCGGGGGGAGGGAATTCAGTTTCCTGTCTGACTCTTAATGAGGATCCCTAGAGGCCTGGATTTGGGAAACACAGTCTGAAAACCATGGAATCACAAAGTATTTGGATCACTGGGGTAAAGTAGAATTTTTTTCCCCCCAGGGCACAACAGGGTCCACTAAAATATCATGCTTATTTAACATATTTATATCCTTCATTTTTTTGTGATCTCTGTAGCAATGAGAGTCATTTTCTCATAATACTCATGAAGAAGAGAGTTAGAGCCATCAATTGGGCTGATCATGTGGACATCACCATTGAGGCCTAAAGCCAGGCTTTTATCTCAAGTTAAAAGAACGCAAACCTCAAATATTTTCCATGCAAGACACTGCTATACACATTAACAAAGTAGTTGATAAATTAGTAGTTATTGTTAACTAGAGAGGCAGGACAGTGTGTTGTCCAAAAGTTCACGTTCCTGAGTCAGACTACCTGGGTTCAAATCCTGCCTCTACCATTCACTAGATCTATGACCTTAGGCAAGTTACTGAATTTCTTTGTTCTTGTTCCTTATCTGTACAATGTGGTTGTCATAATGTGCACCTTATAGATAATTTTGGAGTTGAAATGAGTTAATATAAGAAAAGGCCTGGCAATAGTAAGTGTTCAATAAATGTTAGCTATTTAGAGTACTTAGAGTAAGCCAGGAGTAGCATGAACCATTTTTTGTATGTACTATTTATATTTAATTCATACCCCCAAGCAGTGGTGTATTTAAAAATTTTTTAATTTTATAGAAGAAAAAAACCAAGGCTCAATAATTATAAGAACTCTATAAAGATAAATCATGAATCTGGAATTTTAACTCAAGTCTCTAACTCCAAAGCCAATGCTCCTAATTATTATTTTTAAAGAAATCGTAAAAACTTGTTTTTAAATACTATGAAGTTTCATTGAATTATTTTCTCAAATTCATGCTGAATAGTAATAATTTTTAAATTTATTTAATCTTATTCTTCTGATCATTTGTTTTTATAATAGCCCCATTAGACATGGAGTAGGCAAATATTGTTCCTTATAACACCAGTTATTAAAACCATGTTTATGTAGAAAAATACCAGTAGTAGGTAGTATCCATATTAATGCAGAACAAAATATGTGGGAATGTAAACTCCAGTGTGGAATTTGTTCTGTCTCCTTGGCAATCAGTTCTGCTATTTTGTGTTTGATAGTCCTTATAGATTTTCATATTTCAGTTACTTCTTTTTTGCTGGTGCATTGCATAAAATACCTAGTAATATTTAGAATAATCATCTCCCATAATTAGTATTTCACAGCATATCACTGAAATTGATCATTATTTCCTTTTGATGGCAAAGGTATCAGAATATCCCTTACAGAGTTCACTTCTGCAAAGTGTTAATTTCCCATCATTTTTTTATTTAAACAAGGATGGAAGAATAGAGTTCAGAAGGTAGTATGTATTCTTATGACCAGCAATTAGGAAATTGAAATAAAATTTTAAAAGCTTAATGGGGTTGGAAATGGCAAACTGTGCCCTACTAAATTATCAATTTGTCAACTTTGAAATAATTCAGTAGAACCATGAATCTCCCATGAGTGACTATTAGATGATCTATTATGAGATAAGTCAATGAACTGAGTCTAGTTTCAATTGACTAATCACACACCTAAAAAAACCCATAGATATTATTTCCATCTCCTCTTAAAACTTACTACTACTTAGCAAAGTGGACCAAACTTTAATGGAGAAAACAACTGGTCTACTCTTTTGCCCAAGAAGTTGTCCTTTTCGTTTGGGATTGAGGCATGTTTCCTTTATTGCAAAGGGCAGTTCATATTGAGGCTGTCATTTATATTGATGTTCTTTTTCAAAATGACACCTCCATGTAATTTTTTTCTGCAGAAAAATTGGACTTCAGTGTTCAGGGTCATTGGTAAGAGATCTTTCACTGATTCAAAATTCATTTAAAATTTTTAGGAAGAATGGGAAAAAAACAGAACAAAAACTCCCCAAGAGAGGTAATATGTACCTTACTTGGAAAAGCTAGTGCATTTTAAATGGACTCACCAAATAGAAGACAAGTTTTTTTTTTTTTTCCTTTGCCAATTTAATAACAACACATGGGAATTTCTTTCTCTAGAATTTTGTGAAAACTTACAATTATCATAGGACTGAGTGCAGTTTGTTTGCTCCCCACAAAAGCAGAGATGATTTTTATTGACCAATCTTTGATCCGAGAGATTAAAGAAAGTACTGCATGAGCAGTGAGAAGGATAACACCACGGGGGTCAATAGGCTTTACTGCTATTGGAAATGAAAGTGAATCATCCCATTGGGAGATGGGGTAATTTAGCATTCTTACTGGGAACTCAAGACTTTCTTTTTCTCCCTTTTTTTTGGACAAAAAAAATTCAACTTATGAATAGGTTTTTCCATGACTTAATACCATGGCCACACATGAGGTCATTTGGAGGGCACTAGATTCACCAACATAATTCTGTACAATGCTTTTTAGCCCAAATGGCCTGGCTGTCACATTCTCACACACTTGATTGAAATGTCCCTAGTAGACTTTTGGAATGCAGTCTGAAGGCTTAGTGACTCAATATTTTCACAGTGAATACATTTCCAATCTCATAGAAAGTTGCCACTAACTATTGCTCATGTTATATCTCTTTCAGTTTTCCTCTGAAATACTGTGAATAGAGCAAAATTCAAGTTTAGCTGAGTGTTGTGAAAACAGGATATCATAAATCCACACTGCCATTATTTGCCGTTATAATTACGATTCTGTTCAAGTCAAGATTATCTAGCCTACCACCTTTGAATTGATAGTTGATAAAATAGTTACCTTTTACTTCTATTGTCGTAAATAGAAGGGTATTTTTCCCCCTTTCTTTTTTCTGTAAGCCAGGGAGTAAGGGTTGGAAGCGTAACATCTGGTATGATGGTGACTGGGGATAATACTGAAATAGAATTGTTTATAGAATATTCACCAGGACTCCTGAGGCCTGACAAAATGTTCACGTTATGCTTCTTCATTTCTTTGAAAGATTGCCAAAGAAATTTCAGTGAATTTTCCAATTGTAGCTCTCTTCTAATTTGCTAAAGACATATGAAGCTTGGGGCAAATTATTTTAAACTTTTGACTGATTATTTTTAACAGAGTTCTTATTTGAAAATTTAAAATGCCCTTGTTCTTCTCTCTATAAGTCTTTGGATATAAGACAGGTCTTTCATATTGATTCTCAATAATGTACCACCTAGAGCTATTCAGTTCTGGTTCCAGTGGTTTCTAAAGCTGATTTAGTATTGGAATTACATAGAGAACTTAAAAGTTTTGATCAAAACTATTGTTTCCTCTCATCTTAAGTCAAGTGTCCATGTTGCTTTCCTTAGCAAGTGTATCCAACTCAACTCTCCACATCGTGTCTCTCCTTTGTTGGATTATTTCATTCTAATTTAAAATTGTGATTAATAAAGAGCATAACCCTCTTCTCCTTAGGGGAATATTTATTAAATTTTTTGGAATAAATTTAGTAATGTATTAAGTACATTAATATAGTTTTACATTTATTTACTTAGATTCCCCTGATACCATTCAGTAAATATTGGCCATACCTAATGATGTCCAAGTGGCTAGAAATAGTGCATTCTTCTATTCAAAATGTTTACTTTGAGACTCTGTATAGTGACGAAGTCTGATTCATTAAGTATATTCAATATAGTAAATTTTGACTAATGTCATAAATAAAATTAATAGAAAATAATAAATGGTTCAGGAGACTGAAACTCTTTTCTAAAGTAAATGTTGATTTATTTTTGACCTGAGGCAAATCAATTAATTTGAATCAGGTGTATATAACTTAGGAACAATCTTTTGTTTGGAAGGCAGACCTGAGTCTCTGAGATTTTACTGAAACTCATAAAAGATTTCTCATTCTTTAACTGGGCAACTTTTTTTTTTTTTTAGTGTTTATTTATATATTTTGAAAGAGAGAAAGAGAGAGAACAAGCAGGGGAGGGGCAGAGAGAGAGAGGGAGAGAGAGAATCCCAAGCAGGTTCTGCTCTGTCAGCACGGATCCTGACTCAGGGCTTGATCTCATGAATCCATGAGATCGTGACCTGAGCTGAAATCAAGAGTCGGATGCTTAACCAACAGAGTCACCCAGGCGCCCCTAAACCAGGCGACTTCTGATTACTGTGCACCATTAGGTAGAAGAATTGATCTTAAACTTGATCTGAATGCCAAAGGGAAGTATGAAGTAACCTTAGTGCTATAGATCCTGTCAAATTCCTATATGCTAAAGTACAGCAGTTATAATTGTTAAAATTATAACAATAATAATAGCTAATATTTATTGAGCCTTTACTGTATATCAGAAATTGTCCCTTAGTTGGCATGTCATTTGATTCTTAAGATAAACATATGAGAGAGGTATTGCAAGAGACAGGATGTTTGTGTTCCCCCAAATTCATATTTTGACATATAATACCTATTGTGATGATATTTGGAGGCGGGGCTCTTGGGAAGTAATTAGGTCCTGAGGGTAGAGACCTCATGAATGGCATTAGTCTCCTTATGTGGAAAGGCCAAGAAGCTAGCTTGCCCTCTCCATCATGTGAGGAAACAAGGAAAAGTCATCAGTCTGCAACTGAGAAAGCAGCCCTCACCAGAACCTCATCACGTGGGCCCTTCGATGTGAGCTTCCAGCCTCCAAAACTGTGAGAAATAAATGTTTGTTTTTTAAGCCTTTCAGTCCACAGCTGTTTGTTAGGGCAGTCCAAACTGGTTAAGAGAAGTATTAATATCACCCCTCTTGTAGGGGTGAGGAGACCATAAAATACAAAAAGCATGCCTAGACTTAAGATTCAAATTCGGGTCTGTTTGCCTCTGGATTCTACTTGAAAAACCTGTCTGCTGTACTTTTCCCCTGCACTTTTGTATATTCACAGTCTATAACTGTGCACCATCTACATCAACTTCTCAAAGTCACCAAATTTCTTGGGGGTGGTGTTTGCCAGCCAATTATTCTTTTTGGGGGGCTTTGCCACTCTGGGCAAATGTTTGAGCACCTGATGACTATTTATCAAATTCTGTCATTAATATATAAAAGTAAGTGTACACCAGAAAATGAATATGCTTATGCTAGATAGATATATTAAAAAACAATTGTGAGAAAGATGGAAATAAGTAAGCACTGAAAAAGAATGAATCCTAAGCCTTATTTGGAAGCTCAGTGAACTTAAGCCGGCTGACCACGAGTTTAATTGTTAAGAAAACATATATAGTATAGAATGTGTGTGAAATATTGGAAACAGCACCAAAAACTGCTTCTAAAAATCTGTGTACTTGTAGTTTGTAAACTTTTTAATTTTGTTACATTGTATAAGTCATTTGATGTTCATACACTGTATATTTTCAGGTACTCATTATGTGTCAAAGGAAGGGACTGGGTTTTAGTTTAGCTTAACTTTACCTAAGAATAACATATATTCCAAAAAAACAAATGGACTGGTGTTAAAGACTCCAAATCAACACCTGATTGTTTAATCAGACTTAGCCAAGGACCTAAAAGCTTAACAGGACACTTTCTAGGTACAGATTGCTGAAGCTCTATTTTCTATTGTTTTCCCCTCACAGGGCCATTCGAATTTTCAATGTCCTGCAGTGGATAAGATTCGAGGCTTTAGAACACACAGACCTGGGTTCAAATCTTTGCTCTACTACTTATCGACTATTAACCCATCAACACTAAGCAATCTTGTACAAGTAATAATCTCTTTCTTCAATTACCGTGCTTTGAAATAGAATTAATGCTACTTGCCAAATAGAGCTCTTACTAAGATTATTCCTTATTTCACACACACACACACACACACACACACACACACTTACCGTATAGTGTTTGGCACTTAATAAATATCAATTGTTTGAATTGTTATTGTTATGAAATCTCGAGATCAAGGCAAGGTCTTTGGCAGAATGATTGAGATTGTGGGGCCACTGGGGAGAGTTTGTACTTCTAAAGATTCACAGAAGTTGTTAAGTGAAAGAAACAGTAATTCTTCTCTGGCCACTGAAACTCATAGGAGGAGTCCTGGTTCGGCACTCTCTTCACAACACAGAGCCAACCTTGCACCTCGTGGTTAATGAGAATGGTGTTATCTATTTCAGAGAATGTCAGCTCAGTTCCAATTGTTTGCTTTCTTTGCATCCCATAGTTAAATGCTACACTAGTTTACAGAGCATTTAGGATGTGTGGACGATTTGCTCATTCCCTACCTATTTTTTACTCTATTAAAAACAAACACTCCACATCATTAAATGGAAAGTGGCGGTTAGATGACTTGATCCATTTCCCCTAGGGGTTCTTCCAAGGATCAAAGACTTCAGCCTTGATCTTCGTATGCATATATCTCCCATCTCTGTCATATTATAGTTTAACTCCACAATTATGTTTTGAGCTAGATGTTTCTCAACTTATGTATTTTACAAAGCAAAAGTAAAAATAAATTGAGTTTTTTGAAAGGTTCAATTGTGGCATTTTCAAGTAAAGCAGGAACTTTTTGATATAAACATGAAAACTTTCCCTCTTCAGAAGATTCAGGCCAATTCCTGAGTTTTATCATATCAAGGAAATATTTGTAGTTACTTCCTTGGAATAAGCAACATGAGAAATAAAAAACAGTTTCATGGTTGATTGATGTCTTTTTAAAGTTTCTCTTCTTTTCTTCTCTCTACTCCAAACTATTTGATCGTACAATTATTGTTTGAGTACAGAAGATACACAAGTAAATCTTAAATTTTGCATTAAAATATAAAAAGCAACAATAGCATATTGCGTATAGCTTCAAATTTTCTCCAATCTAGTCTACAGTTCAGCACAAGTAGGAATCACGTAGGTGACATTATTACTCAACTTCTACAACTACTGAGAAGAAATTACTTTTCAGGGAGAATTTCTGCTTCTATAGAATAAGGCCCCAGGACACGTAGAGTCTCTATAGCGTTAGGACTTCTATAGCTGAATTTTATTTGGAAAATCCCAGGACTATATTATACTTACACGCTTCTGAATGATGAAAGACTAAGTCAACTTTGCTTGCGGTTAAGCTTCAGTTTATGGATAGAATATTATCCTGTTAGTGATGGAACTCTGTATGGCATAAGTTTTGACGGATTAACATCTGGAAAATGGGAGTATTATTAAATAGAATTCCCATAGGCATATGTGCAAGAAAAATTGCTGTTGGCTCATGGAAAATCAAGTTTTTCTTTGTTTATTTGTTTCTTTTTTTAAGTTTATTTATTTTGAGAGAGAGAGAGAGAGAGAGAGAGAGAGAGAGACAGATAGTCCTAAGCCTTGATGTTGGGCTTGATCTCAGGAACTGTGAGATGATGACCTGAGTAGAAATGAAGAGTTGGAAGCTTAACCCACTGAGCCACCCAGGGGCCTCCTACCTTACTTTAGATACCACTCATAAGCTCCAGAGCCCCCAAGTTACCTGAGCTTCTTACTAACTGGCTACAAATTTCCACTACCTCTCAGGCTCAATAATTCACTAGAGTGATTCACGGAACTCAGGAAGGTGCTGATTTATGGTTATATTTTTATTATAAAGGGTGAGGATTAGGAGCAGCTAAATGAAGAGATGTATAGGGTGATGTCTCAAATGTGAAGCCTCTGTGTTCTCAAGACCCATCATCCTTTCAATAAATGTGTGTATCAGTAGCCAGGATGCACAACTGAGCGTTAGTGTGCAGGGTTTTTATTAGAATTTTATTAAGAAAGCATGACTGATTGATTCATTGGCCATGTGGCTGAACTCAATCTCCTGCCCTCTCCCTTTTCTGAGGTTGGGCTGATACCATGTGACACAAAGTCTAAACCCTCTAATCACTTGGGTGTTCTTTAGGGTAAGGCCAGCCCCCATCCTGAAACAATATAGATGCCCACTGTGAGTTACCTCATTGGCATATACTCAGGTGTGGTCTGAGAGGCCCATCAGGAATGGCAAAGACTTCTATCACTCAGGACATTCTAAATCTAGAGTTTTTCTCTCTCAGGTACAAGGGGACAAAGAGGAGACATATTTATTATGCAACATTGAAGTTTTAGAGATTATGGGTTTTGTTGCATTCATACCATGCAGTGTCTAAAATAAAAATGCACGTAGAGTATCCTACTCATGGGAACAGTGTGAGTAATCTTACTGGGGTGCATCAGACGTGGCTTGCTTCATTACAGCTCATGCGGTCCCTGCATGCGAATATCCTCTACCACCTCCATGAAGCTGAATCTCACCACTTGTTTAACAACCCCAAGGTACACCTCTTCCGGGAAACCTTTCCTGTTTCGTGCACTTTGTGCCAGTGGTTTTCTTTTATACAATCCTAACTTTATTAGGCTATATATCAGTGCATGCACATTAATTTTCATTTAACTGCTTAGTTTGTTTCTACAGACATTTGGGTTTCTGACAACACATACCGGGCAAGAAATTGGGATGCAAAGAATGAAAGTTGGTTGAGGACGAAGGAAAATTAGAGAGACAGGGTGATTTTGATCCCTAAGAAGTACCAAATAACCTGTTTACAGTTTTTATACCAATTCTAGAAGAATAAGGTTCTGCTCTATGTCTGGCACTCGTCTTGGTTCTTGGATACAGTGATATTCAAGATAAGTGAGCTCCCAGGGACAACACATTTTAGAGAGACGAGAGAGCTAGCAATAAGCCAACACATGCATGAGGTAATTTTAGAGAGTGATGAGGGATGTAGAGCAGAGGTGAGGATAAATGTGTGGGGCAGGGAGGTGGCTTCAGTTTGGGTGGGTCATCTGAGGATGTGATATATGGAACAGGGTGATATGAAGGAGTCACACAATGACCTGGGGGACAGAGCACTCCAGGCAGGGGGAACAATGATGCAAAGGATCCAAGACCAAACTGTGCTTGATATATATGACCAAAAAAAGGGTAGAGTATCTTGTGATCAGAGAGTAAGGAGAAATGAACTCACAGAAGAAGGCAGAAACCATGGCCATCATAAGGAATCAACATTATTCTGAGTATTATGTACATAATATAATATATATTATAATAGTTTATATATATATATATATATATATATATATATATATATATATAATACAGAAATATAAGGAGGAAATAGGGGTGCCTGGGTGGCTGAATCAGTTAAGCACCTGACTTTTGCTTTCGGCTCAGGTCATGATCTCACGGTTTGTGAGTTCGAGCCCAGGGTCGGGCTCAGCACTGACAATGTGGAGCCTGTGTGGGATTCTCTCTCTCTGTCTTGGCCCACTTGGGACATCTCTGGAGACTCATCTTAGGATACAGGTCCACTGGCTCAGTGGACCCAAACCAGGGCTGCCCTGCCTGGTCATCTTAGGCATGCAACTAGTGGGCCTCTTCCCCCTCCCAGGCTATTCCTGCAGGGCCTGGGGAGGCTGGGGAAGCAGAGAGAAGTCTGTGGTGGGCATGGAGTGAGGTGCGGGACAGAATGACCCGCTCCCCATCCTGCTATGCCCCAGATCTTGTGATTTCAGACTTTGGAGAACAAAAGGAAGGCGGGTGAGGAAAATAAGGATAAGTGTACTAAAAGAGGAGAAGGAGGCATGCACAACTCTGCCACTTAAAAGTAATTCTGAAAACAGAATAGAGCTCCCTACCCTAACAAGGCCATCAGTGTGGAAAGGGGAGCAGACCCCGTGGGTCTGAGAGGGGACCACAGGGCAGCCGCCAGGCTGAAGCCACTGGCACACATTGTACCCATTAGGATTCCCTTCTCAGGGGTTTGCCCTGTTTACCATTTCGCATTTCATCTTGAGCGTCCACTCAAGTCACTGCCCACTGTGTCTTCATCCCCTTTTGAAGAAAAAAAAAGAAATGAATTAAAATAAATAAATAAATAAATAAACTCAAAAAAAGAAAGAACCCATAGTCCAATAGCGTGCACTTCACTACAGTCAAAATATCAACTCATTTTACTTCAGTACTTTTTTCTGCATATGTAGAAATTCGTAACAAAAGAAATACATATAAAAAAACAAGATCAGGAGCATAGGCATAGTTTTGTGACTTGTCTTTTTTTTTTTTTTTCTTACCTAATAATACACCGTGAACATTTTTTTCCATGTCAATACCTATTGTTTTAGGACATTAATGGCAGCAAAATATTCCTCTATACATGTGTGTCATATTTATTTGAACTGTGTTTAACTACTCATTTTTAAGATAGTTTTTTGTTTCAATAATATTTCTTGTATTCAAAACATTGTATACATTTTTGGTTATCCCTTCTGGTTAAATTCTTAAAATGGATTTACTAGGTCAAATAGTACAAACATGCTTAGGGCTTTTGATACGTAAATTTCCTCCCAGAAATGTAACAATTTGCCTATCCAGACAGTGATTAAAGTTTCTGATTCACTGCACCCTTATCTCACAAAGCACTGCAACTGTAATGGGTAAAAATCATACCCTATAGCTTTTTACTTGTTACGTTCAATGACATTAGAATATTTTCCACTCCTTTATTGGCCTTTGTATTTTTTGTGGAAATTGAACTGGTATATTTTTCAGAAAGCTTTTCTCAATTCGCTAGGCAAAAATTTCGCATCCTCTTCTGCGTTTCCAGAGCATTTTATCTTTGCTTTCTGGAGTTATTTTCTCCCTGGAATTGTAGCATCGCACGGAAACGTCTTAGTTCCCGTCCTCGGCGGACGGTTGAGATCTTTGCCTCTTTTCTTGGATTTGGGCACCGTGTAACACAGAAAGCAAGTACTTAGGATGTATTTGTTGCAGCAATAACTGATCCTCACACTTATCTCAGCAGATACTCGTGTAGAGAGACTGCTCCTGATATTGGGGTGTTATTCTTATTCATGTTCTTAAGGATATTTTTCAAATGAATTATCAGTTTTTGAAGTGGTCGTGTTTTGATGAGGTCAGTTTGCCAAAATCCAGTTTACTGCATCATAATTATCTCTCCACTATCATATTTCTTCATTTCCCGTTATCCCGGTACACTTCCTTGATTTTACTCCAATTACGGGCTTTTTGTCAAATACAATAGTCCTTGAGCTGTTTAGTTTATTGAGACAGTTCGAACTGTACTCTGTATCAGAATCACCAGGAGGTCTTGTTAAGCCAGATTAATGCTCTCTACCCTCAGAGTTTCTGATAATGCAGGCCTGAGGTGGGGTCCAAGAATTTGCATTTCTAACATGTTCCCAGGTGATGCTGATGCTGCTGGTCTTCAGATTGCATTTTGAGAACCGCTGGCCTAAATGATAGTCAGCATACTTAGTGTCCTTTTGGAAAGAAACAGCAGCTACGTCTTTGCATAATTTTCTTTGTGAAGTAGGTCCTGGTAAGGGACGTAGAAATGGACTTTGAGAGGAGAATTTTGTCTATAGCTTTGGTAAGCGGACTGCCTTAATCCCTCGCATTTTCTCTTGCTGGGAAATTCTCCCGTCGAGAGGACCACCACAGTTAGCATTTTAGAACTTGTTCTGCTTTAAAGAACCAAGTGAGTTCAGAAGAGAGAAGAGAGAACAATGGGAAAGGACACCTGTGATGGACACGGGAGGGGGGTGCAGGTGTGATCAAATGAGTTCCATCAAATCACCAACTCTCCCAACCCCCAGGTATAGAAGTTGGCATATTGGCTCTACCGAAGGCTGTCTCCGAAGGGAAATGTCATGAAAGTATAAACTGCTGCTTAGGCAGCACAAGTCCCGCGGGGGCGTCAACTTAAACAAAATTAAAAAAAAAAAAATGTGCCAGCTTCAAGTTGGCAATTTTGAGTTCACTTCACTATAGTCAATGACGCACCTTCACACAGTAAGCGCAATAGAGACAAAGAGGTGCCTTGCAGCTGCCAGAGAGAGAAAAGAGTCCTCTGAGATGAAATGTTAACATAAGAAGTGGAAATGGTTTGTCATAGTCGCAAGCTGGCTCTTTGGGGTTCACTTTCCTATAGTGAGTGAACTGTAGTGTGGTACCCTAGCAAAAGAGTCTCAATAAAATTAGAACGATCATTTAAAAAGGGCAGAGGGAGAGAGAGGCGTAGAGAGAGAAGGAGAGAGGGTTCTTTCTTTTGTGTGTGTGTGATAAGAAGCTTAACAAAAGTGGAAAAACGCTTTATATGGATGTGAGTTTTCATGGCAGGCTCAAGCCGGTACTCGGTTGCCTTTATTATAGACTAAGCTACTTTAGCAAGCAAAGGATAATGGAGAGACAGAGAATGCTGGAAACAACAGTCAGGTGGGGAGGGGGGAGAGACCTTTTGACAGGGAATGTTCTGTAACTAAAGCAACAATATACGTTTTCTGTGTGGTTTTCACACACTATACTCCTTATGAGAAAGAAAAAGAATATGTTTCTCCCTGAGCGGAATTTTTGAAGTTCTTTTGAAATGTGAGTTAATAAAAATATTAATTTTTACTTGCAAACTAATGTTGCATTTTATTTTATTTATTTTTTAAATTTATGTTTGAGAGAGAGAGACAGAGTGAGAGTAGGGGAAGGGCAGAGAGAGAGAGAGGGAGACACAGAATCTGAAGCAGGCTCCAGGCTCCGAGCTGTCAGCACAGAGCCCGATAAGGGGCTTGACCTCACGACCTAGGAGATCATGACCTGAGCTGAAGACCTACGCTTAACCAACTAAGCCACTCAGGTGCCCCAATAATGTCTTTTATATTTACGGCCAGGAAAAGCCTGCGTACATAAGAGAAAAGCACAGCTGGAGTGTGTTGACATATGAATCATTTTAAAGTTTGTTTTCAACACATGGTAGTGGGGAAATAAGGGGAACTTGTTTATTGGCAAACAAAATAATCAGCTAGACTCCTTGTTCTTTTACTTCCTGAAAGGTACATAGGGGTCAAGCAAGTCCAGAATTGGTGGGAGAAATTGAGGAATTGCAGTAAATAACTTGCCGCCTTATTTCCATGGTCAGCTTGAATTTTACTTAAACTTGTAGGTTTGTTTTGTTTTTTTTCCTGCTTACATGGGACTCTATGGGGCCATTGAAAATGAGGTTTGGAAGAGACATTAAATATGACCTATTGACGGATGCCTGAATTTATTGGACAATATCTCCAACACACTGCACTCCAGCCACTTCTTGAATGATGGTACTCTCTTCAAGATGGTCACTTCCATCTTTAAATATCTTTGACCATTAGGGGAGCCTGGGTGGCTCAGTCGGTTGAGCACCTGACTCATGATTTTTGCTCAGGTTGTGATCTCACATTTCTTGAGATCGAGCCTCTGGTCAGGCTCTGCACTGACAGCACGGAGCCTGCTTGGGATTCTCTCTCTCTCTCTCTCTCTCTCTCTCTCTCTGCAAATCTCCCCAACTCTCTCTCTCAAAATTAATAAATAAACATTAAAAAAAAATAAATGTCTTTGACTATTAGAGTGCAAAGTCCATCTTCTTGTAATTAGCATACCTTGTCCTTCCATTTAGGTTTGTATTTAGCCAATTATGTTCTTCCTTCCCAGTATAGTCCTACTAATGTTTGTGGACAACTCTCATATCTTCTTCTGTTCTACAGGTTACAAATTCCCAGGTCCTTCACCATTGATTGTGGTGTTTAAGGTTGACACTCAGTGGCTACTCTATAGTATTGGCTCCTGTTAAAATCATTAAGTATAAATCTCCCAAATCCTTTTTATTTTCATACATGTTATCATAAGTAGTTACATTTATTATATTTTATTTGTGCTGATGGTTCACTAGATTCAAATATAGGGCATAATATTTATTCCTATTCAACCTCTTCTTATAAAAGTCTATGTTTTTTCCTGTCTGTGGAAATATTTTGAATTGAAACTGTATCAGTCAACATACTTTATGTCATTCCAAGTTTTGTGTAACTCACAATTTAGCATGCTATGCATGTTCACGTGTATATGTGTGGACACATGTGTTTCCGTGTGTGCATATGTGTGTGGTTCTTCAGAGTGGGGTAGTGACTGAGAACTCCTTCTCTGAAATCACACAAATCTGATTTATATTCTGCCTCTATTACTTTTGGCTTGTGACCTTTGGCAAATGACTTAACCTTGCAAAATCTCTACTTTTGCTTATGTGAAATGGTTCTTACCTCAATGGATAACTATAAGTTATAAGAATAAGGCATGGTAATGTGTATATAGTGCTTGGCATGTTCCTGCCCCATAGTAAGCAATGGAGGATAAATTTCTTTAGCTCACTAATTCTTAGGTTCCTGATTCATAAGATATAAAGACATAAAATGATGATAGTACTTTTCCCATTGAGCTGTTGGGGGAAATTAAAGGAGTTGATATATATAACAGGCTTAGAACAGTTTCTAGAATATCGAAGTTACTACAGGTTAGTTATTATCCTCATCAGTATTATTAATAATTATTAGTGTTAGTCCTACTTACACATATATAAAATCCCTAAACATAAACCGATTCTAGTCTCTATGACTTTAATTAGTACGGTGTCCACATTTTATTATAGATATTTAATTCTTTCAATTCAGGAAACATTTGTTTATTCTGATCGTTGTTGTGTATTGTGTAGGGCACAAAGCTACATGAGAAATGCTTGGTTCTCAAGGGAGATTCCAATCTAATTAGTTTCTGATTGAGAAGAACCTCTGGTTTCCAAGAAAGCTGAAAATGATTTTTCTTTTCAAAGAGTAAGATCTTCAAAATAACTGTGAGACTCTAATTTCCTCTTTTATGGAAGATCATCATATATATATATACATATATATATATATATATACACACATATATATATATATATATATATATATACATGTATATATATATATCCTAGTATCTTTTTCATTTTCTCCAATAATTGAATGTAACTCTAACAACCATTACTGAGCACTTAGCAGGTGTGAAGTGATGTGTGGGGTGTTTTTGAGATATAATTTCTCCCTCAGGAAGACCCTACAAATCAATGAGCAGGGATATATGATCTTCTTACAGGAGAGTTGGCCTGAAAAATTAGGAATAATAAAATTAGGAACAATAATATCACCTACCAAAGTGTTTACCATCTGCTTGTCATGTGCACTATTATTCTACTTCAGAATAATAGTGTACTTTTTACAGTAGAAATGGCTTGAGAAAGCAGTTGAGGTGGAGGAAGGCTATTGAGCCAGGTTGTGGATGAAAGCAAATTGTTTTTTATGTTTGGCTGGAGTATGGGTTATGGGTACGGGTAGGGAAACATTGAGGTTGGAGATCTAGCTGAAGCATTTTCTAGAGTGTTACAAAAACACAAAGAATTTTTTTTTTAATTATACACTATGTAAAGCTGCTACATTTATTTATTTATTTATTTATTTATTTATTAAAAAATTTTTTTTAACATTTATTTATTTTTGAGACAGAGAGAGACAGAGCCTGAATGGGGGAGGGGCAGAGAGAGAGGGAGACACAGAATCTGAAACAGGCTCCAGGCTCTGAGCTGTCAGCACAGAGCCCGACGCAGGGCTCGAACTCACGGACTGTGAGATCATGACCTGAGCCGAAGTCGGACGCCCAACTGACTGAGCCACCCAGGCACCCCAAAGCTGCTACATTTTAATATACATTTACTTTAAGTCTTTTCATTTTTTTTACATATAGAAATTATTTAAACCCACCATGATAATTTTTTTATGCATATATGTTACCTCTCAGAATGTCCTCAAAAATTAAAATGATAAACTTGACATATTATCTGCTGTCTTACATAATAATATTTAGCTAACCAATTCCAGTTTTTCTTTAAGATATAACAACACTGTATAGAAACAACTTCAGAGTAACTATTGGTTTCAAAACAATGGGTACATGTATTGTTTTATATTTTCTTATTTTTCATTATTGAAGCCTTTTAGCTTTTTTAAGAAAAATTTCATGCTGCAATTTGGTAAATTTACTAAGTTTTTTATTTTGGGTTCTGAAAATGAGCTTTGGAATATCATTATGAGGAAAAGAATCTAGAAAGGTTATATAAGACATCAGAATACTGGTAACAGCAAACATGATCACAAAGCATTTTTGTATTTGCTTTATTTTCCAATAACCAGCATATTTTCTGGCACTTAGTAGGCACTCCATAAATAAAAAAATAAACAAATATAGGTATATCTCATTTTATTGTGCTTTGCTGATATTGCATCTTTTACAAACTGAAGGTTTGCAGCAACCCTGCATCGAGCAAGTCTATCATTTTTCCAGTAGCGTTTGTTTACTTCCTGTGTCTGTGTTGCATTTTGGTAATTCTTGCAGTATTTCAGCCTTTTTCATTGTTATTATTTTTGCTATGATGATGTGTGAACACTGATCTTTGATGTTACCATCGTTCTTGTTTTGGGGCACCATAAACCATGCCCTTATAAGTCAGATGATGAACTTAATTGATAAGTGTTTTTTGTGTTCTGACTCTCCACTGACCAGCTACTCCCCCATCTTTTCCTCTCTTGGAGCCTCCCTAGTCTCTGAGAGACGACAATATTGAAATGAGGCCAGTTAATGACCCTACAATGGCCGCTAAGTGTTTAAGTGAAAGAAAGATTCACACATCTCTTAGATTAAAAACTAGAAATGAGTAATCTTACTGAGGAAGGCATGTCAATAGCTGAGACAGGCCAAAAGCAAGGACTCTTGCATAACTTAGCCAAGTTATAGATGTCAAGGAAAATTTTGAAGAAAATTAAATGTGCTACTCAGTGAACCATGGATGATAAAGAAAGTAAAATAGGCTTGTTGCTGACATGGAGAAAGTTTTAGTGGTCTGGATAGAAGACCAAGCCAACCACAACATTTCCTAAAGCCAAAACCTAATCCAGAGCAAGGCCCTAAGTCTCTTTAATTCTATGAAGTCTGAGAGAGGTGAGGAAGCTTCAGAAGAAGAGTTTGAAGTAGCACAGGTTGGTTCACAAAGCTTAAGAAGAGAGACACCATCTTGATAACAGAAAGGTGCAAGGTGAAGGAACAAGAAGCTGTGGCAAGTTATCCGGAAGATCCAGCTGAGATATTATGAAGGTGGCTACACTAAACAACATAGTTTCAATATACATGAAACAACTGTCTATTGGAAGAAGATGCCATCTAGAACTTTCATAGCTAGAGAGGAGAAGTCTTTGCCTGCCATCACAACTTCAAAAGTCAGACTGACTCTCATTAGGGGCTAATGCAGCTGGTCACTTGGAATTGAAACCAATGCACATTTACCATTCTGAAAATCCTAGGGTCCTGAAGAATTACTTTAAATCCACTCTGTCCATGCCCTTTAAATGGAACAACAAAACCTGCATGGCAGCACAGCTGTTTACAATATGGTTTACTGAATATTTTTTAATACTTTTTAATGTTTATTTATTTTTGAGAGAGACAGACAGAGGACAAGTGTGGAAGGGGCAGAGAGAGAAGGAAACACAGAATCCAAAGCAGGCTCCAGGCTCTGAGCTGTCAGCACAGAACCCGATATGGGGCTCGAACCCATGAACCGTGAGATCATTACCTGAGCTGAAGTCGGGTGCTCAACTGACACACACCCAGGCACCCCTGGTTTCCTGAATATTTTAAGCTCACTATTGAGACCTACTGCTTAAAAATAAAGATTCCTTCGAAAATATTTCTGCTCATTAACAATGTATCTAATCACCCAAGAGAGCTGATGGAGATGTACAACAAAATTAATGTGATTTTCTTGCAAGCTAACACAATGTTCACTGTGCAGCCCAAGGATCAAGGGGTAATTTTGACTTTCAAGTCTTATTATTTAAGAAACACATTCATAAGCTAGCTACAATATATAGTGATTCCTCTGATGGATCTGAATAAAGTTGAAAACCTGCTGGAAAGGATTTGCCATTTTAGATGCCTTTAAGAATATTTGTGATTCATGGGTAGAGGTCAACATATCAATGTTAGCAGGAGTTTGGAAGAAGTTGATTCCAACCTTCATGGATGACTTTGAAGATTCACCATGTCAGTGGAGGAGGTAACTGCAGATGTGGTGGAAACAGCAAGGAACTAGAATTAATATGGAACTGAAGATGGGACTGTATGGCTTCAAACTCTTGATAAAACTTGAATGGATGAGGAATTGCTTCTTATGGATGAGCAGAGAAAGTGGTTTCTCGGGGTGGAATCTCCCGGTGAAGATGCTGTGAAGATTGTTGAAATGAAAGCAAAGGTCTATTACATCAACTTAGTTGATAAAACGGCAGTAGGATTTGAGAGCATTGATTTCAATTTTAAAAGAAATTCCATTGTGGGTAAAATGCTATAAAGCAGCCTTGCATGCTATAGAGAAATTGCTCGTGAAAGGAGGGGTCAATTAATGTGGCAAACTTCATCGTTGTCTTATTTAAGAAACTGCCTACAGTCACCGCAACCTTCAGCAACTACCACCCTGATCAGTGTGTAGCCATCAACATTGAGACACGGCTCTCCTCCAGCCAAAAGATTATAACTCGCTGAAAGCTCAGATGATGACTAGCATTTTTAAACAATGCAGTAGTTTTTAATTAAGGTATGTACATTTTTTTTAGACATAATGCCATTGCACACTTAATAGACCACTGTATAGTGTAAACATGACTTTTATATGAGCTGGGAAACCAAAAAATTCATTTGGCTTGCACTGTTGTGATATTTGCTTTATTGCAGTCGTCTGAAACAAACTCTCAAGATCTCCAAGGTATGCCTGTAAGTGAGACTAAAATTGGGAGTCTTATTTCCAAAATACTCAGGAGCACGAATCCAAGAAACACTCGAGTTTCTGTCCTTAGGCTGCTTCTCAACAAGCTATCTTGGAAATGGATGGTGTTAGTGCTAATGGAGATTCATTAACAGTATGTATAGCTCAGGGCAAACAAAAATTTATTAAGTAATATCAACTTTATTTAGAAATGGAAACCCATTAATTTTTTTCTTGCTGTTAATGATAATAGATCATGAATTGAAAATAGACTGTAGAGATGGAACCTATCTTAGAGACCATCTGGTCCACCTCACTGACTTTACAGATGAAGAAACTGAAGTTCCTAGTGACGGACTCATCTGTAATTCGTTAACGTTCATGATTAGAAGCCGCAGTTCCTGACTTCCAGTTGTTCTTTCCCCCCTTATCACGCTGCCTTCCTGCTGTTAAGCTCTGTATGGAAATTATGTGAAGTGTCCATTTCACATATTTAGCAGTTGCTCTCTAAAACGATGTTATGAAACTACCGAATTTTCATTGGACCTGATGCTAATGAACACGGCATGTTGACTGATATTTCTTTTGTTACATTTGTCACATTTAAAATAATTCAATTGCAACTTTGACCATAGCCTCAGAACACCATAAGGTGAAGGACGTGTAGTATATTTCTGCCCTTTCCAGGCAAAACCATATGGAGGAAAACGATCTTTACCCTACTATAGGATAGAAAGGGTTAGCTAAAATATATGATATGCTTCAAGTCCTTAGTCAAGATGCCTCATATCACATAATTTGTTTTTCTTCCACATACTGTCTTATGTACTTTTCTGGTATGAAACCAATACCCTATTTTTTGAATTTTTTTTACTTTTGATTCTGGGAAGTCATTCATACTTGCTATCGTCTCCACTCTAACAGATATTCGTTTACAACTGTTAATCATTCTTCATGGCAGGGCTCCTATTTGAGCTGAGATTTAAAGAATGAGTGAATCAATAAATGATAGAATAGTGACCACCACTGCCTTTATTAGAGTGAAGGATACCTTTATTTCATGGTATGTTTTCATGGTTTCAGGGAAATGGAGACTCACTGTGAAAACAAACCCAGTTTCCTGCTTGCAAAGGTTAAACATTCATTTCTCGCCAAGCTATTAAACTGGCAATTATGTTTTTTAAAGTGTTTCTGCATCATGTTATGTTCCTGCCTTCGTATGATGTCCAACCTGAATTGACATGACTGGAACAGATGCTAAATGACTGTCCTCAAGTCACTTGTGTCCTATTTTACACTTCACTTCATGAACTGTGCTAGGCCAGGAGAACGTTCATTCTCCAGCTCCAAGTAACACCATATGTCTTCAAATCCATGGGATATAGGCTTGTGGTCAATTTACCTCCCACCTGATCTCACCGCTGCTTTCTTAAAATTTAAGTGGAAGGGAACTTACATAGCCATAAAAGTTTAAGTTACAAGAATATGTATTTTTATATTTAAGTTTTTAATAGAATTAATTTTTTATTAGTGTAGGTCAGGGAATAAGCAGTAATTTTTACCGGTTGGAGTATAATAGTGCAGAATATTTGTCAGTTGGTTTTGTGTAATGGGCTGAGGTTTGAAGTGTTTTTATACAGAAAGATTATGAAATTCAGATAGGGCTAACTTTTTTTAGAAAAGGCTTTTTTTTTAATGTTTATTTTTGAGACACAGAGAGAGAGACAGAGTGCGAGCAGGTGAGGGGCGGAGAGAGAGGAGACAGTATCTGAAGCAGGCTCCAGGCTCCGTGCTGTCGGCACCGTGCCTGATGCGGGGCTCAAACCCATGGACCCTGAGATCATGACCTGAGTTGAAGTTGGCGCTTAACCCACAGAGCCACCCAGGGGCCCCTTTTATAAAAGTCTTAATAAGCCTTTATTAGGTGTTCACTAAAGGTGTTATTTTGAAAAGGAAACATGCTAAACTATTGGGGCTACAGGAGGAATGATATTAAAATTGAAAGTAGTGGATGCAAGCAGCCCTCTGAATGGTGACAGGTAGGGAGGAAGTTTCCCATGGCTGTGAACTTCTACAAAGAAGTGGCCAATAAATCCTGCAGTTAGTTCAGTTTGCATTGGTCTTCCGAAGGGATTTCTATTTGCCTTTCTAAAGGGCACTTCCCTTGGAAAAGTGGAGCCTCTCTGATGACACAGGTCCGGCAGGAGTGGATCCTACTTACACATGACTCACACTGCCACTCAGAAACAAAGCAGCGAATTCAACCTCAGAAGTACCCCCAGTTCCAGAACACTCCATTCAACCCACTTTGCGCATAGTGAGGTCTGATGTGAGGATAAATGTTCGAGCTGTACTTTTGTGTAAAAACAGAGACATGCATAGTGCTTTTCCTGAAGGCCACTTTGAAAGAAATACTCTACCTATAATAGCAAGGAATCAGTGGTCACACTCCAGAAAACAGACCAACAAACAAAAAGACAAACCCATAACAGTGATCACGAAATCATCAGAAATTCTTTCACCATTTGGAGAGTATTAAAGAGGGTAAAAACCGTTTCCTCCTCATTATGAAGAAAGGATTGGATTCGTAGCATATTCATTCAACCTGCAAATATTTTCTGAGACCTGGAACCAGCACTGTGCTAGGCACTGGGGATAATGACCAAAGGTGGTGTCATGTTGATCGTGATGACTGCCTCCCTTCGGTGGTCTTGCTTTATACCTGAGAGGTCCTGGTACAGAGCCCTCAAATTGGGTAGATTGTAAAAGAGACTCCAGGTGAAGTAAATGCAAGAAGGAGGTGATTTGGTGGTGATTTGGTGGTGATAGGATTATCGAACACTTCCAAATGAGAAGAGAAGTCTGGGGGAATGTGGGGGGGTAGCTGTCTAACCTCATTAAAAAAAAAAAAAGTCCTTTTCCCTCATCTTGCTTCCAAGGGGAGACGGGTAATGAAAAAGGATAAAACAACACAAACATTCAGCTCATCTCCCCCATTTGCAGGAAAGTTGCTCCAGATAAGAAAGGACATCAACTGGAATCTGCTGACTCCTAGACACGGTGTTCTATCTTCAAATATTTCAAATGGCTAATTGCATTGTTATTTTCTAATAAGCCAAAACATCCTTCTCCTTTATCATTGTTCTAGTGACCAAATATTAAAATTCAGTTTTTTTTTTAAAGGGAAAGAAGCTAACACTTTATTTATTTATTTATTTAATATATGTGTATTTACCCCACAGAACACACGTATTTATTTCACTAGTTCTCAGATATTCCGGGGAAAGTTAGACCAACTATTGCACAGAATTTGCCTTGCTGTCTCCTGCACTCTGCCAGAATTTTCTTTTTTATGTAATTGCCTTATTTTTAATTTTACCTTCTTGCTCTAGGCTTTATATCAACTTTCAGTTTTCAATGTTTACACACATTAGGTATTTGTAGACAATTCTCGTGTTTCCCTTAGTTAGCCAACTGCATGTGTATTATTTATTCTTCTAATATTTCCTCTAGAGTAAATACCTCTGGTTCCTTAATTATTCCTGTTGATTTCTTCTGAACTTCCTGCAGCGTGTCTTTCTTTTTCTTATAATGAGATCCCCAAACTGAATGCATATTCCTGCTTCAGTCTCTCCTGAATCACAAAGAGGGGACTCTTCCTCTCTTCCATAACAATTTTCTTCTTTTGCATATGCAGGTCCGGAATAACAATGACCTTCTTTACTTCCCAAGTTTCAGTATGAACCTGCTCATAATTACTTTCTGGTAATATTTAAAATATCTCAGAAATATGAACTCACTTCCCGTCTTGTGACTGCAGTTATTTGGTAGATTTGGGAAATTGTGATCCCACGTTTTTGGAGGCTGGGGCTTTCAAATCACTGTGTCATTCTGTTTCATGATGATCCAGCATACTGTAATCAGGTACAGCCGAAAGTCCTCTTCTGCAGCATTTCCAGGCTTCCATTCCTTCCTCACTGATGAAGTGTCAGGAAAGGAAGAGGCCTGGCAAAGTGAATTCTTTCCGAAGAGGGAAGGGGCTTTCACATATGTGAGAGAAACGTGTCCAGCCTTTGGTTTATTCTCTAAAGAGGTTTCATATAAGTTATTTCCGTGACTCCTTCCTTTAGTCACTTAGAATGTGCCTTAATGAATTTTCCTGAAGTATCATTTTAGAATGTTACTCTTAAATACTTCTGTGTCTTCCCATTGTTTATGCGGCAAAATGTACTCTTTAGCTTATCTATTATAAGGATCCCTCTAAATGAGTTCAGCCTGGTGCCCACTTTCCCCTTCAAAAGATCTCTGAGGGCATGTGTGTCTGTGCTTGTGTAAGTCACTACGTCCACATTTTTGCGCATAAATTTCTGTTAACTGTATGACTTTGTTTTTGTACCTCTTGAACATCCTTGTAAAAGCCTACTAGAACTCCATTATTCCTTGTTCTTAGTAATATTCATTTGACCACATCACTTGCTGCCGTACATTTTTAGTATCTCTTCACATATCCACAGTGCATCTCCCTTCCAAAATTGCAAGCTCTTTTAACAAGATTTTCATTTTCTTTATGTTGTTTGGAACAGAGGAAAATCTCTCAAAAAGAATGAGTGGAGAATGATTTCCTACATTATCCCTAATGCTGGAGGGTAATGAAAATACCAAGTGTTAGTAAGTGTTAAAGGCTCAGTTGTGAACCCTCACCCCTAAATTTATATGTTGAACACATGTACCTTACAACATGACCTTACTTGGGAATAGGGTCATTGCAGATGTAATTAACATACTGGAATAGGTTGGGCCCCTAAGCCAATATGTCTGAAGTCTTTATACAAAGGGAAAATTTGGACATAGAAACACAGATGCTAGGAGAGAGGCTTGAAATAGATCATTCCCTAGCATATTCCGAGGGAATATGGTCCTAAGACACTTTGACCTTGGACCTCAAATCTCCAGAACTGTGAGAGAATAAATTTCTGGTGTTTACGCTACTCAGTTTGTGGTACTTTGTTACAGCAGCCCTAGTAAACTAATATAAGAAACTAATAATACTTAGGAACTAATGATGCCCAGTCAGTAGGGCTACCATTCATAGTCATATTTTTTCTTTCTTAAAAAATTCATTTATATTGCCTGAGAGACGACTATATTAAATTAATAAAACAGTCTTTAACATCTCTTTGGATACAGAGTGTTGTGAATCCTTTCTGAAAGACAAGCCCTCTCATTATGCCCAGAGCAGACAATTTCCTAAGTATATCTTCTGCTTTCATGGCCTTGACTTGTACATTTTTTCCCTCTGAGATTTCCCACTCATGTTGACATAGATTTGCTCTGCATGGTGAAGTGACAAAATCAATGAAAAAGACATGTGACTCTCTGCTTGTAAGAGGACTTTAGTTTTTCTTGCTTATTGTATAATGTAAGCCTACCAAACTATGTTTATGAAGTAGTTATTTCTTTGATCCATTATATTCCGTGTGCAGCTTAGAGGCTTCTCTGAGAAATACCATGTGGCACATTTCCAAAAATTTCACTTTTGTAAAAATAAATTTATGTGACCCTAAAATGATAACCTTCCTGTCCTAATGATTCTAACAAATACGGTGGTTAAGTCAGAAGTTCAATTTGTAAGACATATATCATTGTTCTTTCATTTCCTCTTTCCATGAAAAAAAAAATCCTATTTCTTTCCAGAGTGCCAAAGGGTGTCTTTCTTTTTTCCCACATGCCTCACACCTATCTGAAATACATAACATGATTCAAAGCTGAAATGTCTGGGTCTAAAGTTATCTATATAAATATAACATTGCCTAAATTCTAAAGATACCCACTAACCACAAACTTATAATCAGATTTTGTAGCCAAAGAGTCATGTTATCAGCTTTGTCTTTTGAAAATGTGAGTGCCCCGTGGAGGGGAGTCCTAGGGCTGTGGCATTGCCTAGGAAAGAAATGATGAGGCTCAGATTAAGGTGTAGCTGTTTAGATAGTGAGGGGGAGCTAAAGGTGGTCAAATTGATAGAAATTGGTTTTCATTCACCTTGGTAGTTGTGAAAGAAAGAGAACTTGTTGTTAATCCCAAATTCATTTTTAGTAGCTTAATTTGTAAGGCTATTGACAGAGAAATCCAGTAAGAACTATGTAAGGTATTGTTCCTATTGTTTTTGTCATTATTTACCAGTCCAGGGAAACCTAAAAAGAAAACCTATCTTCTCATCATGAAATGAATTCAAATGAATAGAATGAATGGATTTCCTAAAATTGTATTATTATTGGCTATATAATTTGAGAGAATAGTTTATACAAATATGGCCAAACATAAAAGTACAGGAAAAAGAAAATTTTCAGTAGAAAGAAATCAAAATTTAACAAATTAGATAATTTATAATAAGATAAGATGAAGATTGCCGATACATTATGAGAAATAACCTACAATGCCAATCCACTGTTACTCCTGTGAGTTCACTGCTCATTGAGAGGTGTTGCCTTAAATATTTAAAAATTTCTTGAACTACACTTTCATTACTGGATTTCAAAATTAATAATCTAGCTTTAGTCACCTATGTCATGTAGTTGGCCTGAAGTTATAGCTCTGGTGATCCCAGGTTAACATTTTACATTCTGGTTTTCGAAGAAAGTTGTTTTGTTTTTTATATAGGTGTAACTTTGAACATGTGATTATTGATGAATTTTTTTTTAGAAGAAAATGTAAGCAGGTTGTAATTATAGGTCTTTCTTTTTATAGTCCTCAATGAACCACTATCCAAACAAATCTTTGTCAATTTTGTATAAAAAAGATACAAAATTCTATCCAAGGACAGTTAGGTTACTTCCATTTCTAGGCTATTGTAAATAAAATTGCAGTTCACATTGGGCTGCATATATCAGATGGTAGCCACATTTGTGACAAACAGCAAAATGTATACAGAAAATGAATCACTATGTTGTACACCTGAAACTAGTGTAACATTGGGTCAACTATCCTCAAAAAATGTTTCTAAAAGATACAAAACTCAAAAACTTATTTAAAAAAAGTAACACGTGGAAATCATACATTAAAAATTATTTAAAATAACAGTGCCAGCAAGTATAGAGGGAAAAAAGAATGATTTTTCTTAAATTCTATACCAGACATGCTATGCAATTAATTTCCAAACTAAAACAAATGAGTTAGGTACCATTATACCTACTTCAAAGATAGAGGGGGTGCTTGGGTGGCTCGTCCGGTTAAGCATCAGACTAAGCATCTGACGTTGGCTTTCAGCTCAGGTTGATGGGGCCGGTTGAGGACAAAGTGCAAGCTAGGGCACCACCCCCACCCAAACAGGAGAGATGTGTGTGATATTCCTCAGGCACTCCTGGCTGCCCAAGGACAAATGAAAGGAAAGAAAACCAATGCTTAACTGATAAAGATCACAGTCATACGGGACATGGGTCTCCGTCAGTTTACAAACATCTTAGTAAATTACAAGAAAAAGGTAATCTTATCAATAGCCCAGTCCCCAGAAACCTATAGACTCAGTTTCCTGGAATCCCAACATCACCCTTCCATAGTGATGTGGGCAACAAAGGCAAGAAGAAATGGCAGGTGAAATTAAATTTCCTTGTAACCTGCTGCCCATTGACAGATACTTGAGGCAGGCAGAGTTTCCAGGAACTCCTGACTGTCTTAATGTTAATGCTTTGCTTGAGGGAAAAATAACCTTAGCTTGACAATAGCAAGGCCTCGGGTGTCTTAGGAGTCCTCTTTAGCATATCAAAGTTCCTTTGGAGGCCTCCCACTTGACTTTACCTCCCCAACTTCATAGTATAAGAGCAACCCTTCAGGACCCCAGCGCAGCTCTTTCTGCCCACAGGTCCTGTCCCGGTGCCTTAATAAAATAGCCTTTTTAGCCCAAAGAAGTCTTCAAGAATTCTTTTTTTTTGGTCATCAGCTCTGGACCCCCCACCATCACCCCAAAACCTCATCAAGGTCACAATCTCATGGTTCAAGAGTTCAAGCCCTACATTGGACTCTGTGCTGATGGTGCGGAACCTGCTTGGGATTTTCTCTCTCCCTCTCCCTCTCTTCCCCCTCCTCTGCTTGCGTTCTCTCTCTCTCTCTCTCTCAAACTAAACAAATAAACTTAAAAAATTAAGAAAAAGAACAAAGCTGGAGAACAGAGGTTTAGAGAAGTTAGCCTGTTTGTCCAAGATTACACAGCTAATAAGTGAAAAACTGCCTCTGAATTCATATTCTTTTTCTTTTATAGCTTATGTATTTTTTTCAACATAGCATGACATATTTTCATAAGCACGCAAGCACATAGGATTACATAAACTGCATAAAGGTCTTTACCTTAGTTTCTTTTGTCCTTTTGCACATAATCCCACTAAAGTTTAGAAATAAATTTTTGCTTACTCCTTGCTCCTTGCTTCACTGGAGTTGATTTGTATATTTGTAAACCAGCATCTTTCTCAAGATTGAGTCTGAGAGACAGAAAAACAGTTCAGGATCTACTCAACATGTTTTATTTTTTGCTTTGTCAAAGTTGAAAAAAATGATATACCCATATCTATATCTGTATGTTATAGTATACATATGTATGCACACATAATTAGAGAGGATGATATAACAGTTTGTAGGAGTTTTGTATATGCTCCTGATATGAATTCTTTATCTGGTATGTGTTATAGAATCTTCGCCGGTCTATGACTTGTCTTTCAACTTTGTTTATGGCATCTGTGCAGGGATACAAGAATAATTTAAATTCTAGGGTGTAATATTATCTTCATTCATTTTCTTCTAATAATTTCTAATTTTTTTATGTTTTTAATTCATGTGGTATTCTGTTTCTAAATGGTGTGAATGAGGTATTTACTTATTTTTAATATGTATTTAAAATATGGCCAATTATCGAATGCCATCTTTTGAAATGAAAACCGTCTCACTATTGTTGCTTAATGCTTTTGGCCAAATAAAATAATAAACAAATCAAGTTTTACTTGTCTCACATAGTAGAACATCTGGAGACAAGAAGCTGCTCATTGTTGCTTCAGTGGCTTCACAATGTCATCTCTAGTCTGGAAATTTTCTTATCTTTTCCTCATTCTTGCTGCCTCCTGGTCACAAGGATGTTGCTGCAGCTCCACCTATCATTTTCTCCAATCTAACCAGAAGGAGGAGAAAGAGGAAGGGGCAAGTGGAAATTCTAGCTGAAGTGTCTTTGGTTTTAAAATCAATATAGTATAATTTTTCCTGGGGGCTCCATCCAACAGATTTCTGCTTATATTCATTGGTCAGAACTAGGCTACATGACTCTTTGAGACAATTAATGACCAAATGCGAGGAAGTGTGCCATAATCCTTTTAGACTAAGCTCAACTTATCTCCTATAGCTAGATTAGAACCCTCTACTCCCTAAGATAAAGGGATTGCTCATGCCTGAAGATTCTAGTAACAAAGAAGAGGGAGGTTGTATTTTAAAGGAATAGAATGATGTTTGCCACAGTTTACATTTAAACTTTCATTATTTGACTTATTATTTTTTAAAGTATTCTCAGCTTTTGTTTTATGTTTGTATGTATATATGTATGTATGTTTCAAGTTTTTATTTAAATTGCATGTAGTTAACGTAGTGTAATATTAATTTCAGGAGTCGAATTTAGTGATTCGTCACTTACGTAGAAAACCCAGTGCTCATCACAAGTGCCCTGCTTGATACCCATCACCCACTTAACTCATCCCCACCACCTCTCCTCCAGCAACCCTGTTTGTTCTCTATAGTTAAGAGTCTGTTTTATGGTTTGCCTCTCTTTCTTTTGTTTTCTATGTTCATCTGTTTCCTAAATTCCACAGATGAGTGAAATCATATGGTACTTGTCATTCTCTGACTTATTTCGCTTGGCATATACATGCTAGTTCCATCTACATCATTGCAAATGCAAGATTTCATTTTTCATGGCTGAGTAATATTCCATTGTACATATATACCACAACTTCTTTATCCACTGAACAAATAATCCAGTTAAGGAATTTGCAGGAGACATGAATAGACATTTTTCCAAAGAAATACACAGATGTCTAAGAGACACATGAAAAGATGCTCAACATCATTTATCATCAGGGAAATACAGGTCAAAACCACAATGAGATATCACCTCAGACCTGTCAGAATGTCTAAAATTAACAACACAGGAAACAACAGGTGTTGGTGAGGGTGTGGAGAAAGGGAAACCCTCTTACACTGTTGGTGGGAATGCAAACTGGTGCAATTACTCTGGAAAACAGTATTGAGGTTCCTCAAAAAGTTAAAAATACAACTACTCTATGTCCCAGCAATTGCACTATTAGGTATTTACCCAAAGGATACAAAAATACTGATTCGAAGGGACACATGCATCCTGATGTTTATAACAGCATTATCAACAATAACCAAATTATGAAGAAGCTCAAATATCCATTGACTAATCTCAGGTTTTAAAGAAATTGAGGAGATGAAGAGATTGATTTACCTACCCTACCTTTTAAATTCTCTTCCTCAGTGATTTGATTTTATATTTCAGACTGCTCTGAAGCTCTAAGCCCTATTTTTGGAAGTCTTCACCTGACATTTAAATGCATTTAATGCTTGTCCCCACTCCTTTTACTATAATTACATTGACTTAAGGATTTTATGGTTATTTATGAAAAGCTCCTGAAAATATAATAGAGGTTTTGCACATTAAAAAACAAGTTTATTTATTTATTTATTTTTGAGAGAGAGAGAAAAAGAGAGAGAGAGAGAGAGAGAGAGAGAGTAAGCCAGAGTGGGGCAGAGAAAAGCAAGAGAAATTCCAAGTAGGTTCTGTGCTTTCAGCACAGACCTGACGCAGGGCTCAAACTCACAAACTGAGATCATGACCCGAGACAAAGCCAAGAGTCGTACACTTAACTGACTGACCCAACCAGACACCCTGGTTTTGCACATTTGGAACTTACCATATCTTGGCTGAACATAGGATTATTCGATCATACCTTCTTTTCTTGAGGTTTTTTAGATGTTCACTCCTTTCTAGCACTAGGTATTTCTATAAAGATGCCTGAAGCCAGTTTGCTTTTTCTTGTGTCATCTTTTTATTTATTTTTAGCCTTGATTTCTAAGTGACTATATTTTTTAATTCAACATTCAGTAACTTTAACAATCTATATCTTGGTTTTGATTTCCCTTCACATTTATCTTGGAGTAATGATGAGTGATTTCAATCAGTAGGCTCAATCTTTTCTTATATTTGGAAAATTTTCTTTTTTAAAAAAAATTTTTTTAATGTTTATTTATTTCTGAGACAGAGAGAGACAGAGCATGAGTGGGGGAGGGGCAGAGAGAGAGGGAGACACAGAATCCAAAGCATGCTCCAGGCTCTGAGCTGTCAGCACAGAGCCCGACGCGGGGCTCAAACTCACAAACCTTGAGATCATGACCTGAACTGAAATCACTCAACCGACTGAGCCACCCAGGCACCCCATGGAAAATTTTCTTAATTTATATTTATATTTTAAGTGTCTATTTATTTTGAGAGAGAGAGAGAGAGCATGAGCAGGAAAGGCAGAGAGAGAGAGAGGGAGAGAGAGAGAGAGAGAGAGAGAGAGAATCCCAAGCAGGCTCTGTACTGTCAGTGTGAGCCCCATGCAGGGCTTGGTCCCACAAACTGTGAAATCATGACCTGAGCCCAAATCAAGAATCAGACACTTAACCAACTGAGCCACCCAGACGTCCCTTAATTTATATATTTTTAAAGTCAAATAATTTTGATTGTCTTCTTCAGGAATACCTATTAAATATGCTTAGGATATACCTTACCTGTTTTCCATAGCTATTGTTTTTGTTCTCAACATTTTGCAGCAAGAAATTCTTCTAGATTGATCTCAGATTGTTAGACCAGATGTAGACATCATGTAGATGAATCAAGCATGGTTTAATTCTTTAAAGGATATAGAAGAATTAAGTGAATAATTATGTATTTCAGATAATTCAGCAACAACTGAACAGAAAAAGATGTATACTTTCGATTCTCACCCTTTCACTTGAAAGTAAAACTTGTCATCGGTTGGCACATAGTACCAAGGTAATTTTGAATGAGTGAGCGTAAGTAATACTAAACCTTACAGTAGTTCACCTGGCCCCTTCCAATGGAGACTTATACACAATGATATGTACAAAAACTAGTTTGGCTACTTGCTAGCATCATCTCATCTAAACTAGGTATACTTTATTAATCTCAGGATTATAAGGTACATGCTAAAATGACAGTGTGGCAGAGCATACTTGGGCATGAATTCAATTCTAATCTATCTCTCTTAACTCCTAAGGCGAGTTCTGGTGAAATGAAATTCTGAACTTGTAACTTTATAACTAGAACAAATGGCAGGAACCCAGACATCTAGGAATGATGCTAATGGGCCCTTAGGTAAGTGGCCAATTATAAAAACTCTTTGTTCATACCCGTTTTATTTTTCTTGGCCCTAACTTCCATGTACCTTACTGCTTTCTCAAATATACTCAAATACTGCTTTCTTTGTTGTGCTTCTTTTTTTTAAAGTTTTTAACGTTTATTTATTTTTGAGAGAGAGAGAGAGAGAGAGAGAGAGAGTGAGAGAGAGAGAGTGAGAGTATAGGGGAGGGGCAGAGAGAGAGGGAGACACAGAATCTGAAGTAGGCTCCAGGCTCTGAGCTGTCAGCACAGAGCCTGATGCGGGGCTCGAACCCACGGACCATGAGATCATGACCTGAGCCGAAGTCAGATGCCTAACTGACTGAGCCACCCAGGCGCCCCTCTTTTGTTGTGCTTCTATGTGGCTTTCTATTTATGTCATTTTATGTCCTTCCTGAGCTATGTATGTAATCTTTTGATCTCTTCTGTCGTTTTACTGTATTTACTATAGCTTTTGTACCACTTCTAGGAGTTTTTGTTTTATTAAAAAGTGATCTTTCAGTAAGTTTCAAATGTTCATAGTGATGTCTTTGGTAGGTGAGAAGAGGAGAAACGTGACATTTGAAAAGTAATTTCAGATAATTTTCTAAAACTAAAGAAAGACACTTAGTGTTTAGATACAAAGCTCACTCTAAAAACCAAGAATGAAAAGTAAAAATAAAATGAAACTCATTTTTAGATTCTCTGAAGTGATCTTAAGGAAATTAAGGATAAAGATAGAATCTTTCAATATAATCAGAAGAAAAGAAATACTAACTTCATAGAAAGAAACAACAGCTCAATCATCAGGTTTTTCACTGGTAATAATGGATGCCAGAAAACTGTGGGATAATAACTGTAAAATGAGGACATAAATTAACGTCAACTTAGAAATTTTGCCCAACTAGAGCGGGAGCAAAATTAAATTATTATCAAATATTCAGATATGTAAACCAATAAGCCCTTTCTAAAAAGAAACAAGCAAACAAAAATCCAGGCAGACAAAAACACAATCTGTTAAAGATGTATTTTCGACGAGAAAAAGTAAATTGAGGGCAAGTATAGAAGTGCTGGGTTACAAGAAATAATGGAACTGCAAACACAAAAGTTAGCAAAATTTGCTGGTTAAATTTAATCGTCTATTCCCCATTAAAAAAAAAAACAACAAACATTCATTTTGTAGAGGTAAAGCAATGAAAAGTTTTAAAGAGTTAACAGATGTTTACCAAAAAATGAGATTTGAGGGAAACTAAGTTTAAAAAACAGTAGAATTATTTCCTTGTGATGACTAAGAAGAGATGACAAGTACTGGATAGCGTAGACTTTAAAAAGTCTGTGTATACTAAAAACAAAGGTAACACTAAAAGATGAGAAATCTAATTTAGATTGTAAAAGTCGGCAATTAAAGAAATCATAAAATATTTATCAGGCTGTATTTTGAGATACTATCTGCATGATATACATACGAGGTATATGGTATGTGTGGGTGATATACATGAACAAAAGCATAACGTGGTTAAAAAATAATGTCAAATAATGTAATCGGTAAATACAAGGTTTAAAAAAACAAAAATGGCAGAAATCATATAAAATAAAATGAAATTTTAACCTCCCCCCACAATTAAAAAGAGTAGAAGTGTCATTATGTAATGATAAAAAAGAGAAATACACCAATAGGGCATCGTATTTATAAGCTTATGTGCACTCAACAATCTAGCCCAATAATATATTAAAGCAACCAGATAAAATGGGAATAAGGGATTCAGAAATCCATAATGATAGTAGGAAATTTCAAATCTATCAGCCCTATCAGAAACTGATTAACCAAACAGGCAAAAAAAGTAGGTTACTCACGCTTTGAACAACAATACTAAAATTTTTGAGCTGATAGTTGTAAAAGCAATCTACTTTCAACAGTTAGAAAATTTATACTCTTTGCCGGTACTTTCAGAAGGTTTGCTGAAATTTACCAGCTATTAGTTTGCAAAGTTTCAAAGACTAAAAAATCAATACCAAACAACGTATTCGCAATAATGCCATTAAACTAGAAAACAATGAAGAAAAGTTTGAAAAGTTCTTCATGTTAAGAGACATTTTAATGAACTCCTGACTAAGTAATGGCTTCTTCAAAAAATCATAATGGAAATGACAAAATATTTACAACTGAGGAAATTGAGCATAATCAATATGCATCCAACCCTGGGGCATGCAGTCAAAATAGCATTTTTATGTAAACTGACAGCTTCAAATGTTTTTGACAAAAATAGAAGAACAAATAAAACTAAGTAATATCCATAATCACCTAAAGAAGCAAGAAGAATTATACCTAAGTAAACACAAATGTCTAGCAAGGCAGAAAATAGTAAAGGCAAAGTGACATTTAATAAAATATAGAATAATGGGATACAAATAAAAACACTAGTGAAATTTCAGGAAATAAAAAGCAGCACAAAAAATGTATAATCTAAATAGCATGCCCGAATAAGATGTGAAAAAAAAAATGGGACTGAGCTCCGAGAACAATTAATTATGGCAGTCTTTAAGTACCTTAATGAATAATATTCCCAACAGCAAATCTCCCTGCACGTGGCTGTTTCCGATAAGGACTCTAGTGGAATCTAAGAGCAGTTTAATTCCACATTAGAACTTTTGGTTTCAGTGAAACTAGAAGTGGCATGTTTCATTAAACAAATAGTTTCTGGAGATAGACAACCAGATTAGATGCCTTGGCCCACCAGTTACTAGCTTTGAAACCTAGGAAAATGTATCCTAAGTCTCATCTATAAAACAGAGATAATAGTGATTGTATAATCCATGTAGACCACATAGCATTGCTTTTAGTTCAGAAATAAGCAACTAGTAAATGTTATAATTTATTATTATTATTATTATCATTATTGTTGTTAGAAAGAAAATGGAAATATATTGTTGGGTTACAGGAATAAAAATCTGGCGAATGGGACGCCTGTGTGGCTCAGTGGGTTGAACATCGGACTCTTGATTTCAGCTCGGGTCATGGGATCAAGTTCCTCGTGGAGCTCCACACCGAGCATGGAGCCTGCTTAAGATTCTCTTTCCCTCTGCCCCTTGCCTCTGCTCCCTCCCTCTCTCTCACATGTTGTCTATTTTCTCCACAACTTAGAAAAATTTCCCTGGCTTTATGTCTATCGATCAGATATAAACTGACAGCCCTTGCTAGGATAGTTGTAATTTATACAAGAGAGAGAATGAGGACGAGGAGGAGGAGGAAGAGGAGGGGGCAGAAGGGCGAATATATATTACGCATGTGCATTTTTGTGTACACATGTAGAGTGTATGTGGGTCACTCATTGGGAATATTGTATTTTCTAGTGTATGTGGGACCCGCATTGGCAATACTGTCTCTTCAGTTAAAGAAGATGTGTCACGTCTGTAGAGTCAGATGTGTGACATCAGAGAACTTGATACAATGCTGGACGCGTAGGTATTAAATAAGTGTCTTTCGAACTCAGTTGAAGTAAAAAGCAATATTCAAGTTGTTGATTTTGTATTAAAGATGGAATGTATATGGGGCCCCTGGGTGGCTCAGTCGGTTAAATGGACGACTTGGGCTTAGTCATGATCTCACAGCTTGTGAGTGCAAGACCCGCGTGGGGCTCTGTGCTGACAGCTCAGAGCCTGGAACTTCTTCAGATTCTGTGTCTTTCTCTCTCTCTCTGCCCCTCCCCTGCTCACACTCTGTATCTCTCTGTCTCTCAAAAATAAATAAACATTAAAAAAATTTAAAGATGGAATGTATAGATAAACTAAGTAACAAAAAGCAAACCTGAAAAAAATGGGCATAATTTCGAGGCTAGTAACTCAGAACCATACAACAGGAGATAGAGGAAATTTTTCCTTTTCAAGAAAGTGAGCGAGGCTATTTTTAATGTTTTGCAAAAATTTTATCTTATGTTTTCCTCCCTCATTGCCCCTTTTCACACTTCATTATATGTATCTATTCAGAATTTTTATTTTTGTAGAAGCAGAGAAAAAAAAATACCTACTATACAATTGATCAGAATGTTCATTTCAGCCTTTGTAAGATTTGTTGTCTTTAATTAGTTGAAAATAGTGAGAGGGCCTTAATATGACATTAGTGGGAGTGTCTGAGGGCAAGATTTGGCCCCGAGATTTTTCCAACAAGTATTGCTGTATTTTACAAATGTCATATATTCTATATATGATGACTGGGTTTTAATTTAATGTTCTTTTGAATTTTAAGAATAAAGATAGAATTATTTAAAGGAGCAAGTCTTGGTTGAGACTGCAGGTGTTAGGCATGAAATCGGCCATCTGTGTTCATGAAGTGTTCCCGGTCTGCCACCTGTCAGGCATCCCTATCTAGGTAAGAGGCAGGACTTGGGGCCATTATGAGAATGTCTGATTCTGTAAGAAGTGTCAGCTAGTGCAGAGCTGAAAAGAGAAAGAGAGTGAATTTTCTGTAATCTTAATTTTCAAAACTTTTTACTACCGAAATGTAACCACAGAACATTATTAAAAAAAAATAAAAGTTTAGGGGCGCCTGGGTGGCTCGGTCAGTTGTGTCTGACTTCTGCTCAGGTCACAATCTCATGGTTCCGGGCTGTGTCCAGACAGTGTGGAGGCTGGAGCCTGCTTTCTGTTCTGTGTCTCCCTCTCTCTCTCTGCCCCTCCCATGCGTCTACTCTGACTCTCTCTCTCTCAAAAATAAACATTAAAAAAATAAAAAAAATAAAAGTTTGAATGTTTATTTGTCTTGATCTATAAAGATGATAAGGTGCCCTTGCTATCAGAGGTTTTCAGACTTTAACTGGTATCAGTATACTCTTGAGATAACTGTTGAAATGCAGATTCTTATATACCAGGTCCAGGATTCAGGCACTGGATAGGGCCTGGAAATCTCTATTTTAGTGTATAGATCATTCTAGAAAAGTTTGGTATGTTAGGTTGCTAGAGATGTTAGAACAAAATACCACAGGCTGGGAGGCTTAAAGAACAGAAATGTGTATGTTCACAGTTCTGGAGGCTTGAAGTCTGAGATCAAGGTGTGAGCAGGGTGGATTTCTTCTGAGGCCTCTCTCCTTGGCTTTCAGATGACTGTCTTAGAGTTGTGTCCTCGCATTGCTTTTCCTCTGTGTATGTGCATCCCTGGTCTTTTTGTGTGCCCTAATTTCCTCTTCTTGTAAGAACAGCAGTCAGGTTGGATTAGGGCTTACCCAAGGGACTCATTTTAACTTCATTGCCTTTAAAGACTCTGTCTCCAAATGCAGCCACATTCTGAGGTACTGGGGCTTAGGGCTTCAACATATGAATTTTGTGGATGCAATTCAGTCCACAATAGGTGGTATATGTAAAAATACTCTCGAAGCCATTTCTTGGTGACAATCTGCTTTGACATCTGAGACAACTCAAGCACTATATTGAGAATTCATCCTCTTCCAAATTGTTTTCTGAAAAGTAGCTGGCCTTCATTAACTCTTTTTGCAAACTTGCAAGACGAATAGAAATTGTGCTCTCCCATTAGTGCTTAAAATGTAAAATTTCAGGCTCTTATCTGAGTCATGATACTACTCTCCAGCCTTCCCCTAAAAGGACTCCTTGTGCACTGCCATGGAAGAGCTTAGATGTATATATGAGTGAAACAAAGACTCCCACCCTCCCCCCCCCCCCAGAAATGCTGGGAAGTTTAATGAAAAGTGGAGCCCTCACTTAGATGACTGATTTGGAGGTGAAACCTTTCCATACGTCCCTGTACAAATACCATGGGAAGTGGGGACCCGACACGCTGTAGGCAAGAGTTGTGTTCCTAGAAGATTCTATGTAAAGGAAACTCTGAAGAGCACTTATACCACTGACATTACCGCAGTCACAACTTATTTGGATGCTTGAAACCATATTTATGGATTCAACCACTGCCTTCACTGTATGATCCGTCTTTGGGCTGTGCTATCAATATAGAACATGAGAGTAGGCTTTGCAACCATGTAACAGAAAATGATTTCCCCATGTGGTAGAAATAGGGCAGCAATAAGTTCTTGCCATATCCTGTTAGAAAAGCCCTCCAGAACAGATCTTATCACCAGCAGGGGACCAATGAGAGACATACACACTAAAGGAAACTCTTATATGGGCAGCACAAACGACTTCACAGGTCAAACATTTCTTGTCATGTGAAAAAGTCACAGAGATTCGTAATTTCTGAAATTGTTATATTTCGGTGTAAATTGTAACTTATGTGATAATAACCATTGCATAGAGAAATTCAAAAATGAAACTAATTTGTTCAACCAAAGATATAGGCACCAATGACAACTGCACTAAAACACTATAGAAGCATTTCCTCTGACACTGTATCAAGCTTCTATACTTTGCTTAACTGTCAACCACTTGTATGAACACCACATTAACAAAATGAAGAATAAAGTCACATCTAAATAATTCAGAAGAACAACATGAAATGATCAAATAATTTAATAAGAATTCATGTTTCCCTCATACAGTATGAAGATCACTGTATATATTTTTTTTAATTATAAAACAAATGCATGTTTTGTATAAAGGAGTCTGGCAGCTTTTAAAAAGTATCCACTGATAAGGATCATTATTATCATTTTTGTGTATATTTGTCCGTACTTTCCTATGGATGTGTTTTTCTTTAAATTTATTTAATTATAAATTCACTATAAAATTGCCTTCACAGCATACTTGACTTTACAAGGATGAAGGCAAGTTACCATCTAATTCAGCACCTCTATCAGGGAGCATTACTTAAAGGGAAAGGTCAACATTATATATATACATTATATATATATTATATAATTATAATTATATATAATTATATATATTATATTATATATATTATATTATATATATTATAATTATATATATTATAATTATATATAAATATAATTATATATTATATATATTATAATTATAATTATATATAATTATACATTATATAATTATAATTATATATAATTATAATTATATAATATATAATTATATAATATATAATTATATATAATTATAACTATATAATATATATAATGTATATATATAATGTTGACCTTTCCCTTTAAGTATAATATATATATTAAGTATAATATATTATATAATATATTATATAATTATAATATATAATTATATATATTATATAATATATTATATTATATTATATTATTATATATATTATATATTATTATTATATATATATTATAAGCTCTTAAATGTCAGAAAATTGTCTTGTACATCTCGTTACACAATTGGTAATTGAGAATGACAATAATTGAAATCAGATATGAATGTTTTATTCTACCCCAGGAAAAAATGAATAGAATGATTTGATTTGACAATGATTAAAATGATCTTAATAAGATATGTAGATTTCTAGTCACCCCTTCCCTCTTCCATGTTTTCCCCCTTTATTTTGTAGTGACCTCATTCTTTCCATTGTTTTCCTCCATTACACTCTTCTCTTTTTGATTTTCTGGTTCTGCACTTAAACAAAACAAAACAAAACAAAACAAAACAAAAAAAACACAAAACAAAACAACCTGCTCTCTCATTCCTTTGGTCTTCCCAAGACATGGGCTCTGTGTGTGGAATATGGTAAGTGCTCAGTCATTTGGTTTCTCTTAGCTATCTTCTCTAGCTACAGAAAAAGCATCAAAATATTTTATCTGGCCCCTAGACTATGATAGGTATGTAGATTCATATATACAGTGCCAGATCTGGGTAAAAAACCTAAGAATCACTTAGATCAGGAATGAAAAATAGGTTTCCTTCCAGGAGGCCTCTCTAATTGACTTGCTGAGAAACCTTGTTTGCTACTTTGTATTTTGTACTTATCCCATATTCTGTAGCCTGGGAAATCCAACAAACTTATTGTTTTAAAAGCCAGCAATTTCAACTGTCTATTCCATTTTGCTTGTTTTTTTTGATATCTTAAAACTGTTTCCAGGGACATATTGATCCCTGTCCCCATCACCAATTACTTACCTTCATATATGTTCCCTTCATGTTCTTTATTTCAGGAAACACCATCACAATTCACCCTGTTGCTTAAGGTAGAAATCTGGGAGTCACCCTTAACACCTTCCTCTCTCCTATATACCCTTTATATCCAAGCTATCAGAAAGTCTTTTTTTTTGTTTGTTTTTATGAAAGACTATTTTTTAGAGCAGTTTTAGGTTAACAGCAAATTAAGAAGAAAGTATAGAAATTTCTCATATGCCTCCACACTTGTGTAGAATTGCCCATTACCAATACCTTTCCACCAGAACGTATAATTGTTATAATGATGAACCTACGGTGACACATCATAATCACCCAAAGTCCAAGTTTACAAAATGTACATTCTATGGGTTTGGGCAAATGTATAATGACATATATCCATCATTATAGCGTCACACAGAGTGGTTTCATTGCCCTAAAATCCTGTCTTCCACTGATTTGTCCCTCCCCGCCTCCTAAGCCCTGGCAACAATGGATCTAAAAAGGTCCGTTACTCTCTCCATGGCTTTTCCTTTTCCAAAATGTCATATATTTGGAATCATGGTCAGATTGTCTTCTTTCACTTCACAATATGCACTTAAGTTTTCTCCATGTCTTTTCATAGCTTGGTAGCTTTTTTTTTTTTTTTTTTTTTAGTACTGAATAATATTGCATTGTCTGTCTGCATTGCATGTACCACAGTTTATTTATCCATTCTCCTCCTGAAACACATCTTGGTTGCTTCCAAGTTTTGGCAATTATGAATAAAACTACTATAAATATCCATGCACAGTTTTTTTTGTGTGTTTTTGCTTTTTTGGACATAAGTTTTCGACTCCTTTGGGTGAACACTAAGGAATATGATTGCTGGATCATTAGGTAAAATTTCTTTTGCAAGAAACCCTAAGCTGTCTTCCAAAGTGGCTATACCATGTTGTATTTCCACCGATAATATATGAGAGTACCTGTTGCTTCACAGCCTCACAAGCATTTGGTATTGTCAGTGTTCTGGATTTTGCCATTCTAATAGGTGTGTAGTGGGCATCTCATTGTTGTTTTAATTTATATTTCTCTGATGACATATGGTGTGGAGCATCTTTTCATATTCTCATTTGCCATCTGAATATCTTCTTTGGTAGGTATCTGTTAAAGTCTTTGGCCCATTTTTTTAATCAAGTCCTTTGTTTTTTTATTGTTGGGTCTAAAGAATCCTTTGTATCCAATATTTTGGATAACAGTCTTTTATCAGATATATCTTTTGCCCACAGTTTTTCCCAGACTGTGACTTGTCTTTTCATTCTCATGATATTGTCTTTCATAGAGCAGAAGTTCTTAATTTTAATGTAGTCCAACTTACCTTTTTCTTTTTCTTTTTTTTTTTTCACGGATCCTGCCTTTGGTGCTATATCTAAAAAGTCATTACCATATCTGATTCTTTCATATTTTTCTTAAGTTATCTTCAAGAAGTTTTCATAGTTATGTGTTTATATTTACATCCATGATCCATGTGTGACAATTTTTGTAAAGGGTGTAAAGCTTATGTCTAGATTCAGTTATTTGCATGTGGTATCTATTTGTTTTACAATATTAGCTGAAAAAATGATTTTTTCTCCACCATATTGTTTTTGCTCCTTTTTCAAAGATCCATTAACTATATTTATGTGCATCTGTTTCTGAACTTTCACATCTGTTCCATTGATCTATGGGTTTATTTTTTCACTAATATCACACTGTCTTGATTAGTGTAGCTTAATAATATGTCTTGAAGTTGAGTAGTGTCAGTCCTCAAACTTTGCTCTTCTTCTTCCAATAGTACACAGGCTATTCTGAGTCTTTTGCTCTCCATATAAACTTAAGAATCATATTTTTGAGGGGCACCTGGATGGATCAGTCAGTTAAGCTTCAGACTCTTGATATTGGCTCAGGTTGTAATCTCATAGTTATGGGATGAAGCCCTGCGTTGGGCTCTGGGCTGAGCATGGTGTCTGTTTGGGACTCTCTCTCTCCCTCTCTCTCTGTCCCTCTTCCATTTGCGCACTTGGTTTCTCTCCCTCTCTCTCTCTCTCTCTCTCTCTCTCTCTCAAAATACATAAATAAACTTAAACAAATAATTATATATTTGATATTCATAAAATAACTTGCAGATATTTCTATTGGAAATTCATTGAAGTGACATCTTGATAATATTGAATCTTCTATTTATGAACATGGAGTATCTTTCCATTTATTTAGTTCTTTGATTTTGTTCATCAGTGTTTTATAGTTTTCCTTATATTAATCTTGTATAGTTTTTTAGATTTATACCTAAATATTTCATTTTTGGGGGTGCCAATGTAAATGATACAGTGTTTTTAATGTCAAATTCCACTTATTCATTGGTGGTATGTAAGGAAGTGATTACTTTTGTATGTTAACCTTTTGTCCTACAGCCTTGCTATAATTGCTTATTAATTCTGCAAGTTTTTTGTTGATTGTTCCAGATTTTCTACCTAGATGATTATGTCATCTCCTGCAACTTTGATATAATTGCTTATTAGTCTTGGCAGTATTTTTGTGGATTCCTTCAGATTTTCTACACTGGCAATCATGTCATCTGTAAACAAAGACGGTTTTATGTTTCTTCCCAATATATATAACTTTTATTTCCTTTTCTTATCTCATAACATCAGCTAAAATTTCTAGTATGATGTTGAAAAGGAGTGATGAGAGGAGATATCTTTGCTTTGCTTCTTATCCTAGTGAAATTCTTTGAGTTTCTCATCATTAAGTGTGATGCTAGCTGCAGTTTTTTTTTTTTAAGATAGTTTTGATCAAGTTGAGGAATTTCTTCTCTACTTCCAGTTTACAAAGAGTTTTTATGAATGGGTATTAGATTTTGTCAAGTTTTTTTCTGAATCTATTGATATGATCATGTAATTTTTCCTTTTTAGTCTATTAATGTGATGGATTACATTAATTGATTTTTGAGAACTAGTCTTGCATGTTGGGGATAAATCCCATTTGGTTATGGGTTATAATTCTCTTTTATAAACTATTAGATTCAATTTGCTAATAGTTTGCTGTAAATTTTTCATCTATGTTCATGAGAGATTTTGGTCTGTAGTTTTATTTTTTTGTAATGTCTGTCTGGTTTAAGTTTAAGGGCAAAGCTGGCCTCATAAAATGAATTAAGATGTATGTCCTCCTGTTGCTTTTGTCTTTTGAAAGTGATTGTAGAGAATTATTATAATTTCTCCCTTAAACATTTGACAGAATTCATCAGTGAACCCATTTAGACATAGTTCTATGGATTTAATATCTTTAACAGATGTAGGGGACTATTCAGATCATGTATTTCTTTTGTGTGAATTTTGGCAGATTGTGTCTTTTGAGAATTTGTTCTATTTCATATAACTTATCAAATTTGAGGGCATGGAGCTGTTCATAGTATTCTTTCATTGTCTTTTAATGTCGGTGGTATATATAGAGGTGTTCTCTCTTTCACTTGTGATGTTAGTAATTTTTGTTCCCTCTCCCTTTTTTTTTTTCTTAGATACCTTGGTTACAACCTTATCAATTTTATTAATCTTTTCAAAATAACCAGCTTTTGGTTTCATTGATTTTCTCTATTGGTTTCTTATTTTCATTTTCATTGATTTTTGTTTTAATTTTCATTTCTTTTCCTCTCTATACTTTGAATGTAATGACTTCTCTTTCCAATTTCCTAAAGTGAATCTTAATGACCGATTTTTTTAGTTTTCTTCTTTTCTAATGTGTACAGCCAATGCTATAAATTTCCCTCAAAGCTCTGCTTTCACTGCACCCCACAAACTTTGATTAGTTTTTTAGATTTTTCATTTAGTTTATAGTATTTTTAAATTTCTCTTGAGACTTATTCTTTGACCCATGTGTTATTTAGAAGCATGTTTTTTACTTTCCACATATTTTGGAATTTTTCCCATTATTTTTCTGTTACTGATTTCAAGTTTAATTCCATTGTGGTTTATGGCAGATGTTGTATGATTTCTATTTTTTAAATTCCTTAAGGTGTGTTTTATAGCCCATAATGTGGTCTATCTTGGTAAATATTTTATGTGAGCTCGAGAAGAATGAATTTTCTACTGTTCTTGGATGAAGTAGTCTATGGTTGTCATTTTTATCCAGTTGGTTGATGGTGCCGTTGAGTTCAACTATGTCCTTACTAGTTTTCTGCTTGCTGGATGTGCCCATTTCTGTTAAATGAGTATTGTAGGCTTTAAGTAGGGTAGTGAATTTATCTATGTCTCTTAGCAATTTTATTAGTATTTTCCTCACATTGTTACATTGTTTGATGCTCTGTTGTTGGGGGCATATATGTTAAAGGTTATTATATCTTATTGGAGAATTGACCACTTTATCATTACATGATATCCTTATTTATCCATGATAATTTTCCTTGCTTTGAGGTCTGTTCTGCCTGAAATTAACATAGTAACTCTTGTTGTCTTTTAATAAGTGTTTACCCATTTACTTTTAGTCTTTATGTATCTTTATCTTTAAAGAGTGTTTCTTGTAGACAAATATACTTGAGTGCTGTTTTTTGATCATCTCTGACAATATGTTTTAATTGGTGCATTTAGATAATTGATGTTTGAAGTGCGCTTGATGTAGTTGGATTAATATCTGCTGTATTCATCACGGTTTTCCATTTATTGCCCTTGTCTTTGTTCCTCTTTTTATCTTCCATTCTTTTTCTGCCTTTTATGGTTTTAATTGAGTATTTTATATGAGTCTGTTTTCTCTCCTTTCTCTCCTTTCTTAGTTATGCTTTTTAAAAAGTGTTTTTCCTACAGTTTGCAAGATACATTTACAGCTAATCCAAGTCTACTTTCAAATAACTCTGTACTATTTAATGGGTATTGTGACTACCTTATAATAACACAACAATCTTAATTCCTCCCTCCCATCCCTTGTATCATCACTGTCATTCATTTTATTTGTATATAAGCATACCTAAGCATTATATACATACATATATCTATTATATGTATAATATATACATATCATATATATACATAATTGAATACATAACATTGTTGCTATTATTATTTTGATCAAACTTTCATCTGTTAGATCCATTAAGAATAAGAAAATAAAAGTTTTTATTTTACCTTCACTTGTTCATTCTCCAATGCTCTTCCATTCTTTAGGTAGATCTGAGTTTTGGGCCTGTACTCTTTCCCTTCTCTCTAACGAAACTCTTTCAGTATTTCTTGCAAGATAACACCTTTGTTTCTTCTTCACTGTTAAAAGATAATTTGTAGGTGCAGAATTTTAGGTTGGTGGTTTTTTTCTCCCCACACTTTAAATATTTCACTCCACTCTCCTCTTGCTTGCATGGTTTCTGAGAAGTTGGGTGTAACTCCTACCTTTGTTCCTGTATAAGTAAGATGTTATTTTTTCCCTCTGGCTTCTTTCAGGATTTTTCTTTATCTTTTATTTTTAGTAGTTTTAAAAACAGTCTAACTTATCGTAGTTTTTTTCAGCATTTACCCTGCTTGATGTTTTCTGAGTTTCCTGATCTGTGATATGGTGTCTGAAATGAATTTGGGGAATTTCTCAGTTGTTATTATTTCAAACATTTCTTCTGTGTCTTTTTTTCTTTCTCATTCTCTGGCATTCCCATTATGCATCTGTTACACTTTTTCATAGTTTTCTCATAGTCCTTGGACATTCTGTTCTGTTTTCTTTCAGTCTTTATTCTCTTTGCTTTTCAGTTTCCAGTGTTTCTATTTATATATCCTCAAGTGCAAAGATTCTTTCCTCACTCATGTCCAGTGTACTAGTAAGCCCATCAAAGGCATTCTTCATTTCTATTATGATTATTTCTATTTTTGATCTCTAGAACTTCTTTTTGTTTCTTTATTAAGATTTATATTTCTCTGTTTACATTGCCCATCTGTTTTTCATGCTGTCTACTTTATTTATTAGAGCACTTAGCATATTACTCATAGTCATTTTAAATTCTTAATCTGATAATTCCAACATTTCTGCCATGTCTGATTTTGATGCTTACTTTCTCTCCATATTTTTGCCTTTTGGTATGCCTTGAAATTTCCTTATGATAGCTGAACATAATGTACCAGGTAAAAGGAACTGTCTTACAGTCCTTTAGTAATGTAGCGGTAAGGTGATGGGAGAAGGGGCACATTCTATAGTCCTATGATTTAATCTCAGTCTTTTAGTGAGCCTATGGTTTTGAACTGTGTTTCTCAGTTTTTCTCTTCCAACCCCCGGGTGACACAAAAGGGCTAGAGTGGAGTGGAGTTGGGTATTTCTCTTCTCCCAGGTCAGTTAGGCTCTAATAATACCCCAGACAGTCAGGCTTTGGTTGACTGGTTTCTCTTGGGTGTAGACTTTGTTAAGGTGAACAGAGTGCTCTGGTGTAAATAAGAATGATTCGTTTCCCCTTCCCCTGCAGGAAGCGTGAAAGGATGTTTCTCCAATACTTACTGTGAGAACCTAGAAGTGTATCTCGCAATAATATAGAGGCTCCTCCTATGGGTCCCCCTGGAGATTTTAACTCTCTGAGTTGTCCATACTCAGCAGTTCATCAATTATAGTTCAGGTTTTCCTATCCCTGTGCTTGTTTCTGCAAAAGTTTCCACTCATGAGTCTCTGCTCCAGTAAGCCATGACTCCCTGTGTTTTCTTGTCTGGATCTTGAATCTTGGGAGCAAAGGTTTTCCCTATGCCCTCTCCTCTCTTATAGATCCAGGAAGAGTTGATGATTTTTCAATCTGTTCCGCTTTTCACTTATTGGTAGGAAGGAGTGGTGACTTACAAGCTCCTTACATGTGGAACTGGAAACTAGCCCTTGATAATCTGTTTAAAAAATAATCACCAGTCTTGTTTTATATCCAAAAATGCATTCTGAAGCAGGTCACTTATTTTTCCTTCTCTACTGATATGAATTTGGATGAAGCCACCATCATCTACTTCCTGAACTAATACTGAGGCTTCTTAATTGGTGCTTCCACTCTTGTTGTCCTCAGTTTAATCAGTTTTTCACACTACAGCAAGAATAAATCTAACATGAAGAAATCATTTCACTATAGCTACGTAAGGCTCTTTGATGGCTCTCTTAGGCACCCAGACTAACACTGTTTAACATGCATGGCCTAATACACCTGCTCAAACTGACTGCTGCTCACTACTCTAAACCCATTCAGAACTACTTCTGCCCTTACTCTAGCCACAAATTAGGCAAATAATTGAGTCCAGCTTTTTGCCATCTCTGAGCCTTTTTACACACTGTTACACCCTAAATCTCATTAATTCTTCTGGTCTTAGTTTTATTATTTCTTTCTCAAAAAGCCTTCCCTGACATACGAATCTACATACTGCATGCTATTCTTCTTCATAGTACTTTATTCTTTAAATTTACAGCACTTGTCATCAGTTTAAATTAACACATTAATGTGTGCACTTTTTAAAATCTATGTTCTTTTGTTAGACTAATTGTGAGTTTAGAGGTCATGTTTGTTTATGTTTAACTAAATAAAATCCGTGAACTTTCTTTTTTAACTTTATTAATTTTGAGAGAGAGAGAGAGTGAGCACAAGTGGGGGAAAGGGCAGAGAGACGGGGAGAGAGAGAAAGAGAGAGAATCTCAAGCAGCCTCCACCCTATCAGTGCAGAGCCTAATGTAGGGCTTAAACTTATGAACCGTGAGATCATGACCTGAGCTGAGATCAAGAATCGGGTGCTCACCTGAGCTGGGAGGCCATCGCTTCCGTTCTTACAAAAGAAAAAAAAAGCCTGAACAAACTGAAAGTCAATGACTTTCTTGGATCCAAACTAAATTTTCAGGGGAAAATCACCACCTCAAAATCTGGGAATCCAAGTGAATCCAGAGAGGCACAGCTGAGATCTGTGTACCTGAAGGAGAATATACTGGAGCCATAATGTTAGAAACACTTAAATGGTATGAATAAATGGCAAATTGCTGGAACATGAGTATGAATGAGCATGAGAGTGAGAAACACCTTGGGGGTACAGTCTCAGAAAGCAGGGGAGCACAGTTTCATGAGTTATTATCTCTACAAACCCCATTGTGGTTCTAAGGATAAAGAGCTGAGAAATATCCCTTTAAGCATATGGTAGGGATAAGGGAATTTTAATCATTGTGAAATATAATAAAAAAAAAAGAGGAATTAATAGAAGCTTATTCAAGCTGGGGAAGGGCATTTTTCCAGTCCCCTTTACCCTTCCTGTCTCACATATATGTAAAGGAAAAAAAAAAAGCTGTACCTCTACAGAAGCACTTGCGAAGTTCACAGTAAGAGACAGGCTCATTAAAACACAGAAATTTAATCATAAGATTATAGAATGGTTCACTTCCCCATACCTTATCACCTCATCAACAAGACTGCAGTATAATAACAGTGGATTACCGCTGAAAGAACGGAAAGTGTGGAAGAGTATTCATTGTGAAATACATCTTATGAAGAGTCCTCCATAAGAAAGGCCAAATCTCCAAGGAAAAAGACTTCACTGGAGTATTATCACAGGTGGGGGAAAAGCATTTCTCACACTTCATTGCATTCTTATCTTCCTTTTCTTGACTGAGGGAGAAAGCAAAACAAAACAAAAATACGTAGTCAATAGATGCCAGGACTATAAGGAAATAGACTAGGAGTGATACAGTCAGGGAAAGGAAGTACTGGGGAAACACTTGTGAAGGTCATAGCCCCAAAGCACAAGTCCCTAAGGAACTGAGAGTTAATAAGAATGTTATGGGATTCTCCCCTTCTCCCTATACCTTACCACAAGGCTAACAAGTATCCAGCATAATAGTGTATTACAGTTAAAAGTGCTGTAAGACACAGATGTTCTCTGAAGAAGAGTACTTAAGGAAGCCCAAGGTCAAGAAAAGAGACAGAAAATAAAGATAATAGAGGAATCTAGAGTCCCTGAAACTTATAACTACAGAAACATTACATACACAAGACAAGACATTTAAAATAATTATGACTTCCATGTTAAGGTGTTTAATAGGAAAAAATAAACATATATAAGAACAGAGGGGTAATGAAAACAGTGAGATAAGAACTCTAAAAAAGATAAAAAGAAATGCTAAAACCAAAAACATTGTAGCAGAAATGAAGAATGCCTTTGTTTGACGGACTCATCACTAGACTGGACACAATGAAGCAAAGAAAGACTGCTAAGAGAGAGGGCAATAGAAACTTTTCAGTCTGAAATACAAAAGGAAAGTTGAACAGAACTTCAAGAATTGTGAAACTATATAAAAAACTATGACATATGCGTAATTTTAATATAGAAGAAAGTGAGAACAAAGAAGAAGAAATATTTGAAAAAACAATGGCCAAGAGTCTTTCAAAATTAATGACAGACATGAAATCACAGATCCAGGAAGCTCAGAGGACAGGTAAATGACAACAAACCACACCAAAATGAAACAAATAAGCAACAGTAACAAAAGAGCTATACATATTGTTTTCAAACTGCAGAAAACCAAAAGCAAAGGAAATACTGAAAAAAGCCAGGGCAAAACTAAGAACTAGAGGAACAAAGGTAATATTTCCAAAGGACTTCTCATCAGAAACTAGCTGCAGAAAGACAGCAAATCACAATATTTAAAGAGTTGAAAGAAAACCCCCACTAATCTAGAATTTTATGTTAAACAAAATTAAACTTCAAAAGTAAAATAGATATAAGACTTTTCCAGATGAGCAAAAACAGAGAAAATTCATTACCAACAAACTGGCTCTGTAAGAAATGTAAGACATTCTTTAGGTAGAAGGAAATTGATCTAAGTCAGAAATTCAGATTTATGCAAAGAAATGTGTCACAGAAGGAATAAATGAAAGTAGTAAAACACTTTCAGTTTTTTTTTTTGGTCTTAATTGGAATATGTAACTGTTCATTTACAGTAATGTAATAGTTATAATATATTGGATGATTATAGCAAAGAGATAAGTGAAGTAATTGACAGGAATTTTATAGAGAATGAGAGGAAGAATTAGAAATACCGTGTTATAACGTACCTGTATTACACATACTGTAATTACAAGTACCTTGTGTTACAAGGTACTGATGCTATACATGAATGGTGTAGTTTTATTTGAAGATGGATTTATATTATTTAAAAATGTGCATTGGAATCTTAGGACAATCACTAAAAAAATAAAGAATTAAAATTGATACTTTGAGAAAAAATAATATAAAATCACATAAAATGCTCAATTAAAACTAGAGAAGACAGAAAATGAGGGAAAATAAGTAGCAAAGAATGAATGAAGAAACAGGTAAAAACAATGTAACTATATCAATATTAAATTAACTATATCAATAATCATTTTAAATGTAAATGGTAGAAATAGATGCATTAAAGATAGATATTAGCACAATGTATGAAAAAATAAACCAGGGGCGCCTGGGTGGCGCAGTTGGTTAAGCGTCCGACTTCAGCCAGGTCACGATCTTGCGGTCCGTGAGTTCGAGTTCGAGCCCCGCGTCAGGCTCTGGGCTGATGGCTCAGAGCCTGGAGCCTGTTTCCGATTCTGTGTCTCCCTCTCTCTCTGCCCCTCCCCCGTTCACGCTCTGTCTCTCTCTGTCCCCAAAATAAATAAAAACGTTGAAAAAAAAATTAAAAAAAAATAAAATAAACCTAACTACATATTTTCTTTAAAAAACTCACTTTAAATATAAAGTCTCAGAAATGTTCAAAATAAAGGGTTGGAGAAAAATGTACCATGCTAACAAATAAAAATAAAGCTGGGGTACCTATATTTATTTCAGGTAAAGCAGTCCTCAAAACAAGAAATATTCTTAAGAATAAAGAGTTCATTGCACAATGAAAAGGGGTTGATTTTCCAAAAAGTGTCACAGTCCTAAATGTATATACATCATAATACATGAGGAAAAAACTGATAGAACAGTAAGAAAAAATAGACAAACCTATTATTGTAGTTGAAGACTTCAAAGCCCTGTTGGTATTTGATAAATCAAGCAGGCAATAAATCAGTAGGAATTTGTTGACCTGAAGAACATTATCAATCGATATGACCAAATTGACTTTTATAGAATACTCCAGTTAACAACAGCAGAATATATATTCTTCTGAAGCTTATATGAAATATTCTGCAACATATACCATATTCTTGGCCATAGAATACACTTAAATAAATGAAGAAAATAGAAATGGTACAAAGTGTATTCTCAGACCACAATGCAATTAAACTAGAAATCAATAACAGAAAGCTAAGAGGAAAAAAATCCCCAAATATTAGTAACTAACACACTTCAGAATAACACCTGGGTCAAATAAGAAGTCTCAGGAAAAATTGAAGAAATATTTTGAAATAAATATGAATACAATTTATCAAATTCATGGACTGCAACAAAAGCTTTGCTTAGAGAAAACCTATAGCCCTAAACATTTATCTTAGAAAAGAATAAAATATTTAAATCAATAACTTGCGTTCCCACCTTAGAGAAAGAAGAGTAGTTAAAACCTAAATTGAGGAGATTTTTAAAAAGAAAAGAATAGAAGTAGTTAAGATGGCAGAGCTCATGGAAACCCTGAGCTTGTCTTGTCCCTGAAATGCAGCTAGATCAGCACCAAGCCATTTTGCACATCTAGGAAATTGATCTGAGGGTTCACACACTCTGCATAACTTGAGTCACAGAACTCAGCAGGTTTGTGAACTGGGGGAGAGAAAATCCATGGAGGGTAGGGAGCTGTTTCTCCACTCTCTGAGCCTCTGGGACAGTGTGATTGCATGAACATTTTCTGGGACAAGATGGCACCCAGCTATTGTTCAGTGAAACCCTCCTTCCCCGCAAACCCCCCCCCCCCCCCGCAGTCAGCAATGGTCCAAGCTGCAGGGGTCTCTGAAGTGTGGGGTTTTGAAATACAACTCCATCTGAGATAAAACACTGGCAGGAGGTGCCACCTGACAGGTGGACAGCTTGGACATGGAGGTGGGGAGTGGATGGAGGCTTGGGACAAAGGAAGGGCGATTGATCACAGGTCCCTGAGAGCATGAAGTTCCTGTGCCACCGGCTAGGGAGCTGGATGAAGCCATTTCCACCTTTCTAGGGCATGCTCATGCACTTGCACCTGCACTCACACCACCGATCCACCCTTGTAAGCTAAACAGCGCCACCTATTGGGGAATGGAGCCATTACACCAAGCCCCACCTAATTGCACCCTCCAAGCACATCCCCTAAAGACCAGCACAAGTCACTTCACCTGCTTAGTGTATATAGACTATAGAAGTCTTCATAGATTCACTTCTGAATGTACATCAGAAACTGGATGTAACTTCATTTGGGTTTCATTTGGTTTGCTCATTCATTTATTTGTTTGTTTGCTTCTGTTTTTGCTTAAGTTGTTCTCTGGTTTTCTTTTTAAAATTTCTTTCTTTCTTTTTTTCCTCATTTCTGGATACATAAAGAGAAAAATATATTTTTATTTTTATTTTTTAAATTTTTATTCTATTTCATTTTCTTTATTTCATTTTATTCTATTTTATTATATATATTTTTAATTTTTATATTTTTCTTACTTTTTTTCTCTTTTCTTTCCCTTTTTTTCTCTATTCTATCAAGCTTCTTTCAACAAGCAGACAAAAACATATCCAGGATCTAACTTTCTTTATTTGGTTTTTTTATTTTGTTTTTAACTTTTTAATTTTAATTTTTTAATTTATTAAGTTTTTCCTCCCTCCGAAATGAAAAAAATGAAGGAATTAACCCCAAAAGAAAGAACAGGAAGAAATGACAGCCAAGGGCTTAATGAACACAGTTATAAGCAAGATGTCTGAACTAGAATTTAGAACCATGGTAACAAGAATACTAGCTGGGTTTGAAAAAAGCATAGAATCCCTTTTTATGGATATAAAAGAAATAAAAGTTAGTCATAATAAAATTAAAAATGCTATAACCTAGGTGCCATCTTGAATGAATGCCACGGTGGCAAGGATGGACAAAACAGAGCAGTGAATCAGTAATATAGAAGATCAAATTATGGAGAATAATAAAGCAGAAAAAAGGAGGAAAACAAAGCCAAAAGATCATGCACATTACAAGACTTGGAGACCTCAGTGACTTATTAAAAAGGAAAATCATTTGGATCATAGGAGTCCCAGAAGATGAAGAGAGAAAAAGGGGCAGAAGCTTTATGTGAGCAAATCATAGCAGAAAACTTTCCTAACCTGGGGAAAGACACAGGCATCAAAAATCCAAGAAGTACAAAAAACTCCAATTAGAGTCAACAAAAAGCAACCACCACCAAGGCATATCATAGTCAAATTCACAAAAACACAGACAGGGAAAGAGTTATGAAAGCAGCCAGGGAAAGAAGTCCTTAACCTATAAGGGAAGAGAGAATAGTTTTGCAAGAGACCTATCCACAAAAACTTGGCAGGCCAGAAAGGAATGGCAGGATATATTCCACATGCTGAATCAGAAACATAACAGCCAAGAATTCTTTATCAAGCAAGGCTGTCATTCAGAATAGAAGGAGAGACAAAGAGCTTCCCAGACAAACAAAAACTAAAGGAGTTTGTGACCTCTAAAACAGTCCTGCAAGAAATTTGAGTGGAGAAAAGACAAAACAAAACAAAAAAGAACAAGAGTAGCAAAGACTAGAAAGGACCAGAGAATATCACCAGAAATGCCAACTGTGCAGGCAACACAATGGCACTAAATTCATATCTTTCAGTATTCACTCTAAATGTCAATGGACTAAAGACTCCAATCAAAAGACATAGGGTATTAGAATGAGTAAGAAAACAAGACTCATCTATATGCTGCTTACAAAAGACTAATTTTAGACCTAAAGACTCCTGCAGATTGAAAGTAAGGGAATGGAGAATCATCTATCATGCTAATAATGGTCATCAAAAGAAAACGGGAGTAGCCATACTTAGACAAACTAGATTTTAAAATTAAAACTGTAACAAGAAATGAAAAAGGGCATTATATCATAATTAAGGGGTCTATCCATCAAGAAAATCTAATAATTGTAACTTTTAAGCCCCCAACATGAAAGAACCCAAATATAGAAATCAATCACAAACATAAGGAAATTCATTGATAATAATACCGTAATAGTAGGGGACTTCAACACCCTATTACAGCAATGGAAAGATCATCCAAGCAGAAATTCCACAAAGAAACAATGGCTTTGAATGACACACTGGACCAGATGGATTAACAGATATATTCAAAACATTTCATCCTAAAGCAGCAGAATACACATTCTTCTAAAGTGCACTCGGACCATTCTCCAGAATAGATCACATACTGGGTCACAAATCAGCCCTCAGCAGGTACAAAGGTCGAGATCTATCCTTGAATATTTGCAGACCACAATGCTATGAAACTCAAAATCAACCACAAGAAAAAATTCGGAAAGATGATGAATACTTGGAGATTAAAGACCATTGTACTAAAGAATGCATGAACTAACCAAGAAATTAAAGAGGAAATTAAAAAGTACATGGAAGCCAATGAAAATGATAACACCACAACCCAAAACCTCTGGGATGCAGCAAAGGTGGTATTAAGAGGGAAGTACATAGTAATCCAGGCCTTTCATAAAGAAGTAAGAAAGATCTCAAATACACAACCTAAACTTACACCTGAAAGAGCTGGAAAAAGAACAACAAATAAAGCCCAAACCCAGCAGAAGAAGGGAAATAATAAAGATTGGAACATAAATCAATGATATCAAAATTAAAAATAAAACAGTAGAGCAGATCAATGAAACCAGGAGCTAGTTCTTTGAAAGAATTAACAAAATTGATAAACCCTTAGCTCTATTGATCAAAGAGAAACAGGAAAGGACCCAAATAAATAAAATCATGAATGAAAGAGGAGAGATCACAACAAAGACTGCAGAAACACAAACAATAATAAGAGAATATTATGAGCAATTATATGCCAACAAATTGGGCAATCTGGAAGAAATGGACAAATTCCTAGAAACGTATAAACTACCAACACTGAAATGGGAAGAAATACAAAATTTGAACACATTCATAACTAGTAAAGAAATTGAATTAGTAATCAAAGATCTCCCAACGAATAAGAGTCCAGGGACGGGTGGCTTTCCAGGGGAATTCTACCAAACATTTAAGGATTTAACATCTATTCTTTAGAAGCTGTTCCAAAAAAAAATAGAAATGGAAGGAAAACTTCCAAACACATTGTATAAGGCAAGCATTACCTTGATTCCAAAACCAGACAAAGACCCCACTAAAAAAGAGAACTACAGACCAATTTCCCTGATGAACATGGATACAAAAATTCTCAACAAGATACAAGCAAATCAAATCCAATAGTACAGTAGAAGAATTATTCACCACAAACAAGTGCGATTTATTCCTGGGATGCAGGACTGGTTCAATATCTGTAAATAAATCAATGTGATACATTACATTAATAAAAGAAATGATACGAACCACATGATCCTCTCAATAGATCAGAGAAAGCATTTGACACAATACATCATCCTTGTTGATGCAAATCCTCAAGAAAGTAGGGATAGAAGGATCACACCTCAAGGTCATATATGAAAGACCCACTACTGATATCATCCTCAGTGGGGAAAAACTGAGAGCTTTCCCCCTAAAGTTAGGAACACGACAAGGGTGTCCACTCTCACCACTGTTAATCAACATAGCGTTGGAAGTCTTAGCTTCAGAGTCAGACAACACATAGAAATAAAAAGCATCCAAATCAGCGAGGAGGAAGTCAAATTTTCACTCTTCACAAAAGACATGATACTCTGTGTAGAAAACTGAAAAGACTCCACCAAAAAACTGCTAGAACTGATACATGAATTCAGCAAAGTCACAGGATATAAAACTAATGTACAGAAATCGGTTGCATTTCTATGCAACAATAATGAAGCAGCAGAAATAGAAATCAAAGGAATTGATCCCATTTACAATTGCACCAAAAACCATAAGATCCCTAGGGATAAAACTAACCAAAGAGGTGAAAAATCTATACACTGAAAACTATAGAAAGCTTACAAAAGAAATTGAAGACACACACATAAAAATGGAAAAACATTCCATGCTCATGGATTGGAAGAACAAATATTGTTAAAATGTTGTCACTAACCAAAGCACTCTACATACTCAATGCAATTCCTATCAAAATAATGCCAGCATTCTTCACAGAGCTAGAACAAGCAAACCTAAAATTTGTATGGAACCAGAAAAGAACCTGAATAGACAAAGCAATCCTGAAAAAGAAAACCAAAGCTTGTAGGCATCACAATTCTGGACCTCAAGCTGTATTACAAAGCCGTAATCATCAAGTCAGTATGGTTTTAGCACAAGAACAGAGACATAGATCAATGAAACAGAAGAAAGAACCCAGAAATGTACGGCCAACTAATCTTTGACAAAGCAGGAAAGAATATCCGATGGAAAAAGGGCAGTCTCTTTAGCAAATGGTGTTGGGAGAAGTGGACAGTGACATGCAGGAGAATGAAACTGGACCACTGTCTTACACCATAATAAATAAAATAAACTCAAAATGGATGAAAGATCTAAATGTAAGACAGAATGCCATCAAAATCCCAGAGGAGAAAACAAGCAACAACCTCTTTGACCTTGGCCACAGCAACTTCTTACTTGACTTGTCTCCAGAGGCAAGGGAAACAAAAGCAAAAATGAACTATTGGAACCTCATCAAGATAAGAAGCTTCTGCACAGCAAAAAACCAAAAAAACAACAAAAAAAAAAAACAGAAAAACAAAAAACAATCAGCAAAACTAAAAGGCAATTGACGGAATGGAAGAAGATATTTGCAAATGACATATCAGATAAAGGGTTAGTATCCAAAATCTGTGAAGAACTTATCAAACTCAACATCCAAAAGACAAACAATCCAGTGAAGAAATGGGCCAAAGACATGAATAGACACTTTTCCAAAGAAGACATCCAGATTGGTAATAGACACATGAAAAAATACTCAACATCACTCATTAGCTGGGAAATATAAATCAAAACCATAATGAGATGCCACCTCACACCTGTCAGAATGGCTAAAATTAACAAGTTAGGCAACAACAGATGTTGGCAAGGATGCAGAGAAAGAGGAACACTTTTGCACTGTTGGTGGGAATGCAAACTGCAGCAGCCACTCTGGAAAACAGTATGGAGGCCCCTCAAAACGTCAAAAACAGAACTACCCTATGACCCAGTAATTGAACTACTAGGTATTTATCCAAAGGATACAGGAGTGCTGGATCCAAAGGACACAAGAGTGGGGCACATGCACCCCGATTTGGAGCAGCATTATCAACAATAGCCAAGTTATGAAAAGAGCCCCAAAGTCCATCTACTTATGAATGGATAAAGAAGATGTTGTATATATGCACAATGGAATATTACTCACTGATCAAAAGAATGAAATCTTGCCATTTGCAACAACATGGATGGAAGTAGAGTGTATTATGCTAAGTGAAATAAGTCAGTCAGAGAAAGACAAATATCATGTGATTTCACTCATATTTGGAATTTAAGAAACAAAACAGATGAACATAAGGAAAGGGAAGCAAAATAATATAAAACCAGAGAGGGAGACAAACTATAAGAGACTATTAAATACAGAGAACAAACTGAGGGTTGCTAGAGGGGCTCTGGGTGGGTGAAAAGGCTAAAGAGGAGAGGGGCATTAAGGAGAACACTTGTTGGGATGAGCACTGGGTGTTATATGTAAGTGATAAATCCCTAAATTCTATTCCCCCCACCAAAAAAAGTAACAAGTAATACTATCAGAGAAGAAATCAATGACATCAAAAACAAAAAAAAGTAATAGTATAATTTAACAAAACCAAAGGTTGGTTATTTGAAAATATTAAAAAATGATAAACATTTAGTCAACTTAACCAAGAAAAAGAGAGAATATAGTAGTTTCTCTTTATTCATGGTTTCACTTTCCATGGTTTCAGTTACCCTCATTCAACTGCAGTCTGGAAACAGGTAATCCTCCTTCTGAGGTATTGCCAGAAGTTCAGTTGTAGCCTAATGCTACATCACCGTGCCTACATCATTTGCCTCATTTTGTCTCATAGAAGTAGGCATTTTATCATCTCACATCATCACAAGAAGAAAAACGGTGAGTACAGTACGTTTGAGAGAGGCAGAGAGACCATATTTACATAACTTTTATTACAGTGTTTTGTTCTAATTGCTCCATTTTATTAGTAGTTATTGCTGTTAATCTCTTCCTGTGCTTAATTTATAAATTAAACTTTATCGTATGTATAGGAAAAAAAACCAGTATATATACAGTTTGGTCCTATCAGCAGTTTCAGTCATCCACTGGGGGTCTTTAAATATATTCCCTATGTGTAAGGGGGGACTACTATACACAGAATTTACCAGTATCATAAATACAGTGATGTTATTACTATGAATCCCAAGACCATTAAAGAATAATAAAGGAATATTTTGAGTAATTCTATTCACCAAATGTATTAATTAGATGAAATGGATCAATGGTTACAGAATAAACTATCAAATATCAAACATGAAAAAATAGATAATCTAAATATGACTATTTATAATCTATTAAGGATATTAAATCAATATTTAATTATATTTTTCCAAAAGAGAAAGCACCAGGCCAGGGTCATTTCACTGGGATATCTAGCAAATATTTAAGGAAGAAATTATATCGATTCATTACAATCTCTTCAGAAAAATAGTAGCAGAGGGAACACATCCTAATTTATCCTATTAGGCTAGACTTATCCTAATACCAGAACTAGAGAAAGATATTGCAAGAAAGTAAAAATACAGAACAATGTATATCATAACTATAGAAAGTATTGTAATCAAATATGAGCAAATCAAATCCAATATCGTGTAATGAAAATATTCATTATAACCAAGTGGAATTTGTTCCTGATATTCAAGACTGGTTCAACATTTGAAATCAGTCTGTGTGATTTGTCATGTCAACAAGCCAAGGGAAAAATATTATGATAATATCAATTGATGAAGAAAAAGCATTTGACAAAATTCATCACTCATTCAAAATAAAATCTCAGCACACTGGTAAGTGAAGTGAACTTCCTCAACTCCATAAAAAACATCTAATAAAAACCCACTGCTAACATTATGCTTAATGGTGAGAAACAGTATTCTTTGCCCCTAGGATCTGGAACAATGAAATAATGTCTTCTCTCGATATTCCTACTTAACACCATACTAGAAATCGTACTAGTACAATAAGACAAGAAAAGGAAATAAGTTGTATATGGATTTCTAAGTAAGAAGTAAAAGTGTCCTAATTTGTGAATGATGTTATTGTCTTATATAGAAGGTTCCAAACCATCCCCTCCCCCCCCCGCCCCAGGAATGGATATGCCTGTATATCAGGGTCACAGGATTAATATATAAAAGTCAATTACTTAAAAATATTCCGTAAATAAACAATTGGAATTTGAACATTTAAAAAGATCATTAACGATAGCACCAACTGCCCCTTCCCCCCTACTTAAAAATAAATCTAACAAAATATGCACAAACCTGTATGTAAAACTACAAGCCTAAAGAAAAAAATCAGAAGAACTAAAAGAAAAGGAAAGATAGTCTCTGATCATGGATCAGAAGACTCAATATTGTTAAGATGCAATTCTTCCCAACATGATCTACAGATCCATACAATTCCAATCAAAATCACAGCAAGCTCTTTTTTAGATATTGATAAATTGATTCTAAAATTCATATGGAAAGGCAAAAGATCTAGAATAGCCAGCACAATACCAAAGATGAAGAAAAACAAACCTGGAAGATTCACACTACCAAAAATCAAGGCTTTAAAGGTACAGTTATCAACACAGCATGATATTAGCAAAAGAATAGACATTAGGATCAATGGAACAGAATAGAGGGCTAATAAGGAGATCCACACAATTATAATCATCTGATCTTTTTTTTTTTAATGTTTATTTATTCTTGAGACAGAGACGGAGTGTGAACAGGGGAGGGACAGAGAGAGAGGGAGACACAGAATCTGAAACAGGCTCCAGGCTCTGAGCTGGCAGCACAGAGCCAGACGCGGGGCTCTTAACTCATAAACTGTGAGATCATGACCTGAGCCGAAGTCAGATGCTTAACTGACTGAGCCACCCAGGTGCCCCTCATCTGATCTTTGAATAAGAACAAAAGCAATTCAATGAAAAAATCATAGTCTTTCTCAATAAATGGTGCTAGAAGTGTTTGATGTCAAATATAGAAATAAAATGAGACACGTACTTTAGATATTTCACATAAATCAACACTAAATGTATAAGAAAATTAAATATAAAACACAAAAATCTTTATGAGCTTGAATTTTTAATACAGCACAAAAGCATGATGCATGAATAAAAAACAAACTTGATGAGTTGTACTTTATTAAAATAAAAATTTTCTGCTCTACAAAAACTATTGCTATGGGAATGAAAAGTCTCAGTCTGGGAAAAAGTATTTGCCAACACACATCTAGTAAAGGACTATTATCCAAAATATACAAAGAATTCTTAAAATTCACAATAAGAAAACAGAACTAAAAAATGGCAAAAGATCTAAACAGAAATCTCACTAACAAAGATATTATGTATGTTCATAAATTGTGACAAATGTACCACTCTGGTGGCCATGTTAATAATGAGGGAGGCTCTGTGTGTGTCGGGCAGGGAGGATATGGGTTATCTTTTTACTTTCTGCTGAGTTTTGCTGTGAACCTAGTTGCTCTAAAAAATAAAGTTGATTTAAAAATAAAGTAAAATAAACTGAAACTGTACCTGAATAATTTCATTTCCTTAGCTACATAGACTGGGACACAGAAAAAAATATAGAATGGGGAAATGAAAAAAAAATCAACAGAGAAAAAGTAGAAGATATGCAAATGAAATATGCATATGAAAGATGCTTAACATCATTTGTCATTAGGAATTTGAAACTCAAAACACGGAGATACCATTACCCCTTATTAGAATAGTTGAAGTCCAAAGTTTACAACCAAATGCTGATGGCTCATGGAACAATAATAATCTTTGTCCATTGATGGTGAAAATGCAAAATAGTACAACCACTTTGGAACACATTTTGGCAGTTTCTTACAAAGCTAAATATAGTTTTATCAGATAATTCAGAAATTATGCTCCTGTTTACCTGAGTTGAAAATTTATGTCTACATGAAAACCTGATTAACAATATTTACAGTATTGGTAATCATCCCAATGATTGAACTGGAAGAACCAAGATGCCTTTCAAGGGATGAATGGATAAACATACTGTAGTACATACATTGATACAATGACTTATTCCTTTCTGATTTGGATGCCTTTTCTTTCCTTGTGTTGTCTGTACAACCATACAGTAAGTGATAAAAAGAAATGAGTTATCAAGCCACATAAAGACATGGGTGAATTGTAAATGCATATTGATAAGTGAAAGAAAACAGTGTTAAAAGGCTATGGCTATGTACTACATGATTCCAATTATGTGAATTTTTGCAAAAGATAAAACGATACAGATGATTAAAATATTAGTAGTTGGCAGGGTGCTGGAGGCACGGGGCTTGAGCTTGTGAAACACAGGGAATACTGTAGGATGGTGAAATGGAATAACCTGCCATAGAAAATAAATATCAATGAGTCCATACTACACATAAATGATTGAATAAATAAATAAATGGAGAATAGCCAAATTCCTATACAGAAGAATTTCAGATAATTTATGTACTTACTCTTCCCTCAAGGAAGCGGAGCATAACTCCACACTTTTTAAATTGTGGGCTATGCATCGTGACTTCATTTCAAAGAATAGAATATGAAAAGGGAAAAGAGGAAGACGTTTGCAGTGGAGAAACCTGACAATACTACCCCAGCTAGTTAATCAAGATTAATATCAACAGCAATAAATCATGCTGATAGTATGCATTCTTGATATAATGTTACGAAAATGGCATTTTACCTGTGTTCTTTCTCCCTCAAACACAAAATTCCTGTGTAATGATGAAGAGATGATCCGACAAATCCTAATTTAGGGTTGTTCTACAAAATACTTGACCAGTACTTTTCAAAATGTCAAGGTCATCATAAACAAGGAAAGTCTGAGGAACCTAAGAAGACATACCTTCTAAATGTAAGTTCGTATCCTGGATGGGCTCCTGGAACATAATGTAAAATATAAGGAATTAAACTTTAGTTAATAATGAATCAATATTAGTTCATTAATTATAGCAAATGTTTCATACTAATGTACTATGTTAATAGTAGGGAAAATAAGGTATGGGTTGTATGGGAACTCTGTGTACCACTTTTGCAATTTTTCTGTAAATCTTCAACAGTTCTCAGATAATACATTTATATGTCAAAAAAGAATACGAGAGACTTTCACTTAGTAAATCTTTATTGAGCCAATGATTAGTGGCTGCCTAGTAGGCTGAGCTGACAGGTATTCTGAGATCCAGTTGAAGATCAGCAGTGTCTCTACAGATTAAAGCTGTTTGTTAACATTTTTGGTGGGATGTGAGGTGCCAGAGGGCAGGATTAGGAAGAAAACGCCATGAATTTACATCTGATAATAAAATCCCCTCGATTCATACTCGAAGTAATTGAGGCCCATAAGAGCTGTAGGTACCAAAACTAAGAGAATTCCTAATATTGGTCAGATGTATTACAATTGCAGATTTTGACCTAGGTTGTACTCTTACCCCAGCTTACTGGCTGAGTCACCTTGCACAAGTTCCCTCGAAGTGTTGGCTGTTGTTTTTCATATTGATAATATGCTGGGCACTGAGTTCCGGGCACTGTTCTAAACACTTTACTATGTATTGACTCATTTTATGCATACACACATGCACACACATCCAGACACACGGAACATTTATGAGGCCAGCTCTATTATTTTCCCGTTTTACAAACAGGTTGCCCCAAGTGGGCAAATATCAGAGCCAGTAGTCAAACTTTAGTAGTCTAGGGCCAGTGTCTACATCCATAAGATGTAACCTGTGGTTATCAAAAAATACAAGAAATAAAAAGTGTTGGTGAGGATGTGGAGAAAAGGGAACTCTTATGTACTGTTAGTAGGAATGTAAATTGGTTTAGCCACTATGGAAAAAAGCAGGGAAGTTCTTCAAAAAATTATGAAATAGAACTACCATATGATCCAGCTATCTCACTTCTGGGTATTTACCCAAAGGAAATGAAACGAAGATATCCAAAAGTTATCTGTACTCTACTGTTCACTGCAGCATTATTCACAATAGCTAAAATATGGAAATAGCCTAAATGCCCATTAATATATAAACGAATAAAGAAGATGTGAGATATCGATATTTACTGGCATTTTACCACTGTGCTCCATACTTACCACCAAGTCTTCATGAAAGTGTCAGCCTGAGACCTTTTATTATGCAGTTTTAGCTTAGTTTTAAAGATTTATGTGTTGAACTAGACTTTAAAAAGGATATGCTCTGATAATATTTATAATAATTATGATAATAAAACATTTGATCTTCATTGAATATTGGTGGCACAGCTGGCATTGGGTTAAATATTTGCATTTATTAAGATGAGATTATTATCTCACCCATTTATATATTTTTTAATTGAGAGAAACAGGGCACACACTGACTAAAAGAATGTGCCCAAACTCATGCTGCTAATATGTCTGACAGCAACAACTTAAACCAACGTGTGCTTAATCATAGGCCATGCTCTTAACTACTATTGTACAGCAAGATGCCTTTTCCCCGGTCTCCAACTGAACTATAAATCACACATGCAGGTTTGCTTATTTAAGATATAACACAGATGAAATTGTTAGCATAAAGTGCAATTTCCTGATATGAGTCTTCTAGGTTCTCTGCAATTATTTCAGAGAAAGCTTGTTACTCTGCCTTCATCTTCTTGCTATTTGGGAATTCATTGCTCTGGATAGTGTTAAAAATTACTCCAGTAATAAGAGTTTGGACGTGCTATTCATATTGTGTTTAAATATTAACTTATCTGTGCAAAATGTGTACTGTTTACAAAACGTATGCATGACAACATGTTTTATATTATCACAGAAAATAAACAAAGGTACTTAAGCAGTCTCTAGTTTATGTTGGGGTTAGCCTTTCAGTGTTCAATAATACTGTTTGCTTCTTTTGAAATGGTTTACTTATCAATATATTATGAAACAGAAGCCGTTATCATTGTTTCAGTTGCAATATTATTGGATACTCATGTTTACTTTCTGAAGCATTTTACTCAGAATAGAAATACAAAACATTAGTGCAGGCTTTGTTAAATTTGCCACTTCTCTGATACATGGAAAGTACTTGAGTTGAGGACGGCATTTCAACGGTACTGAAAAACCTCAGAGACTCTTCAAACAAATAAAGACTTTTTGTCATTCTCATCTGTATTAGACTAGCAAATTGAATCAAAACTCTTTGACCGTGCTAAATTTTCCGATTTCCCCCTAAGACTACCTTTGCCTTCCCAGCTAGGGCAACTTTGTATTTATGGGTCAAATGTATTTATTTATTTTTTTAACACAAAAGGTATGTACTTGCATTTATATATATATAATGGTAAGCATAGATGCCTTTACTCTGTAGTATACACAGTATATATGTCTTTATGTTATTACAAGAACTAAAATCCCAGTGAATAGAGTTGAAGAAGAAAACAGAAACATTATGCCCCAGTGACCAAATCAATTAGCCATACGTGTATGGACAACAACAACAGCAATTCTGTTTTACAGGGGTATTTGATATTTGTGTGGGACCTGTTTAATTTTTCTACATTTTATCAATTTGTATTTGGTTTTGAATTTTTTTCCTTCACATATAAAAACCTCCTTCATTGTGCCCCTTCAGTGAAAGCATGCCATAATAATAGTCCAGGCTTATCATTTTTCCTCTTCTACTTTCCATTATTGCTAGCAGCACGACAGCTCTCCTATCACCCAGGGTTACAACCTTGAGTCCATCTTTGATTATCTCTCTTTCTACCTTGTGTCTAGGACCTTTCTATGTCCTGCCATTTCTTTCTTTTATAACGTTTGAAAAGCTAGTTTCTTCTTTTTTGGTTTCCACCACCAAGACCCCAATCTACTTTCTTTTATTTTCTTTTATTTCTGCTCCAACTATTGCAATCTTCCACATTCTTGCCTCCATATCTTTCTTCTCCCATCTCAACTACTAGGTTGCTGTAAAGTCCATGTATCTATTGGCACGTCTAAACCAGAGGAAAGAAAATGGCCTAACTTCAAAATGAATGTATTGAAAAGCAGAAGCCACTGTTTGTTAAAGGTACAAACGATTATCAACATTTCAAAAAGTGCATCCCATGGAACTTTTAGTCTTTTAAGATCTTACACACGCGCGCGCGCGCGCACACGCACACACACACACCTGTGCTCAAATAATCTTGGGAAATGCTGCATACAATATCTTCTCTTAAAGAGTCAAACTCACACCAGCTTACTCAAAGTTGTGGGAAGTCCTGTGGGAACATGAATCTTTTTTTGTTTGTTTGTTTGCATTTTAAGACAATATTTCCTAAATTTGTTTGACAATATAATCATTCTTACACTTTTTTTTTTGGTATAACAAGAAAGGCACATTTTGGGAAATGTCTATTCCATTCTATCACCTTCATCTATTTACATTTTCTCTTAAAAAGAAGAGCAAAGCCTGGGATTGCCTTAATTTAAAAAAAGGTAGAGACTTCACCAAACCACAACCACCATGCCAGAAACCAAAAGAAAGCCTGATGTACCAGGAACAGCTTTGTTAGTGACTTATTTTTCCTTATCGGGAGATTTATACAGATGATTTACACCCTAGTGGCTAATTTGGAAGCATTTTCACTGCTGTCTTCATGGAAATCTTTCTCAATTGTGTCAAATCAAGAAATAATATTTCTCATCTCCAGGCTTCACTGTCAAGCTTTCTTACATCTTCCTGCAGTCTATATGAAAAAAAAAAAAAATGAAGCAATGAACAACAAAAAAGTCTTTCTATACCAAAAGCTTAATGTCTTGTTATCTTTTAATGTAAATTCATGTCAGTCTGGGACAGCGTTTACTATGCACTCTACAGCTCACTGTTTGCTGTATAAGCTTAATGAATTTGCCACTGATCAATCAGAGTATCACAAACTCTTTATGGAGCTTACTGTGTGGGAAGTGTAGCTCTCAGCCACATTATCTGACAAAAGTGTCTATATAAGCAGTCATCCTGAAGTGCTGATTCTGTTATTTGATTTGGGATTAAACAGTCTGTTGCAAGCCATCTGCTTTCCTATGCATGCGTCCTTGAGAGGTTAGATTTCTACTGATATTGCCCCATAACTTGAACTGGTATTTGAAAGATCAGAATTAGCTTAGACATATGCCACTGAAATTGCTGGCCTTATCCTATAGGACTGTCCAGACTTTGACATGGGGGCCCAAATCAGGAAAAAGTTTGCTTTCCTCACATTGTTGCTGATTCAGAATTCCTGCTGCATTTGGCCAAGTGCCGTGAGACTTGAGAGGACTTGCCTGACAAAGTTTTACAACAGTTCATGCTCCTGACTGTATGAAAGTGTGCACTGGCTGCTCGAGCCATGTCTTCTGATGACTCCCAAAGAACGCACTCCTCTAGCCTGTGCCTGATTACTCTGCAGAAACTCCTGTGGTTTCTGCTATCTCAGCAACTTCTGGAAATACCCTACTGAAAACGTACATATGTAGTAAGTACAAGTCTCTGCCTTCATATTTGAAATAGAAAATGGTTGTGGTTCAATTCTAGGTAACCCAATCAAATAAAAACCTAATTCATTGATAAACTGACTATTCTCAAAGTACTTCTTGTGTGGGCTTCTATGCATAGAAATAAGGATTTTTCTTTGGATGAATATGTGCTGAAGTGGATACGTTTGGGAGCTCCCTGAGGTGTACCCCATTAATATTGCCTTGGCTTGGGATCTGAACCCCACGTCTTATCTACTTCAATCAAGTGTAAGAGAAGGCCGGAGGGCAAAAGGTGAAGGAAGAAGACAATGTGGGCCGTGAAAATAACTGGTTATTTACTTAGTTATTCATTCATTTTACTGTTTTATTTCTCTATGTTCCCACTCTACTGATTTCCCTCCATAACTAGCAGGAACTGAAAAAAATGGAAATAGAGAATACAGTCTAACAAAAACATATGAATGGATGAAACTATGAACCAATGAGTATTTGAGCACAAATCTGATGACTGGTGCTATACTAGGTACTGACATAAAAGGGTGACCAATCTGAGTATGATCTGAGATTGAGGCCAATGCCCCCAGGTACATAGGGAATTATAGCGTGGGAAAATGCTGTGATTAGGAAGTACAGTATTTGATGGAAACTCACAGGAAAGATCTTTAATTCCTTCTAGGAAATTCTGTAAAATTTAGATGGCTTTTAAATAAAAGAATGGGAAAAACACTGTAAGGGGAAGATGAAATATTTGTAGTAACCATGACCTTCATTATAGGATTAAGTCTATAAAGGAAGCATTTTGCTGAAGAGCCTTTCTGCAGCTTTCAAAAAACTGCGGTTGTACATATGGCTAAATTGCTCAATGATTTAGGTATGAATAACCATGAGATAAAGTTAATTTGAGTTTAATTTTAAGAGAAAAAATACTTGTTTCTGTAGATTTTCAGCCTTCCTGTGTTCCTAAAACAGAATCTATTCAACAATGTCCATTTTTCAAGTTGTATCAGTGGCTAAAAATCTTTAAGAGAAATTTGTTGCCTAATCAAAGCAATAGTTTTAATTTTAGTGCCTGAATGCCCTTACTTCTTGTTTTTTAGCATTTTTAAAAAATGTATGCTTATTTTTGAGAAAAAGAAAGAGAGCATGACCATGGGAGGGGCAGAGAGAGAGAGGGAGGCACAGAATCTGAAGCAGGCTCCAGGCTCTGAGCTGTTAGCACAGAGCCCAACACGGGGCTTGAACCCATGAACCATGAGATCATGATTTAAGCTGAAGTCAGACGCTTAAACAACTGAGCCACCCAGGTACCCCTCTTTTTAAAATTTTTAAAATATGTTTACATATTTTTGAGAGAGAGAGAGAACGTGTGTCAGTAGGCGAGGGTCAGAGAGAGAGAGAGGGGCAGAGAATCCAGAGCAGGCTCTGCATTGACAGCAGAGAGCCCAATGAGGGATTCACTCATGAACCACGAGATCATGACCTGAGCTAAAGTTGGATGCTCAACCAACTGAACCACCCTGGCACCCCAGAATGCCCTTACTTTTTTTAAGGTGATCCTGTTTTTTGTTGTTGTCTGTTTGTATTTTTGGTTGAAATATCTAATTGTACATTTATTTGCATCAAGAGAACGTATACATTAATGAGCACCATCTCTGAAATAGCAGTGAGATGGTACAAAATTTAGAAATAGGGCTTATTTATTTTTACTGTCAGCTTTGAATTTATTTTTATATCTATTGTTGTCTCTACTATATTAGCTGAAAATTGTTCTATTTTATATGTGTACTTTATTATGAAAACCCATAATACCAAGGAGTCTTTTGTTTATTTATTTATTAAAAAAATTTTAATGTTTATCTATTTTTGAGAGAGAGAGAGTGTGAGCGGGAGAGGGGCAGAGACAGAGAGAGAGAGATACAGAATCCTAAGCAGGCTCCAGGTTCTGAGCTGTCAGCAGGGGCTTGAACCCACGGACCGTGAGATCATGACCCCAGCTGAAGTCAGACTCCCAAGTGACGGAGCCACCCAGGTGCCCCAGGAGTATTTTATTTTTAAAGAAATCTTTAATCACAAAATATTTCAGACATTTGAAAAAGTAAACAAAATAATAATCCTTACTTCCATGGGCACCTCATTAAAATGTTAAAATTGCTCTTGATTTGCTATATTGGCTTGAGGTGTTCTCATTCCAAAAAATAAATAATGAAGATTTGCAGACATAGCTAAAGCCCAACCTTAATTCCTGACTCTTCTTCATTACCACATTCAACAAGCTGTCTTCAGTTGGTATGTATTCAATTCCATACTTTTACAACATACATATGTATTTTCAAACGATATAAACAATTGTTTGGGGAGTTTGAAAACTGTATCTTAATAGTGCCATATGCTCCTAATGCTTTTGGAACTTATTTCTTTAATTTATAGCATTATATTTTGAGATTTATCTATATTGATGCATTGGTGTGTTTTGGTGCAGTTATAAAATTTTATGTATGTATGTATGTATGTATGTATGTATTTTATTTATTTATCTATTGTTTACCTACTTCCATATTGATAGGCAATTAGTTTGTTCTGAATTTCATACTAGTACAGATTAAAGAGTGAAAACCTGTTCCATGCTTCCTTAGGAGGGCCTTAAAATTTCACTAGGATGGGTAATGGAGGGTAGAATTATTTTCGTAGGGTGTGTGCGCCAACCAATTACTTTTGTATGTTCACATTGCTTTCCAAAGTAATTGTACCAATATAAACTCCATCAGCACTGTATATGTCTATTTCTCTACCTCCTCACCAGCCCCTTGCCATTACCAGATTTTTAAAAATAAATGCCAATCCAATAGTTTGCAATGCTATTTCAGAGTGGGGTTTAATCTACATTTCTCTGATTACTATTGAAACTACTTGACTTTTGTTGTTGGCCATTTGAATTACATCTTTAATATGTTACCTGTTCATGTGCTTTGTTCATTTTCCCATTAGGAAAATTGTTTCTTTGTGATTTGTAGGACTTCTATATATTGTCTATTATATATATTGTAATAATGTCTTCTAGTCTGTCGCTTGGTTTTTAATGTGGTGATGGTGTACTTTTTCACACAAAAGTATTTGGTAGATATTCTAATTGAAAAAATACATTACAAACACAAAATAGGGGCACCTGGCTGGCTCAGTTGGAAGAGCATGTGACTCCTGATCTTGGGGTTGTGAGTTCAAGCCTCACATTGGGTATAGAGATTACTTAAAAATAAATAAATAAACCTTAAAAAATACAATGAATTACATGTTGCTTAAAAGGCCCAAAATTAAAATCTAAGGTTAAAGAAAGGTGGAAAATAAAGTATGGAAAAAGAAGTATTAAATAACACTAAACTAAGATGCTAGTATAGCTGTATTACTATGAGATAAGGCAAACTTTAAGACAGGAAATATTACTCAAGATAAAAAAAAACATTTGAGGAGTGCCTGGATGGCTCAGTCAGTCAAGTGTCCGATTCTTGATTTCAGCTCAGGTCATGATCTCATGGTTCGTGGAATTGAGTCCCGCATCAGGCTCTGTGCCATTAGTCAGGAGCCTGCTTAGGATTCTCTCTCCCTCTCTCTCAGCCTCTCCCCTGCTCGTGCACTCTCTCTCTTTCCAAAAAAAAAAAAAACAAATGATGAAAGGATCAATAAAACAACATGATATACATTTTTACAATGCATGGGCCTAACAAAAAAAATCTTAAAATATATAAAACAAAAATACATAGAAATAAAAGGAAAAAAAAAGCAAATCGATATTTAGAGTGGGAGAATTTAATACACCGCTGGGCTGAAATTTTTCAGGGACACTACTGCCTCCCCGTCTAGAGCATGGGTAGAAAAGTGATTTTTCTTATTCAGTGAATAGAATTTTCCCTCTGGTTCTTTTGTAAATAGTATATCCTTTTAGGGATCCTGGATTAATGCAGAAATCTCAATTCCTTTTGCCCCCTTTCTTCTTTTGTCCCTGTCTTACCTCCCTGTGGGGATATTAAATCTCAACCCCTCAGCTTTTATTGGATCTATTTAACCATTCCCTGCTCCCTTCTCCCATCTTCAAAGCAGTAGCAGCAATAGCTCACGTTTTCGTGATTCTGGATTTCATTTCGAGCATCTGAGGATTTCACTCTCATTTTTGTAAGCTCAGCTATCAATTACTTTTTATTCTATTTATCCAGCATTTGTATATGTAACAAGTGGATGATGGGTACTAATGTTGTTCACCAAATACTTACAAATTTTCCCTTTTTAAGGAACAAAGTAGGGTAATCTTGGCTGAATGCTCTGCGATTGAGTGAAGTCAAGAGACAAGTTCTGAACAGTGAGTTCTGAGAAGAGGTGATATATGTTGCTTTTAGGAAGAAGCATTGAAATTGCTAGTAGGTGAACCGCTAGAGTTCTTTATTCTATCTGGCAGATCAATTAGCTATTTTCAAGATGGCAGCCTCTCTGTCAACCTGGGTCTCTTATTAAATACAGGAGTAAAGACTCCCTGCTAACTTGAGAGGGACATGCAACATGATTAGGAAATACATCTTGTTATTATAAGTCACTAAAATTTTGGAATTTTTATTTGCTTGTTATGGCATAATTTATTTTACTTATGTATTTTATAATATGAAATTTATTGTCAAATTGGTTTCCATACAACATCCAGTGCTCATCCCAACAGGTGCCCTCCTCAATGCCCATCACCCACTTTCCCCTCCCTCCCACCCCCCATCAACCCTCAGTTTATTCTCAGGTTTTAAGCGTCTCTTATGGTTTGCCTCCCTCCCTCTCTAACTTTTTTTTCCCCTTTTCCCTCCCCCATGGTCTTCTGTTAAGTTTCTCAGGATCCACCTAAGAGTGAAAACATATGGTATCTGTCTTTCTCTGTATATCATGGCATAATTTAGCTTCCTCTGTCTGTGGTAGGCAGAATAATGGCTCCACCAAAATGTCCACTCCCTAAACACTGGAATCTGTGATTATATTAGGTTAAATGGTGAGTGGAAATTAAGGTTCAGATGAAATTAAGGTACTACTCAGTCGACCCTAAGATAGGCAGATTATCCTGGTTTATAAGGTTACAATGTAGTCATGGGGCCTTAAAAATTAAAGAGGGAAGCAGTGAAGATCAGAGGAAAATATAATGACAGAAGCAGGGTCAGAGAGATGCTATGCTGCTGGCTGTGGAGATGCAGGAAGGAGGCCAAGGGCTGAGGAAAGTCTCTAGAAAGTAGAAAAAGCAAGAGAATGGTTTTCCCCCTTGAGCTTCGAGGGAATGTTCTGGCAATACCTCGATTTTAGCCCAGTGATACCAGTGTGAGGCTTCTAACCTACAGAACTGTAATTTGTGCTACTTTTGGCTATCATGTTTATGATAATTTGTTACAGCAGCTATTGAAGACTAATACAGCAGCTATTGAAGCTATTGAAGGCTCATAAATGTAATTATTTAGTACTGTCCTTAGACACAGGCAAGTGGGGTATTCTTTAGTGGAATCGAAATATCATGGACGCACACAAACACTTTTTTCATGAATATCTGAGTGGCTCTGTCATTTGAAATTTGGAGTCAAACCTTGCACAATGCACCTGTAATTTTAAGTGACTTCACTTTGACCATTAAATTGGTCAAAGCTAGAGTTTCAAAGAATTTTATTTAAAACATATTTAATACATTTTTAGAGAATTTTCCAAATATGATTTAGAAGTTTAGTTTACATATAATTAAGAAATAAAATTATAAAGTAAATAATAGTTTAGACTTTTACCTTTTATTTTAAATACTTTGTACATTTTAGAAGAAAAATAATGACTTTTGAAAACAAATAAAAATAATATATACTTTATAGTTTTTGACAAAAATGGATTCAAATTCTGTACATTTTAATATCATTACATTTTATTTTAATTCTTTAAATCATTACTGTAACTAGAACACAAATTATGTATCTTATTAATAACCATGTAATGGTTAATTTTGCAGAAATGAAGGCAAAGGAAAAGTAAATTTTATGGTATAAACATATAAAACTTCATGAGTTATATATGTAATCATTTTTATTACTCATGAAAACATTTTGTCCTAATGGAAATTCAGAGAAAATTAATAATAGTTTAATTATGTCATCTTTCATATTTTACTCACTTTCAGTGATGCAAAAATCATTGTTTGATATATTTTTAAATATGCTTGTCATTTTGGTGATACATTTGTCAAAGCAGAAGGAAAGATGGTATTTTAGCTAACAGTTTTGTTCACTCAATATATAACTTTTAAATATTTGGATACATGGTTTGTGGAACTACATTTTTACTTCTGTTCCAGGCTTACAAATATTAGAGATGATCCTGAAACTATGCTACTTTTAGAGGTAATATGTAAATAGATGAAAAATTAGGATATAGTTGTGCACTTTTGAACAGCTTTATTGAGATACAATGCACATATCGTACAATTCACCAACTTAAAGTGTACAGCTTAATGTTTAGTGTATTCTCAGGGTTGTGCAATCACCACAATCCAATTTTAGAACATTTTTTTTCTCCTGAAAAACATACCTGTACACATTAACAGTTACTTTCCATCCGCTTCTTCCGACAAAACGAGGCAAACACTAATAAATTTTCTGTCTATTGTGAACATTTCATATAAATGGAATTATATCATATGTGACCTTTTGTGATTGGCTTCTTTCTGTCAGTATAATATTTTGAAAGTTAGTCCCTATGATAACATGTATTTGAATTACATTCCTTTTTATTGTGAAATGATAATCCTTTGTGTGGACATAGCATAGTTTATTTATCTATTCATTAGTTGGTGATGTTTGGGTAGTCCCCAATTTTGATTACTGTCAGCATTATGAACATTTATGCAAATGATTTTGTGCGGACACCTGTTTTTATTCTGGGGATTTTATACTGCTGGGTCGTATGGTAACTTTAATGTTCCACATTTTGAGGAACTGCTAAATGTTTTCGGAAATGATTTTATCATTTTATGTATTCTATCAGCAGTATATGAGGTTTCCAATTTTTCCTTATCTTTGCCAACTCTTGCATGAGTTCATCTTTTTTGTTATAGTGACTCCAATAGGTGTGGAATGGTATCTTTTTGTGGTTTTGATTTGCATTTCCCTGCTGACATACTGAATTTTCTTCATGTGCCTACTGGTCATTTTTATATCATCTTTGGATAAATGTTTGTCCAGAACTTTTGACCGTTTAAAAAAATTGGGTTATCTTAGGTTCTAAGAATTATCAATTTATTTTATCTACAAGTCTTTTATCAGATATATGATTTTAAAGTGTCTTTTGTCATTTTGTGGTTTGTCTATTTTCATGATGGTCCTTTTTGAAGCAAAAATATGCTTAATTTTGACAAGATCAATTTATCTACTTTTTCTGTTGTTGTTTGTATTTTTGGCTCCTATCTAAGACCCATTGCTTACCACCAAGGACATCAGTAGTGAATCCTATGGTTTCTTCTAAAAGTTTATATCTCTGGCTCTTACATGTATGTCTATGATACATTTGGAGTTAACTTTTCCATATGGTGTGAAATAGGGTCCAACTCTTCTTTTCAAGGTGGATATCTAGTTGTTTCAGCATCTTTTATTGAAAAGACTATTTTTTCCCCTTTGAGTTTTCTTACCATCTTTGTTGAAAAGCAACTGACCATAAGTGACAGGGTTTCTTTCTGGATTCTCAGATCTATCCCATTGATGTATTTGTCTATCCTTACACCAGCACCGCACAGTTTTGATTGCTACAGCTTCACACTATGTTTTAAATTCAAGTAGTGTAAGTGCCCCAACTTTGTTATTCTTTTCAACGTTGTTTTGGCCATTCTTTGGTCTTTGCATTACTATATGAATTTTGAGATTATCTTTTCAAATTGTGTAAAAAATTCACCTAGGAGTTTGTTAGGATCGTGTTAAATCTATGGATCAATTTGGGGAACACTACTTACTATCTTAACAATTTTAAGTCTTCCAACCCATGATAAGAGAGTGTCTCTCTACCTATGTAGAGCTTTAATTTCTTTCAGCATTTTTTTTGTAATTTTCAGTATACAAGCCTTGCAATTCTATTGTTCAATGTGTTATTAAACTATAGTTCTTTTTAAAAAATACTTATTTATTTTTTTTTTGAGAGAGAGAGAGAGAGAGAGAGAGAGTGTGTGTGTGTGTGTATGTGTGAGTGGGAGGGAGGGGCAGAGAGAGAGGAAGACAGAGGATCTGAAGCTGGCTCAGCGCTGACAGCAGAGAGCCCGTTGCAGGGCTTGAACTCACGAACCATGAAATCATGACTTGAGCCGACGTTGGATGCTTAGCAGAAGGAGCCACCCAGGAGCCCTAAGCTATTATTCTTTTTGGTACTATTGTGAATTACATATTTAATTTCATATTTGTATTACTCATTGTTAATATTTAGAAGTTCAGTTGATTTTTTTTTTGTTTTGATATATCTTGAAACTTTGCTCCATGAACTTATTAACTCTGTTTTATAGTGGATACCTTAGAATTGTCTAAATATGAGATTATGTTATCTGATGCCACTTGCTTTCAGCTAGAAAAACTTCCTTCAGTGTTTCTCATAAGGCAGATTAGCTAGTAATAAATATTGTTAGTTTTTAATTTTCTGGGAATATTTTTATTTCACTTTTATTTTTAAAAGGTAGTTTTGCTGAATATAAGAATCTTGTTTGACATTAACTTAATTGCTGAATATAAGAATCTTGTTTGACATTAACTTTAAGCACTTCGTATATGTCATTAATTTATGGCTTCGTTGTTTCTGAGTAGAAGTTATTTCTTAACCTTACTGAGGTTCCCTGTACTTAAGTCATTTTTTTCTTACTGCTTTCAAGGTCTTACCATTTTCTTCTTCCAACACTTTGGGAATGGTGTGTCTGCGTGTGTAACTGTAAATGTTTATTCTGTTCGGATTTGTCGAGCTTATTGGATGTGTAGATAAATATTTCATTAAATTTGGGAAGTGTTCAGCCATTATTTCTTCAAATATTTTCTTCTGTTCATTTTTCTCCTTTCTGGTGTCCCATCACATGTTTGTTTGGGAAAGCGTGCAACATTTTCTGAGGTCCTGTTTATTTTTATTTGTTATTCTCCTCTCTCTTCTTCAGATCGTACAATCTCTATTAATCTATCTTCAGCTTTTCAAATTCCTTTTCTAGCCAGGTCATGTCTTCCAGTGAGGCCTGTAGTAAATTTTTAATTTTGTTTATTATACTCTCAATTTTACAATTTCCAATCAGATCTTTTTTTTTTTTTAACATTTACCTCTTTGCTGATAAGCTTTATTTGCTGAGACATTGTACTTTCTTTGACTTTTATTAAGTTGGTTTTATTTAGTCTTTTGAACATATGTATAATAGCTGCTTTGAAGTTTTTGTCTAACATGTCTGTTATCTGGGCCCCTTCGGTTGCTCTGTGCATATATCATGCTTTCTTGTTTGTATGGATGGCTCACAATTTTTGCTGTTGTTTTTAAAACTGGCTATGTCAGATAATATATTGTAGAAACTCTGGATATTGATCTCCCACCCAGAGGTTATTATTATTATTATTTGCTTGGCCATTTGTTCATTTGTTTAGTAGCTTGGCTGATCTAATTTTACAGTGTATTTTTCCTGCTGGTACAGCCTCTGATGTCTCTACTCATATTTTTTCCTTGTTTTTCTTTTTCTATAGTGTGCAGTGTCTGATGTTCCCGCTCATCCTTCCCATCCCACTTACTTACCTTTTAGCCTGGCTACCTATGGGGTCTTTCCTGGGTTGCTATAAGTCACTTATTGATCAAAATTGTGTTTTCTTCCTGTTAGCCAGTTAGATTTTCACTGCTTACTATTCATGTGTATGTGGCTTAAAGGCTGCTATCACCACAGTTCAGGAAGCTTAGGTTCTTTATGTCCCATGTTCATCATGCAACTAATAGCATGGAGGTTCCCTCTCTTATTTCTTCTGAGAGCATATAGCCTTGGGCATGTACACAGTCTTCCAGGATGCTAGGGATGTATGTGATTTTATTTTTAATACCAATTTTCCAGGCATCTCTCTGGGTCAAAGTAGCTTATTGTTCAGTCAGTGTTGGTCAGAGGTTATGCTTAAGCCCCTTTGTGTCAGTGAGACTTCTGCTGTCCCTGTGTGTATGTATATATGTGTGTGTGTATGTGCGTGTGCACCTGACAGCTTGGGAAGTGCCTTTAGGCCTGCCCCGCATCCCTCTCTGATTGCTTATGAGTGTGTCCACCCTAGTGCATGGGCATGGCCTTCCCAGCCTCTCAGAGATCACTGTGATATCAGGAAAATTCTCGGCTTTCTCTATTTCTAGTTCTCACTGTTAAACACCTGCCTGCTCTGTCTCTTAGCTTGTGTCATGGAGCTACCAGTCTGCTCTTAACTGCTCTCCAGAAAGATCTCCATTGTTTTCAACAATGCCTTTAGACATAAGGTTCTCTACTGCATTTTGTATAAAGTTAGCGTCTTGAGGCAGAGCTGCCGAACTCTTTTTTCTTATGGCCTGTCTTACCCTTAGGCAGAGGCCCCACTGCATCAGAACTGGGTATCAGAACTCATTTTTTTCTCGAGTGATACTCCAGCTTTCCATGGGCCCTGAGAAAAGTTGCGGCTGTTGGTCCCCTCCCCGCTTGGAACCTCTGCTGTAAGCGTGAACTGAGTAGAGGTGATCCAGTTCCCTGTATTTTCAGATTACTGCACATGGGGTAAAGCTTCTGCTCTACAAGTGAGGGCTGGATGGAGAAAGGGAGCCCTGATTCTCTCAACTGTATCTGCCTGGAATCCAGCTTGTGCAACGCAGCTGAAAAATAAGAGAAACGTAGATAGCCATTCCCTCCTGGGATAAAACTATAACCCTGGAGTAGCAACTTGGGGGGGAAGATAAGCTCCTATTTTCTGGGTTAAACTTACCCAGAATAGAATGTCCAGGGAAGAGTTTCCATAAATAGTGCTGTGGGTGGGGGTAAGGAAATGGGTTGTAGCTCAAATGCTACAGACTCTAGATGTTCTTACTCACATTTATTATTATTTTTTTAATTTTTATTTATTTTTGAAGGAGAGAGACAGAGTGTGTGTGGGGGAGGGGCAGAGAGAGAGGGAGACACAGAATTGGAAGCAGTCTCCGGGCTCTGAGCTGTCAGCACAGAGCCCGATGCAGGGCTCGAACCCACGAACTGTGAGATCATGACCTGAGCCGAAGTCGGATGCTCAACCAACTGAACCACCCAGGCGCCCCTCTTACTCACATTTAAAAGATTTTCCTAAATAAATGTTTTCCCATCACTATATGCCCTCAGGAGTATTTACAGAGACTTTATATGATTGTTTGTTTGTATGTTTTTCACCAGTTAAACTGTTGTTTTGCTAAAGAAAAGATGTGCCAAGCCCCATGCTCTGCCTTTTGGGAAACGCAACTTTTAAAGTATGCCTTTGTTTTACAAAGTGACTATTTAGTGACCTCCTTTGCCCATTTAGAGCATTATTTAGTTCAATTTGATTTGTATATAATTTTATGAGCACATTGTTTACATACAGCGAGTTGTTTTCTCCAAGCATTTTTATATTTTTTGAATTTAGTTTTTGTTTTCAAATTAACTTTATTGGTATTTATCTATCTAGCTGATAAGATACACTATTAAAATTATAGTTTGTTGTGTTTTGACAAAAGTATGCATAAACAGAATCAAGATATGCAACATTTTCAGCACTCTGAAATGCTCCACTCTGTTCCTTTCCAGTCTAAACCATCTCCCAATAGGTCCCATTTGACCACTTAGTCTTTATCAATATACATTAGATTTGTTTTTTCAAGAATTTTATATACAGCGTGCTTGTGTGGTTCAGTCGGTTAAGCGTCCGACTTGGGCTCAGGTCATGATCTCGCGGTTCATGAGTTTGAGTCCCCCGTTGGGCTCTGTGCTGATAACTCAGAGCCTGGAGTCTGCTTTGGAATCTGTGACTCCCTCTCTCTCCTCCAACCACCCCCGCTCATGCTTTGTCTGTCTCTGTCTCTCAAAAATTAAATAAATGTTAACAAGATTTTAATAAAAAATTAAAACAAGAATTTTAGATAAATGGAACAATGTACTTTTTGACTTCTTTTCTTTTAGGACTTTAAAATGTCATTTTATTATCACCTGGCTTTCATTGCTCCAGGAAATAATTCAATTATAATTATTTAATGTCCTGTATATAATATGTTTTTCTCCCTCTCTGGATGCTTTTATGATTTTCTCTTTTTACCCGGTTATCAGTAATTTATTATTATTATCCTCAATTTTTTAAGATTTGTGTTGTTGTTGTTATTGTAGTTTTCTGTATGTTTATTTTTCTCTGGATTAATTAAGCCTCTTGGATCTGTAGGTTTATTGTTCTCACCAAATTTGAAACATTTTCTCATATTCAAATATGTTTCTACCACCATTTTTCTGGAATGCTAATTGCACATATGATAGTGTATTTGGTTTTTTTCATAACTCATTATGACTTTATTTATATTTTTTGGTCTTTTGCATTTTTTCCCTGTGTCTCAGTTCAGTTGATTTCTATCATTATGCCTTCCAGTTCCTGGGTCTATTATTTTGCAGTGTCTAATCTGTTTATTCCATGAAGTAAATTTTTATTTCACATTTTAAGTTCTAGGAATTCTATTTGCCTTTATATAGCCTCTGTATCTCCCCTATGTTCATCATTTCCTTTAAAGTTATATGACATCATTATGAATGTGTTACTTTAACTACCCCTGGCCCATTTTGGGTGAATATTTTACTGCTTCTTTGCATATCTAGTCATTTTTAATTGGATGTCGGGCATTGTGACTTACCTTGTTGAGATAATTTAATGTCTATTTATGTATGTTTTGGCAGTTAGTTTTATTACTTCAGATTAGTTTGATTCTTCTGAGGTTTTCTCCTGAGTTTCTTTAGAAGTCTAGAATGGTCTTTACTCTAGGGACATTCTAGTCCTACTATTATGGTGTAACTCTACTGAGGTCTACAGTGAATGCCTCAAGTGTTTAACAAGATCTCTCCAGTTTTGCTGGTTGAAATTTGAAAGTCTTTCAGTCTTGTGTGATCTTTGGGAATTATTCTAACCTTACGCATGTGCAGCTTAGTATTTAGCCAAAGTCTTAGGAAGGATCTTATACAGATTTCCAGAGCTCTTCCTCTGAATATCCCTCTTCTCTACTAGTCTTTCCCTGAAACTTACAGGATCCCCAAACACAATCTGTCATTTCAATTTAATGAGATTGGTGTATTCTGCTTGGATTTTTCCTCCTTGCACCATGTCTTAGGCATAATAGTTGAACAATTGTGGAGATAATCTCATTTGTTTCTCCTTTTTCAGGGATCACAGTCCTTAATTTCTTCTGATCCAATGTTTAAAAATGGCTGGTTCATATATTTTCTTCAGTGAAAAGACAAATTTTGATTTTTGAATTACATACCTTATAATCTAGAAAGGCAGCATATCTTCAGCAAGACTAGTAATTATAGGATGTGACTAAAAAGTAGTATTAAAGGTGATATGTCTGAAATTTCATTGGTATCACCAGGTTTTATATAAATAAGATATATGGGAGGCAATGAATCAAAAAGTTTCATAGAATTTAGAAAATTCATTAAAAATAATTGTTTTGTAGCCATGATAAACACTTGCTGTGCTCAAAATACATACATTTTACAAATTTTATTTCATTTAATAGTTTTAGCACTCTCAAAAAAGAGATTAAAATTGCTAGAGGTAAAGAGTTTTAGACCCAGAAATAATAAGTAATAAAACTAAAATTGAACAAAAACTAATTAAGATAAGGATTGATTAGGAATCTATGCAGATCTTTATGATCCAGCATCCATAATATTTTATCTCTCCCTTTCATCCCACATTTAAAGTAACTCCATTCTTGGTGTGCTTGTGTGGTTCAGTCAGTTGAGTGTCTAACTCTTGGCTCAGGTCATGATCTCATGGTTCATGGGATCAAGCCCCGCATCTGGCTCTGATCTGACAACATGGAGCCTGTTTGGGATTCTCTCTCTCTCTTTCTCTCTTGTTTTGCCACTCCCCTCCTTACACACTCTCTTTCTCTCTCTCTCTCTCTCAAAATAAATAAAAACTTTAAAATATAAGATACATATTCTTGATTAAACCATGTTTGATTGATGGATAATATCACATACATATTCCAGTTATAAATGGAACTTACAATAACAAAGAGAAACAAATAGTAAATGAATAGTTGAATAAACAACTAGAAGAGGCTAATCTTGTGATGATGATAGAGGTTTAGTGGATGTACTAATGAGCTGCTTCTGATACCTTTTGGTAAACTTTGAGCTACCGAATTATATATGCTCTTTACTAATTGAACAGTTAATTACCTTAAGAGAATCTTGAAATAAAAACTCTGGACTAATAATTACATGTAGCCAGTATTATAACTACAGGCCCAAAGTAGAAGACAGATTTACTCTTATTTAAAGACTTGATTAGCCGTACCTGGCTGGCTCAGTCAGAAAAGCATGAGACTCTTGATCAGCGTCATGAGTTCAAACCCCATGTTGAGTGTAGAGATTACTAATAAAAATAAATAAACTTAAACAAAAAAAAGACCTGATTAAATCACCTAGCTCATACAATAAAAATAATAAAAGCACAACTTTTTAGGTCTTAGGAATATTGGAAATATATTCTGTTCTCCTAATTTTACAGGGGATACCTCTAATTCTCAGCAGTTAATGACTTCTATAAGGCTGTACAGTCAGTTTTTGGCTTAGCTGAGACAAGAACCAGGACTTAGAACTCACATCAATGATACAACTTATGAAGTGAGACAGATTCAATGAAATAGACAGAGAAGCTAGATACCTAATTAATTACATCTCAGATAAAACCATTGGGAAAACAAAACAAAACTATTGCTTCAATGTCAGAGTTCTCTTTTAGCTTTAAGAATGCATAAAATACATGTATATTAACTAAAGAGTGATTGGGATACATCATGTATCATTCAATTTCCAAGGACAATAATGTCTCAGGATGTTATGTAGATTTAGTTTGATTGGTGATGGTGATATTGCTTTGGGAAGTGAGATTTCATTTAGCTTTGAAAGCTGAGACTGATTTAAAGCTGACATCTCTAAATGGAAGAAAACAAGAGGATGCATTTCTAATGATGGCTCTTCTGAGAAGGGGTAATGCAGCCTCTCTTTTACTTGAAGGCCTAATACTAAAATTCAGCACAGGAGTGGGAGGGGCAAGTAGGAAAGTGTTTGGATGACAAATGCATATTTTAAGTACGATGATGTTAAATATGACCTTTTTTTTTCTTTGAAGACCACTTCCTTTCTTTCTGCCACTTACTATATGAAGCTACAGGTTCATTTTGTATTTTAATTGCCACAGCCTTATAAGCAACCATTTATCTAAAGAATACTGGTTACCTTTTATTAGAGAATAGGATTTAGAAACCAAGATCTGGGTGCTCACTGCTACCGGGGTGTCACTGCTTCTAGACCCTGTCAGTATATAGAGGTAGGAACAATATACTAGCTTATGCGTACACACAATCTATATATATTTAAAAAAATTTTTTTAAATGTTTTTATTATTTTTATTTTTGAGAGAGAGATAGAGTGCAAGCAGGGGAGGGGTAGAGAAAGAGGGAGACACAGAATCTGAAGCAGGCTCCAGGCTCCAAACTGTCAGCACAGAGCCTGACGCAGAGCTTGAACCCAAGAACTATGAGATCACAACCTGAGCCGAAGTCAGACGCTTAACTGACTAAAACACCCAGGTGCCCCTCTATATGCATTTTTGGGTCTTTCTCTATACATTTAAAAATGAAAATAAGTTCATGCTGATATTATTAACTGTAATCTAGAAACTTAGGTGTCAATCTAACCTAACTTTTGACATATATATATATATATATATATATATATATATATATATATATAAAACCTCTTTTTAATTGATATAAGGGGTCCAAAGATCAAACAAGTCATAGAAGATCTAAAAACACTATCACCTATCTTAATGTTCATATTTATACATTACACCCTAAAGCTGAAGAATACACATTATTTTCAAGTGCACATGGCATGTTCACCAATATAGACAATATGCTTGGCCATAGAGCAAGCTATAATAAGTTTGTAAGGTTTGAGGCCATAAAGAATATTATGTGTTCTCCTAACATGATAGAATTACATTAGATGTTTCTAACAATAAAAGATCTAGAAAATCCCCAAATGTTGGAAATTAACTGACATACTTCTAAGTACTCCATGGGTCAGAAAATATTATAAGAAAATTGGAATGACTATATATATTTCAAATATATGTAAATATATATATTTCAAATTTGTTCAAGTTTTATTTTTTAAGTAACTTTGCCCTTGGTTTCTAATTATATTGCATGGTGCACAGAGACTATGGTACATATCATGTCAATATTTTGCCCTCTGTTGAGATATGTTTTTGGATCCCATATATGTTAAGTTTTCATAAATGTAATATGTGTACTTGAAAAGAATGTGTTTCTAAGTTTTATGTGCCAGATTCTGTATATGGACATAGAAAGAAGCATTTTATGTGTGTTGTTCTGTATATAGTTACATCTCTTTTTAAAAAATTTTCCTTCAGGATTTTTGGTGGCTCCTGAATGTAAGAATTCCTATCTTTGAATTCTGGAAATGTCTCAGCTACTATCCCTTCAAAATATTGTAGTTCTCCCATCTTTCTTCTCACTCTTTCTGGAACTTTTTTTTCAAGTTTTTATTTAAATTCCAGTTAATTAACATATAGTGTAATATTAGTTTCAAGTGTAGAATTTAGTGATTCATTATCTACATAGTGACATACAAGACTGCTCAGTACAAGTGCCCTCCTTAATATCCATCACACATCTAACCCATCCCTTGACCCACCTCCCATCCCGCAATCCTCAGTTTGTTCTCTATAGTTAGTCTATTTAATGGTTTGCCTCTCTCTCTCTTTTCCCCCATGTTCATCTTTTTTATTTCTTAAATTCCACACGTGAATGAAATTCTATGGTGTTTGTCTTTCTCTGGTTGACTTATTTTGCTAAGGATAGTACTGTCTAGCTCCATCCATGTTTTTGCAAATGGCAAGATTTTGTTCTTTTTTATGGCTGAGTAATATTTCATTGTACGTTTTTGTGAATGGGTGTGTGTGTGTGTGTATACATCTTCTTTATCCATTCATCAGTAGATGGACATTTGGGCTCTTTCCATAATTTGGCTATTGCTGATAGTGCTGCTATAAACATCAGGGTGCATGTATCCCTTCAAATTAGTATTTTTGTATCTTTTGGGTAAATACTTAGTAGCACAACTGCTGAGTCATTGGTAGTTCTATTTTTAACTTTTTGAGGAGCCTTCATATTGTTTCTCAGAGTGGCTGCACCAGTTTGCATCCCCACCACTGGTGTAAGAGGGTTCCCTTTTGTCCATATCTTCACCAACAATTGTTGTTTCCTGTGGTGTTAATTTTAGCCATTCTGACAGCTATGAGGTAGTATCTCATCATAGTTTTGATTTGCATTTCTCTGATGATGAGTGATGTTGAGCATCTTTTCATGTGTCTGTTAGCCATCTGTAGGTCTTCTTTGGAAAAATGTCTATTCATGTCTTCTGCCCATTTTTAAACTAGATTATTTGTGGGGGTTTTTTGGGGTGGTTTGAGTTTGATAAGTTCTTTATAGATTTTGGATATCAACACTTTATCATATATGTGATTTGCAAATATCTTCTCCCATTCTGAAGGTTGACTTTAGTTTGTTGATTATTTCCTTTGCTGTGCAGAAGCTTTTCATCTTGAAGTCCCAATTGTTCATTTTTGCTTTTATTTCTCCTGTCTCTGGAGACATGGCTAGTAAGAAATTGCTATGACTGATGTCAAAGAGGTTATGGCCTGTGTTCTCCTCTAGGTTTTTGATGTTTTCCTGTCTCACATTTAGATTTTTCATCCATTTTGGATTCATTTTTTGTATAAGTGGTCCAGTTCCATTCTTCTGAATGTCACCATCCAGTTTGCCCAACACCATTTATGGAAAAGAAAGAGACTGTCTATTTTCCATTGGATATTCTTTCCTGTCTTTCTCTGACAGTGAGAAATCTGGCTCACATTATCTAAAATTTTTTTTCTACATATTTGCTCAACCCAACTGCATGTGTAAATTAGTTTTAGGATTGCAAACCATTCCTCTGTGAGGATCAAATTTACTAATTACTAGAGTACAGTGTTTATGTAAAGTTCTTTCTGTCTTCATAATTACAGTTTCTATTCAAACACCATTTTCCAAAAGTTACTTAAGTAATGTCCCTTTTTCTCCACTTTCTTCCCTGAGGTTATTTCATAAATTGTAATACAGTTAGTTTCATTTGGTAGAGTTGGTATTTTATCTTAGGATCCACCCCGAATCCTGGTTTATTTTACTTAAATTTGTATATAGTAAAGATCACAGTTCTGTGGGTTTTGACAAATGCATAGTCGTGTGTTCTCTTACTCAGTACCATTCAAAAAAGAGTTCATCACACTAAAAATTACAATGTAAGGTCCTTTTGTATTCAACACCTCCCCACCCTCAGCTCTGGCAACCAATAATCTTTTTCCATCTTTATAATTTTATCTTTTTTATAGTATTGTATAAATGGAATTGTACAATATGTAACCTTCTAGGCCCAGCTTCATTTAGAATAACGCATTGAAGATTCATCTATGTTGCTGCAGGAATCAGTGGGTTGTTCTTTTTTTTCAATTATTGCTGAGTAGTATTATGTTATATAAACATACCATGATTTATTTACCTAGTCACTCATGAAAGATATTTCTGTTATTTCCAGTGACTTAGTACATTGAGGCTGCTATACCAAAATCCCACAGCCTAGGTGGCTTATAAGCAATAGAATTTATTTGTCACAGTTCTGGAGGCTGGAAGTCTGCAGTTGGGAACAGCAGGGTTAAACAATGGTCCTCTTTTAGATCACAAACTTCTTGGTGTACACTCCATGGCAGAACGTATGAGGGGTCTTTCTACAGTCTGTTTTATAAGGGCATTAATTTTATTCATGATGGCGCTGCTCTAATAATCTTATGACTTGCAAAGGCTCTGCTTCCTAATAGCATTACAATAGGAATCGGGATTTCAAAATATGAATTTGGGGGAAGGGGCATAAACATTCACACCATAGCATCAAGTTTTTGTTGATTATGAATAAAGTTACTATAAACACTCACATACAGATTTTTGTTTGAACCTATGTTTTCCATTTACTTGGTTAAATATCTAGGAGTGTGAACACTATAGAGCTGGGCCATATGTTAAGTGCAAGTTTAACTTTATAAAAAAAATTATGATACTATTTTCTAAAGTGGCTATACTGTGTTACATTTCCACCAGTAATGAATGAAAGCTCCTGTTTTCCTGCATCCTTGCCAAGATGCGGTATTGTTTGTTTCTGTGTGTTTGCCATTCTAGTGGGTATTTCATTCTAGTTTTAGTTTGCATTTTCTAAATGACAAATGATACTGAACGATTTTTCTTCTGTTCATTTCCTATCCTGTATCTTTGGCAGGATATGTGTTCAAATCTTTTTTGAGGAGTCTCAGCTTTATTGAAATGAAATTTTTGTGACATAAAATTCACTAATTTAAGATGAACAAATAAATTTTTTGGTATATCTCCAGAATTATGAAACTGTCTACACAATCAATTTTAGAACATATAATCATACCAGAGGGAAACCCCATACCCTTAAGCAGTCACCTTTCTCCACCATTTCTTTTGAATCTCCCAGCCGTAGACAACTTCTAAACCTACCTGTTGCCTCTGTGTATTTACTTATTCTGGATATTTCATATAAATGAAATCATATAATATATGGTCTTTTGTGATTGGCTTCTTTCACTTAGCATAATGCTTTCAAGGTTCGTCTACACTGCAGTACATATCAGTAACTCATTCTTTTTATTGTCAAATAACATTCCATTATATTGATTTATTTTTCCAGATGGCAAATGATGTTGAGCATCCTTTTATGTGCCCTATTAGCCAAGTACATATCTTCTTTGGATAAATGTCTATTCAGGTCCTTTGTGCATTTTTAACTTTGGGCTATTTGTCCTTTTAATTATTGAGCTGTAAAGGTTCTTGATTTATTGTATATAGGACTCCTTTAACAGATATATGATTTGAAAATATTTTCTCCTATTCTGTGGGCTGTCTTTTCACTTTCTTCATGTATCTATTGAAACAAAAAAGTATTAAATTTTGATGAATTCCGATTTATCTTTTCTAGTCTTGCTGTTTATCCTTGTGGCATTATATTAAAACCATTGCCGGGGTGCCTGGATGGCTCAGTCGGTTAAGCGTCTGACCCTTGGTTTCTGCTCAGGTCATGATCTCGCGGTTCGTGAGTTCAAGCTCCTTATTGGGCTCTGCACTGATGGTGTGGAGCCTGTTTGGGATTCTTTCTCTGTCTCTCTTGAAATGAATAAATTTAAAAAACTACGTTGCTTACCCCAAGGTCATGATAATTTAAACCTGTTTGCTACTAAATATTTTATAATTTTACAGTTATGTCTATGATTCATTTGAAGTTGCTTTTCTATATAATATGAAGGATGGGTCCATAGTGATTTTTTTTTTTTTGCATTGTGCCATATAAGTTTAGTGCTATTTCCCTCACATCGTGAAGCCTCCAATGTCACTCCTTAGGCATGTGCACATTAACCTGGGATGACAGTGGCATTAGTAGGGCTCTCTCAACTGTTTCTTTCCCTAATGACTCAGTTGAACTGTTGCCTTTTTTACTATTATACCCAGCTATTAAGCTCTATTAATTGCAGCTGACTTCTCTATTGTTTTCATCTAAGTCCTAGGATATCCATTGCTCCCTAATCTGATCCAAATATTTTCAAGATTAGTTTTTGACATCATTCTGAGGTCTATCAGGACTCTTCTTAGACATTTATTTTTTTACTTCTCTGTGTTAATGAACCTTCAGCTTACCTTCTTGCTCTTTGGAAGCCACCAGCTTCCTCTTAATTGGTTACCACTAAAATATTCATTATTTTTAAAAGGTTTGAATTTTCACACCTCTATTTTATTTATTTTTAAAACATTTTTTAGTGTTTGTTTATTTTTGAGAGAGAGAGATTGAGAGAGCGCATGAATAAGAAGGAGAGAGGCAGAGAGAGATGGAGACACAGAATTTGAACAGGCTCCAGGCTCTGAGCTGTCAGCACAGAACCCAATGTGGGGCTTAAACTCACGACCTGTGGGATCATGACCTGAAGCCAAAGTCAAGAGTCTGACGCTTAACTGACTGAGCCACCCAGGCACCCCTCTCATGCTCTATTTTAAATAAGGTCAGTTACATATAGGAGAGCTTTGGAACTTTCTGTATTTGTGGCCTGCTTCTTTCTCCCCCAGGGAAAAATCTCAGAACTACCACTTTGTGTCAGAGGGCAAAGACAGAGGCAGTCTTCTTTGGGTATGACACTCCTGTGTTAAAACCAACATGCTGGGCAGAGGCAGTAGCCTCTGGTTCTCTTGGTTTACCTCTCCCAGTGTGGGTTCTTCATCTTATGATGAGCTGAGATTATGGTGTTCAGGCCCCCAGTATTCTCAGCGTCTCATGCCTGGGGTATCCCTCTACATGTGTAGCCTGGATGGAAGAAGGGAACTCCTGACCTCTTGGCTGCACCCATCCTGAATTTAGCTGCTGCAACATGTATCTAGGGTGGATAAGAAATGCTTGTGTCCTGTACCTCCTCTAGTGACATTGTGGTTCTTGACTGGGGCCTGGGGGAGGATCCCCCTGCATTCATACATGGACACTCCCAGAATGGAAGATGTTCTTATCAAATTTTAGTAGATTTTCTTGCGTGTAAACATTTATTCATTTGCTGTATGCCCCTAGGACAATTTCCAGAGACATTAAATGATTGTTTCTTTAAATAATTTTCATAGGGTATACTTGTTTCAGTGGGAAATGAGTCCAGAGAGCTTCTCACACTGTAAGAGTGCATGATTCTGTTCAAAGTTTTTGCCCAGCATTTTAACTTTGTGTTTAATTATTGCTGGGCTTTAGGAGGTTTTTGTATATTCTGCATAAAAATCTTTTATTATATACATTATTTGAAAATATTTTTTCCAGTCTATGGCTTGACTTTTCATTCTTTTAATAGAGTATGGGCTTCTAATATAATAATGTTCAATTATTTTCATGGGTTATGATTATTTTACAATCTGAAAATTCATAACCCACCCCAAGATCATTCAGTTTCCCTCCAATGTTTCCTTTTAGATGTTTCATTGTTTTGCTGGATGAAATTTTTAATGAGTTGTCAGGATGCATCAGTTTATTACATTTTATTTTTGGAGCCTTAATTATTTCATCATCATCTGTTGAAAAGACAAAACTTTTGCCCTCTGTTGTCTTACCTTTGTACTTTTTCAAATATCAGTTAAATGTCAGTGCAGGCCTATTTATATCTGGGCTCTCTGTTTCATTGATGTATTTTCCTATCCTTTTAAAATATCATAGCATTTTAAATAAATCTTGAAAATGGGTACAGATCCTGCACATATTTGGCTAGTGCTTATTATTATTTTTTTTGGTGACATTTATCTTGTATTATTTTATTTCAAATTCTAAATGTTCATTGTTGATATATAAGACTATGATTAAGTTTTGTGTACTTGTACACTGAGACCTTGGTAATTGAGACCTAACCACTTTGCAAAACATACTTATTATAGTTCGAGGAACTCTTTTATGATAGATTTTTCTTGAATTTTCTATGAGATTTCTAGATTGTGTGATTTGTGGCATTGGTAGATATGAAATAAAGGAAAAAAAAGTTTTGCTTTTCAATCACAAGAATAATCATTTAAGGCTTATTGAGTGTGAGGTGCCCTTTGGGATATTTATTGAAATGTAGACATTCTCAATGCACACTGAAAATCCTGGCCTAGAACACATTACAGACATATGATTTGGAGATACCAATTTGGCAATTTATCAGCATGGAGTGCTAACTAAACATGGACATTAATGAGATCAATATAATGTAGTAAAAGAATAAAATACAGAAGGATTTCTGAAAACAGGTAATAATTTGCTCTCATTTTGTCCTTTTACAATATCTGTCAACAATCATTCGCATAACTGCTTAAAGTTTGAAGACAGACAGTGGAGCAGAATTGCTCTTCATTGTCTTTTAGTATCTGCCTCTGCTAATAAGGTGTGCAGAAAAGGCCTTAGAAAGGCCTGCTTGCAAGATTAATCTGGTTGGTCTCTGGGACCTTGGATTGGGAGGCTTTCCACCATCTCCTGATAAGAATGGCTCACTGTACCTAAACTGTTTGTACAAACAACATACTTTATGCTGAATGCTTACTTTCCTTCTGGGAATCTGAAATGTTGGTCCATGTTGGGCGGAAGGTACCTACATGACAAGCCCCCGCTCAAAACCCTGGGCACTCAGTCTCTAATGAGCTTACCTGGTAGATGACATTTCATGCATGTTATCACAACTTCCATTAAGGAGGAATTAAGTGCATCTTGTGAGACTCCAGTGGGACAGGACATTTGGAAGCTTGCTCCTGGTTTCCTGTGAACTTTGCATCATGAGCCTTTCCCATTATCTTTTTTCATTTTACTTTTCATCTTTTGATGTAATAAATCATAACCATGAGTATGACTATACTGTAAGTGCTGTGAGTCTTCTTAGCAATTCTTGGACCTTTGGGGAGGATGTTTGAAGACCCCTGATATAGAAAGCTATGTCGATTAATTACCATTATTTTGTACATGCTATATATATTGAGTGGCTTTTAGAATTTTCTCCTTATAGTTTAGTTCTACAGTTTTGTTATAATGTTCTAATATATGATTTTTTTCTTAATTGATCTTACTGTTTGCTGTACTTTTTCAGTTGGAATTTGTGGCTTTCCCCATTGCTAGTTATTCATTTCCTTGCCAATATTTCTTGAAAAATTGCCTCTCTGCTATGCTGTTAGATGGATTCTGGACCTTCCATGCTATTTCCATATTTCCTATTTTCTGTCTCATATTTTAGTGTCTCTTTCCTTCTATTAACTAAATTCTGAAAGATATCCTCAGTTCTTTCTCCTAATTTTCTAGTTCTTTATTTAATTGTGGCTTAATCACTTATAGACCATATTTATTGATTTTTTAAATATAAGTGGTTATGTTTTTATTTACTAAGACTCTTGCTTTTTTTCTTTTCTTTTTTTATATATACTTACTTTTTTTTTTTTTTTTTTGCACAACTTTTCTGTTCCTGGTACATGAGTGCTGTTTCTCACTCTACCTATTTGAGGATTACTGTAATTATTTCAAAGTTCAGATAGATCTAATTACATTCTCTCTTCAGGTATAAATTCTCCTGCTTGGAAATGGCATTCTTTACACGTCCTGTAATTGCTTTCTGTGAGTTTATCTTCTTTGTGAATCTCTGAAAATGGGAGGTTTTTCATCTTGAGAAGTAGAGGCCTTTTTGAATAGTGTTTTATGTGTTGCTTCTCCTTGGGCTCTATAGGCTTATTTTGCTTTTAAGGAGGTCTGTATTGGGTGGATACCATGAATTCAAGCTCAACAGGCTGAAAATGCAGACTTGGTTTCTGGTTTACGGGATTTCTCTCTACACAGTCAAAGTTAGTGGCTTATTCCAGCAGTGACTTCCTGCCACAGTCCTGTGGAACATGCAAGGGGCCTGTAATTTTGGCTTCTTCTCTGTAATTCTCAGTAATTTTGGCTTCTTCTCAGGGAACCTGAAGTGCTGTGGTTACTACCTAGTCCTAACCCTCCATAGCTAATCCAATTAACTTGTTACTTCTGTGAATTCTCTCCCAGATTCTGGCACCTGTAAATGTATTTCCCATACTTAATTTATTTATGTTGTCAAATATTTCAATTAATTTTGGGTAGTAAGGGGAATTACGGTGTATGCTCCTTGCTCAATCAACAACGTGGACCCAGAAGTTCAGACTGTATGTGCTTATGACATAGATCACACAGGGAACTATTTGTTGTCATAACACAGTATATTTGGTGCCAACTTACCAAAACACAGAATTAATCTTTATAAACACTAACTGAGATAATTGATTTAGACTGTTACATTTCTGAGTGTGGGTGACTCCAGATAAAGTTGGTTCCAACTTCTCGTCCAACTCTTCCACCCACACTGCCCCAAATAATGCTATAATATTGACATTGTTGGGTTGTCACTGAAAATTGTCTTTTATATGTGGTTATTTACCTTGGTTGCGGCCATCTGAGACTTTGCTTTTGGAGATGTTTATAGCTTTAAACTACTTCTACACCTTTTGTTCATCTTCCCTATAGGTGGTTGCACAAGAAGGGCATTTGTTGTAAGATTTTTTTCTCCTAGTACCATCATTTTTCATGGCCTTGTGCCACTTGGCACATAACACAGGAACTAGTGAATGACCCAATGTTTTAACTGTCAGTCACCATGAACTACTTTACGAAACAGGCTTAACAGCTCATAAACTGAAAGCAATCCTGTTTACTGCCATCTCTAGATTCATAGATTGTTTGCAGCCTGTTACTGTTCTAGAAACACTTAGGGGCCAAGCACCCAAAGTACTTTATGTATTTCTTGATGTCTCTTAAGAAGGGCTGGTCTTGTGAGCATCCTTGTATTTTTTTTTATCTAATATAATAGGATTAGACCTTGGGGTGACTATATCAGAACTACTGACAGCTTTTTACAACATGCTGTGCATGAATATGTCTACCACATCTAGAAACTTAGAAGAAGAGAAATAGTACCACAGAAACAGTTTTGAAGATGAGTAAATTGATTCACTATTCTTTTTTTTTTTTTAAGAGTCTATCAATGGAGGTTAATTGATGCTTTCTTATCTTTGTCTTATTGGCCCGTCAGCACTTTTTTCTCTTAGTCTTGAATTGCTTTACTCTCTGCTGAAGGTAGATGTATATTCTGAAAATAAAGTTGAATCTATTAAAGCGGCTAACATATAGTGATGTCCCTGTTTTGTAAATTGAGTTCAGATATAGGCTATCTATCTGTTTGGCAGCAAGAGAAGTAGCTTTTGGTCTGAATTTTACTGTTTGAGATGTTAGAGTTGTCTTCGAAGGTGGATAGGGGTCAGGGTAGTATCAGATTCACACATTACTGTCTTTACTGAATTTATATGAATGACCTCCTTTGAAGATTGAGGAATCCAACACAAGTATGCATAAGGCTCCTTTCAACCAGAGAATACTATTTTCACCCCTTTTTATTGTAAGAGATGTTATCTTTTTTGACATATACTGATTTTTTAAAAGTTGGAAGAAAAGCTATAATATTGTGGGAGAATATCGACAATCACAGTGTGTAAGAAGAGAGTGTGGTTTCAAATTTTGCAAGATGAAAACTTTATTATTTTCTTCTTGATGTGTAGGATCATTTGATTGGGTTCCTAATAAAATTCTGCCTGTGGAAATCACCGGCATTAGTATTTAGTATTACAGCACCCCTGTGAAGAAGATAAGTATTATTGTCCCTTTCTTATAGAAACAAAGAAGGAAATGACTCCCGTGGCAACACTAACATTGGTAGACATGAGTGTTAATGTTGAGAAATATTCAACTTCTGTTCTTAAACTATAATTACTACCACATAGGTAAGGCAAAAACTAGCTAAACAACCATGTGCCTCAAGGGAACCAGTCACATATAATGTGTCAAAAACCAAACTTTGCATACTGAAAAAAAAAAAAAACAAGGCAGAAATTAAGTTTATTGCCAGGCTTTCAACCTGCAAACTGGGAAATTCAAGGTTACAGGAGCAATGAGTTCTGAATTGCTCACAGACTAAGGGATTATTATGGGATAAAGGATTGGCTGGTGGCCTCTACTATTTCTGAGAAGAACAGTACATTCTTATAACCTTTAATTCTTATAAAATTAGGTTAAGTTTCCTTTATGAGCCTACATTGGCCATCTCCATTTTGTCCTTGACATAAGCTACTCCATTTTGGTTTGATTCTACAAATGTAAATGTTCAATATATATATTTTTTCATTTTTTATTCAGATTCAGGGTTAGCCAAGAATTTTAGTCTTTTGAAATTAAAAAAATTGGGGGCCCCTGGGTGGCGCAGTCGGTTAAGCGTCCGACTTCAGCCAGGTCACGATCTCAAGGTCCGTGAGTTCGAGCCCCGCGTCGGGCTCTGGGCTGACGGCTCAGAGCCTGGAGCCTGTTTCCGATTCTGTGTCTCCCTCTCTCTCTGCCCCTCGCCCGTTCATGCTCTGTCTCTCTCTGTCCCAAAAATATAAACATTGAAAAAAAATTTAAAAAAAAAGAAATTAAAAAAATTGGATTTAGTGTATTTTTCATATACTTACATCAATTGAGAAAATTTTCTTTTTATAAAAACAATGTCTTATAAAAAAGAAATCAACTTATTTCTCATATAAGGTGGTAGCCACTCTATGAGTTTATCCAATAGCATCTGGAAATTTTTAAGGATTAATGGGACTTAAAAATCAGTATTCAATTGATTTCAATTCCCTGTAATTATCCTGCTGACTTTATCTCTAATGAATTCTGTGCTTCAAACATCTTAAGTGGTTAACATATGGTGTAGTCAGTAAGTGGATCATTGAGGGCACAGATCCAACTCTGCATAAGCATGTTTCCATTTTCTTTCCTTCCTTCCTTCTTTCTTTCTTCAAATTTTTAAAATTAAATTTGTAAATTAGCCAGAAAATTCCTAGTACACTTTGTAAGAGAGGTGGACTGTCATCACTGATATATAGGATAATATGTGTGAGTAAAATGTGTGAACTTTGTGATACGATCGTGTGAGTGCACACATAGACACACACATTTATTTAAAACTGTTTTTTACATTATGTAAAATTGATAAATCTCTGTATAAAGGAGCTCTAATACTATACTGAAAAGCTTTAAAGAAATAAGCTTTGGTTTCTCTAAAGCATTTGTCTTGTTATCTCCAAAAGCTGCTCTTAAATATTTATCAGTTTCTACTTGACCTGTCACAAACAATTATTTCTTTCTGAGATTAAAATCCAGACATTTAGTAACATGATAGAAGAGAAAGAACAAGTGGCTTTTCTGCTACGCTGGACTACTTGGGATCTTCTTCCTCATGGATACCATTTTGCATGACATATCACCATATTTTAGACTTCCCTGATTAAAGGCGGTCCCTTAATTCCACTTTATTTACCTCTCCATTTGTGCCGATGTATATTGCTTGTGTGTATGTAACTCTGTATTTAATTTTTCTCTATATGGGTCTCTGGTTTTGAATGGCAAGATTCTGGTGTTAGGAAGTGGTATGATTTTGCCCTTTTGTCCTAATCTGCATCCAGGAAACTTCAACTCAGTTGGTGCTCCATTGATTTCTTTCCAATTAAATTTAACATTGCTCTTGAGTAGTGCTGTCATTTCCAATGTCACCATCATCACGTAGCTAATATTCATGTGCTGCTGTGCTGTGAAGTTTTCTCAGGAGTTGCACATGCATTATCTCATTTAATTTTCAAAGCAACCTGGTGAATTAAGCATTTCAAGGATTAGTACATTTGGCTGTGTTCCATTGGCTAATCTGGAATGCTGTATTCATGTACCATCTGTGGATGAAGTAAAAACCATTCTGCTAAATCAACCAGATCATTGATGTTTTTACTTTTTAATTTTATAACGTACTGTAATATGGGCAAATGAAACACACAATTGCTGATGAAACCAGGGAGAATAAAGAATATTATGTAATATAGAGAATTTTCATATTTCAATATTTGACCACAAATCCTAAAAAAAGAAAATATTTTAAATTAAATACTAATATTTATAATAAGTTCATAAGATTATCTCATAGACCGAAATATTCCAAATTTCGTAGCAGGACCTTTAAATACTAAGAAAAGCCTGTTAATGTAGCCATAGCAAACCATAATTTATACATTATAATAATGGCTTTCAGGTCAAATTAAATATAGATGTACATGTATATAATTTCTTTATTTTTGAAATTTTCTGAATAATATGATTTTTAAATAGAATACTGTATGTTACCCATTCTTTGCATTAATCAGATGATTTGGATTCATCCCTGCAGATAAACCCTCTAAACAGATGGAAAATATATGAAAAAGGAAAAATTAAAATTTGACTAATAAAAAATGATTTTACCACTAATTTTTTCAAAAAAAGATTATATCCTGGTTTCATTAGGCATTCAGTTGTAATAACCATTCTTCCTCTATTATTAGCCATATATTAACTGTGCAAACATATACTTGTTCGCCATACATAGCAATTTGTTTAATTTAAATCTTTATATATAAAATTTAATTTTAATCCTGTTATTTTCATAAAAAATCCTTTTGATTTCATCAGAAATATCACATATATATTGATAGCTGTATTTTAAAATAACTTCTTATCACTTATATTCAAATTATGAACATGACATGCATGATAATTTTATAAAATACAGAAAGCTATAAAAAGTGTACTACAATTCTAGACATAGAGCTAATTGCTACTACCATTTTTCTTTCATACACACATGTATATATGTATATGTGTACATGCATACCTATATATATACCTATATATTTATAACAAGTAATACTTTATTCAATAAACTTTATTTTTTAAAGCTGTTTTAGGCTTACAGAAAAATTGAGCAAAAAGTAGAGAGATTTCCCCTATACCCCCTACCCCCACACAGGTACAATCTCTCCCCTATCAACATTTGTCAACAGAGTGGTACATTTGTACCAATCAATGAACCTACACTGGCACAGTGTTAGCACCCAAATTTCACTGTTTACATAGCATTCACTCTTGTTGTTGCACATTCTATCGATTTTGACAAGTGTATAATGACGTGCATCCACCATTATTGTGTCCCACAGATTAATGTGACTGCTCTAGGAGTCCTCTCTGCCCTTTTTTTACTGTCCTTATAGTTTTTTGTGTTAATTTCTTTACAAAAATACTCCTTTATGGACATATCCCATGTCATTAAATTTTTCAAATATATAATTTTTATAAAATTATATAATATAATATCATATTTAAGTATCATTTCTCTATTTTTTGTCATACAATATTTATTCTATGATTGTTGGATATTTAAGTAGTCAATCTCTTCTTTAAAAAAATTTTTTTAAATGTTTTTATTTATTGTTGAGACAGAGAGAGACAGAGCATGAGCAGGGGAGGGAGGGGCAGAGAGAGAGAGGGAGACACAGAATATGAAGCAGGTTCCAGGCTCTGAGCCGTCAGCACAGAGCCTGTCACGGGGCTCGAACTTGCAGACTGTGATATCATGACCTGAGCTGAAGTTGGACGCCCAACCGACTGAGCCATCCAGGCGCCCCTCAATTTCTTCTTTTATTGTTATTTTAGATAGTTCTTTTATGAAAACCTTTATGCATTAATTTAAAAAAATAAGATTTTTCTTAGCACACAGTACGGATGTTGAAGTCCAAATTTTCTAATAGCTCAGATGAAGAATAAATTCGTCTGTGATTCCTCTATTTCTTGCCTAACTTACTTCCATTCTGCCTTTAAATTCTTTCAACTCTACAATCGACATGCAGATTCAAGCATTTTTTTTTATCATTTCCATATAAACTATTCTACTCCAAGTCACCATCTTCTCTTTATTAAGTGCTATACCAATGAGCTATGCACTAATAAACCTTTGTCTCCCTCAAACTATTCTCAACCTGACAACGAGAATGATCCTGTTTAAAAACTAGTTAGATTATGTCATTTCTGTGCCCTTTTACTTGGAAGAGCAAAGGAGCCAAAATAGCCATACTAAATAAGAATTAGAAAGGAGAAATCATTACCTGATTTTAAAAGTTCTGATCAGACTGCACAGTAATCATTAGCATTGTGTATACTACTAGAAAGCAACTGGAAAGTGCAACAACAAAAATTCATGTCCATTCATGCTAATATAAAATTCTGTAATAAATTCAGAAAAATGTGAAAGACCTCTGCATTGACAGGGTGGTATTGGTGAAGAAATATATATATAAATCAGTGGAACAAAAGAGGTAGTTGAGAAATATATCCACACAAATATGATAATTTGTATGGAACCACAAAAGATCTGAAAGAGCCAGAGAAACCTTGGAAAAGGAAAAATGAAGCTTCAGACATCACAATTCTGGACTTCAAGTTATATCACAAAGCTGCACTGATGAGAACAGTATGGTACTGGCATAAAAATAAACACACAGACCAATACGAAACAATAGAATCTACAACTATATGGTCAACTAATCTTCAACATAGTAGGAAAGAATATCCAATGGGGGAAAAAAATTCCTTCAACAAATGGTATTGGGAAAACTGGGTAGCTACATGCAAGACAATGAAACTGGACCACTGTCTTATACTATACATGAAATAAACTCAAAATGGATGAAAAACGTAAATGTGAGACAGGAAATCATCAAAATCCTAGAGGAGAACATAGGCAGTAACCTCTTTGGCATCTAGGTATGTCTCCTGAGGCAAGAGAAACAAAAGCAAAATTAAACTATGGGGACTTCACTAAAATGATCACTGATTTTTGAAAAGGGTACCAAATCAATAGGGAAAAGAGAATCTTTTCAATCACTGAGGTTGGAACGATTGGTAATTCCTATAGAAAAATATGAATCTCAATCTAAACCTCAACCTGTACAAAAATTAAGATTGATCATAGACTTAAATGCATATAGTAAAACTTTAAAAAAGACCTTTCTGGAATTAATTTGGGAAGGGCGTATTAATGTTTGACCTTTTTTTTTCTTTCTTTTTTTTCCTTTTCCCGTCTCTTTTTTATCAACTTTTTCTTACCTTTCCCTGCCTCCCTTCCTCATCCCCTCCTTCTATCCTCCTTCCCTCCTCCTCCCCTTCCTTCTTAGTATTTTTTTGGGAGAAGAGAAGATCTAATCTCTATATTTTGCCTATCCTTCTAACATTTTTTAACATTTAACAGAATATTTTAGGTTAAATATTTAACATAATATTTTAACATTTTCTCACCTTTTTAACTACCTTTTTGTGAGCAGATAGAGTTTGTATTTTTTTAGCCCATCTAAATATAGTTGATTCTTAATTTAGGATTTTAATTTGATCTCATTTATACTTATTGTGATAGTTGGTGTGCTTTTAATTCTATTTTTATCTCTGAGATGAAAAGAAAGAATCCTAACAAATCCAAACACAAATAGAATGCAAAGTACTGTTTTTTTAGTTAAGTTTTTGAAACTTATTTAACCCTCTATATTTAAAATCTTAAATGAATTTCTTTCTTGACCATTCTCTCTGCCATGTATTTGTTGCTTTTAGTATATTTTAGACAATTAAACTATTCAGATGAAAATTAATGTATTTACTTTTTAATTCCCATCACACATCTTTGACATAACATTCAGTCTTATAATTTTATTGAGATGATTTATTCTTTATATTTTAAAATTGTTTTCAGATTCATTACAAGTTTTGTCATACAATGACTACTCCATATCTGTGTTTCTTACATAAGCATTGTTCAAAAAGATATAACTTTAAGTAATTTTTTTGAGATGTGGTCTCAGGATGGGAGAGACATGTGTTAGGCATGGCATTAAGTTTTGATGTCAGGATTTCATCTTTTTATTCATATCTTGGTTCTACTTGACTGATTATTGACAGCATTATTGATAGGAAAGGGCAGTTTCCCCAGAAAGAGTAAGTTATTATTATTATAAGAAAGAGAAAGTGTGGCTGAATAGGCATTAATTTTGACTCCCCAGTTACTGTCTATAAGTAATAGTAATACTAATAAGAAAAGTATTCAATGAACACATAAGAATTTTGTCACATTTCTTGAATGATTGACTTTTATTACCAATAAATTTCAGAAAAAGTAGTAATATAATTTCCAGCTAAACTGGAATCATATAAGAGACGTGTCTGTGTGTCACGTTCATGTTCTACTTATGTTTGTGTTAGAACTTGCATATTAATGGTGATTATAAACTACTTTCCATGAAGAAAAGAAGGTAGTAGAGTAAAATTCAAGTCCTCCAAACTCTTAAAATTTATAAAACTGAGCAAATGAAGATACTAGAATGAAAGTCACAGTTAATAATAGTTAAAAATGATCATTATTACTGAAGTTATATAGAGAATATATAATGTACTTCTTTCCTTCTCCAATTATTTTTTCTTGGAGTTATGTAGCAAGATTGGAGAGGGCTGAATACCAATTGTCTTGAACATCTATTTCTTCTTGTCATGTGACCCTCTAAAGAAAAGGCCATAAGTCAGATTTTTTTTTAAAACGTAGTTTTCTTCAAATAAGTTGTTTCCTTTCCTTGAGATACCATGAACATAGACTATTTTGATTGTAAAACCTTTGGTATATAAGAATTTTAACAGTTCTGAAACAAACAAAAAAGTTTCACTTATTCCAGAAACCCTGATGGGTTTTAAACTGTGTAGCTCATTCCTTTGTTCTATGTAACAAAAGAAACTTCTCCGGCTTTCTGACTGCACTGTTCTGGTTTGTGCCAGGTTACTACTGCCTTTTATAAGAAAGAAAAATGTTCAGCACTTCTGACTCTGAAGGCTTATTCAAAGACCAGAGCCTTGAAAAGCACTGAGATGGCCATAGAGCTAAATTTACATTATTTTTATGGTTTTGAAATTCTGATTTTCAGTATTTCAGCATTTACAACATCTGATAAAGGACAGTATTAGTTGTGGAGGGAGGGGACTTTAGAATATTTTCTATCCTGTATAAACTGGTTAGCAAGTTCTCAGTGTCTTCCATATTCTTGGCCACTTCCAACATGAAGACATTTCCACTAAGCCAGTAAAAATGCTGAGAGTAAATAAAGTACACCTTTTACATTCTGGCATTCTGTTTTACTGGTCAGGAATGCAAGAACTAGAAAAGATAAATCCCTCCCTTACTTCCTCTCTTTTTCTTTCCCTTCCTCCCTTTGTCCTTTCCTCCCTTCCTTCCTTCCTTCCTTCCTTCCTTCCTTCCTTCCTTCCTTCCTTTTCTTCTCTTCTCTTTCTTCCGTTATTTATTTCCCTTTTTTCTCCTTTCTTTCTTTCTTTCTTTCTTTCTCCCTCCCCCCTCCTTCCCTTCCTTCCCTCCTTCCTTTCTTTCCTTCCTTTTTTCCCTTTCTTCCTTCCTTTTTTTCTTTCTATTTAAATTACCAAGAATTGGGTACTGAGCCATGAATGACAGGTGCCATATATGTATAATAAAATATAAAATCTAATGCAGGTTACATAATATATTCTAATATATGTAATACAGTTAATCCTATTTGGGAGCATTTAGGTATTTTCTGTTCCAACAAATTTCTGTTTCATTCATTTAAATTTGTTTCAACTAGATTTATTATGATAAAAAGTGTGAACATATTTTAAAAGATGTGTTTATTGCTATTACATAAAACTATTGATTTGTAATAGTTTGAACTATCTTCTTTATCATACTGCAATCATTTCAAGTAGGTTTTCTTTTCAATTGTTTTTCTTATTGAAATGCCCAGTTTCTGTCCCACCTTGGATCTCAACTACTGACAGCCAGGCTTATAACTCTCCATGGAGGAGATAGGCTGATTCTATTCTGCGGAATCTGAGTAGCCAAAGAAAAAAAACCTAAAACGATTCACATCCAAGTTTCCTTAATGAAATAGCCCTGCCAGCTCACCTATAGACAGGCTCCTAGTTGACAATGACCACTCACCAGTGTAGTCTTTGAATCAATTTTTAGGTGTTCCCTCTGTAAATATCAATTGCCAAGACTCATTACGTACAGAATCAGAAACCAAAACTAATATATAGAAAAAATTACTTTTAGTATCAGGCTAGAAAATCCAAAAACCAAATGGCAGGTATACCAGAAAGGGAGATCAAAGAAAGTTAAATGAAGAATATCATCAAAGAAATGATTCAAAATTTCATGGACTTGAAGGATGTGAGTTTCTCTATTCAATAAAAACATACTCAATGGGAAAAAAAATGATCCGCATTAAGCCTATCATCACGAAATATCAAAACACTCGTGTAAATGGGACAATTGCCAAAACCTTTAAAAACAAACAAACAAACAAACAATAAGAAGATCACATAAAAAGAATCAGTAGTCCAAGTATTCATGGATTTCTCTATTATGATACCAAAAAATAAAAGACAATGGATCTAGGCATTCAAGTTTTGAAAAAAAAAGACACTTAGCCTAGAATTTTAGACACAATTAATTACATGTAAAGTAGACAAGGATATTTTTAGATATAGGAATTCTCAAAAAATTACCATTTATATATGCTTTCTCAAGAACTGAAGGAGTGGATAAACCAAGAAAGAATCTAGGAAAGAATGGCTTTAACTCAAGAAAAAGATACTGCCCTAGGATCTTGGTGAAAGGGGACATCAGGGTGAAAGCTGTGCTCCAGACATAGAAAGCAGATCAAAAGACTCCAGGGGACCTGTCTTCAAAATGAGGGAATTGATAGGACCTGTGAGGTATTTGAACATATTGAGAAAGTGTCGACAGCTTGGGGAAGACTTGGAGCTGAATTAGTGGGAAAGAGAACACAAAAAAGGTTAAAAACAAGGTAAATGCTATCTTCAGTGTAAACAAAAAATTGTTCCTTCCCACCAAAAGCAATCTCCATCTGGCACATAGTTCACCTAAGATTACTGTTCAAATAATCATAATAATCTAAGATTTGAATATTGATCTAACTAAAAGTATGATATAAAAATTGAGAGGATGAGTGAACTTAGATATATTTCAGAGATAGAAATAATTTTGGAGATATACAATTTGTTATGTTTGGGAAGTGAGTGATGTTTGACAGATGACTAAATTTGCATCTTCCATACTGGGAAATCAATTAATAACTTCTAAGGCCGAAGAAATTTAAGAATTAGTTGTAATGAATTTAACTAGTTCAAAGAGTTGAAAGCTATTGCCTCTGGGGAATAGAAACAGACAGAGAAAGGGGTCATAAAGACCATTATTTCATAATAAGTCTTATAGAAATATTTAATATTTTAATCTACATGAAGGACTCTCTTTGCTGAAACCAGTAGCTTAAAAAATCTACATGAAAAAATATTTGATCACCAAAATTCTAAATTTTATATAGGGCAAAGTGTGGTAAAATATTTACTGTCCAGATAACATATGCAAAAACAAAACAAAAGCAAACAAAACACCTTAGTAAAATTAAATTATGAAATGAACAGTTTGTTCCACAAAATTAGTGTGACTTACACTAGCTGCTAAGTTGTATCGACCCCATTACACTGGGTGTCTTACCAAGCAGTCATATGTTTTTGAATAATTAATTATTTCTTACTATGATGATACATCGTTAGCATAAGATAATGGCATTTTCAGATAGTCAAAGTATCCTTAGGCAGACAGCGTCTTTGGCAAATAGGACAGAGTCTTTGGCTTTGTATGTCTATTCCAGAGCAAACCAGAATTATGATTATTTGCAAGGAAACTTACAGATCTTAAGAATTGGGAAAACAGGTGCTTTTGTTTCAAACTGAAGTAACAGTTTGTTAACGACACATCCCATGATCAGATTTTCTATCCATGGATTTATTGGCTGAAATAGTTATTAATATGACAAATTTATTAGTCTGCGATGAAGAATGCCAACACTGAAGCACAGATGGTCTCCTCCAACAAGTGACAATTTGATGCATCAGATTTATCATGAAACTGTTTAGAACCATGGTATTCTGGCCTATAAAGGAAAGAACAATAGAAATCATAGCAATTAATTAGTAACAATAGCCTTATATTTTAGTTTGTATTTTAGGAAATCTTTGATAATGAAGCTTAAAATAAAACCTTTTTTTTTCCAAAAAAGACTGTTTTTAAGTGCCATGTCAAGAATTTTACTTCTTTATTAAATTGCCAACCAAAGCAATTATCATGATTTGTACATTTGGATTATCCTATTTTTTGCAGAAATTTAGTGGTGTGGGCATGTGTGTGTGTGTGCGTGTGTGTGTGTTAAAACAAAGCTAATTTTTGAACACCCATCTAATAAAATGGGTGCCAGCAGGAAAGTCTGACAACACCTGCAGGAAATAATAAAAAGAGCATTGTGGTTGATACCTCTTGTGGGTTTGGTGGTTGGTGGTAAAAATCAATTCTATTCTTTATCAATAAATTGGGGGGGATGAAAGATCACAAGTACAAACACAATGCACTAGTGTCTTTAAATATATAGCATCCATAGAGTAAGTAGCACCAACCATGGCCCAGCTGTGGAACACAACTGAAAACTAAAATAAAAGGTTGAATCCACATATAATAACCCTGGCGCAAGTGATCACAACTAGCTTAAATGAAATTGTGCCCGAACTGAGCCCCTTCATAAGCCATTATTTATTCCTTTCTGCTGCCCATAGTAATTGCCAGAAATCTGTTCTATGGCAGACTTCTACCTCAAAAGTACTTGCAAAACTGTTTTAAGAGAGGTCAGGTTTTAGTGTCAAGAGAAGAGTAACTACAGTTCTAGCAGAAAGGGTCCTGTTTTGTTTTTTGGTTTTTTGCTTGTTTTTTTTTTTTTACAGATTTACTTTTGTGTGTGACACTTGATTTCCAATCTGACTCTACCCTAGTGAAGGAATTCAAAAGAGAAGCTGGTTTTGTATATTAACTACAGAAAGAAGTCCCAGTGAAGTAAGAAGGCAAAAATCTATAGTTCGATCTTGTGTGTATGAGTGTGCTGATGCTTGCATGAAAAGCAGTCGTCTAAATCCTAGGTGGTGAAAATACTGTTTGCATATTTTAAGTTGACTAATTGCTATCATTTAATGAATATTTGTCTGTCTTTCTGTGTATTTACATATCTGCCATCTAAGTATGCATCTATGTGTCTCTCTATCATCTACAGATAGCTGAGCCTCTGATCCCTAAAAACACTGCAATGTTATTGTATTGTGTCCATTTTGAATACAGGGTGATGAAATGAAGAATTTGTGCTTTAAAAATATCCTTGTGACTCCTCTGAAATTTGAAAAAGAAAAAAGAAGAGAGAGAGCCAGAAAGAAGGCTCTGACTAAAGCCAGATGAAGCACGCTGGGTCTTGGAGAAGAGAAAGGCAGAGGGGAAGGGGTGAGCAGATAAGATAGTATACCTTTCAGAGGTGGAAATACCTTTGGGGTTTTCATAATATAAATGGCTATATATTACATCATATATATATATTTATATACTTATATATTTATATTTAAGTTGAAAGGTTTTTTTTCTTACTCCTGTGGCTTATTATCCCTGCTGCTTTCTTTTCCTGAGCATTGCAGGTGCTAAGATTTTTGTAATACTGGAGTGGTAGAAATATCCAAGAGACTGGCAGTGCTCTAACAGTTGCTTTTATGACATCTGATGCTTATAAGTTGCCTTGTTTAAGAAACAAGCGTTGGCGAGGATGTAGAGAAAAGGGGCCCTTTTGCTCTGTTGGTGGGAATGCAAACTGGTGGACCCACTGTGGAAAACAGTATGGAGCCTCCTCAAAAAGTTAAAATAGAATTACCCTATGATCTAGCCATTGCACTACTGGGTATTTACCCAAAGAATATAAAAATGCTAATTCAAAGGGATACATGTACCCTTATGTTTATAGCAACATTATTTACAATGGCCAAATTATGAAAGCAGCTCAAGTAGTGTCCATTGATAGAAGAATGGATAAAGAAGATGTGATCTATATGTAATGGAATATTATTCAGCCACAAAAAGAATGAAATCTTGCCATTTGCAACAACACAGATGGATCTAGAGGGTACAATGTTAAGTGAAATAAGTGAGAGAAAGACAAATGCCATATGTTTTCACCCCTCCATATGTGGAAGTTAAGAAAAAAAACAAATGAGCAAAGGAAAAAAGAAAGAGAGAGACAAACCAAGAAACCTACTCTTAACTATAGTCAACAAACTGATGGTTACCAGAGTGGAAGTGGGTGGGGGATGGGTAAAATAGGTGATGGGGATTAAAGAATGTACTTGAGCTCAGCATTCGATGATGTATGGAATTGTTAAATCCCTACAGTGCACACGTAAAATAATATAACACTATGTTTTAACTCTACTGGAATTAAAATGAAAAGAAATAAACAACAAGTTGCCTTGCTTAGTAAAATTCTCAGTTTTCCTGTATACGCGGACACATTTTTACAAAGGTATTTGTCTTCATAAGGCCCCACTGATTGTACCTGTCCATTTTATGCTGAGGCTATAATAACTTTCAATTATATTTGGTAGCTTAATAGATGTTTATAGGGGCTACATTGTTAAAGTTTGAATTGCAATTTAAGGCAAATAAACTGAAAATATATAGTGTTTAATTAGATTACCTTTTTAATTAAGTTTTTAATTTTAATTCCAGTATAGTTAACATACATTTTTCTATTAGTTTCAGGTGTATAATGCAGTGATTCAACAATTCTTTATACTAGACGGTGCTCATCTTGAAACGTGTTTCAGTGTTATGTATGCATCTGTGAGATCATTACAAATATCAAGATAGTAAACATTTCCATCATCTCCAAAAGTCTCCTTGTGTCCCTTTATAATCCATCCCTCCCACCAGCCCCATCCTCAAGCAACCATTAAACTTACCTGTTATAGCTGAGTTTGCATTGTTTTAGAACTTTATGTTAATTCACGTACTATTTTACTCATTTATTTTTTTGCCTGGCTTCTTTCCTTCAACACAATTACTTTGAGATTCACCTATGTTGTTATATATAACATTAGTTTATTTTACTGACGAGGAAGTATTCCATTGAGCAAATATGCCCCACTTTGTTTTTTCGCTTATCCGTTGGTGAGCATGAGTTGTTTCCAGTTCGGAACTGTTACAAATAAAGTTTCAATGAATATTCATTTGGAAGTCTTTGTATAGATGAGACCTGCAATTCCTTGTAGTTAATAAAGTTTCAATGATTATTCATTCATAGAAGTTTTTTGCACAGACATGTTTTCAATTCTTTGTGGTCAATGCTAAGAAATAGTATGACTGAGTGCCATGATCATTTCTTAACTTAGCAAGTTAAGAAATGATGAAGCTATATTCCAAAGTGATTATACCATTTTATATGCTTATCAGTGCTGCAAGAGAGTTCTAGTTGCCCTATGTCCTCACTGAGATTGTTTATTTTGATCAGTTCTTGCGGTTATGTAAAGGTATCTCATTTTAATTTCAATTTTCATTTCTCTGGTGAGTAATACTGTACTTATTGGGCATTCATATACATACTTTTGCATTAATGTACTTATTGAGCATTCATATACATACTTTTGGATTAAGTTTTATTGGATTCTTTGTTTTCTTATTATTGGGTTAGAAGAATTTGTAATATTCTGTATACAAAATTTTTGTGTTACATGTGTTTTGAATGCCTTCCCCCAGTCTGTGGTTTGTTGTTTCTTTTTTAAAAATGACATCTTTCAAAAAACAAAGTTTGTTATATTGGTGACATACAGTTGTTCATTTTCTCCAACTTGGCTCAAGCTTTCCGTGTTCAATGTTAGAAAACTTGGACTTTGCCAGAGTCACAAAGATTTTCCCCAATGTTCTTTTTCTAAGTATTTTATTATTTTAGGTCTTATATTTATGTCCGTAATCCATTTTCAGTTAATTTTGTGTTAGATGTGAAGTCATTGTTCACTCTTAGGCATAGAAATTTCCAGTTATTGCAACACAATTTGTAGAAAGGGCTTTCTTCTCCCCCGTTGAATTCCCTTGTTACTTTCATGCAAAATCAGTTGATCGCATTATGTAAGCCTATATCTGGAGTATTTTATTCCATTGATCTAGATTTCTATATGTGTGTGCTTTTTTTTTAAGTTTATTTATTTTAAGAAAGAGAGAGAGAGTGTGGAAGAGGGTGAGGGGCAGAGAGAGAGGGAGAAACAGAATCCCAAGCAGGCTCCATGCCATCAGTGCAGAACCTGATGCAGTGTTCCAACTCATGGAACTGTGAGATCATGACCTGAGCTGACATCAAGAGCTGGATGCTTAACTGACTAAGTCAACCAGGCACCCCATTTTGTTTTGTTTTTGGAAATCCTAAATTGTCTTGATTACTTTAGCTTTTTAAAAAGTTTATTTATTTTGAGAGAAAGACAGAGAGAGAGACAGAAAGAGAGAGAGAGAACAGGGAGGGGCAGAGAGAAAGAGAGAATTCCAAGCAGGCTTTGCATCAACAGTGCTGAGCCTGAGGCAGGGCTGGAACTCACAAACTGTGAGATCATGACCTGAGCTGAAAACTTAGAGTCAAATGCTTAACTTACTACACCATCCAGGTGTCCGGGTGTTACTTTTGCTCTATAGTAAGACTTAAAACCAAGTAGGGTAGGTTCTTTTATTTTGTCATTGTTTTTAAATTGCTTCTGTTAATTTTGGTCCTTTGCATTTTCAAGCAAATTTTAGAATCAATTTGTCAAATTATAGAAAAAGACACATGGAATTTTTATTGGAATTGCTTTGAACCTAAGGACCGATTGTCATCTTAATAATATTGAGGATTCAAATTCAGGAACATGGCATAAGTCTTTAATTTCCCTTAGCATTTTTTTGGGGGGGTAGTATTCGGTGTACATGTCTTGAATATCCTTTACTAGTTTTTTCATAATTTTTGGTTTTGTAAAAGAGATTTTAAAATTTCATTTTCCACTAGTTTTCTGCTAGAATATAAGAATAAATTATTTTTAGATGAATTCATGTCATATGTCCTTGCTAAATTCATTTATTAATTTTGTAGTTATTTTGCACATTCACTGATATTTTCTATATAGAATAATATATCTACTAATATGAGTAATTTTTCTTGTTCATTTTAGATATTCATGACCTTTTTTTCCCCCTGGTTATATTGAAATGGCTAAGACATTCTGCGAAATAATACATTGAAGTGGTTAAAGTGAGCATATTCACTTTGTTCCCAATTTTATGAGAAACCAATTTAATTTTTTACCATTAACTATATATATATATATATATATATGTATATATATATATTACCATTACATATATTTTTAAAGAACCATTTATCAATTTAAAAAAATTCCTTACTATTCCTATTTTGCTGAGAGTTTTTATTATGAAAGGGTATTGAATTTTATAAAGTCATGTAATTTTCTCCTTTATTCAGTTAGTATGGTAAATTACATTGACTAATTTCAGGATGTTAAACCAACTTTCTATTCCAGGAATAAAAGATACTTATTTGGTCATGATGTATTGTCATTTTTTCTCTGTTGTTTTATTCAATTTGCTAATATTCTTAGGAACTTATAGTTTGTATTCATGAAGGGTATTCTAGAATTTTTGTTTCATATGTTTTCTCAGGTTTGGGATTTGGTTTATGCCGGGATCATAAAATGAATTGAGAAATGAAACATTCTCTCCTGTTTTCTGATAATTTTGCCTCTCTACTATATTATTCCCATTATCCAACAAATGAGTTGTTAGTTAATTGGCTTTAAATAAGCCCTTTTACAAGAGAACTCTCTGAAAAAAGTTATCTATAGTCACTCATTCCAACATTTTCTCTCCCATTGTCCATTGAATCTATTCAAATCTGGCTCGTCCTTTCCTTTGTACCAAATCTGTTCTTATTGAAATCATCAAAGCCTTCGACATTGTTAAATCTATCAGTCATTTTTCAATCTTTATCCTTATTGAACTAAAGCAACATTTTAAATAATTGATCCTTCTCTTTAAAGTCTTTCTTCACCTGGCTTCCACGACAACACCCTAATATGATTAATCTGCAATGTCTCTTGTGATTTCTTATGAGTAGCATTTGCAGGTTCTTCCTTAGCTCTCTCCCTCTAACAATGGAGTAGCCTAGGACTTTTCCTTGATCTTATCTTTATCATTCATACTCCCATTGCAAGTGATTACATCTAGTTTCAAGGCTTTAAATACCAAGAATATGCAGATGACTCTCAAATTATTATCTCCAGCTTAGAGTACTCTTCTGAAATTCACATTCATATTTTACTGAAAGTTTCCACTTAGATTAAGAAGTATCATCTCTTCTCTCTACTTCTTTCATCATACTCCTCTTTCAAGTGATTCATCCAACCTTGAGAAGGCAGTAAAAAGAAGAAAAAAGAGGCAAAGAATATGACAAATGGGAAACAAATAATAAGATATTTGATTTACATCTAACCATATCAATAAACTAAATTAAGTGTCAGTGGTTTAAATATACCAGTTAAGAGGAAGATACTGTAAGATTGGACAAAGATACAAGAACTAATTATCTGCTGAGTACAAGAAATGTACTTTTAATGTAAGTATGCAAATAAGTTAAAAGCAAAAGGATGAAAACCCATACACTATTATAATACTTATCAAAACAAATCACAGAGACTGTGTTAACATCAGACGAACTAGATTTCAGAGCCAAAAATATTCCTATAGATAACGAATGTTATTTCATAATGAAAAAAGGATCAATTTATTAAGACGGCAGAACCCCAAAATACATAAAGCAAAAACTGAGAGAATTGCTTGGAGAACTTGATAAACCTACAATTATAGCTGGAGATTTCAACATCTCTGTCTCTCACTCTCTCCATAATCCATGCAAATAGACAAAAATGAGTAAGGCTATAGAAAATCTGAACACTACAACTAACTTATTTGAAGGTATTAATATTTATAAAACATAAAGTACAAAATAGCAAAAGACACATTTGTTTTAAACATATATTAACATTTACAAATATAGACTATATTCTGAGTCATAAAGCAAGTCTCAACCAATATGCAAGGATCTAAGTCATAGATTATGTATTCTTTGGCTACCGTGCAAGTAATTTAGAAATCAATAAAAGAAAGGTGTCTGGAAAGTAGCCAGATATTTGGAAATAAAAGAACACACTTGTAAATAACTCATGGGTCAAAGAAGAAATAAAAAGGGAAATTAGAAAGAATTTTGAGATGAACGAAAATGAGAACATATCAAAGTTTATGAGATGGTGCTAAAGTAGTGCTTACAAGGAAATTTATAGCACTGAATGCCTATATTAGAAAACAGGAAGGGTCTCAAGTTAATTACTTCAGCTTCAACTTTAAGTCACTAGCAAATACTAGGTAGCTAGAAAAAGAAGAGGAAATTAAATACTAAGTAGGTAGGAGAAAAAAAAGAGAAAATTAAATACTAAATGCAGAGAGAAAGGAAAAAGTAAACATTAGAGTGGAAGTCAATAAAATTGAAAACAGAGAACGATAGAGAAAATCAGTGAAAAGAAAATCTGGTGTTTTGAGAAAGTCAATAAAACTGGTAAACTTTTGAATTAACAGAATGAACAGAAAGAAGAGAGATAATACAAGTTATCAGCATCAAGAATTTGAGAAACAACCTTGCTACACATATTAGAGATAATTAGGAAATTTATGAAAAACTTTCTGCCAATAAATTTGACAACTTACATGAAATGGGAAAAATTCTTGAAAAACATAAATTATTAAAGCTTATTCAAGAAGAAATAAATAACACAACTAGTCCTATATCTATGAAAGATGTTGAATGTATAGTTAAATATGTTCTTGTGAAGAAAATTATAGGTCCAGATGACTTTTCTGGTGACCTCTAATAAATATTTATGGAAAAAATAATACCACTTCCCAGAAACTCTTCAGAAAAGAGAAAAAGAGAGAGACTTTTCCATATATTCTATGAAGCCTTCATTAACCTGATACCTAAACTACACGATATTACAATAAAACTACAGACTAATATCCCTGATGAGCATACATATAAAATTCTAGCAAACCAAATGTAACCATACACAAAGGTACTAATATGTTGTCATCAGGTTATCCTAGGAATGCAATATTGGTATAACATTAAAAAAACATTATTTGACTATTAATGGTTCTAAAATGTTCACATATATGCCAGGGTCTGTCTTTGAGCTTTCTTTCATATTGTTTTATTAATATTGTATCAATAGCACACTTTCTTATGGCTTTAAATTTATATATGGATTATGTCTGGGAAGACATTTATAAGGTTGGATTGGTTTCCATCAACCTTTATGCATCCATGAAACTTTAGAGTAAGTTTTTTAGGTTACTTAAGAACATCCAACTGGAATTTTAATTGATTTTTTTTAATAATATGAAATCATCCCTTCCAAGGTATTGAATGTCCCTTCATTTATTCAAATAAACAGCTCTGTTCTTGTTATGGACTGAATGTTTGTGGTCCCCTCCAAATTAATGTAGAAGCTCTGACCTCTAATATGATGGTATTTGGAGGTGAGGCCTTTAGGAGGTAATTAGGTTTAAATGAGGTAATGAGGTTGGGTCCCCCATAATATGATTAGTGTTGGCATAAGACAAGGAAGAGAGACCAAAGCTTTCTTTCTCTGCCATGTCAGTGTACAATAAGAAGGCAGTCACAAGCAAGCCGGGAAGAGGTCCCTCACTAGAAACTGAATTTGACAGCACTTTTATGTTGAATTTCCCAGGCTCCAGAACTATGAGAAATAAATATCTGTCAGTTTAAGCCACTAGTCAATAGTATTTTGTTATAGTACTTGGAACTGACTAATATAGTCATTTATTATAATTTTATTGTTTCCTCTAAAGAGAAAACTTATATTCTTGCTTTCATTTCTTCTTAGGTATTTTATGATTTATATTGCTATTGTGAATAGTATCTTATTTTAAAGTCATATTTTATTGGATTATTGCTGATTTAAATAAATACTTTTAAGTTTGTAGGTTGATATTTTAGTTGGTAAACTTGCTAAATGTTTTATAGTTATTGATTTTTTTAAGGTAGATCTTCATGTCTGGATAGTTTGTGTCTTCTCTCCCAATTCATATATCTCACTCAATATTTTTTATTCCCTTATGTTGTCCAAGACCAACAGACTGTATCAGTCATTAAAAGCAGTGTGCATAAAACAATAGGCCTCTTTGTCTTATTCTTTATCTCACATTGAATGCATTCATATTCTAGTTTCCCAATTACATTTCCTCCAGTGGTGTAGGTTTTGGTATATCCCTTGTTAGTAGATAGCCCCTAAGATGTCCCCCAATACCCCCTGCCTTCTGGTATTTATGCTCTTGTGTACTTGTCTTTCCTCGAGCGTGGAGTGACCTTATTTATTTACTTCTAATGGATAAAATATGACAGAAGTGATAGGATGTCACTTCCAAGATTAGGTTATAACAAAGACTGTTGCTTTTGTCATGGGTGTAGTACTCTCAATTTGCTCTGGGAGAAATCAGTTGCCATCTTGTGAGGTAGCCCTGTGGAGAGACCCACATAAATGAGCTGGAAGTAGATTTTCTGTGGTCAGTGAAGACATGTGGATGAGCTTGGAAACAGTTCTACTGAGGCCTGTCAAAAGCTATGTGAGTTTGGGAGTGGATCTTCCTTCAGTGGGATTGTGAATTGACTATGGCCCTGGACACATCTTGATAGCAGCCTCATGAGAGCCCCTGAGGCAGAGCCATCCAACTCATCTGTTTCCACTTACTTGATTCACAGAAAATATGAGATAATAAATGTTAGTTGCTTTAAGTTGTCAAATTTTGGGGCAATATGTTATATAGTAATAGATAACTAACACGTAGTTTACCTACTCTTTAAGAGACTCCCCTGTTTTTTTTTTCTAGGTTGCCAAAAGTTCTTAAAATTGTTACCTGAGGAAATCATATTTTTTCTTTTTCTTAATAATAATGTGATAGAACATACATTTGGAATGTGAAACACTCTTGCTTTATTGTAATTAATCATGGTATATTTTCTCGGAATTTTAGTTAAATTTTCTTTAAGAATTTTGTTTGCATGGTTATAAGTGAAAAGCTCTCATAATTTTGCTCATTTGCATCATATTAGCATTACAGTAGTCCCATAAATTAGGTAAGCCCCTTTTTTGCTTCTTTTTAAATTAAAAAAATATATATGTATTGTCTATTTTATGTATCTGTATTGTACAAGACAGATATTAGCTACTCATTGAAAGTTTGGTAGAACTGACCTGTAAAGCCATCCATATGGCTAACATTTGTTTCTGTAAGATTTAGTGGCCTATTCGGTGCTTTATTTTATCTTTTGTCAATTTTGGCATTTTATAATTTTCTAGGAATATATTCATTTTACATAGCCATTCAAGTTTATTGATATAATTGTTATAATACTTTAATTTTTAAACCTGTTATATGTCTTATTTCCTTTTTCTGTTCTGCATTGTGTTTATTTATATTTTTCCTCTTTTTTAGGTCAATTTTTCTAAAATCTTTCGTATTTTTTTTAAATTAAAAAAAATTTAATGCTTATTTATTCTTTTTTAAAAATTTTTTATGTTTATTTACTTTTAAGAACAAGAGAGACAGAGTGTGAGCAGGGGAGGGGAAGAGAGAGAGGGAGACACAGAATCCGAAGCAGGCTCCAAGCTCTGAGCTGTCAGCACAGAGCCCGATGCAGGGCTCGAACTCATCGGAACATAAGATCATGACCTGAGCCAGAGTCAGATGCTTAACAGACTGAGCCATCTAGGTACCCCTAAAATCTTTCTTATTAATTTTTCAAGGAATAGCTATGTTTCTGCTACTTGTCTCCATTTTTATTCCTTACTTTGTTGATTTCTTTATTATTTCTTTCTTTTGCTTCTTTAGGTATTGTTATTCTCACCTCTCTCTTTTTTAAACATGAGTTCGGTTGTATTTAATCTTCCTTGTTTCCTGATACACACATTTAAACTATGATTTCACTTCATCTCTGCCTTACATAGTTTGACATGCTCTGTATTCATTGTCATTAAGTTCTAAAATACGTCTTAACTTATGTTATTTTGACCCAGGAATTAATTAATAGTGTGCTCTTTAATTTCCAATATATTGGAAATAATTTTGAATTTTGTCGCATTGAGGACAGAGAACAAATGCATAATATTGTCCTTTGGGATTTATTACTGCTGCCTCATGACTGAATATGTGAACTATTTTTGTTAGTGTTCTGTATGTGCTCAAAAACAATATGTCTTGTCTATCTGTGGGTGTACAGTTCTATATATAATCTCAAGCTTATTAATTGCTTTTTTCAGATGTTTGATATTTCTGCACATAGTTTTATTTGGTTGCTTTGTTTGTATCTTCATGAAGTTTAAAATCAACAGCTAAAATAATTTTTTTTATGGTTCTTTTAAGTTGCTTGATATATTATGAGGCTATATAGTTAGAATGTTCATCATACTATGTATTTTTTCTTATGTCTTTGATCAGAATACAGTATCTCTTTTTTTCTTTTTTAAATATAGTTTTGTCTCAAGTTTGAGAACATTAGATATTAAAATTGCTACCTGGATATTCTGGTTCATATTTGTCTGGTATATTTTTTCTCCATCTTTATTATATTTAAGCTCTTTCAAAGTATGTCTTTGGATTTACAGTGGTTTTTTTTTTTTAAACGTTATTCAGTCCTTTCATACTGCTGAAACCTTTTTTTTTAAGTTTATTTATTTTTGAGAGAGAAAGCATAAGTGGGGGAGGGGCAGAGAGAGGGAAAGAGAAAATCCCAAGCAGGCTTCCACTCGGTCATCATGGAGCCTGATGAGGGGCTTGAACCCACAAACCGTGAGATCATGACCTGAGCCAAAGTCAGATGCCTAACCAACTGAGCCACCCAGGTGCCCCTATTGCTGAAGCCTTTTTAATATGTTCATATCTTTTCTCATGAAGATAATATAAACATTCTGCAAAAAACCATGTCCCTTCAGCTCAGTATATGAGTCGGTAAAAGTGATCTATTTAGAACTGGAAGGACCAGAATATTACAGAGACAGTTAATAGTCTGGGTTTATAGATTCATATAATGAATTATTTAAAGAATGTCCCAAATGTCGCTTGGTTTCACATTATGGAGACTAAACTTGAATCTGATGTGTATGCCTGGTTTGGGAGAAGAAATGCGCAAGTACGAGTAAGAACCCGGACTTCCTTGAACCACCTGCTTAGCAATGCTTGTGTAACTATTTAAAACTGGGCTCTATTGAAAACTCCCCTGTGAGATGTACAGCACGGTCTTCCAGCTGGCAGTCTTCCTGACATATAACTATGGTTCAGTGCTACCTGCACTGAGGCGGGGCATGAAAAGCAAGATCGAATGAGGTAAGGCAGTAATTACGCCTCTGTGATCGACTACGTGATTGAGCTGTTTAAATGAGAAGGTTACAACTTGGAATGAGACACAAAAGAACTCTGAACGTCATGTTAAAAGTAAATATTTGGTAGATGCTTTTTTCTTCTCACAATTGACTTTAATTGGATTTTTACCAAGTGTAAATTAAAAGAAATTGTTCATATTTTAGGCTGTCAGTGGGAGCTGGAATGGATATGTTTGCATGTGAATTATGATAGTTTTATTCTCATTCTTCTTTCTTTAAACACTGTTTCAATGTATTTTGATGTTTTTAGTGTATGATGTGTTATTTTGAAAATACATATTTGAATGCAACTTCCCCCTTGTGAATCAATAGTAATAAGTTAAATCAGAAAATACTGTTTCTCTTTAAAGCTTGGCCTTTCTGGGGCAAGTTACGGGCACTTATCTTGATGTTTTACTTTCAAGTTGTCTAAGCAAATTGGAAATAGTGCACTGAAGGCACTTTCACATGTGATATCTGTTAAATGACATTTACAATTTATGTATTCTTACACAGAATTTTCCTTTCTACTTTTAGAGACTGAGAAATAAAATTTTTCTCCTGCTACTTTTTCCTCCCCTATTTGGCAAAGGAAACATGGAAATATATTTTTTTGGTACTGTAGCTAAGCAAGGCTATTCTTTTATACATCAATTCCATTGTACGTCTACATTTGCCAGGAGTTTCCTTTTTCACTATTACATTTGGTTTGGCAGTGAGAAGGTCTGTCCATCTTTAATCCAAGAAATTTCTTCTAAAAATAAAATGTCTCTTAACTCCCACCCCTGAAGGTAAGCGGTAAATTGTGCAATCATGCTTTGCATCTATACGTGAGATATTTACATTAAATATGCATGTCATATATAATGTATGCATAGCTGAAAGCAAAAGCTGCCACAGTGTTAGAGAGGAATCATTTAAAGACTTTATTTCACAAAACATCTAAAATACCATAAAGAATTAATTAATCCTAATGCAAAGCAACACAAATATGCAGCTGGCAAAGCTTATTTTTAAAGCCATAGTTTACAAAAATATATACATAAAATTTTCTTTGGGCAGATTCATAGTTTTGTTTGTCCTCATAGTAAGCACCAAATGTATAAGAGGAGGAGGAGACCAAACAGATTCATGTGCTGTTTTTTATGCTACTGCAATTAAATACATTAATTGCATCATTAATTTGCTTATATCCTTGTTAATTCTTTGAATACCTTTATTTGGTATGGGCGAGTCTAAATATGATAAGATATGGGATAAAATGATTTTCAAAAATGTTTGTTTGAGAGAGAGAGACAGAGAGCACGCACGAGTGTGTGTGTGCCCGTGGGGGTGTGAGTGGGGGAAGGGCAGAGAGAGAGGGAGAGAATCCCTAGGAGCCCAAAGTGGGACTCCATCCCACAAACCCAACAGTGAGATCATGACCTGAGCAGAAACCAAGAATCGGAGGCTTAAATGACTGAGCCACCCAGGCACCCTTGGGATAAAATGATTTTTAAAGCAGGAGGAATGGCTTTGATCTGAGGTTCAGCTAATACGCAATCAGAGACAGGAAGAGTACTGAAAATTTGAGGACATTTGATAACAATGATCTCATATTCAGGCACCTGGGTGGCTCAGTCGGTTGAGCCTTGGACTTCTATTCAGGTCATGAACTTGTAGCTCGAGAGTTCAAGCCTGCGAGGGGTTTGTTGCTTTCAGTGCATAGCCAGCTTTGGATCTTCTGTCTCTCTCTCTCTGTTCCTCCCCTGCTCACTCTCTCTCTCAAAAATAAATAATACATTAAAAAAAGAATGAGCTCGTATTTATAAAGCACTTAACAGATTTCACCCTCATTAGTAATTGCTGATATTGTATATCTTAAACGGAGCATTTCCAGTGGTGGGACCCAGGTTAATAGGAATTAAGAGATGAGTGAATGGGTAAAAAACGAAAATCAAGGCACAGAAAAAGACTTTTAAGAAGTTTTCAGTGAGAAGAATGATATGGAGCAAAAATGGCTGGAGGACAAATAGAGATATTTTATTAAATTATATTTTCATTCATAGGAACACATTTATGAGTGGAGGGGAAATGTATAAATAAGAAACTGAAGGCGTGAGAGCTATTGTGGATAACTAATAGAATATATGGCTGAAGGAGAAAAGGATTGTGTACTCTAATACAGAAAGAACAAAACAAGAAAAGGAATAAATAAATATGAAGAAATATTTAGAGGCTGGAATAGAAACATTGAAGATGTTTATTTTCTAAAATTCTGTAATTATAGGGGCAAAGTTTCTCCTGAGAATGAGAGTCTGCAAAGAGAGGGCAAGTTTATAATTAACATTGTAGGAAACAACATAGAAATTAAATAAAGATTGCTGCAAAGGGCAGTCAAGGACCCAACTGATATTGGAATAACTGGACACAGTTTCCTGACTTTCCCTGCGATGTCTGGCAGAAAGGGAACAGATGAAACTGTAGGTGCTACCATTTATCCAGGCTTGGAGAAAATGTGAACTCCAGAGAAGTAAAAAGTGGTCTGTGAAAATAAACTATCAGAACCTCCATGTCATTTTGATTTTTTAATCCCTGCGAGATAAAGTTTAAAGCTTTTAAAACATAACTCCAGCAGCCTGGCCATCCAGAGAAGGCACTAGCTTTCTATAAAGTTCCACGGAAACCGGCCAAGACCCAATGCTTCAGGCAACCGATCCTGGTCAATGAGGAGGCTTGATTCGCAGGCCCACATCATGCCTCGGAAGGGGCCGTGAAGGCTGATACATTGTGCTTGCTGTGTGGTCGGGTTTCCTCTATGAGACTTGGGCCTCAGCTTTCTTACCACACCAGTGAAGGCAGTGGTGTTTCCTCACTCAGGAGAGGTGATACACAGTGCTTGTCACGTGAGCCAACTGCATGGCTCTTCTCTGGCCCTGTGATTGTGTCAGGGGAGGGGCTGGTACTGCCAGGTTAAGTTTGGAGTCAGTATCTGGCAGGTCACAGTTGTATTGTTGTACTCTGACTTCTGATCATGCCAGAGGAGGGGCAATGCTTCCTTGATCTTCAGTTTAAAGTTTCCACAGTCCGAGGGCCTTCGATCCTCACCACGAGTCCTGACAGGTTTCTGTGCTCTTCACAGTATGTGATGGGGCAAATGGGCCTAAACACCTGCCATGATGCCTGCTCCTTGAATTTGCCCCTGTGAATGCTATCATTCTGGTGTAGGCATGTGTGCTGCTTGGCCATTTTCTGAAAATCAGAACGTCTGTAGATATCATCTCTAACATGAAGAAAGACAGATCTTTATTATGGCTAACCAGAGATAGAGAAATAGAGAAGGCGGAAGGGAGATGAGCTGATTGGCTTTTACAATAGGCAGGTATCAATGGACCTGGGACAATATGAAATCAGTAGATGGAATGAGGTGAGGGAGTCATAAAGACAGAGGATTGTAGTCAGAGAAAATAATTTCGTTTAATTCGAGTTCATACATGTAAGCCTTAGTACGTTATGTCAAGGTTCAAACCAAAGAGCTGGGAGAAGTAATGAGAAGGCAGTATATTGCAAATATGTTTTTAAAAAAATGTGTAACACTTAATTGGTTAAAGTTGTAAGAAGAATTTATGCTCTGCAAAGTTTTTTCTTGCATATGTTTCTTTCTGATATTTTTGGTGTATTATTTCTGGGCTCTATTATCAAAACATTCTAGTAAAGAGGTAAATAGATAAGTTGATAAAGCAAATTTTCTTCAACTCTTCTATTATTGACTTTAAACCACACACACACGCACGCATGCACACACACACACACACACACACCTATTCTCCTGAATTGAGGAAATTACAAGATACCTAGCGGACATTCAAAGAATAATTGTGCATATAATCATTAATGATATGTACTGTCCTAAAAGATTATCTGAAGAGAAGACTGCTGTATCTAGGAATTCTATGGTTAACTCACAGTAAATAAAAGCAAAATCAAATATTGTATCTTCCCATTTTTAGGGCATAACATGTTTGAAATTAGGTGCATTTGAAATTGACGGTATCTTAGTTTTAATGAAATATATTAATAATATCCTTATTAATTTTTATTGTGAATCAAAATGTTCATGGTACAGAGGAGGGTGTAGTGAAAATATCCTTTTAAAATATGTGGTATTTCATCTATTCTAATTTATTCAATTTGTCACTTCAGTCTTCTGTTTTTGAATTGTCTGTAAGAATTAGCAAATGGGGAATGATAGGGTCAGGTGGTGCCATTATAAATATAAGTTAATAACCCACTTTAACATTTCATCCTCTCTCTAAGACTCCAGGTAGCAAATGGATATTGTCAAACTGCAGATTTTTCTCTACAATTGTTTAAGTAATAACATGCCAATAACAAAACCAACCATCCAAACCACAAAATCAGCAAAACAGAAAGGGAAATGTGAGTCTTTACTTCTCTCTCTGGCTATGCAAATTCCATGTGGATTTTTCTGGGCTGTCTGGATTGCAGGTTATGCTGATAACATGTAAAGGCTTCATTCCAGATGGACTTAAATCACAACTAAATATCTGGCTCAGCCACTACGAGTTATTATATTTTGCAATCTTAGGCAAATATCAGAAAATTTAGCCGTATTTTAGTTTTGCTCACTTCTTACGGGTGCCTAAATTGTGGAAACTTGTAGTTGATAATTGCTCAAAGTTCAAAATCGCAATATTTTTACTCTTGGTGAGAAGGAGGAAAAAAATGAAGGATTTTTCGTGTCTCTCAGATATATTGGCCTATTCTCCAAATGACAGGTTCCTGACTGATCAACTGTACCACCTGCTACTAAAGCTCAGTAATATTAGTCTGTGGAATGGTTTCATTCTCATCTCACACCTCAGAGATCTTGCGCTCAACCCCAGGCATCCCTTGTGTGTTTAAATCAGCTTAACGGCTCATACAGTGTGCTGATTTCCTTGTAGGCCTCTGTTTTCTCAAAAAGTGATCACCTTTTGCCAATGCCCTCAGGATTAAACAGGGCAGTCTGGTTTTCCTTTTCTGCATTGGCTATACCTTTGTAGTCAATAAAAGACTAACTAGAAAAGAATCAGCTGATGAGAGAATCAATCTTCTGGAAGCCTCCCCACAGTTTTCTCATCATTTTTGTGCCGTCTGTCATCTCAGATTGTAAAATGGAAACCAAAACTCAGTATGTGGGAAGACTTTTACTGCTCCTTGTTAACAAAAACAGTAAGACCAGGGGTTTTGATCTTATGAGTGTATAGGTAAACAGTAAGCTGTAAGTGCACACTCTTGAAGTGGCTTTTCTCTGTTTCTAATGGAGGTTTGCAAAGAATTATCAAAGTGGTATCAAAAAGGTCTCCTAACATACTGTAGTGTGGATATCCATTCTGAGGAGGTCAGGTTAAATCTGAAGGTCTTATACATGACGATACTGGGGTATCTTATGGTACAGCAAAGCTGTACTCCGCGCTTCTTACTAACAGTCATAGAAATAGAGAAACATAAAAAGGATCCTTTCTGCATTTTTATAACTGGTTACATTGCATTAATTTATTTCTATAACATTACGTTTTAAATGAAGTGACATTTTGTCGCATTTAACTTTGATTCTAACAACTTTATCTCACACAATTTGCTTTCTCGTAGAGTACTCAAAAATGTGTATGAAATATATTCAGATTACTTTGGCAGATAAAGGTCATCTCTTCATATAACCCATTGTATATATTTTCTCCAGCATCAGAGAATCTGAAAATCATTTTCTTCTTGCTTTTACTTTATGGTTTTAGATCTCATTTGTAACTTGAAAGCACAATGAGCGGAGGGAATTTAAACTTGCTAACTGATCCTATTAAAATACAAAATAGAGTTTGAAATTTGCTTTTTTTTTTTTTTTTTTTGCTTGAGTTCAGGCTTTCAGTCAGTTACAATGCTATTGGAGCTGTTTAGCTACTCCCTCTGGTGATATATAAAATATATTTAATAAAAATAAAAATGTATTTTTAAATGTGTGCAATCCATTTTAAATTCTCTAGTATGAATTATGTTATTGAATTATGAAGTAGAATGGTTTCATTACTGTTTTTCAATGTCATTGAAGTGGCCAAATGATTAAATTGTTACTGCTTTCTGGAGCTGGGAGGATGGTTTAGTGAGGCCAAGATTGGCATTTTTCTACACCTTATTATTTCACTTGTTACTGGAAATTTGAGTGTGTCAATGCTGTATTTTGTGCTGTGAAGGTATTTAAAATATTTCTTATCTGTCTATGGATTTGTAGGGAAATGACAGAATACTATTAGAAGGGGAAAGACATCTGCAGCATTTTTCTAATTATCTGGAATTTACTTCAATTTAAATCAGACATGAGGTTGGCTCATAAAATGGACAAGGTGGGGAATGGAATATTCTTCATTTCACTAGTTTATTCTTTTTTACCATTGATAGCTATTGACTTTACATGACATTCTTCTCATCACTCCTGATTGACTGTTCATAAAGTTATAGCCTTTTCCCAAACATTATGTAATTATTTCTGATAATGCAAAAAATCCAAGATTAATTAAGGAATCTGAATGAGATTGCACAGAATATCCTTATGGTTTCCATATTTCTAAGCTATTTGTTTTCAGTGTTTGATATCGCCTCATTTTCTCATTACCAATTGTCCTTTGGACATTGAGTTTCATATAGATCGATTGATCACACATTTTATATAGCTAAAATTTCTTAAGAAAATAATAATCCCTTTTCTTTCTTATAGCCCAGACTTAACATTATTTTTAGTGCTGCGTTGTCAGGAAGCATCTAAATCTCATGGTGGCAGGATCTTCACCTGCCATATCATAATGGTATCTCTTATGTCTGATATAGAGAAAGTGCTTCATTAGTAGATACTGATCCAATAAAAGGAGGAATTTCTAGAGGATGGTTTTGTCTCAGAGTCTAGAAGGACCTAAAAATCTTAGTTCCTACGATCTACAGACCACAGTGTTATGGGCTGCTAGGGCCTGGCAAACAGTATAATGCAGTATCACTGCCTCCAAGGGCTTTACCGAAAGTAATTTTCACATTAGTTAAGCACAGTGGTTGCGGTGGAGAGATAGTACAAGGACTTTTTTATTAATGTCATTTTTGTTTACATTGTATATCTTTTCTCTATTCCAGAAAGGATACTACCGTGAGAGAATAATTTGATGTATTTCCCATGAAATTATTGTTTGGAGAAACCAGTTGCATGAAAGCAGTAAGACAGAATGTGAAAAAATCAGTTAGTGGCTTCCTATTCAAGTCTGTATGTCCAATTTATTTTAACTTATTTTGGGTCAGTATTGTTTTTGACATTATGTAAACAAACTGAGGGTAAGGCTGTCCAAATAAATATTAATTAACTGGGTTCTAGTAAGGGCATGCAATGCTATTCTCACTTGCATCTTATAAATGTTAGGCTGTTTTCAGTATTACTGTCAATGTAGATGGAATAGGGTATAGAATTAAGCAATCAGGAACAGGGAAAATTGCAGGCCAACTGGGAAATTACTTAACGTATAATAGGGAATACGTTAAGTGCTATGCAAAAAATAATATCTTTTTCAGTTGTGTCAGATGTATCTTACTTAGAAAAATAAAAAAAAATAAATAACAACAGTCAAGGGAAAACTTGTATATTTAATAATTTAGATGCCAATTTTGGAAAAAATTACTATAATATTCCACATCATTCTTCTGTTTGACAGTGGCCTGTGATTTCTTTTTCCAATCAAAGGTAGTTTTCATGGCTAATGCCCATATCTTCAAATTTTTTATCTTCTGTTTAGTAAAAACTCATTGTATTATATTAAGCACTGTGTCCATCCAATATAACCAAGCCTTCAAACTCACACTGAATCCCTGATAAAAATTTAATATTCAAAATTCTATTGCTCTCTTTCACTGTTGCTATGGTAAACTCATGATGAGACATACAGTTTGTCTGGACTAGTAAACCCCAAGTACAAAGTCATAAACTAATAAAGAAACCATATGTAATTATAGAGGCATCAATGATATCTGATCATGGGTAACTCCAAATTATGTTATTTCCATCATTAATATACATAATTAATTGTAATAATTTATTACTGCATTAATAAAACAGTAAGAGAAAATATTTACATACTCTTCATTCTGTTTCCAAAAAAGGAATTTAAAGCTATATGTGAAAATCCATACAATAAAATGTAAAAGGTTTTAAAGTTTTAAAGTTGATTTTATAGAATTTTAAGTTGAGTGAACTGGGGCAAGGAACAAAATGAATCTGTAGGTGAGATTGGCACACAGCACAGGATAATTTTGCTTTTCTAGCAGAGATGGATCATACATTGACTTTAAGCTTCCAAGTAACCTGTAAGGAAAAAAAAAACACATTATGAGTTACATAATTCATAATATCCATAATCTAAAAATAATCTAGTTGCCTTGGCAACACAGAGATACTGATGATAACAAAGACAAACTTCTTTTGGGTCTCCATTGAGCAGGCACCACTTAATTTAGGGAATATTGCCTGCATTCACATCTTACTGGAAGTACAGCAACCAGTTTCATATGGTTCTTTCTTTCTTTCTTTTTTTTAAAATTTTTTAAGGACTAATATGCATACATTAAAGTGTTTTTTTTTTAATGTTTATTCATTTTTGAGAGACAGAGACAGAGCGCGAGTGGGAGTTTCATTTTTGAGAGCGCAAGCGCGAGTTTATTCATTTTTGAGAGACAGAGAGAGGGAGACAGAATCCAAAGTGGGCTCCAGGCTCTGAGCTGTCAGCACAGAGCCCAATGCTGGACTGGAAACCACGAACCATGAGATCATGACCTGAGCAGAAGTCGGGCGCTTAACCGACTGAGCCACCCAGGTGCCCCATCATATGGCTATTTCTTATGATATCCTTTGGTATAGGCTGATGGCATCTTACCAAATTACAATTTAAAGAAAGGTATTTTACAGTTATGAGAATAAATAAGTATTGACATTAGCCAGTATCTGGTGTATTACAAAGAATAGAATCATGCAGGGTCCTTGTCAATTTTGCTCAAAATCGAGCAAGACAGTTATCAAAGTAAAGAAAAGCATTGAGGCAAAGAATATAAATGCCATAGATTAAACATGTGGTGCTTACTTTCCAAATACCTGCATTGGTCCAAAAATTTTTAAATGCAAAAAAACCCACAAAAACCATTTCTGTGATTCAGACAGAGATACATTGAATGCAGATATATCCTATATTAATTTAACTTAAGGGGAAATTAATTGGCTTATGCAACTGGGAAATGGGTGCGTCTGACTTAGTCATGGCTAGATTCAGAAGTTCATGTGATGCCATTAGGATTATGACTTTAATCTCCAGGCTTTGCTTACCTCTGCTTATACCTAGCTAGATTCTCTCCATATGAGAGCAGGAGTATATTACCTTCACTGGTTAAGATATTCAGGAGTGTTTTTATCATAGGTCAAAATTCTGAGTAGATCCATTGTTCAACCAATTACTGGGGCCATGCTGATGTGACTTTTGACTGCCTATTGTTGGAACCTGGGAAACAGAGGTCAGTTTCATGCACACTACATAGACTAAATATAATAAGTAGATTCCTGAAATGTCTAATGAAAAATAGTGAAATTTGTCTACATCCTATAATCTTCTCTCTTTTCATTAGGGCCTAATTTGGTATAGAACAAAACCTAAGGCAAGTAGTAAAAATTTCCTTAGGCCTATCTCTTGGTTCTTCCTGCATTTTCTTTTAACCAGTATCTTAAATATTTAAAAAAAAAAATAAGTTGATTTTGACACCTTTCTTTCCTACTTTTCTAGAAATAAGCCTGTTCAAAGGGAAATATATTTCTTGTTTGGGGTTAGCTAAAAATGTTCCCAGTTATTCATTTTCCATACTTTCTTTTTATTAAATGAACACCATAATGTAAGGTGGGAATATGGCTATGTGATACAGACCAAACTTCTAGCCTCCTTTGAAGCTAATTGCATTTCTATGCCTAGGTTTTTTTTCTACCGGATGTAGCAGAAGTGATTATATACAACTTCTGCGACACCAGTTAAACAAAATCTCCTTACCTGGGACAATCTCTAACCTCACTTTTCTTGGGATAAAAGAAAGGATTTATGGAGAGCTGGCTTTGATTTTGTCCTCAGATGGGGACATTCTGAGATGGATTCTTACCTCACAAGGGCCACAAACTGAGGGATATGTGGATAGAATCCAAAGGAGGCATGAACTTGGAAGGGAATGATTACATCTTAAATTTTATTAACCTCTAATTAAAAATTAGCATTTCTTTCAATGATAAGTCTAGGCAAAAGCCATTGTATTCTTAGCCGAATCTATGCTTTTTTCATTAATAGAATAACAGATATTTTTGAATCACATTATAGTTGAACATGGGTCAAAATATTGTTTCTGTTTGCCCCTATTAAAAATTTTTGATAGTTAATATACCAGCCACTTAATCTTGATATTTAATGTATAAAGAATCACATATATTGCTATATCATGAATTTGTTTTTCTAATATTTTGATTAGATTTATATTTTAATATTTGTACTCCTATTTATTTTATTTTATATAATAAACTATTATTCAAATAAGGCATTCATGGACTTTTGAGTCTAGCCAAAGGGACCCACGGTTCAAGGTGATGGGGAGACAGATAGCAATATGGAAATAACTTCTGGGTTCCTGACTGGGTTTCTAGAGTATAGTTCACAGCTGGACTATCACTGGTGTTTGTTTTCCAGGGTCGCTGTAACTAGGGATCACAAAGTAGGCGGCTTCAAACAGTAAAAATCTATTGTCTCACAGCTCTGGAAGCTAGAAGTTTAAATTTAAAGTGTTGACTGGGTCTTGATCTCTATGAAGCTTCTAAGGGAGAATCCTTCCTCACCTCTTCCAGCTTCTGATAGCCCCCCGGGCATTCCTTGGCTTGTATATGTGTCACACCAAATTCTATCATTCACTTCACATGGTGTTATTTCTGTGTATCTGTGTGTTCACATCGTCCTCCCTCTTTTAAGAAAGACACCAGTCATATTGGATTAAGGGCCTACCCTACTCCATTATGACCTCATTTGGTCTAATTGCATCTGCAAAGACCTTATTTCCAAATAACATGCCACTCATAGGTACGCGGAGTTAGGACTTCAGGATATCTTTTGGGGGGGGCATAATTCAATCCATAAAACTTGAGACAAAAAGATATTTCATTGTAATTGAAATCACTCTATTTTGAGGCTCTGTTTTTTAAACTATACATGGTTACAAATACACTTTGCCATCAAAAGTGAGACAAATTCTAATTTAGATGTACTTAACAGAGCTCGTGGGGTCCTGATTGCCCAAGCAATTAATTATTTTCAATATATTCCAGTTCACAATGACTATGTTCTCTGATCAACTGACAGAGTAAGTCCTCAAGGACAGGAGTCCAGCCCATATCCTATTTTTTTTAAATAAAGTCTTATTGGAATACAGCCACATCTATTCACTAATGCGTTGTCTTTATCTGCTCTCACACTACAATGGCAGAGTTGTGTAGTTGCATTGGAGACCGTAAAGCACACAAGGGCTAAAATATTTACTATTTGATCATTTACAGAAAAAGTTTGTCAACCCCTTCTCCAGGATATGAGAGAGGTGAGCAAGGGATTTGACTTACTTTTCTACTGTTACCTATATTATAAGGGTATAGTAATTTTGTTAAATCAGAACTCAAAGAATAAGCAAATAGGAAAACGTGAGCCAGGACCTTAAACTGAGCCTATGAATTGCATAAAACATTATTTCTGGTTAGGGGATGTATTTATACCTGTCATTGAAATCAATGATCTAAGTAAGGATAATACCAGACAAGAAAAATGCACACAATTTCCAAGTTTCCTTAATAAGAAAGCAACAATAAATTGAAACTCCCTTGTAATAGGAAAAATGGTTATTTCAAATCAAGAGACTGAAATTCTAACAAGAACAATCATCACTATAATTGTATGATATTTCTTACTTCCACTAGCATTATTAATGGGATTATGGTTTGACCTGACAATGAGAATAGCTTCCCTTGTGGCATTTTGGCAGTTCTATTTCTGTTCTTTGAGAAATAAGGAACAGACAAAGAATAAAAGTCCTTGCCTGAGCTGCTAAAACAATAACATAGTGTGAAGAATTTCCAGTTACTCATGAGCTCAAAGGATCCCATTTTTATGGCTCCTTGAGAACTGGAAGCTTAATGGACACTCACAAAAAAGACCTTAGTTCCCTTGAAATCAGCAGTCATTTGAGGAAATATTACTGCATTTGGACCCTATAGACAAATGAGGATAGCAATAAAATTTCTTTTGGAAAGGAAAAAAGATACCTCATGGAAAGCAATCACAAAATGCCACAGGCAAGCAGTTACTACGTCATGTTTGGGGTACATGTTAGAAGTAATAGGGAACTTGCCAATCACAGTCTCAGCAAAGTTACTGCAGGTACTGAGAACTTATGGTCACACATCTCCTGGGATTGCTGTTAAAAGAATATGTTTTACTTTAGGATGCCTTGGTTATTCTTTAATGACTATTTTCAAAATACTGAGGAGAACAGCAGAAATTTACAATATGGCTGATGCTGGTTTAAGAACAGGATTAGGGCACAAAGGTTGCATGATGGCCATAATTTAATGGAACTTGAGGAAAATGCGAGACAACATAAGTCCAAGAGCATAAGAGACATTTTAAATGGGTAAACATTCTCCTCCTTATACCCTGTCCTTGCCCAAAATGGTATTCCTTGATCTAATCCATCACGAATTATTATTTCTTTTAAAGGAACTTTTCCCGCAGTCATTGTCTCTCAATTCCTCTTCCTTCATTTCCATTCTCTCCTTCTCCTTTTTCTACTTATCTTTCATAAGGACAGATTCTGTTTGGGTACATTCATCTGCAAAGAGGTGTGGTAAGTGTTAGTATACACCAGACATGTGAAGATATCTAAAAGTATGTAGGAAAGGCCTATTTAGATTTTTTCCCCCTAACCTACACAGTATGAGAAGTGGATTTGAGAAGAGAGTAGAATTGTATTTAAGGTAGAATCTTGAAGTATAACCAATAAAGCTCTGATTACCCAAGGCAGTCACTGGCCAAATTTGAAAGTCAAGAAAGGCTCCTTACCCAGGCAATCCAAGTATGCATTGTGCACACCTTGGTCAGGAAAATGGAGTCCAAGAGAGAAGGGAGAGTGAACCAAGCCAAAGAAATTAACAAAATATGGAGAAAGAAAAGTGCAAGGGTTTTTAAGGACTGATGAATAGAACTTGTGGGAATGAGAAGGAGTTTGATGGGGGAATTAAACTGAAAAGAAAGACAGGAACCAGACTATAAAAGAACTTGAACACTTATTTATTTATTTATTTATTATTTTTATAAAATTTTTTTTCAACGTTTTTTAATTTATTTTTGGGACAGAGAGAGACAGAGCATGAATGGGGGAGGGGCAGAGAGAGAGGGAGACACAGAATCGGAAACAGGCTCCAAGCTCCGAGCCATCAGCCCAGAGCCTGACGCGGGGCTCGAACTCACGGACCGCGAGATCGTGACCTGGCTGAAGTCGGACGCTCAACCGACTGTGCCACCCAGGCTCCCCTTGAACACTTATTTAATATAACTCAGAGAATATTTATTATGTATCTATTAAGTGGCACCCCCCAGTGAAAATGATCTTGGAACAGTGATGCATAAGACACATTCTTTTTTCAAATTTTAATTTCTGTATAGTTAACATACAGTGTTATATCAGTTTCAGGTGTATAATATAGTGTTTCAACAATTCTGCACATTACTCCCTGCTCATCATGATAAGTGTACTCTTTAATCCCCATCACCTATTTCCCTCATCCCCCCACCTACCTCCCTTCTGGTAACCATAAGTTTGCTCTCTATAGTTAAGAATCTGTTTTTTCTGTTTTTTGTTTTTGTTTTTTTGGTTTGTCTTTTTTTCTCTTTGTTTTGTTTTGTTTCTTAAATTCCACATATGAGTGAAATCATATGGTATTTGTTTTTCTATGACTTATTTCTCATGGCATTATACCCTCTAAATACATCCATGTTGTTGCAAATGGCAAGATTCCATTTGTAAGGCACATTTTTTTTTTTTATCTCAAGCATTGTGCACCCTTCCGTAGATATAGGCAGATAAATAATTTCAGTCCAGCATGGTAGCCATGGATATAGAAATGTGCTCAGCCAAAGTATGAGAATACAGGGAGTAGATACTTTAAGGAAATATTCCTGGAGGGAATGATGTCTGGGGAAAACTTTAAAGACTATATATAAAAGCCAGTCTGGTTTTGAAAGTTCAGAAGGGTTGGGGCGCCTGGGTGGCGCAGTCGGTTAAGCGACCGACTTCAGCCAGGTCATGATCTCGCGGTCCGTGAGTTCGAGCCCCGCTTCAGGCTCTGGGCTGATGGCTCAGAGCCTGGAGCCTGTTTCCGATTCTGTGTCTCCCTCTCTCTCTGTCCCTCCCCCGTTCATGCTCTGTCTCTCTCTGTCCCCAAAATAAATAAACGTTGGGAAAAAAAATTAAAAAAAAAAAAGAAAGTTGAGAAGGGCCTCATAGGCAAAGGGATCAGAATGAAAAACAGAAAAGAGCAAGGTGAGATAGAACCATGAACAATTTGTGGTTCTACTGGGGCATTGGGAGTGAAATGGAGGTGTCACAGAAGCTTAGATATTCTAGAAAGGGCTGGGTCTTTGAGTCTTTGGATACCAGGCTAAGGAGGCCTGTTGACAATGGGGAGATACTAGGTGTTCTAGGATAACAGCTACGTATTAGATCATCACGACTATAGCATGGATAATACTGTAAAGGTAGCAGTACTGCAAGTACCCAGAAAAATGTGGAGGTTGTGGCGCTGTAAATGGGGAAAAGAAGGAGAATTGATCAGATTGGTGGAAGCTCATCATAAGTGTAGAGCTTATGTCTGTGTAACTGAGACATATGATACCATTGGAGGAGAAAAGGATTCAAAGAGCTTTTCTATTTTGGAACATGGTGAGAAATCTGAGTATGTGGTCCTTATGACTATTTACGTTATCATTATTATGTCCTTACGTATGTGTAAAAATTAATCTGATATATAGAATTACCTCAAGTTTAAAGTGACAGGACAACCTAACAGAAACACTGAGTAGGCAGTTAGAAATTCAACTCGGGAGTATCTGGCAGACTCTTGTGATGGTCGTAGGTCTTGAATTCAAATTCAATACAAATTATTTCTAAACTGACTGGTATGTAACAATTTATTATTTACCAAGAAATATATAATTATGTTTTGTAGTTTAGTTCTCCTATAGCTGTGGTGGAAAAGACCATTTCCATGTAGCAAGTGTCATCAAAATACTCAGCATTTTATTGCAGTTTCTCCTAACAGGCCCAATGTGGAAAACCACTACAGAAATCAGAAATGTCAACCACCTGCACTCCATGCACATTTTAGGCTTTCCTTTTATGTGGTCATTTCCAGAATTTCATTATTAGGAAGCCCACACATATCTCCTCCCCCAAACAATGCCTTGACTATGATCATGCAAGCCACTGCTTTCCATTAGTCCTGAAAAATTGATGAGAAATTTGGATGACATTGACTCTTAGTTCTAGAACATGAGCTCTGGAAATACAGAAGACAGGTCTTACTGATCTCTCTTTCCACGGCCAAGAACGATGAATTTGCAGTCAACAATTATTTTTGTTGAATAAAATAATTACCTTATGTATTAATAATTTATTAATAAAATTACTTAACCCCAGTTTTTTCCAGTCATTGACAGTTATTTGACTACTTTAAAGCCTTCTATATCTGGCATCAGAAAACTCTTTCTGGGTAAGTGAATGTTTCAGATAACTGAAACTAATCTCTCAAACCTCTTTATTTGGAACCACTTTTGATAAACATCTTTTCAAAATTGTATTACATGCTGTAGATAAGAGACCAAGGTTGAACTAATTTAACCATTTCATGATGACTCAGGTCCACTATAATAAGCATTAATCATTGTACTTCCAGAAAAACAATGCAGACCTCTGGGACCATTGAACTAGGCAGAACGGATTGTGTCTAATATCTAAAGGACTCAAATTGCTGTGTTTTTCTGGTTGGTCTTCTCTTCCCTATTGCTTTTCTTCTGTCACCTGTCAGTCTCAGTTGCTAGGGAAACCAGACAACCGCATTTGTTAAAATACTAATCTTAATTTTAAACACCTGAATCAGTGTATTTGTTACGTGGATTCTCCCAGGTAATTGATTTCATAGCATTCTGACAATTGGCATATTCCCCTTTCTTAGCACTCCTGGAAATACCTGAAAGGAGAAAACACTTTTTAAAAAGTTATATTGAGATATTTAGTAATAGAAAATAACATATAACTCACATAAAATAATACTTATAGCTTGCAATAAACCTTGAAATTTTCTGTATGATCTTCTCCTCCCTCATAAACATTGATGATGCATTCCTTTCCTGGCCTGATATGGAAGTGTGTGTGTGTGTGTGTGTGTGTGTGTGTGTGTGTGTGTGTGTGTAGAAGTGTCCTTGCTTTGGAGCTCACCCTATTTATCCTGACTCCACAGTACGCTTTGTTCACTTCAAATCTGTATATGAGAAATTTTCTTTGGGATAAACAGCTTAATAATTTCCCAAGGTCAGTTCTCAGATATAGTATGCACTGTAACCAGCAATAACATTTAGAGCTGTTCAACCAGATTACTATTTCTTCTGTCTGCTTTCCCCATTCCTCTTCCCATTTGCTTTGGTTTTCCTAAAATACATAAGCTACAAGACCTAGAGACTATTCATCGTTGACCTAATTTTGAGGTCAAGAATGATGTAGACGTTGCTAGATCCGCTAGTCCAGTGTCAGTTTTAGTTGATCTATCCATAGCATGTGGTCAAGTGGATCATTCCTCTTTGTTTGAAACACCTTTCTTTATTTGTCTTCCAGAACCTCATCATGTTTTGATTTTCTTCCAACTTATGGACTGCTATAGCTAAGGCTGCTTTTTGGTTCCACATAGTATTCCAGATTTTGAAATGTTGAAAAGTGTTCTTACATTGGACTGCTCTGTTTATACCGAATCCCTGGGTGACCTTACCCGGCTCTGTAGACATAAATATTTATGTGCTACTAACAACAGATTTGCATCTCAAACCTTGCTTCTAGTCCTGAACATCAGCTGCTTATTTATCATCTCTGCTTGGATGACCACGAGGTACTCCAAACTTAATAGGTCTGATTTGCCCTCGTGAAATGGCTCCTCCGTCTTCCTCATTTCAGGAAATAGCAACTCCATTCTTCCAGTTGCTCTGGCCTAAAACGTTGGAGAAAATGTTTATTACTTTCTTTCTTTCTCTCTTTCACATCCCATAACCAATTCTTTGGCAAATCCTGTGAGCTCTACCTTAAAATATACCCATAATCTGACTAGCTTTCCCACCCCTGCTTTCCTGGTTCAAACTGCTGTACCATAGAAATAGCCTCCTGCCTCATCTTAATGCTTTTGTTCACCACCCTCTAGAATCCAATGTCCTCCCAGAAGCCAGAGATCTTTAAAAAATAAAATTCCAGATCATGTTATGCACATCTCTTTTTCCCACTCTCCAATGGTTTCTTGCTGAGTTAAAAAAAAAATCAAGAACTCCCGGCATGACCCAAAAGATGCTATGTGTTCTGGACATTTGGTTTGTCTGCAGTCTTGTTTCCTAACTTGCATCTATCCCCCACTGTGATGAAGGCACACTGGCCTTTTAGCAGTTCATCAGACACATCAATTATAGCTTTTGTATTTACTGCCCTTTCTTCTACCTCGATGATTCCTTCACTATATGCCCATAGCTTGTTTTCTCACTAACATAAATACAAGGGTCATCTTACCAGAGTGTCCCTCCCTGACCATTCCAGGAAAAGAGCATACATACTTTATTGATCCCCATAGGGCTCTGATATTTATATTTTGTTCATTTTGTATGCATCTATTTGTACATTTTTCATCCAAGTAGAATGCAAGCCTCTTGAGAGCAGGAGCTACATTTGTTTTGTTTGCTGTTATGTCCTTAGCACCTGGAATAGTAACACTTAACAATGCTCAATAGATACATCTGGGATCAATGGATAGATGAATAATGGCCTTTGGGTCTCCCAATTATTTGCTAGGTCCTTCTTGAGAAATATTTTTTCCTAATCTGCCTGCAGACTCTTTTGGATTTGTACTATTTACCCTTTACTGTTTACTTTAGTCAAACACACACACGAAATCAATTTATTCTGTCCTGAGGATAATTCCATGCCTAACCTATAGTACAATATCTTTGTGACAACTGCTTTCTCTGATGCTCGGGAGCCTTTTATTACCTTATTTGGGTCTTGTGGTTTTGTTGAAGTTGATTGTGGTTATCTGAAGTCTGATTGCCAGTTAAGACAGGAATTACTTTATGGATTTTATTGTTTAAAATACTAGAAGTTCTTCAGTAAAGACATATTCAGGAAACTATGCTTGACGTGTGTTGGAAATTTATGTAGCTCCATAGCATGATTGAGTCAAATAGCTTTTATTTCTTTTATGTTAATAATGTGTTTACACAACACTTAGTAAAGTGGTATTGAAATATATTAGAGATAAATGTAAGTGGATATAAATAGTGAATGGGTTCAAATGTGTTTTTTCATGGGTCTCATTTAGAAAGAAGAGGAATGGTGGAGAGAGTAGATATTTCTGAAACTGAAAGAATTAAAAGGAAAGTTGAAACATTCATTTATTTTTATGTTGATGAATGGTAAAAATTATACAAATAGGACAAAAATAAATGCAATCAATACATAATATTGTAATACTAGTTCTAATGCATCATACTTGTTATAATGTGAGTTAATATATCGAAAACTCTTTATCATTAAGGTTTTCAGAGATTGGCTTACACCCATACTAAATATGCCATAGACTTGAGTGTAATTGTTTTCAGCGATAACATAAATATAAAATAAACTGATAGAAAAATTTTATTACAGTTTATGAGTATCGAATTTTGTAGCACATAATCTCAGAGATATTCCAAAGAAAATAAGGTTTTATAAAACAGGTGAAACAAATATAGAAAAGTCTCGTACATTAAGTCAAAGTCAAGTACTATATTGAAAACTGAATTGGTTGAGAACACATTAAAGATTAAAGAACTAGGCATTAATTAATGTGGCATATCTGGGAGTATTCAAAATCTCATCAAGTGATAGCCTTCTCTTAAATCTTGAGCCTTCTGTTATAGTATTGGAATCAAGAAAATATTGCTACATAGAAACAAACAAACCAAAACTCTCCTACCCAATCAATCAACCAGATAAACAACAAGATGAACAAAAATTCTGTTGACTCTTTTTGTTTGTTTGATTTTTGTTTTAATAATAAAATCATTTACTAGTACACTTCAGTGAAGTGTCCAAGTTTGGGTAGGATGGCAGAGAATTCTTGTTTACAAGCCAAAATATCTTTTCCCATTTTCCCCTATTAGTAGAACCTCACTTTTATTCAGGGAGGTAATATATGTAGACTAAAACAAAACAAAACAAAACAAAACAAAACAAAGCCCAAACCTATATATCACACCTCTCCTATTGGTATGTGTGGTCCCTAACATAGTTATGGTCAAAGAGGGAAAAGCAGGAACGCTTGGGTGAGGCTCTAGGACTCAGAGAGGCAACTTGTACCTTTCATTTTTACTCTTTATTCTTTTCTTCCTGCCAGAAAAAGGGAGAAGATGGGTGAAACTCTAGAAGCCATCTTGAGAATGGGATGGTGGAAGGTTTGAGCTATTGGCTGAGTTATTGATTGTATTAGAGAGTCCGTTCCAGCTGTGGATTACCTATCTCTGGATTTCATTCACAGATTTTAAATTAAATCTCTAATTTTCGAAGTTTCTGTTACTAGCAGATGAGTGCAATCCCAATATTATGCAGGTAGCCTTCACATAAAATTTGATGAGGTCTCTTGCTTCTCTGGGGTTTTCCCAAGTTTGCCTTCCCCCATATGTCAGTTTTGTCAGCAAGCTCACTTTCCTCATTAAAACAAAATGACTAGAAATTCTAGGCCTCACATCTGCACATATTGCCCAAAGCAAAGCAGAGTTCTCCTCTTTGCCATTAAACACGTCTAGTGATTCATTCTGATTTAACCTAGGTGAGTCAGTTACTATGCAAGAGGTATGGATTACACTATTTAGCTTAACTATTCCAACCTAGCAGCATCCAAGTGATGTAATGTAATATTTAAATATCTATGCAGTAGAATTGTGAATATGTTTTTGTGGCATTTTTTTATATTATAAAAACATACAAAATCATAGTAGAAAAATCAAGTTAATATCTCATCTTCCTTTTAACTTAATATTACTTTAAGTGTGTTGCATGATACTAAATATTCTTGGATTGTTTTATTACTTTTGTGGCTATGTATTATTGTCTCTTATGAATGATTAGTAAGTTATTTAACCATTTTTATATCATTTGGTATTTCCCCCCATGTTTTACTATTATAAATAAAACTGTGATTGATATGCTCATTAATAAATCTAAACCTAAATTAACTAAATATCATTAAATCATTTCAAAAGAGATTAGCCAGTTTGAAATGTTGTGAATATTTTGGGATGCCTGGTGGCTCAGTCAGTTGGGTTTCAGACTTTGGCTTAGATCTCATGGTTGCTGAAGTCGAGTCCCATTTTGGGTTCTATGCTGACAGCTCAGAGCCTGGAGCCTGCTTCGGATTCTGTGTCTTCCTCTCTCTGTCACTCATACTCTGTCTCTCCCTCTCTCTCAAAGATGAATAAACATTAAAAAAATTAAAAAGGTTATGAATATTTAAAAAATACTTTGATAATCGTTGAAAAGAAATCTAGTAGGTGATAGTTTACCTCCAGAAGCATGTAAACATCTTTTACTATACTGTTACAGACCATATACAGATGAATAGAATTTTTATCCATCCAATTTATAATTTTGATAGTTTAAATACCCCTTGTTTTGGAGAACTAGTGAATTTGGTTACTTTTTCAGGATTACGTCTTTAAAATTTTTTTCAGTAGATTTTTTTTTTTGCTCACATCGTTTTTTTATTCTTTGAGTTGTGCTTACATTTTTCTTACTTATTGCTATGTTAAAATTTAAAATCCCTTATATGCATATATTCATTACAAATATTTTACAGTTAATCGCACACCTTTCTTACTGTTTATGGATTCTTTTTAGGGGTCAGAAGTAGTCAAAAACATTAGTTTTCATTTATAGTGACTTTCAACACTTAGTAGTTTATTCTTTCATCTCTTGAATTGAATTCATTTACCTATTTTGCTTTCTGAAATTTACTTAAGTTTAACTGCTCAGAGGAAAATCTAAATTTATTTTCATTTCTCAATGATTAAATCATTATCTTATGATGATTAATTCCCCTCCTTTCCTAATATGTGACAGCATTCTTATTTAAAATTGTTTTCTGTAACTTTCTACTTGCAGAGAATCTTTTCTTTTCCACTATTCATCTGTCAGTTCTTGATGTAATAGCAGATTGCTTTGATTACCATTGCCTCATAGTTTTAATATTTCTTAACAGAAGCCCTCTGCTATCAATATTACTTTGCAAAAGTTTTCTTAAACATTTTAAGATTTTTGGATGTATCCTAGACTCATCCTGTAAAGTTAAAAATGATAAAAAACTGAGTTTTTCATTGGAATTACTTGTAAATCTATAGATTACTTTTGGGAAGCAACATATGGTAATATACTATTTTTGCATTCAAAACAGTGGTTGGTCTTTATGTATTCAGATCTCCTTTTATGTCTATATTGGTCAGAAACCTTACTGGAGACAGCATACCTAAGGACAGAGTGAGGAGGTTGTGTTGAAGGGACTGTTTACTGAAATATGGAAGGGAAGAGAAGTAGGGCTGGTGAAGCACCTTGATATCAGTAATAATGTGGAACCATCATCATCCCCAGGTTTAAGGGGGTGAGGATAGGCAATAGTTACCAAAACTCTTGGAAATCTATAACTGTAGAGGAGGGCTATCTGACAGAATTGCAACCTTCAGATGATGCATTCAACCACCACCAACCCCAGGTTTCTAGAAGAGAGAATAGGGATAAGAAATACCACGACGGCTCTCTCAACCATTGAAGTATGTATATATGTATATATGTATGTGTTTGCCACCGCCTCCCATTGGGTGAACCCAGAAAGAAAAAGAACCAGGATGGTTCAGTCTCTAGAGATCAGCCTCATGATGCCAACCCAAGGAGGAGACAAGTGGAGAGACAGAGAGTATCTAGGACAATGTCTGCCATTCAGTTAAGTTTGCGGCTTCCTCCTTATGGGTCCTTAACACTTTACATGCGTTGCTCCATCAAGCCAGGATCCCTGCAGGGAATTACATGACAAATTCAGCTGACATTTTTGGGTTGCCTTTTTTCTTTTATGTTTAATGTTTATTTTAAGGGAGGGGGGAGGGCGAGGGAGCGAGAGCGAGAGCGAGAGAGAGAGAGAGAGAGAATCCCAAGCAGGTTCCACGATGTCAGCACAAATCCCCACACAGGGTTCCAACTCACGAGATCATGACCTGAGCTGAAATCCGGAGTTGGACACTCAGCAAACCGAGCCACCCAGGAGCCCCTAAGCTGGCTTTTTAATGCAAGGACAGTTTATAGGAACATGGGCATAACATGTTTGTTAATAAAGGAAACAGACATGGTGTGTAGGGGTGTCTGGGGGGAGCAAGAGTGAGGAAGGCCTCTTAGGCCTGAAGGAGTCATATAGTCTGTTCAAAAGCAGAAGTATTTAAACTGATGCTAAAAATGATACTGTATCATTCATGAATTGAGATGTCAAAGTGATAATTTCAGGATTAACATTTTCTGCTGATTTTCATTCAATATCCCAATGTTACTTTTATTAATAATTTCAAGAGGTTCTTTCCAAATGACGTATAAAATATAATTTCTCTTTCCTAGATGTCAGTGTCTACAAAAAGAGTGACGTGCTATTATTTATGATTGCTAGGAGAAGAATTGTAAACAATCTTTCAAGCATCTGAATTTTTTAAAGAAACTTCTCTAAACGGCAGAAACTTTTAAATGCCCCCCAGGCTTTACTGCTTCTCTTTTCATTTTATATAGAGAGCCCCAAGATTTTTACCAGGACACCGCCTCTTAACTAGAGACCAGATGTTCTTCTCTTCCTTGCATCTAGGTGTGACCATGGGACTAAGTTGTTGTGTGGGAAATTAATGGAAGGGATTTGGGCAGTTTCTGGGTTTTCCACCTGTTAAAAGTTAAGTGCGAACTCCTCTTTGTTCTTTTCCCACTCCCTCAGTGAGCGTGTTACCAGCCAGCCAGGTATGAGCATGAAGACAAGGGCACAGCCTAGGGGAGGGGATAGGAGCAGATAGAAATGTGTTAGTCCAGGTCCTCCTGAAATCACACACGGCGAGGGGATTAGATGTGCAAGAGATTTATTGGAGGAAACACTTCTGAAGGATAAAGGGATTCTGAAGGAAGGAGGATTGGGCAGGAAAAGTGAGACTTCCTCTGAAAGATGGCAGGCACGTTATTAGAAAGTGTAAGCCGAGGTGCAGGGAGTCGTCTTTCTAACATTGCCTGTTAGCCCCGTGTTCTGCGGAAAAGCACTAGCATTGGTACTTCAGTTGTTCACAGTCATTGGCTGGCAGCATCTTGCGGTAAATGTGGTTTCAGTGGTGGTGGATCCGGAAGGTCACAGCTGGAGTTGTTGGTCAACTGCACTTGCTGCTTCCTGATCTCTGAATGGTGAAATTTCACGGCTACTCTAAGAGAAGGATTTGGGATCCCTGACTAACGAAAAGAGCAGAACTGCCTCCCATTCTGAAACATTTCCCTCCCTCTTGACTGCCTTGTTAGGGGAAATCAGTTTCTAAATTTTAAAGCTAGTATATTTTGGGGACTCTTCGTTACAGCAACTTCCCCTTGTCCTAATACATGCATCTACTATATTTAATTTGTGAAACAAAACCAAATTTGTTTATTTGTTCTTGTCCTCATATCCTTTAAATTGGGTAAGTTAGCATTGTGGTTTTTACTAGAAAATGTGCTTTTGTCCAATTTTGAGAAAAACTTAGGTAATGTCTAACAATCTCACATTAAAATATTCACTTTAAGTGCTTTCTTGATACATTAGAACAGTTCATTTTATAGCATAAACATGTTTGTTGCCCACCTAGCATCTAAGCCCCTTCCCTTCAGCAAATAACAGATAGATCTTCATTTGGGGGAGGTAGAAATTGATCAAAGCCAGTGCTGTCCAATAGAAATATAATGCAAGCCATTATATAGTTTTAAAAGTTTAGGTAGTCATACTTGAAAAAGCAAAAAGAAACAGGTGAGATAAATTTCGTATGTTTTATTTATCCCAGTAAATCCAAAAGATGATCAGCTCAATGTGTAACCAACATAAAAATATGAATGAAATATTTTACATCTTTGTGTTGGCCCTGAGTCCTCAAAATCTGGTATGAATACTAACAACACACCTCAACGGGATGCTAAGTTGTCATATGAAGTACTTGATCCGTGTTTGGATTTCATAAGGGTTATAATAAAAAGGTAAATTTACTAACTGATATTGTTCCAAACATACTTAAAATATACTGTGGTTAATACATTTTCAAATTAAAATAAAATTTAAAATGAAATAAAGAGAAAAAAACCCCACAGTCCTCCATCACACTTGCACGAGTGGATAGCGTCTTCCATACAGGAAAACAAAGATAAACGAAGTCAATTAAGGTAATCCCACCCCCTTTGCCTCACTGGTTATTTTAAGGCAGGAATCTACATTGATTGGTTACACACTCAATGTATGGCCTTCCCTCGCCGTAGAATTATTTTATGGTTGTCTCTCAAAGTCGAACCCAAGACGTATGTTCTACAGTTCGTCCTATGATACCATCCCTGCTACAACTACTCAATTCTGCCTGCCATTACAATGCAGAAGCAGCCACAGATGACAAGTACATGAATGAAGATGGTTGGGTTACAATAAGCTTTGATTTATGGACATCGGAAAAATGTAAGTTTTATATAATTTTCACGTGTCACAAAACATTACTCTCCTTGTGATTTTTTTCCAACTACTTACTAGTGTTAAAACTATGTTTCGCATGTGGGCCATACAAAAATAGTCAGTAAGCTGGCCTTGTCCTGCAGGTCTGATTTGCTGACCCTTGCTCTATTGTCTTAGAGATGGACAAGGAAGCAAACACCTTGCAGTCATGAGAGGACACAACGTGAAGATGAAGCTAATATCCAGAAATGGGCCACGCTGAAAGACTTGCAGACAAATGAACTTAGAGCCTTAACTGGACTGTGTCTGAAGACTTCTTTCCTTCTGTTCTTGTTAGCTACATTAGTCAAGAGAGAGCCTTCCTTGTTTAAGTCAGTTTAGTTTAGATTTTCTGTTATTTGATCTATAAATAGTCCTACCTTATACAAAACAATGTCATATTTTACTTTTTAGGTGATCTTCTAAATCAGGTGTTTATTATCCTTAACGAACTTCATATTACTGATGTGCTTGGTATTTTTAAAGTACTGTGGTATTGCCCAACAACTCAATGATATGATAGCATATACATAATACGTATAGTGTATGCCATGGCATATAACATATGAGATACCATTTACTCTCTTGAGAGTGACTAGTGAAATAATGAGTTGATTCATAGACTGAATCTTCTTAAAACTATCCTGTAAGTTTTAAAGACGCATATCCAAAATGAAACTATTATTCAATTAAAAGTGATTTTTAGGGGCTCAGTCTGTTGAGCATCTGACTCCTGATGTCAGCTGAGGTCTTGATCTCAGGTTTTGTTTGTTTGTTTTTCGGAGCTTTTTGCTGTTTTATATCTTTTAATTCCAAAGGTTTTCCAAAGTCATATTTTCTTGTTTGTTGGTTAACAGCTTTAATAGATTAAATCAAGGGATGGTCACATATTCTAAACCATCATAATGATGCAATATTTAGTTCTTTTATGTAGCTGGAACTCAGTAATTTGTTTCCTCTGTACCTGCTGGCTGTTTCCTCAACTTGACAGGAAGAGCACCTTCCTCGAATCTGTTTGAGACTTTGTAAAGTACCTTGCTTTTCCATCTCATAGTTACATTCCCATACCTTGCGAGAGGCTGTCTTGGACTCCAGTCCCTCCTGCATGACCATTGTATGTTCCCTTTGGAGACTGCCATCCTGTCCTGTCACTTTGTATACCGTAGGGATGCTCTCATATTCACCACGCTTTAACCTGTACTTATTTCTGGTGGGCCAGACAATAAGTTGGGGAAGGAGAGGCCACTCAGGTGGCATTTCGATTATCCTGCTGGCCTTCCAATAAATCCTTCCTTTCGTGCTGGGTGTGAAGCCTACCAAATAAATAAATAAATAAATAAATAAATAAATAAAAGTAATTTTTTAAAATTTCAGATAAATAAATTGAAAGTCAGAGGAGTTCACTGAATTGCTGAGATGACATCGCTTTCAGTGTCTGACTAGGTTTTGAACCCCATGTCTGCTTGTTCCCCGAAGCCAGGCTCTTTTTAATGTACTGTGCTGTCACATAAATGGGTAACTTCTGAGATCGATCTAAGCTTTTTATTTTTAATTTACTAATTTATTACAGTAATACAAAAATGAATAACTGGATTCAAGTTCGAGATAGAGAAGAATAAATTCTACTTCAAACTAAACTGATGAATTTTAGAGTACAGAATTATGTGTAGGGCTATTGTTCAAAAGGTCAGAGGAAATTGAAAAATTGTCAAGATACATGTTAAAAATTTATTAGAATAATGACTGTCTCCCTTACCAATGCTTATCAAAATTAAAACAGTATATTAATTTTCAAAGTTTTATATCAGATCAAAAATAGGTTGAATGGGTCAAATGATCTAATCAACATTTGCATGAATTTCACTCTATAAATTCTTGATAAAAGTTATAAGCAACTTTTTGTCCCTTAAGATTTATTTAATAGGGCAGTTTTGCTGCTTTTTTTCTGATTTAAGATAAAATGACTTCTACTCTCACAATGTATTTCATATACTATTAAGTGTTTTTATGTTTTTATTTGAACACTAGCCATAGAATGATTATTCCAAGTCATACAAACTGTAATGGCAATGCTAATATATCTTTTTATTTTCTCATTTGAAATAAAAATTTTATGGTTATCTGATAAAATCTTGAATACTCTTGAATATTTGAGTTTTCATAAAGAGCAGCCTTGAAACTAAAATCACATCTATTTTCTTGGGAGCAGAACTCACCACCTAATTCAGTTCCTATATATATTTATATTATATCCCAACATACTTATTGAGTCTTTCACCATAATCCTAGCAAAAGCAACTGTGAATCTGATTGCTAAGCCTAAGGAATATTTTACTTGATATCGAAATGTTTTATCAATTAAAGTGAATATCCACTATGGCTCGTAAAGTAGGTTCAACAATACAACCAGTTCCTGTATACAGACAGTTTTAATTTAAAAAATCCTATTCATTTATTTCTTATTTTATAGCCAAGTAACATAATGAATTGCTCAATTTTCAACTAGTTTCAAATTGTCACAGTTCAAGTTATCCCAATACCGATTTTTGTCCCATATGAGTCTACAGTACGTAGCAGGAGACCATGGTCCAGAATTCTAGATACGAACCCAAGCCAGTCAGTTGCCACTTTATGCCTTTCGGCAACATAAGGGTAGGCTCTGAATGGCCTTCTATTTACGAGTTTTATTTCTTTGCCAAAATGAAGGGAGCCAAATAATCCCATGTATATTGAAACCATTAAACTATTGAAATAAAATTTGTATCTTAAGGAGAGTCACCTTCATTCAGTGTTCATTTGCTCCATGTTTCAATGAATGATGTAAATAGTACTGTGAAATTAAATTTTTATTTAGTGCTGATGAAATATTTATTTATTAAAAGTGTAGTCATCTGCAATCAAATTTTTTACTTCAGTCTCTATATTTGGAATCTGCTGATAGTTACTGGAAGCTGTTTGGGGATCGGAACACTCAGCACTATTGTATTGTGATCAATAATTAAATTTAGTGCTGACATGCATCTAGTTTATGCAGCAGTCTCTGACAATCCCATCTTGCAAAATTAATCCTTTCCAATTTATTTAATAGAGGACATGAACAATAAAATAATTCAGATGAGTACCAATGTAGGATTATTTCTGGTCAATATTACTTTATTATAAATTGGGTCCACATACTCATTAGTAAATTAACTGTCAAATCTGAAAACAGCCTTTTTTTGTTTAAAGGTAATTATTGGTACTGAAGACAAGAAGGCACTTAACCTTGCTGTACAGTTGTCCTTACCACAGTGTTTTTTATTCCAGGCTATAACTAACCCATCAAAGCTGCAGAGGGAGAATAATTAGTGATATTAAATGGATAGAATTTTAACTATTACAAAGCCATCGCTGTTTAGACACCGAGAGTAGAACTAGACAACGATATAGGCTTTTATAATTTACATGAAGTCTGGGTTGATTCTGGCGATATTTTAGCTTTTGCCACCTGAAAAATCTGGGAAGAAGAAAACACTGATATAGAAAGAATTCTATTTAAGAAACATAGGTTAGAAGTGGCTGATTTTTCTCATAAAAATCTTATAAAGATTGCTTCCAGTTTTCTGTGAGATTTGACAGTTTGCTAGCTCTTTTGAGACTATGCCTTTTGAAAAAGAAAGTCTCTCTCATGTGATGTTTTCTCACAGCGTCCTAATTTTTTCACCATATTCATTAACCAGTTCAAGCACTGCGTGCGTTCACCAAGTCATTTTAAAGAAACACCTTACACATTTGTACAAGCCGCTCTGTTTTCTACTCTGCTTTATTATTTGCACACAAATTTAGAAGAGTCTTGAACAAACATCATTCTAGTATATCGATGCAGGGACGTGCACTCAACATAACTATTTTAAATATTCCTCTTCTAAATCTCTAAAAATTGTAAAACATATGGCATCTATGGAACCACTAGAATGGACACCCTCTTTTATTATGCATGTTTCTAATATTAGACAAGTAAGAGGTATTATTTTTCAATGTTGCTACCAAATACAAATTTGATGGAGAGGTGCTGAGTCTTATTGTATTGACCGCTGCTACACCTATCAAAGAATTGAAACAGAGTGCAGAGAAAGTGGCATATATTCATTCTATTGATGTTGCATGCTATCAATAATCTGCACCTCAAGAAGTCCCCAAATCACATTTGTTAACTGTTTCATCTATTTATTAAATGGTCCAGAATGCACAAAGAATACCGACATGCTCTTTGTATCTTAGAAATATACTACGCCTACATTTTAATCACTGAGCTTGTATTCACACTAGAGAGTCTGTAAGCTAAATGATAAATAATGAAAAGTTAGCAAGTTCAATAATACAGTATTGACTGAAATAACACGGCTCAAATTTATTCAGCTTACCCAGTCACTTTCAGAAATAAGATGAAAAAAAGATATCCTAAAAATGCCTTAGAGTGATCAAAATTATTTTCAGGACTGAATGATGCTTTAAAATATTTTCATCATTGGGCTACTGAATGTAGTGGTTATGTGGATCTTTAAGAATCACCAGTATTTTATTATGGTGGCCTGTGCAGAACAATGTGGAGTGATTATGGACTTGGAAACATTTTGTTTAGTATAGTGTTGCATAGCTCATAGTGTACATTTTAGTTCCCTTTTTTTTCCAAGCTCAGGCTTCCCTTGTCACCATTGTGGTGAGGCGGCTAGAAAGCTAGAGGTAGAGCGAGCTGCTCACCACATTTCCAGAAGTCACGCAGACTGTGACTCTTTGTACTAATACATGTTTGTTTCTTTTCTTTGGTTCCGTGTATGTGCTAGCTTACACCCTACCTCCTGCTTCTGACTCATTTCCCCTGTGATTTCTAATACCATCTCAGATCATTCTTTTGCAAGAATGAGAAAAAAAGTCATCTGCTAACCAGGCTTAAAATAAATTTCGCCGTTTACTTGTGATGCTTGCTCAGGCATCGTCGGCATCATCAGCATTGTAACACTTATTAAATAGTTCCCTGCTAAAGACAACCTCATATAGTTCTCAGAATCAGTGAAACACAGCCTCTGACCTCTACAAATTTGCCACCTAAAAGATCCATGTGCATAAAGACATGCCATTGCAATTTGCTGAAAGTAGGTGTAAAAAAGGAAAACCTATAATGCAGGCTTTGTGACAAATGAAAAGGGGGAGGCATATTTGTAAAATACCAAAGGGGGAGGGGCATACGTGGCCTCCTCTCCCATTCAGCCAGGGAAGGTTTCCCTGGACTTGGTTACAAACAATCATGTATAAAGCAGTGGCTCTGTCTGGCCTGGAGCTGAAGGTACCTCTGGTAATACTGGAGAAGTGGAGGGTGTTTCCCTGGTACTTACTGTCGATCCCTTTTCTTTATTGGCTAGGTTTTCACTTGCACCATTTGGGGATGATGCGAATCAGCATACGTGTGAGCAAATCAGGAAGTCAAGCATTTTTAAGGGCAGGTTTGTTTATATCATAAAATCAAAACTGCATTCAGTTATAGGGTATAATGAAGTCTTGTAATGTTCAGTTGTTAATTACAAAGCCATGCCACTAGAGTTTGGATGCTCAGTAGAAATATCAAATGACAGTCATAGATAAACTCCATTTCATACAGTCTAAAAGACAAAATCTGTACAAGAAGAGGGGTTTCCTATTCTCATGTTGGCATTTCTCGGTGGTTCTCAGTGCTCCTCGCCTCACTCACTCTGCCCCACTTGAACCGGCCACCTTACTCTCCCCGTCACCACAGGCTTGCTCTCATCTCAGGGCCCCTCAGAGAGTGGTTTACTCCTTCACCGTCCACTAGTCTTACTTTGATCAACCGTACCCTGTTCTATTTTTTTTTTTCTAGCACCTTTTATATAAAATATAAGCCATCTAGAATATAGTTTATGTACAATATAAGCGATGTAATTACATATATTATATATAAACCCTATGAGATTTGAGATTTCTGCTGTGGTGGGCCATTACATATTTAACAATCAGGTCTCTGGGGTGAAAGAGCCCTGATTTATAACATAAGTTAGTATCTGTGGTGTAAATGTTCCCATCATGTCCATTTCAAGCTACCAAATTTTAATGAGCAGCTTGCAAAATTGCTCAAAATATAAAAAAAAAAATAAACTCATGAACTGGTCCATACTGGCTTTAGCGAACTATTGGATTTTTATCTGTTTTACTCTTGAGTGTATCCTGAGTACATAGAACAGTGTATACCTCTTAGTAGATGTTTGATATATTTGGGAAAAAAAATTTTTTTTTAATTTTTGAGAGAAAGAGAGAGAGAGTGCATGCAGGGGAGGGGCAGAGAGAGAGGGAGACACAAGAATCCGAAGCAAGCTCCAGGCTCTGAGCTTGGGGCTGACCCTGATGCAGGGCTCGATCGCTCAAACTACGAGATCATGAGCTGGGCCTAAGTCAGACACTTAACCAACTGCGCCACCCAGGTGCCCTTAGATGTTTGATATTTATTGAATGATTGAGTAGAACTGAGGAAATGATCTAAAAGCAACCAGCAGAAAGGATAAATCTGTCCATGATAGCTCTCTGCTTAAAATCCCTTAGAATATAACAATACAATATTAGAAGGTTGCATAGAGCCCGTCAAGATTTGGGTGCTGCCTACTTCTGCAACTGCCATCATCAGTCCTTGTGTTCCATTTTATGATATTGCTAAAGAGAAAACAATGATCATTCCCTGTCCATCCCACATGGTTCCATTCCTCTGCAACTCTGCTCATGCTTCTCTCAAAACCTGAAATAGCTTTACAACGTCAATTTCCTCGTAAACAACTATAATTCTTGCAAATGTACATGGGCATCACATTCTCAGTAAAGCTTTCCCAGAATACTCTTCCTACTCTTCTTAACCTGCAGAGACAGAGTCAAACAGTTCCTCAACACTATTATTTCTATTCTTTATACATACATCTTCCTGCAGTTCCCAATTATTTCTTCTGCACAGATATTTTTCTTTTTTGTATTAGGTTCAGTTTTAGTTTTCATTTTTGCACCTTAAAGATGTTTAAATTAAAGGGGTGCCTGGGTGGCTTAGTCAGCTGAGCGACTGACTTTGGCTCAGGTCCTGATCTCTTGGTTTGTGAGTTTGAGCCCCGCGTGGGGCTCTGTGCTGACAGCTCAGAGCCTGGAGTCTGCTTCTGATTCTGTGTCTCCCTCTCTCTCTGCCCCTCCCCCACTCATGCTCTGTCTCTCTCTATCTCAGAAATAAATAAACATTTAAAAAAGAAGATGTTTAAATTATGAAAGTAATACATACTTTCTTTTAAGAAGTAGGCATATATAAATTAAATTAAAAAATATATAATATATAAATATAATATATACATAAAATATAAATAAATATAAATAAATATAAATATAAATATAAATATAAATATAAATATAAATAAATATAAATTAAAAAGCAGAGGTTTCCTTTAAATCCTGTATACATTCATATGCAGGGTTAATGACTCTAAAATATTTTGGTATCTGGATGAAATCTCCAATAGTCAGGAAATTATATTCCACTGTAAATCCGTAAATATGTATATATCTCTATCACTAGACTGTGAGCATCTTGAGAACAAGTTGCATCTTTTCCATTTCCTGGGACCCTAACACAGCACTTGGCACATGGAAAGTCAAAATATGTGCCTGGTAATGAGACCAGAACAGCCATGCTTGTTAAGATCGCTGCTGCAGAGAAGAGTCTGACTGTTGATGTGTAGAGGTTATTCTGGAACTATTGTAGAATGACCTTGAGTAGCCAGTCTTCATTTTTTTCCCAGACCATAAAAGATACAGCTGTAATAATACTGACTTTTAACTGTCTTCTAGGCTCTCATTAGTGGAGATCTTGTCTGAGAACAGTTTTTAAGTGTTGCTGATGAAGTGGGTTCAGAACCCGGATGTGAAGTCTATAATGCAATGAAAGTGTGTGATTCTTAATACTTGCTAGAATGTTTATGGAGAGTTGCTGGATAAAGGTACCTCATTATACAGAAACGGTGTATCACAATTACTGGCTGCATAATGCACAAATGAAATAAGTGATTAGATATGCATAGTCTTAAGATTTAATTTACAGAATTTAATGTCTGTGAAGAGAGAGAAGCTAGACTTGAAGCCAAATAGCGGGTCTGAATCATACTTATAATCCTCGCTAGTCCTATGAGCTTGGGCCAGTCATTTATTTCCTTAAGCAACACATTCTTAAGAATGTTGAATGTTCTTAGGACAATGTCGTTCTGGAAGAGCAACAACATTTACCTTAAGGTGTTAAGACAAGTACTATTCCTTCAGTTTCCTTTTTCCTGCAAGTACATTATACTTTCCACATGCTAGACGCTGTCCTACGCGTTTTATAAACATTAATTAATTTAATCTTCTGAATAGTCCTCTGAGATCTATACAGTTACCTTTGGAGTCACTTTACAGGTGAGGAAACCAGAACATATTCAGTAACTTGCTCAGAGCCACACAGTCTAAGCTGCGAGCCAGCTTTTGGACCAAAGCTGTCTGGTTCCTGAACTACTCTGGGATCAAAGTTTTGAAAGTATTTTATAAAATATAAAAGGCTTTGTAAATGAAAAGTGTGATTATTTCAAATTAACTTTTCAGTATCAGTGTCTACTTCCTTTAAGTTGCTGTTTTTTCCTCTTGCTAATAAGCTGTAGGGCCAAACATGAAAATAACCCTAGCTACTGTGATTTAATATTTTGTGACAATATTGTTGTTATTACAAATAATAAAATGTTATGTGAAAAGCCGAATTTATCTCTGCCCAGAAGTAAAGGGCAGAGGGTAACTAGGGGTCAGTGTGGAGAAAAGTCCAGACTGATTCATAAACCTTTAATAACATTATGCTCTCAAGTTCTTGGACCAAGCTTGGGATTGGGAATTATTCGATAGTTACTGGAGTGCTCATTTCCAAATCCCATCTGTACATAAACAAAATAAAACAGGCAGCGTGCAAATTTGGCCTGTGTCACATTTATTGTCTCTGTTTCCCTGAACATCTTATATTTGAGAATTTAAAGGCTTGGAGAATTAGTAAAGAAGTTTTGCTAATATTTAAGACCTAGGGATGGTCTTATTTAGTGATTTACTATGATCTGTTGGGAGGACTTTATCCCATAGATCACAACCAGGTAAGTCAATAGATATATATTTCAGGAAGCTCTTTTAAGAATATCCAAGTTAATAGTAAGATGACAAAGGTGTTTCAGTGTAGACAAAGGCAAAGTAAAAATTTGAAATTACAGTAATCCAAACTAGATTTATGATTGATAAATACATAATTTATCAATTTATATATATTGATACATAATTTATCACTTATAAACATATATATTTCTCAATTATAAATTGATAATGATAAGCAAGAGTTATTAAATTCTGTTAAAAATCAAATGTAATACGTTGCTGTGATTAAAAAGCCCAACAGAATGTTAACTGTAATATAGAAGGGCATTGGAAACGAAAAATAAAATCTAATTGTACAAGGTCTAGGGACTTTTCATCTAAGGTACTACTTGAAATTGTTGTCAATTCGCCTCAAGAAAGACTCATTAGAATCCAGAAGGCACAGGAAAGAGTAGCAGAAATGATCAGCAGAAGGCACCTGGGTGGCTCAGTCGGTTAAGCCTCTGACTTTGGCTCAGGTCATGATCTTGCGGTTCATGAGTTCGAGCCCTCTGTTGGGCTCTGTACTAACAGCTTGGAGCCTGGAGCCTGCTTCAGATTTTGTGTCTCCCTCTCTCTCTGCCCCTCCCTCTCTCACATTCTGTATCTTTCACTCTCAAAAATAAATAAACATTAAAAAAATTAAAACAAAACAAACAACAAATCGTCAGTGAAAGTGAGCCACTGAGGCTGCGGGTATAGGCCACCTAAAGCAGATTAGTGAGCATTAATCATTGCAAAGATTAAAGGCAAAAAGTAGTGATTGAAGGCTACAAACCCATTTAAGGAAGAGGGACAGAACGGAGTGTACTGCTTGTAGCTTAAGAAAAATAAATTTAAACAAGGTAAAAGGAAGGATAAACACATAGGTTGAGAAGAATTTTAATGAAGTTATTTTCCTGATGCTCAAATTTCAAATAAATCCAAAATAGATTTAGATTAATCCTTAAAAGAGAAGCCTAAATTGGATTACTACAGGAAATAAATATATGGAAACATAGGTATTTTTAAATTTGGAGAACATGGGTACAACGTACTTTTACATGATGTCTCAATTTCTATGTAAGAAAAATAACCATGGGTATAATTTAAATTATTTTTATTTTTGAGACAGAGAGAGACAGAGTATGAACGGGGGAAGGTCAGAGAGAGGGAGACACAGAATCTGAAACAGGCTCCAGGCTCTAAGCTGTCAGCACAGAGCCCGACGTGGGGCTCGAACTCAGGGACGGTGAGATCATGACCTGAGCCGAAGTCGGCCGCTTAACCGATTGAGCCACCCAGGCGCCCCTAATTTAAATTATTTTTAATGTTTATTTATTTTTGAGAAACAGACACAGCACGAGCAGAGGAGGGGCAGAGACACAGGGGGGCCCAGAATCCGAAGCAGGCTCCAGGCTCTGGAGCTGTCAGCACAGAGCCCGACGTGGGGCTCGGACGCACACACTGTGAAATCTTGACCTGAGCTGAAGGCGGAGGCTTAACCGACTGAACCACCTAGGTGCCCACCATGGTTCTAATTTAATGAAGACAGGATGGAGTTTTTTCATTATACCAAGTTGTTAAAATATTTTTATTCTTCTCTTTTGGTGTATATGGTCTGTACTGATTAGACTCCGGGGCTATTTTCTATTACAGTTGGTTGGAACTAGATTTTTATGGTTAGGATAGATTTACAACAGAAAATTGAAACAGAACAAAACACAAGCACACACACACACAAATCTTGACAGTTGATACTATGAGGTAGTAGAAATGTTCCTCAGTTTTGAAGTGAGGCAAATCTTATGGTCAAAAGTTAAAATAGAAAGCATTCAAATGAGAAAAAATAATTTATTAGGGAGAGAAATTGCACTGCCTTTGGCGTCACAAAAACTTACATTTTAATTTGTCAGGTGCTTCTTACATATTTGAGCTTGGGCAAGTTAATTCACATTCTTGAGCCTCTATTTTCTGATCCATGAGATAAGGTGATTATTAGGATAAATGAGAGAATCTATATAAAACACCTATCCCAATGTCCAGTGCAGAATAAACCCTCAATAAATATTGGTTAATAATCATATTAATGACACTAAGCATAAAAATAACATCAAACAGATAGCCATTCGAGAAAAGGGTGGCAAAGGGTACTCATGAGGACTCTTGAGTACATGAGTATATGCAGAAAAGGGACCTAAGACATTGTCTAAATTTAAGTATATCACTTAATAGTTAAGGCAAAGGGGGTTCAAAGAAATTGAGAACTTTTCCCCCCTTCTGTTAGGCATTGTAATTCACTCGGTGCCAGTGCTGAAAGCTGGGCATCTAGAAAAGAATTAGGTTTTCTAAATTGTTCTCTGAACACAACCTGCAGATGCATTGCAGGCATAGAAATACGATTTTAGAAAGAAAGCGGGTTTGGTGTGCTTGTGTTCCTATTAATTGCTATTTCTTGACCATGTATCACGTTCCAGTTGCTTTTTTGCATATGATTTTTTTTTAATCCTCACAATGACCTATTGAGATAGGCACAGCTGGTTTTTCCCCCATTTTACGGATGAGGGAACTGAAGCACTGCAAGTTTTCATGGTTTGCTCAGGTCTTACATCTAGTAAGTAGTAGACACGATTTTGAGTCTAAATCGGATTGACTCAACAGATCATGCTCTTAACCCATGTTCTGCACTATTAGAAAGGAAAAAGATAATCTTGGAAAAAATGTCATTTTATCAGGGTTGTCCATACAGCCGACACTTAGAGGCAGGTTAAAATAGATGATGTAGACATTTTCTGCCAGACAGGGTGCTTGGTTTCCATTTTATTACAGTGCAATGACAGTATCTGAGTAGGGCCCAGTACTTTATCGCCATCTGCCTCTTTCTCTCCTCTATAAAGTGTGGGTAATTACACTTTTAGCAAGACGTTTAAGAACTTAATTAATATTATTGGTAAGAGATCTTTAGATTAATGACCCAATTTTGTTCGTAGTAAACACATCTGGACCTGTTTCGCTGAGCTTACATGATTCTTAAAAGAAGAGACTTTATTTATGATAATCTATTTATTTTTCGTCTTCAGCATTAATTAACTGTTTGTTTTTGCACTGGCTGTGTAAACGTCTAGGCTGGGTACTGGTGGTTGCAACACACAATTCTTGTCTTCAAAGAGCTTATATTTAGTGGTAAGGCCTTCCGTTGTGTAAATAATAATTTTAAATAACAATTGACAACATTCAGATAACTGCAGTCATAAATGAAATGTGAGTTGTTAAGAGGGAACAAACACAACATCTGCCTTGGCTGAGGGAAGGAATATTCTAATTAACAGACTATCAAAACAAATTGCTATTGTTGCCAAATGAGAGTACATGGTATGTTATTATTTTTTGTATTATTAAAAACAGCATTTTAGTATATATGTTTTTAAAAGCAATAATACATTTTATATTTTACTCAACCATATACTTGAAAAAAATTTTTAATTGAGGTATACAATATTATACACTGCAATATTACGTAATATTACATACAATACAATACAATATTATAATAGTTTCAGGTGTACAACAGAGTGATTTGACAATGCATACATTATGAAATACTCACCATGACAAGTATTGTAACCACCTGTCACCATACAGAATTATTAAAATATTGTTGACCATATTTCCTACATTGTACTTGTCATCCTCATGACTTGTTTATTTTGTAATTAGAGTTTTGTACCCTTTAATCCCATATACTTATTATTAAAAGAGAATATAATTCGATTTTAGAATGTTCCATTTCACCAAAAGTATATGATATGTTTAAATAAAAACCACCAACCTGGAACGTCACATCAAGGCAAGGCCATTCATTGTCAAACGGTTGATACATCAGCCAATGAGGTTTTTGTGTTGTGCAGTGAGGTCGTGGGAAGAAATTGAGAGCAGGAGGAAATTATTCCAAAAAGGGTGTGATATTCATAAACAACCGTTGTGATCTTGTTTCAGGTTAGAAACTTGAAAAAAGAGAGAGATTATCAACAAGAAAAAGGAGTCTTACACATAATCAGTGCAAAATTTTCGCAGAATCTGAGAATGTATAGTCCCAATTATTTGTTTTCCAAAATTTTAAAATAAATTCTCTGCAAGATGATTTTACTATAAACAAGTTATTAGGTTTGGCACTATTACTCTAATTTGGGATCTTATTTATAATAGAAAAACCTTAAAAATAATTTGTTCAATTAACCCAATTCTGATATATATGGGACAAAATAGCAACCTAGATTATACATTTAATTCTGCATTCTTGAAGGTGGCAGTTAGGCTTTATACTTAGACCTTCATTTATTACCATTGTCTTCTAACTAATTCAAAGAAGTAACATAATTTGAAGATCACGATCTCTTGTGCATTGCTGCCAAATTACATCTCTTAGTTGGCAACCATTGTACTTATCGTTTCCAACATGAAAATGTGCTATTAATTAGATCACTGAATCAACTCCCCTGCTGAGAAAGAAAATGATCCCCAGGGAATATGCAGAAAACTAACCTGTCAGTGGAGCACATTTGATTTGGGAATCCACTTCGAAAGAAACTATAGACCAACCCCACCCTAGCTGCCCTTTTCTGGAATCCCTTAGAAAGACAAAGGCTGCCATTGTTTAAGAAAGATCTGAATGTACTCAGGCTTGAAGGGACCAGGAGAGACAGTTGCATTTTTCCAATTTGCATTTTTCCATTTTGATGTAATGTGCATTTATTACACATCATTCTTGTTTGCCTGTGTCCCCAGCTGGGATGTGTGTTCTGAGAAGGCAAGGGCTGAATCATATTCATCTCTGTATCTCACCCCTTGGCACAATTTCTAGCGTATTGCAGGGGTTTAATATATGTTTGTAATTTGTAATTAACGCCTGATTTTCCTATAACTTTCTCAGTCCTGTGTTTCTATCTAAATAAACCATTTCTTAGGAATTGTTTCTGCGTGTGAGAGAATGCATATTGCCCATGGTTACTCCTCACTTTTCTGATTCTCAGAGTATGCAATTTTCCATGTTTATGTAGAATTTATTTTTAATTTATATTCTATAATATACATTTTGTAATACAAAGAAGTGACTGATTACATGCTTTAAGAACAATCTTAAATCCAAGATTCTCTCAAGAGCTATGGCCTCTAAATGTCATCTATAATACCGAAATCAAGATATGATTAGATCATCTGAAGGCAACTTTCCTCCAACCACTGATTGCCAAGTATGCCTCTCTTAACTTTACTCATAGAATACGCCTGTTGTTACAGAAAAGAAAACGGGGGTTCTCAGGGCCTCATAGGAAGGGCTAAAACGCAGTCATTAAAATTTAAAAATAAGAGCAATGGCTAAATGCCAAACCAATAAAAAAGTTACATGCGCTGCATGATTTTTAATGGCTATATAGTAACAAGGAAGCTATTCGATTATGGTCATTTTAATATATTTGGTGTCCAATCCCCTTTGCTTCTCTTATTAACAGAGACTAACATTATCAATTTAACACAGGATTTTTTTCATTTCAAAATTTTGGACGATATTTATCTCTTTGAAACTACCAATGAATACTGAGTATTTTTTAAATTACTACTGGAGATCTTTTAACTTCATCTTCTGATGTCATAGAATCCTTAATCTAGAAAACTTGACACTATCAAGGAGTTGGAGGCCACTACTTTCAGGTAAATCATGATTATGACCATTTTAGAGATAAGACACTGAAGCCCCAAAAGATAACAGAGCTGGGGAAAGAAGAGAAATTAGATCTCATGGGGAATTTTCTCCTACTCTCTTTTTTTCCACCTGACAGTTGGTGTTCAGTGAAATTCATCTTTTCATTACCTGCCTTACCTTCCTCTGTAGCCTCGTATATTCTTTTTAAAAATCTGTTCAAAACCTATGATATTTGGCATGAGGCTATTTCTATCTAGCGCCAATTCGATGCCTTAGGTCTTCAATTTTCTTTTTAATTAAACCAGAAGACAGAAAGGGAGAATGGAGTTTAGTTTTCAGAATTTATATTCCATTGTCAAAAGTTCAGAAACGTCTGGAACCAAGGTCTTGGACATTTTAAGTTCCTAATATTATAATGCCTTACATAATGGCAGTGAAATGAAGATGATTAATGCTGGTGATAATTCCAATATTAACCACAAATTCCTTAGGTATCTATTATATCACTTATAACACTGGAGAGAAAATATAAATAATTGGAAGCACTCATAAATCCTCTTGGAAGTTTCATGTAAGTTTTTGCATTGATGAAAACAAAAGGAGACACATGAGACCACTCCAGAATGGCGTTAAAATATTTATCTCTTGGATAATATAGATAATAAAACCATCATAGTCTACACTACGGGTTATGGTAATGTCCATATCAGGGTGAAAACACAAGACCTGAGATGGTTTCATGTAAGCCTATGGTGAATGGCCACTGAGGTTCATAAGAAGGATAAAGTCTATCCCAACGTTAAGGAAAAGTTAATGAGTTTGGGAGTGAGTGTCTGTGCGTGTACCAATGCACACACACCCACTGAAAGCTGCTATGTTCCAAATATCCTCACTACACTGTTTTGTCTAGAAAATTACTGAAAGGGTAATAAGTCTTCAACCAAATATCTATGTTTTTGGCTCTGATGTTTAGCAGATACAGATATCAGATTAGTAAGAGCTCCAGAGATGTTTAGGCTCAGAGTAACTAAGTAGAATTAAGCAAAATCAAAGGGAGGGAAATATCATCCAGGATGTTTACATGTTCATGTACAGTAAGGGAAAGAACTTTGACCATGACTAGAATACCGAATCCTCTTAACCCATCGGCAAGTTTGTAGAGAAGGTCAAGTTATAATTATGGGAAGTATGAAATCAGAGCAGGGGGATTTAGTTGGATACTTTCCTTTGTGTGATTGTGACAGGACAAAGACAATCATGACTTAGATAATTCTGAAGATATGCTGACATATTCGATATTTTTTTTAAAAATCCATGTTATGCATTCGCATATCCTTCCGTTAAAAATACTGCTTTCTTCCACATAGCAGAAGCTTATATCCATGGGATCTTACCACTTTAGGAATCCTTACTGGCTTCCAATTGCAAGTATTTTCAAAGGCTTGTTGTGGTGGTCTACCCCAGACTCGGCAGGCTGGAAGTCTCAGGGAATCCTAAACCAATGACTGATACAATTGGTGTATAAACATTACAGCTTCTGTGTCCCGCATATTTGATAACGCTAAGAGGTGTGTGTGCGTGCGTGCGTGTGTGTGTGTGTGGTGTGTTTACATTGGTGACTATGGCTTTCTTTTAGGTTTAAGCTTCAGTTGCTCACTGTTTTAGCTGGTTTTCATGGTGGTCCATTTATTGGCTGTATTCCTGTCCTGTCTCACTCCCCCACTTCCTGCCATCAGTTATTACATTTTCCAAATAAAATACTTCCACTCAAATCTTTGCTCAGAATCTATTTCCAAGCAATCTAAAGCACTTTGGAAAGGTAAGACGTATTAAAACGTATATTGGCTTTGATACCCAATTGGTCATCTTTCTCCGAGAGTATACCCTAGTCACCTCAAAGTGCCATTTGTAAATATAAAATATATAAAATATATAAAATATATAAAATCCTGGGGCGCCTGGGTGGCGCAGTCGGTTAAGCGTCCGACTTCAGCCAGGTCACGATCTCGCGGTCCGTGAGTTCGAGCCCCGCGTCAGGCTCTGGGCTGATGGCTCGGAGCCTGGAGCCTGTTTCCGATTCTGTGTCTCCCTCTCTCTCTGCCCCTCCCCCGTTCATGCTCTGTCTCTCTCTGTCCCAAAAATAAATAAACGTTGAAAAAAAATTTAAAAAAATATATAAAATCCTTAGAATAGATTTACCTCCATAAATGAGTGAGCTATTTTATGACTTGTTGATTTTTCCTAAATAAATGTGTAGATGATGACCTTCATTCTAATTCTAATAAAGGTTCACTGCCAACCCCTTACATTTACTGCATCTCTCATACTACCTTTTTTTTCAAGTATTTATACTCAGTGTCTTAGGTGTGATCCCACTTAGTTTTCCCTGTTTCAAGAGGAAGAGGAGCAGTTTATTTTATGCCCTATGCCCTTTTGGTAGGCTTCTATAGTTTTATGAGTAGCTTTCTGTCCAATATTCATGATCATTATTACAACATGTGCCCTCATCAGTTTCGCCTCCCCCAATATCTTATTCCTCAAGTTTTCCTACCTCATGCCCAGCGAACTGATCTTCTGTTCTTTAAGTTTCTCCACGTAAATCCAGAGATCCTTGTCCTCTGTCTGTAAATTCCTAAAACTCTTTTAGTTTAATCCCTCTGATCAGGGAAGCAATGTCAGGAATTGTATGAGATAATTTAGCTATTGCACAAAGATGGCACATACTGGGAAGATGTGGGAGTGAATGAATTAGAGTGTAAGGTTCATTTTAAGACTTCATTGGGGAAAAGGCTTATCAATGAACAGGTAAAGATAAAACTTTTTTGAGAAATTCTGTTAGAAACAGTCTGGTACTAAAGCCTATCAGGATGAAACATTAGGAACCTGGGACAGTGGATAGAACTCTGAACCCAGTTGGCCTTGATAGCCATTACAATGCGCTTTCCTTACTTTACTCCAGATTAGGGAAGATTGGGAAGACCAGTGGCAGTTATGGTGGAAGAAGGGGAGTGGCCTTCAAGTGAGAGCAATAACTGTGGAAACATTTCATTGGTTCTCTCTGCTTCTATAATTTTGACTTGAACCAACATTTATACAATTTGGGCTTCTTGGCTGATATACTGATAGGTAAGACCAGAAAGAAAAAAGACCTGATTCCTACGAATTTATTTTTACTTAATGTAGAACTTTTCAGTCAATCAGGATAACCTCAGTTATGAGGGGTCATTGACCCCATAATGCCTAAAAGAATGTAGCCTACAATAACAGGCCTTGTGTTAAAAAGCAAAATCTCATATAAGTTTACCTAAAGGATGAGTTTAACATTGTGAAATAACAAATATCCCAGAGTCAATTACTTCTAGACATGGGACATTGCTCCCGTGACCCTAACTCCATCTACCCATCTATCCATCCCTGTGAGTGCATGTATGTGCGCACACCCATCTTGGTATATATTATGTTGATTTGAATACCATAATAAACTATGTCTTCTACTTTTATGTCCCCCAGCAACAGTGATACTTTGAATACCAAAGGGATTTAAAAAAACAGTTGTGGAAGCTGATAATTATACAACTTAAATAATTTGACATCTTTCTGGGATTCTTTAAAATTAGAATCAGTAGATGCAGTAAAAATGACGTATTAAGCATATTTATTTGCCATTGAACACCAGTTATTCTAAATTCCATTCCTGCATAGAGTTAGTTTAGTGGAAAACTAAATTTGTATATTAACTAAAGTTGAACATTAGCAGTCTACAAAATCACTTTAGCTTAGTTGTAGTTTAATGTTTTCTTTGACTTTTATGAATTCTTAATAAGAGAGAGCCAGTTAAAGATTGTACCCACATTTGTTATAAATCATCGTCAATGCCATGTTATAATAGCTCATATAAGAAATTTCTCTTATAATTTACTGCCAAAAAATATTTCTTTCCTAAAAATTTAACATTCTTCTGTGTTACACGTAATCAATGTATTTCCCTTTTTGCCCTTCCTTTACAAGAGCTCAGACTTAAAATTTATGCAAATTACAGCACTAATTTTATTCTTCTTTAAAGAAACAGATAATAGTACAAATTTTGTTTATAATAAATGGTTTTGCAGTATTTTTCACAATGTTAACAAAGCAAACCTGATTTTTTTATGAATGTAATTTATTGTCAAATTGGCTTACATACAACACCCAGTTTTTAGAAGTTAATAAATCTTTCTTGATTGTATTGATAAGCTACTTCCTCTGATGGAGCTGTTAACCAACTCTCTGGTTTGAATCTGCAGCATTACAAAACAATAGCATTAACCCAGGCGTCGTGTTTAAAAACTTCCATTCATCTTAGTGGGAAATTAATTTTAAACTTACTTGTAACCATTTAGAGATTTGCACTCCTAGGTCACTTGTCCAATATGCCAATATTCTGCTTGAAGTACTGAAGCTTAATTATAAGCCTTCTTGGATGTTAATCTTCATTATTTAACGAGTCCCTAGTCTCAGAAACAGGGCTTTCTGATTGGTTGCTTCAGAAAGACTAACAGACAACGAAATGTGCAAAAATAAAGATAATAGTCAAGAATTTCCCAGTTGATTACTTATAACATTATAACACTTTTCTCCAGCAATTGCATTATTTTTGATACAAATAAATGATAAGATTCTACTTTATTCCTGACAAAAAGCCTTCATTAACCCTACACACACACACACACACACACACACACACACACACACACACACACTTTAATACGTTTATGCGTGAATGAAACAGTTGAAGTTTTTTCAACTGAGAAATATTGTATTTACCACTGTCCAAAGCAGTTAGTCAAGAGAAAGAAATTCTAAGTACAAATATGGAAAAGAAATGACATTATTCTTTTTAACTGATGCATAGGAACATTAAAATAGCTAAAATAAAAACCATAGTTAAATCTTCAGTACATTGCCTTTGGACTTATCCTAAAAGTAAAAAAAAAAATTTAATATCCATTACTTTTTACGTACCAGCATAGTTGATTCTAGGCAGTGTCATTGTGCCATTTGTTTAGTTTGGGTTAGATATTCAATTTACACCATTTACATCCACTCCCTAGAGGGAATATGTTATACCTTTTTTTTGTTTTCCATTTTCTGGTGCTTGCTATATGTTTCCAAATATGTTAATTGATTTCTTGATTGATCTACCATAGACATTATTGATTACAATTTGCTATAATAGGTGATGATTACTTATATCACCCACACTTTCTTTTTCTACATTTTACCAATCTCAATATGTCACTATTTCTGGTAACAGCTTTCCACTAAAATTTTAAACAGCATATTTATATTTGTGTGTGTGTGTGTGTGTGTGTGTGTGTGTATGTATTGAACAGAAATAGCATATTTTGATTCCCTTAAGAAGGAATTAGCTGCCATAGTTTCCCTGTATTCTTGACTTCTTACATTTGCACTTCTGTCATCTGTTCACAAGTTGCTACACTGCTAAGTTTGATGCTATTTAAACGTGTGGTATAAACCACTTTATATAGAATTACTTGCACATATATACACATATCCAAGTATACTGTGTAATTACTAGGCAGGATATTGCACCATGTTAAACTGTGATTATTTCTGATAGTGGTATTTCACATGAGTTTTCATTTCTTAATGATTTGAAGGAAACTATTCAACAGCATATTTTTTACTTCAAGCCTTATGATTTCTATTTCCAGAGGCTTGATCTGAGTGGTTTTTTGTCATCCATGCCTCTAGTTAACATGTTCAATCTTTCTTCTACCTTGTTGAGTATGGGAATACAGTTTAGCATTTTTAGAATGTCTTTGGTAATTGTGTGTGTGTGTGTGTGTGTGTGTGTGTGTGTGTGTATGCTGTGTCATTTAGGAGAGAGTTTTGGTTGACTGATTTTTCTGCTTATTCTATTGTGTTTTGTTTTCTTCTTTGCATGCCTGATGATTTTTTAATTGGATTGATGGGTGGTATTGCGATTCTTACCCTTTTTTGTGTTTTTTTTATCTACAAAATATATATTACATATAATATACATTGTGTTTATATACATTAAAATATATTAACTGTGTTCATATATACATTTATATAGTATGACCTGTACCATACGAAAAGCTAAAAATCACAGTATGTATCATCTATCCAATATATATTTATATATTTATTCTTTGTCGGCTTGCTGGGACTTCGTTCTGGAATGTAATTAAGTTATTGGAAAGTTTGGTCCTTGCAGATCTTGCTTTCATCTTCGTAGACAGGTTCTAGAGAGGTATGGTATTGGTGACTATGACTCCATCAAAGTACAAGATGCAAGATGTTGATGCAAGAAATGGTTACATCAGGAGAGATTCCATGAGTCAGGAGGGCCTAAAACTCAAGTGTTTCCAGCATAGAAAAGGATATCACTCATTTCATGGCAAAAGCATACCTGTTGGCAGCTATATTTACAATGGTGGTCAATAGATCCTTTATAATCCCCCCTATGTCCACGGACTCCATAACACTGGTCTAGTCTCATCTTTGTCAATCATGACAAAGGCATTCCAGTGGCCTTCATTGGAGGTCACTCAGCTCTGTGAGTATTAGGTGAGAAAATAGTCACTTCACTCAGAGTTGTTATTTTTCATCCACTTTAGGACGGCTGCATGCACAATCTATTCACTGGGATATCATTAAGCTCTGAATCTTAGAAACATGTATGTCATGAAGATGGTAGGATCAGTGTCTTGCTGTGCTGATCAAGTTTGGTCAAGGTCAGGGTTTGGCTTTTGGTTTTCTTATTCTGCCCATGTCTAGGGTAAAGTGAGGGAGAAATACAGTTGGCTGTGGCCATTGCACAGATGCTAATCGTGATTAGAAGCTCCAGTAAATCATCATTGATTTTGCCTCAGCCACTGAAAACTGTAAACATCTTCCTGTTCATGCACACTCTTCCCAATTTCCACATCTGTCTCTTAGTTCGTGACTTTTTCAGTTAACACTTTGCTTAATTCCATTCTCCAGGAGCAGGTAATTTTCTGAGATGAATCCTGGTAAGAGCTGCAGCGAGGGGCTATTATTTTGACATTTTGACCATCTACCATGGCAGTGTTCTACTCAGCTAACACTGTTTTTGATGCAGACAAAACCAAAGTTATAGCATACACTAAATTAATAATTGCTTTTTTATTATTTTCTATCGTTTGCATCTTGACTACATAATCATCGTTCACTGTACATTCATGTTGCATACAACTATCACATCTTTTTTTTTTTGCTTAATTTTTGGGGGGTGTTTAATTGATTTTAGACTTAATATTACAAAAAATAGTATGGAGAATTCCTGTACATCCTTCACCTAGGTCTCTATTGTTAACATCTTGTATACCCATAGTACAATGATCAAAACTAAGGAAATTATCACTGGAACATGATTGTTCATCTACAGACTTTATTTAAATCTACTGTTTTTATTGAGCAGTATTTGGTTTCTTAATGTCTGTCTTCCTTTTTCATGCATTTTTGTCATACCTAAGGACTTTTAAATGCATGTTTAAGGACTTCCAATTGATTGATAATAATATAAAATCTTTGAAATTCCCTGTCTGTATCCCCTTTAAAACCTCCTTCCTTTATTTCCCATTGGGACTAACTTCTCTCTAGGCCTATGCACATCAGGTCACCCTGCATCTTTTCTTTATTGCTCTCCTAATTCGTACACACTGTTTCCTGAATATCCAATTAGCCTTTTGTGTGCATGTGTACTTTTTGCCTGTATTTAGGTAGAACAGATTTTAAATAATTTCAGGAGAAAGAGTTAAGAGGTAAATTATGATTTCTTTCATGTATAAAATTAGAGTTACTTTTACCCTCACATTGGAATTATAATTTGCCTGGGTATAGAATTCTAAGCAAAAAAAAAATATTTTCCCGCAGAACATTGCAGTTTTATTTTCTTCCTTTTAATATCCATTGGTGAAGATGATAACTCTGATGCCATACTGATTCTCATTAAGAGACATATGTTTCTTTCTGGAAGCTTTTCAAATGTTTTAAGTGTGCATTTTGAAAGTTTAGAATAATAAGTCTAGTTCTGGTTCTTTCTCATTAGTGGTGCTGGCCACTTTTAGTTTAAAAGCTTATGCCCTTTGGCCTTGGGCAATCCTCTGCTAATTGTTATTTAATTACTTTCTAGAATTCCTAATAGCATGATTATAAAATTTCTGGATTAATCCTCTACATTTTAAAAATAATTTTAATTTGTATTTTCTGATTTCTGTTGTTTGGCTTCTTGACTACTGATTTTTCTCCTGAAACCCATCTATAAGATTTCTTATTTTGGTAATCACATTTTTAGTGTATAAAATTTCTCCCTCATTCTCTGTGACTCCTTTTTTCTCATAACATTATGTTTTTTGTTTGTTTGTTTCATGTAGTAATGTCTTCTTAAGTCTTTCTGATGATACAATTTAGAGCTTAAAACAAAATCTTGTATTCATTGAAATTATGTTCCTCTGAAATTTCTCTTTTGTAGTCTAGAATTTCATCAAATGTCTCGTGATCTTCATAAGATCATTCATGTATAAGAACAAAGTGAGAGGGGGGCACTTGGGTGGCTCAGTCGGTTAAGCATCAGATTCTTGATTTCAGCTCAGGTCGTGATCTCACGGTTCATGAGTTTGAGCCCCGGTGCAGGGTCTGTGCTGACAGTAAAGAGTCTGGGATTCTCTCTCTCCCTCTCTCTGCCCCTCCTCCGCTCACTCTCTCTGTCTCTCCTGTCTCAAAATAAATGAGTAAACTTAAAAATAAAAAAAAAAAGAGGGAAATGGGAGAAAAGCTGCTTCCCCATTGGCAGACTTCATTACCTGGGGAGTCGTCAATGAGCCTGCCATTGGCTGTGCCTGCAGCCAATAATAGAAATCCTATTTTTCTGTGTGCTCCAGATACACACCCGCTGCCCTACCCTCCACAGGTGGTTTGCTCACTTCCTTTAAGTAGAACATTTGCTTCGTGCACAGAGGTAGAAGAAGTGGGAATTCAAATGTTATGTTTTTTGACTTTCCATTAGGCCTCATGATTTCATCCCCTTGCTCATTCCCCCGCTCCCAGTCATACTTTGCCCTTGCAAACCCCAGATTTCTTGAGTTTTGCTGAGCTTATGGGCTCCCCCTCTGGCTGCAGAACCCTCTCTAAGGATCCAAGCAGTGATCTGTTTGCCCTGTCGCTTGAATAGCCAGTCATTTGTATGCTTTCCACTTTCTAGAAATGTAGGGACATTTTTTTTACCACTTATAAACTTTCTTCCGGTTTGTTTTTATAAATCATGAGTTTATGACTTTGAAGTGTTATATAGTAAAATCATAATTGGATCTTGGAGAGATCATTGTGTGCAGTAAATCAACCATCCTGACATACAAGCCATAGAGTTGTGTTTCAGAAACAATATCCCTACAGTACTAAGGTGAATAGATTGAGGATAAACGACGACAAAAAGAGGGAACCCATTAGGAGTATTTTGGTAATGCAGTGAAGGAATTATGAGAATTCAGTGGAATAGTGGCAATGAACAAAGAGAGGAAGGGGTGGATTCCAGAAATAAAGGAGGAGAATGGAACTTAATGTCAGAATAAATGGAGTGTATTAGTTCGCTACTGCGGCCATAACAAATTACCACAAATCTGGTGGTTAAAACAGTACTCATTTATTACCATCTCACAGCTGTGTAGATCAGAAGTCCAAGGGTTTCCACTGATTCTTTGCTTCTAGTCTTACAAGGTGAAATCAAGGTGTTCAGTGGGGCTGGAGGCTCTAGGAAGTAACTGTTCCCAGGCTCATTTTAAGCTGTTTACTGATTCTGTTTCATGTGGTTATAGGACTAAGGTCCTTTTTCTTGCTGGCTGTCATCTGGAGATGGCCCTGAACTTTTAGCAGCATCCTTTCGATCCTTCCACATAGCCAAACCATGGTGTGTTGGATTGTTCTCACACTGTTTCAGCTTTCTCATGACTCTTCTGCCTTTCTCTTTTATTTTGTAAGGGCTCTTGTGACTGCTTGGTTCTACCTAGATTATTTCCCTATTTTAAGATCAGTTGATTAGTATCCTTAGTTCCATCTGCAACATCTCTTCACAGCATTTTCTAGATTAGCATTTGACTGAAAAATTCAGGGACAGGAAACTTGGTGGGGGGGGGTGACCTTTAGAATTTTTCCTGCCACTAGGAAGATGACTGAAAGGGAAATATATAAGAGATGACTTTCAGATTTCTAGTTTCAATGGTGTCACTTAATTTGGTTCCTCAGAGTGTATGCTTTAAGGATCCTTCATCTTAGAAACACTCACTGAGTCAGCATCACAGCATGAGGGAGACTCAGCCAAGTAAGTACAAAATTTTTAATCTGGGATAGATCACTATCCTGAATCCTGAATCCTTACCTACTTTTTCCCCAATTAAACTAGGACAGGAAAGTTACGATAGAAATCCAAGAAAACAAACAAGCAAGCAAATAAACAAATAAGATTTTTAAGTTTTATAACCACCTCAATAGCTTCCTCCAAGGTTCCTTAGCTTTGTAGAATTAAAGGGCATATCCTAAGCAGAAAGCACTCTCTGAGACAATTAAATGGGACAAGAGAGAATGATGTGGGTACCAGATTCAAAGTCCCCCACGGCTACCAAAGCCTACTAGAGTCTCTCATGGCTCTTAGAGAATGACCTACTATGTTTTGCACTCAGAAGGTAAGTACTCTATTCCCTTCACTCAATATTCTAATTTCTGTGGTCTATCCTTCTCTCTCTCTGACTCACCTCACATAATAACTTAGGTACTATCAAGCTCTTTTCCTGGGGTAGATGGGCTGACAGAATGGAGGATGGGAAGGGGTGCATGAGAACAAGAAAAGAAAGAAACCATTGTTGCATAATAGCCCTTATTGATATGTGCTTTCTTTTCTACATAGTCGTATAGTTTCCTTTAAAACAGAAAGACAAAGCAAAGGTAAGTCTGTACTACTATGGAATTCAACAATTTGCCTCCATGCATGTGTGTATGTGTGGTGTGTAAATTCTCATTGTGTCCATAGATATTTTGGAAATCCTGTAAAACAACATATCTGGTTGGCTTTGAGAATAGTCAAATAAACTGCTTTCTATAAACTAGATGTTGCATTTGGTACACATATTAATGAAGCTCGTGTTTTCTTGGACAATCGTACCTTTGCTCTCCACAGAGATAGTCTCCCCAAGGAACCTGCCCCATGCCAAGACACAGCCCTCTCTGTAGACATGAGATTGCTGTTCTCTGGATGTTTTCAACAGGGCTAATTAAGTTCATTCACAAATCCTCTTTATTAAAGATTTCACACTGAAGTATCTCTAAACATGCAATAGGACACTATTATTGAAAAGTCTTTGTTTCTAACCACAAGACCAGGGTGATAATTAAAGACATTCCAAGGTGTCCTCCTCATGCGGGTAAGAATTAAGAACCCCCTCTCTATGTGCTAAAAGCCTGCAAGGGGACAGACTTGGGGAACAGTGCTCTGTCATCAGCACAGATCCTGAGAGTGCTTTCTGTAAAAGTCTAGAATCCACATACTATACTGTGAGGTTCATAAATGTCTTGCTATTTAAGCCTTTTTTGTTAATGCTCTTCAGAATAGAAATGGCATACACATCATGTGACAGAGCCCTGCTTTTAACAATACTCTGTTTATAATTGCCAACTAATTTCTCAGGATGAAGAGCAATCCATTAGGTGTTTGAACTGATATTTGTATTATTATTTAAAAAAGTGCTATGTATAGGCTATGGTAAAATACTCATCTTGAGAGAGCTATTGTTGAGAAATAGCTCGTGCTAGATCCCACGAACATATTGCAAAGCCATTTCTCGAAAGATTAAAATGGGAAAATAAAGCACATCTTAATTGGAATTTGCTATTAGATTTTACACGCCTATTCTAAAGTCATCTTTTCCCCAGTTTTTAAATAGAGGAATTTTGTTTTGATACCCAAGAATTTCAGACCAGGCATTTTCTCACATTCTCTGTGAAGTCAATTTAAAAGCACATTAGCAGTATGTGTGGATTTAGTCAGGGAATCAAGATGTGAAATTTTGAGCATATTTCTCCAAAGGTAGACTGTCTTCAAATGATGACTGTGAAAGTAATTTATTCCAGCCAAACACGCTTCCACATATTGTTAACGGTACTATGTGCTTCAACTCATTTAACAGCTTTTTAATTCAGTAGTTATTCAGATTTAATAGAGCCATTTCTTCATCATTTTGCATTTAGTGATAAATGGTGCCGGAATTTATGATAAATTAAGCTGCAAAGGACCATGTTAAAGTTATCTTAAGGGTTTCACATAAAAAGAATCAGCACCTATTTTGTTCAGAGCAGTCACCTGAAAGTTCACATGGTGAAAAGAGCTTCTTACTGGGTATAAACTATGAGCTCTATTTGAAAGTGAAGTTTTAATTATACTTTTCCCTCACCACTTACCATTGGCAGTGGCCATCCAGCTGGGGGACTGGCAACACGGATGCTTTAAACTAGGGGTTCTTTCTTGTTTTAATATTGATTTAACAAGTGGAAGAACATTCATGTGGGAGCTTTGATGAAAATCCTTACATAACAAGCCACCAGATACAGGGGGCAACTTTGTAAAAGTTTGGTGAAGAGATGAGGCATCAAGGGGACATGGGAGAGATAAATTGGGCAGGGCCAAGTGGTGGGAGAGAGGGGAGGTGTAGTTGGACAGCCCTGCCAATTACCAGCCCTATTATCCTTTCTCCTTCCTACTAATGCACTCGCTTAACAGCTACCACAAAGGGAGATGAGGGGCTGAATTCACAGGTCTCTCCCTTTTCCCTTTTCCCATAGGCACGTTTTGAAAATGGAAAAAGAAAAAAAAAAGGGATCCCTTGTCTAAAGTATCGAAAATGGTTTGTAGCCTTTAACTCTACAATTTCCCAGACATGTTAAATGTATAAACTAGCTTAATTAGAAATTTCCCCTAAGTATCTAGAGTCCCAGACAGGTGAGCTGGTCTGGTTGGTCAAACCAGAGGCACTCTATCAGGAGAGAGATCGGGATGGCACTATGCCAACCGAAAACCCGCTCCTTCAGGTTAAAAACCTGCAGGTCACTCTTGATAATCAGTGAGAGGACGGGGAGAACCCGCCCGCAACACGTTGCTTTGCACCGAAAGACATGGCTCGTGTCCCCAAACACCCATGCATGACACACTTGTGCCCATAACTCTGCAAGCAAAACATTTGTAAGGGAGTGAGGAGTGCCATGTGCATTTCTTCATTTGAGCAAAGCGCATCCTCATCATTCACGTTTGGGTTTTCGGAGTGAGAATTTTCCTATTACTCCATGGTTGGTTTTTTTTTTTTTTTGCTGTCATTTGACTCAGCTATTACGGAGCCCCTTTTATTGAGAACCTATTATGTGAGAGGTACTCGGCACATAAAGACGGAAGACGGTCTCCACTGGTCCACGCTAATCCGTAGGGATTGGAGGACATTCTGCTCTCACCACGCTGGAAGAATTGGTTGCAAACCCGGTTAATGTTTGGCTACCAGAAACAGCATTTGCTTGACAACTTAAAGGAAGGGCCAAAACACGTTTGGAAAGTGGCCCAACACTCTCCCTAGCCTTACCCTGAACGTGTGCTGGGCCTCTGTGCTTCGTGTCGGTTCTCGCAAGCGTTCCCCCGTCCTACCTATGGCTTTTTATAGGGCGTTAGCAACCATTGTGAAGTGCTACCTCTGTGCCGGGCAGTATAGCAAGCGCTTTAGATACCACATCCTATTTAATGGAACTTTTTAAAAATGGAGGATTGGAAATCTGAATGCTCAGATCACAAAACTAGATAGAAGTCGCTTCACATTTCCACTTGCAGTCTTCAGAATGAAGGGAGTTTCCTCGAAAGCCCTTTCCAGCTGTAATAATTCTATAATATCGTGATTGCTGATGCCTTCTTAAGTGCTTCATGAGGGCAAGATTAATACTTATTTTTGTTAACTCTCTCACGTCCTCTGCTCTATGGGTGCCTGATAAGAGGAAAGGAATTGAATTAGATTACTTAAAGAAATGAACTTCATTTTTAACAGACGGATTAGATTTGGAGACTAAAAATGTACTAGCTCTTTATATATAAAAAAAAAAAAACTATAAAACTGTATGTGTATACAATTTTCCCAGATAGAAACATTTTTGATTTCTTAATAATTCCTGAAAGGTGTTACTTAACTGCAAATATTTAGAAGAGAAATATTTGGCCTTCAACAGTATGATTTTAAACCCCTAAAAATATAGGTACTCCTAAACTCCTAAAAATATTTCTAGCTGTAATGAAAATGCCCATTTTGGGGGAGCATTCATATACATACTCAACCTGAAAATGGCACACTGAGGATTCTTATTCATTAAATTGCTCATTGCACTGTCTAGAGCCACTGCCCACCTTCCTGTTGTGTATGCTGCTTGTTATCTTTTTTCTGGGCTGTTTATTCCGCAAAGGGCAGTTGCAAAAGAGTTGGAAGCACTTTTTAGTGCTAGGCCATTCTCTAGCTTAAGTTCATGCCCCTTGCTTCTCATATTTAACAGAAGCTCAGATAGCCTGCAGCATCTGTCCTTTCGGCTCCCTTCAGGATTGTGTACATTTCTTTGTCCTACCGTCATTTCGCAAACCACAGAGTTTCTTTAAATAGCAGCCCTATCCCGGTAGAGTTAGGAGGAACTATCATGTTGTAATTTGAAGAATATTCTGCTTCAAAGTAGATCGTCCTAATTGACTAAGATATTTGAGACCTACGTTTTATTGCTGTGTTTCTGTTAAGAGGAAGTGGATATGACCATGCTTGTGCAAGAACATTTTAAAAAGGGAATATTGCTTCTTTTTGTCCATACTTGGTTAGTGTGATCAATTTCACCGATGGAGTAACAATGCAACCTTCCCTCCCAGCACCGCCCCCCCCCCCGCCCCGCCCCACCCCACACTCAGATATTCAAAACACAAACAATCAAATTTGGCTACCTTATAAAAGGTAAGCAAGCAAACAAACAACTGAAAATTTTGGCTACTTGTTTACAAAATGTAGTACTTACAGATATTTTAAAATAGCTGTGTGTTGGCATATTCCAAATAAATAATAAATACATATGTACATGCCTCCTCCATAAATGAATAAAGAAGCCACAGTTTATGTCTATCATAATGTTTATCAAACAGAGAAATTTCAGAAACATGAAATTCACTCTCACTTCACTTCATTTGTCCCTAGATTTAGAAAAGTTATCTATCTGTAAAGATAATAATTCTAAAAGCACTTCATTAGGATTACATACTGTTTCGGATGTAAGGAAAATTTGACTCTATAATAGTTGTCTCGATTTTATGAATCAGTAAATTGTTTCCAACTTTATTTTTTTACACACGTGTCAAAACATATCTATAGAAGATTACACAGTGTTTCACTCTTCATCCGGAGGCTGTGATGAAGTATAATCAGATCTGAAGCCTGTTCCTTTTTCCATGTTCAGTTTTTCTGAAGGCACGTTTGTAAATGGAGAATCCTTTTGAGATTCTTCTTGTTCAGTCTCAGTGGTTTTGTTCTTCCTTTTACAACGAATTGCAAAATGCCATTTAACTTCAAGGTTTCTCATCGTGCAACTGTACTGCTACCCACCTTTTTATTGACTGCCTTTCCTTGGTTTTTTGTTTCACCAGCAAGATTCTCACCTTGCTGCGCATTCTTTCCACTCGGCCATCAATATATAAAGTAGAGAAACCTTTCTAAGTCCTGATGCTTACAGCTGCATTCCACTTATCACTTCTTTCCATCCTCGGAGGGAAACTCTATCTGAACTGCCTGAAGTGGCTGTTGCTGGTGTCTTTACTGCTGTTACATGGAAGCCTTTTTAGAATACTATCATTGAAAGCCTCCTGAAGCTCGGTAAAGGATTGTCAGGTTGGATCAGCTATATTTATGCTTCTTTGCCTCAGTGTCTATCTCTGCCTCCCGCTTCCGTCCCCAGTTTTCTCCTTCCTTTTAAATTTGTGACAATGAGGTCGGTAATATTTCGATGGGAGGCTCACAAGGATGAATTTGGATAAATCTGAATATGTTTTGTTCTTGGTTCTACATTCTAATTTATGTGAGTTACTGTTGTTTTTGAACAAATCATCATTAAATGTACATTTCATTTAGACATTTATATACATATATTTATAACATGTGTAAACATTTACATATATATTTATTTTGTAATGTCTATTTATTTTTTGAGAAAGAGAGAGACAGAGCATGAGTGGGGGAGGGACAGAGAAAGAGGGGGACACACAGTCCAAAGCAGGCCCAGAGCCCAGCGTAGGCCTCGAACTCACAAACCACAAGATCGTGACCTGAGCCAAAGTCAGACGCTTAACTGACTGAGACACCCAAGCGCCAGATATATTTAAAAATATACATATGTTTTCCTTAAATAAAAGTGTCTCTATGCATGTATATGTACACATATGTGTGTACATAGGTATACACATATGTACATGTGTATGTGTTGTATACATGCATGTGTATGTATATGTGTGTGTGTTTCTTTCCTGTAGGAAGAATGTATTTTTATTCGAAATTAGTTAATCATCTCTACTAAATATCAAGAACATGCTTCATTAAACAAGGGTTAAGAAATATATACTATATGAAATAAAGTTCTAAGATACACAGATATATCTATATGTATGTATACATACATATTCATGCATTTCATTGTGTCATGTGTTTATTGTAGTATGTTATGTAAATATGGATATGTATATAAATATGAATGCATAGATATGCACATTATGTATGTACATTACATGTGTATGTATACACGTGTGTGTGTGTGTGTGTATGTGTATACACACACATAAAGTGAAATAAAGGCAGTCAGGTCCTTTCTTCAGTTGGAATTCTAGTTTCTAATGATCCAGTTATATATTTCAATACATTTGTATAATATCTGCAAATTTCCTAACCTTTTCATAAATCCCAATAGAGCCAAAAGTGGACTTGCAATATTACCCTAAAGATTCATAGAACACAGCTACACCACTTTCCCCTTTAGCCAAGTTTTTGCTGAAGAGTTTTAAATAATCATGGAGTATATCAATTCATTCCTTTGTAGCTGTCATTCCACAGCTATGTTTACTAAGAAGTTACCATGGTATGGAAATAGTACATAGAAGCTCTATGAGGAAAAAGAACACGCATTGAGATTTTCCCAGAAGGTGCTTCCATAGAAAATAAGACGTTAGTATTCCAGGTATTTTTTGTGCCCACGACTGATGAGTTTTTCGGTTATTTCATATGCTAAAGACAATGGTCCTTAAACACAGTGCATTAAAAATATCTGACTAACCCATATATGTATTAATGCTGAAAATTACTGTGTCCTTCAAGAAATAGATGAGTATATCTGACAAATAGACGTCTTGGTATAAGATCCATGTGTCAGGGTTAAGAGTTTTGGTAGGGCTCATCTGATGACAAGATACAGAACAGAATCACAAAGTATTAACAGGTGTACTTTTTTCATTTCTCAGTTTTCTTTAACAGTTTAGATAGGGAGAAAATAGACAAAATAAAATTTAAAATATGTCAATAAACAGTGTTGATTTTAAACTTAAATGATTTAAATGTATCAAAATAGGAAAATACAATATAATTTAAGAAAATATTTGGTCGTAAAACTATCCTTAACCAGAAAGGTGAAGATTAAGTTAAAAATTCATAAAATAGGGGCACCTGGGTGGCTCAGTCAGTGGAGCATCTGACTTTGGCTCAGGTCATGATCTCACAGTTCGTGGGTTCAAGCCCTGTGTCAGGCTCTGTGTTGACAGCTCAGAGCCTGGAGCCTGCTTCGAATTCTGTCTCTCTCTCTCTCTCTCTCTCTGTCCCACCCCCACTCGTGCTCTGTCTCTCTCTCTCAAAAATAAACATTGAAAAATATTCATAAAATACACTTTCATGGAGATGAAAATCTAACTGTAATATAAATAGCATAGGCTTTTTCTGTTGTTGTTGTTGTTTTCTGTGATATTCTAACTTAGTTAGAGATAATAGAATTTAATTTAATTAGGTATTCCCAACTTATAAGTCTTTACCATGAATCCCAGCCATTTAACTTAAGAACAAGATTTAATCTTTTTAACAGCCAAATTCAATGAGCTAACACCTTTTTTGCCCTGAATCCAGTAACAAGGAGCAGTAAATTCAAGGCCAGTTTATATGCAGCCCCATTTTGTATGTTTCCAGTCAATGTTTCATTAAATTACCATCAAAATGGCACTTGGGCACCCCATGACTTTATTTGTTTGATATTTTTTAATTTATTCATTAAAATGTGTTTCTGAGTTTTTATCATTAGCCAGATTATGAGTATAGATGAAGCAGCAACATGTCAGTGGTATAAAACTATGAAATAGAGAAATCTGAAGAGGAGAGAAGGTACCGGCAACATATGTAACATTCTTCTCTTTGCTTCTTCCATTTTGCATGTTTCCACAGTACTGTGGGGATCAGACAAAAATTTGATTTATGGCTTTTTTCAAATTTTGGCTGCTAAAATTTACCACCTGCTTTGAATGCTGTGAGTACTAAAAGCATTGAAAGGATGCTCAGTCGTTTCTACGCTGTGAATTTTGGAGCCTATTTATATGAAGATGATAAGAAATGGATAATTGTGCATAACAAGACATTGCATGGGAGAAACAGTGAAGACAGAGGTTTCAGACTTTTTTTTTTTGTTTGTTTTAATCATAGCCCTTGGTCTTTGAGCATCAGAAGACTTTTAATTAAGCTCTATTTGTCCCGATAGTGGGAGAAAGTCCTACCAGGACAGTTCCCTGGCTTTCATGAGTAGTTTTGGTGATTTTACTTCCACGTGGACTCCAGAGAGGAAACACTAAAAATGAACAAATAGCATATTGTGTCATATGGAAAAGTTGAAAATGGTGGTTTATAATGAATTTTCTATAAATCAGTATCCATACATCTATCAGGAACACTCTTAAATAATGAAGGCAACTTGAAGTTCCATGCACTGGAATTGGAGGAAAGACAATGGTTCACAACGCTGCATTTTCTTCACTGAAAGCGAATGACAGAAAACATAGCTTATAGCAGCCTAGGAGGCAAATACCTTATTTGCAGGAGACTACATAATTGTTTTAATTCCATTTACCAAGCCATTCACGTTGACATTTTTCGTGACAGAAGCGAGATAATTTAGGTAAATAGGTGTATGTGATGGATATTTTGAAGAGGTTACCTGACTTGTACAAATATATTTAAATTAAGGTGTTGATATGACATTTGGAATATAGGTAAAAAGAGACATTATCTGTTTTATTAAACCCCTGTTAAGTTTTCTTTAAATACTAGATTACAATGTCAATGATTTACTTACATGGATATTGTTCCTGTTTTCCTCCTAACACAATTATATTAAATTTTAATGACATCAATTGTAATATCTAACTGGTATCTGGAAACTGTGGAGAGCCCAAAGCTTTTATACAAATTTATATGTATAAAGCTCTCACTGATATACTTTGCCAGTAGATATTTTACCTTGAGTAGTCAGCTCTGCAAATCCCTTCCCACAAAAGATTAAAAACATCCTCCTATTACATCTAGAGATTTCTTTTTGTTATTCAAAGCCATGAATAAATTTAGGAAAAATGTATATGATTTTAATGCCTTAAACCAGAAAGCTTCCTTGATTCCTATTAAAAAATGGAATATTTAATGTTTTCCTTCTTCTGTGGTACTTTTTTGATATTGTAGCAAAGAACAAAAAAGAATTCTGAGAACATATAAAACAAAAAACTGTGTTTGAAGTATTGTAATAAAACAACCTTCTTCCTTTAATGCTAAGTCCCTTTTTAATGAAGATCTCCTGGCAGCTCTTGAATGTATAACTAGTTTATATCATGGGATGAAGCTGTCTGTTCTGATGATTGACATGAGCCCACATTACAATGTGATTCTGAAAATTAGTCCATAGAGGTCCTTTTCAGGTACTTCTCAGACTGAGAGCTGCCCTCCAACTACAGCAGAGCCTTTTTAACCCCACTCATTGGTATTCTAATCTGGAAGTGCTGTCCTGCCTTTTAAATAACTCAGGCATTCAGGCTCGTACCCCCCTTGACACATTACTTAGCCAAAGGATTCAAATGAGATTCAAGAAACATGCAGTATAGCACAAAGGGATTGGAATATGCACAATTAATAATCACACAGTTAATTCATTTTTAATGCAGGGAGAATTTCTGAAATTCCACATTGAGATTTGTAACACAAAGTAGTAGCTGTCTACCCTGATTACTTTTCCAAAATTCCACAATATAAACACTATACTTAAGTAATTATTTTTATTTTCAGATAGATTTTCCTGAAGGTGTAGCTTTAAGTAACATTAAGGTTATGACACAAACTGATACGATTTGAAAATACGATTCCTTATTGTCCAGGTATTGCACAAATGAATACCCACGCTAAGAGTTTTTACAAGAATGGGAAGCAGGTACATCTCTCATTAGGAAGGGTTGTGTTGGGGTTTTGATTATCTTGGGTCAAAGCCAGCCAAGTATGTTACACAATGCAATGCTTTGTTTCTCTCATTGTTTTTTTTAGATAAATGTATTCTTACATATCCTACGCTAAACACCTTGCTGCCTACGGTTGAGAGGTGTGTATGTATAGCTCATTGCAATAAGAACGTTGGTAGAACTACAACAGTCTTAAAGTTTTAGAGCTACAACCAGGAGTATAACCAACCATTGGGTCAATAACTAGTTGCTAGTTTCTATGTATGAGTAATCAGTAAGTGCATTTATTCACCATTTGCACATTGCATGTCTTCTACAAGCCAGATACTGATGAGGAAAATAGTGAACAGGAGAGACAAAACTCCAGCTCTTATGTAACTTATATTGTAGTATGTAGATAAATGGATAGGACACATTCAGAGAATGATAAGTACTATGCAGAAAAACAGAGCATGGTAAGAGGATGGAGTGATAAAGGAGTGGAGAAGGGGGGAGCAATCACTTAGCAGGTGAAGTTTGGGTGAGAGCTTTAATGGACCATGAGAATATGGGGGAAGCATATGAGACAGAGGAATGAGCAAGAACAAAGGCCAGTTGATCTTCTCAGGTTTGAAGAAACCCAACATGGCTAGAGTAAGAATTGACTGAGCAGAAGAATTGTCTCACAATCAATCTGTTCATCCTTTTTGGACCTAAATGAGACAATAGAGTGGTCTAACTTATTGCATAATCAATTTTGATCCACTGTGCATTTCCTTACAGAAATATCCTAGGAGCGAAGCAGGAGACAACATACAGAAAATGTAGTTAAGGTATGACTTTGTAGGGAATTAGATTAAGTGGTGACATCTCTCTTTTAAAGCATTTGATAATAATATCAAACAGCTGCATCGCGCCCTGGGATAATTATTGGGTAGCTTGTAACTTCAACATTATCGTGTATTTTTAAATCATTTATGCTTTACAGTGATTTGTAACCATACCAACGGAAGCTTCAGAGGGAAACTGATTTGTGCAATTGGGCCAGCCATCGTAGGGTATTTGTACCAGTACTTTCCCAAAAGATTCAATACTGCTCCATTACCTTCCCCTCCTTCCTCCTTAAACCTACCATTCTCTAACTGTGAAGTAAAAGGAGGAAATCTATTTTCGTGGGAACCAGGCTGTGTCCAAAACTCTAAAGATGGTCTGTGTATCCCATCTATATAGAATAGTGGAATTGCATGTTATATAGCTTTTTTGGTGTGCACACAAATGTCTTCAGGCTTTGTTTCAGAAACTATTTCCAGCTAGGGATCTGATGCTAGCTACCAATTATTTCTTGAATCTATTTATGAAAAGTACAGATAGATGTTTGCATATCCGCTTTAAAGTTTTCTAGGCTGATTCAATGCTGGCTGCCTTCTTTCTGTTCTATTTTCCATTTTTCTTCTATCCTTTCCTTTATTTCTTTTCTTTAGTTGTGAATCACTGGGATTGGCACATGACCTTAACCTGGACCACTAAATGCTAATTTTTAAGCATGACTAGCTCTCAATTTCTAGACCACAGAGAAAGATAAACTATTTTATTTGATGTCTTACTTTTACTAGTGTCCTGAAAGGTGAAATCATTCATGCATAGGTAATTGCTCTAGTGTGTTTTCTTGATCTGTGTGTGTGATTGTAATTTATAAATACCAATTGGGTAATTGCTGCGAAAGGTTTTAAAAGCAAATGTTTCTAATGTGTAGTTGACACAATGTGTTCCCAATTGATTATATTATTTACAATATTAATGAACCTGATATTTTTCTCCCATCAAGGGCAACATTAGGTTAACCTAATGCTCAGCAGTGTGACTGGTGCACGTTTTTGCCTGGGAGGAGACGGGGAAGGAAGGTTAGCTCTCTCTACTATGTTATCGTCTGCAGATCTATGCCCAACCCATATGCTGGTCTGGTGCACAGAGCTCAAATTAGGTCACAATCATGAATACCTAGCATACAAAAATTGAGAGATTTTTTTTTTTGTTTGTTTGAAACTCTCAACCTCACTCCCCTTTTACAAACTTGAATCTTAGAAGATGGCAAAATTCTGCAACAAGAAATACACAATACTCCCATATTCATTATATCTTTTAGAAGATTAATCCATTAAGAATTGGTGTGATTAGTGGTTTACAAGGGAGTAAGATAAAATCTTTTCCACAGAAGGTTTGTACTTGCAGGCTATGTCAGGCCTAATGTCAAAGAGAACATTTATATTCATGAATTTGTGCTTGTCATTTTCATTGCTAAATATTCACAACTGGATAATACAAAAATGAAAACAAAACAAAGAAGAACAAATAGTAAAAACAAAAACAAAGCTCTATTGCCTAACTGGACGAATGGTCCATTTGGAGAGGAAATGAGAACATTACCTCAATGTCAAGAAGCAGATTTAAATAATAGCCAGTGTAATTGTAACCTTTCCTTTTGGAAGGCTCTCCCACAAGCCTCCAAAATAAGAGAGAAAAGGGGGGATTTCTGTGGCTCTATGTGGATGTTTAATGCTCTTTTTCTTGGTCTCTACATAACTCCAATTAGAGCTTGGGAATCAAAGAGTAGACCCAAAAGGCATTTCAGCCATGTGGTTTGCCTAGCCATTCCTCAAGTGTGCTTTGTAAGAGCAGATCATAAATGCCTAGGGAAGCAGAGTGAGAACATCTTTCTGTTGTGATATGGGGGCCTCAACCCAAAAATGAAGGCAAAGAGGAAGCCAATAGTCTTGGAGGTCTTTAGAGTAGAAATCTACCCCCTCTCTCTCCCACATATTTTTAAAAGAAAGAGCTGAGTTGAACAAAAATGGGCCTCTATCATGCCAGATATAGAAAAGAGAAAGAAAAAAAAACTATTTGGATTTTTCCAGTTTTAATTGCTCTACCATTGTGGAGAAATGTTGTCTAGAAAGACAACACAACTGCACTGGTTGTTTATATTTAGGCTAAGTAAGGATCCCTTTTAAGTGTAGCCTTCCTAATTATCACAACTTATTTAATAATGCATAGGCTCACAAATGAGCTGGCAGAGCATACAGATTAGAAGGGAATCCGTGTTAAAATTAAATCCATTTACAGATCTCTATCCAAAGGAGAAATGCATCATGAGAGAGTAAGGATGTGTATTATCACCCTCCATGTACTGATAAGGACTCAGTGGGGTACAGAAGACGAACACATTTGAGTGAGAAAATGGAGACTTTTTACCTAGGGATGATGTAATTTTTCTGGTCATTTTTTATTACCTTGTCCATTCTTTCCACCTCTTCATTTGCTAAAAAGAAGAGGGCAGTAGGACAGTTCACAGACATTTATTTTCTGGTCCTCTTTATATTTACATTGCGTTTATTTTCTGTTTCTCTTTAGATTTATACTGTCATTTCTCCAAAGAACTCAAAGCTTATGAAAAAATAATGAACATCGCTAATAGGAATTCAAAGGAAGAAGGAGAACAACATGTCACGATAGGAGTAGAAAGGCATTCACCAAAGTACCTGACTGAAAAAACAATCATCTTTTCTCAAAATTGAGCCATTCACTATTCTGATTTCAAATATTTTAATTGAATTGTTTAGCCTACACACTCCAAATCTTAAACATTTCTGTGCCATCAGTGCTTATCTTTGAAATGAGAGCAACCATGCCTGTCAGGACGGGTTCTAGGTAGTTGGAGGCTGGTTTGTGGTTCATTGCAACTGTTTAGCAATGCTTTGATCATCAAGTACTTCTCTCCAGCAACTCCATATTTATAGCTGCTTTTGTGGCTTAGAGCAGTGGTAGCAGTAGCCTCTTATTATCTGAGAGGAATATTAAATTAATAATTTAGACTTTATTGATACATTAATTAAAATGCATTAAATAATTAGCCTTATTTAACAAAATACTAGGTATGACAGTATTTGTGAAAAAAATAAAACCATATCAATAATTCAAAATTCATGCGACCCACGGATGCCTGGGTGGCTCAGTCGTTAAGCATCTGACTTGGGCTCAGGTCATGATCTCATGGTTTGTGAATTTGAGTCCCACATCTGGTGAGCCCGAGCCCTGCTTTTGGGTGAGCCCCGCTTCTCTCTCTTTCTCTCCCCTGCTCTTTCCCTGTCCCTTTCTCACTTGGGCTCCCTTTCTCTCTCTCAAAAGAAAAAGAAAAGAACAACAAACAAAATTCAGGTGACCTCATTCTTCTCCTATACATACCAAAAATAAATAACACATAGGCAGCATACTATTTTAACAATGTTTTTCCATTTAATTTGTAGCATACATCTTTATTGTGATTCTTTGTGCCTGCCTGAGATTTAAGAGCCGTTATCTCATGTTATTTGACTGCTAAGGTTGTATTCAATTGTTTGATCCATTTTTAGATGATTTTGAATGTAAATGGTACATAAAGGAGTCAGTATTATCTTTGGATCATCAAGATTTCTTTCCTTAGCAGAAATTGCAAGTAGTACCTGTTGCTCACATTTAAAAATCACCTTGATCTGATGGTACTCTTGGGTACAATTCCCACTCTCCCATCTTGGAGAGCTTTTTCACTATAAATACATTTTAAAACACAAAATGAGGTGATCTGGCCCATTTTGCTATGTATATAATTTAACCTTCAAAGGATTATGGTCTATGGAGCAAACAGGTTAATAGGAAGGTTTTAAAAAGACATTTTTTCATCTGATGGGACATAATCGTACCTAAGGAGCTGTTATGGTCCATTGTATAAATCCTTCAAATTCATGGACTATTGGCTCAAAACACAGTAATGGATCCTGTAGAGACTGAAAATCTATCATGTTAATATAGCTGCTGCATATACGGAATATGAAGTTTATTCTCCCATCCACGCCTTGGGAGCTGTGTATGTAATTCACATATTAATAGGCTTGATTCCTAGATGGGATGCTTTGCCAAGCCCTTTACACGGGAAGTAAAAAATTCTTCTCAGGATTTACATTGAAACCAATGAAAGTAACATATTCCTGTAAAACACTGCCATGTCTAACAAAAATATTTGCTTGTTCAGAATTCCCAGAGGAATCACACCACTTCATGTTTGTAAAGCAACAAAGAGCTTTTTTAAAGTTGTTAGTTTACAAATCAGCACCTGAAAAAATTCAATTGTATCCAGCTGAATGCCAAGGTACAGTACCTTCAAAACGCCTTTCATTGATGTTGGCAAGAATGGTTTTGTTCTGAACACATATGTATATTTCTCCTCTTATAGACCAAGGGCCCTTTTGGAACGCCTCAAATGCACTCTATCACAACTTCTCAGTTTCTCCTTAATCTTATTTTCTTTGTCTCCCCACAGAGCTATAAAAGCAAAGGCTATTGGCAGCACTATTTTATGATCACTCAGAATACAAATCTGCAATGTCAGAGAACCCTTGATCCGAATCTCTGTTTCTGTCCTGAACTGCACAAACATAATGGGACTCACAGGCTGGGGCCAGTGCAGGGTACAAGCAAGCCTATAAGGCCCTTCTCCACCCAATAGGCCCTGATAGAGTGGTGGTCATAGATGATGGGTTATTTCTACACAGTTTTACTCTATCTAGAGGGGACAAAGGAATTGAAATAATGTCTTTCCTCTGTGTTAACTATGTTAACCTGTTTTCCAGACATGTATTATTATCATTAGTTTCAATGCCAAGTCTGACAAGTTTTCAATTTTTGAAATTTATCATGACAAGGGCTTGGCAAGTACGGGTCTTACCACCCGTACTTATTACCCTCTTTACCACCCTCCGCAGACTCTATCACTGACACGAGGGACTCTTAAAGGAGTCAAGTGAAGCCCCTTTCTTTAACTTTCAGAATGCTTCTTTGTTGCAATTCCCAGGAATTGCCAAGAAAAAACAAAGATATGCCCAAACAATATTATTTCAATGCTGAAAACTTCACTGGCTTCAGAGAATATAATGGCTATAATGTTGACTGCCATATAGGATGATGGTCTACAACTGCTGATTGCAGTTGATAGGTTCAGGGAAGGACTCTCTTAGCCCAAGTAAAACAAATTGCAGTCCCTTCTCTAGTTACTGGTCTGCTGGTTACAAACAACTGTCCAGCAGTTTGGGTACTTCACCCACGCTGCACCCATCAGACTCTAACATCATTTTAGAAAAAAAAAAGTGTCTGCAAAATCAATTTCTCTCTGGGAATTTGATGCTGTGCTTTATACAATTCAGGAGAAATCAACAGCCATCTTTCCTGCTCAGAAGACCAGAAGAACAGCAGCAGTTGGTCTGCAAAGAGAAAGAGAAGATTAAATCGGATATTCAAAGAATGGAAGCCAGATATGAAGGGAGAATCCTAATGGTACTTGTGTCCTTGAATGCAATTGTTACTTTGTCCTTGATTTGTGAAGATCAGAGTATCCTTAAAATGAATTCTTCTTGTCTCTTGAATCAAGATTTGGATTTGATTTTTGTTACATTTAATCTAAAGTCTTAGTTTATATATATTTCCTAACAACAAAATGTATTTCTAAGTAATAGAAAAATACAGCTTGTTTTATAATAATTACCTAATTTGTTCTATTTGGAATACATTAATGGTTGCAATTGATTTTAAACACAATTTCAGAAAAATATAGACTGCTTTCCAAGTTTTAAAATGGTTTATGCAGTATATTAAGTTGGATCTTAAGTATAGAACACTTTTAAATTCTAAGGTTAAATTAACAACAAAAGCCTAAGTTTTACATTTTAATCGTGTTTAACTATTTTGACTTTGTTTATTGTTGATGCTAATTTTGAGCTTTAAAGAAAATTTCAACAGCCTTCAAAGCACTGGGTCTTAAAAGTATTTACTGATTGAATTTATTTTGGGGGAATAGGTGAACCCAGAAGTGTTCCATGCCCTGCGTTTTTTGTTTTTGTTTTTGGAATGGGAGAGGGGTAGGTAAATACGGGAACAAAGTGAGAGATGCAGTAAAATGAAATGATCATAAAACAGATTACTGAGGACAAGTCTTCTGTTGCAGGGCATGTAAAGAGTTTTGCATTATGGTCTGGATGTAAGACCACCCCTCAATAACTGTCTGAGCAAATGGAGGTATATCTACCCACCTGTATCTTTTCATAAGCACATTTAAACTTGAGATCGGGAGATTTCAAAAACAAAAATTTAAAAAGGAAAGAAAAATAACAGAATCCTTTTATTAATTATGGATCAGAGATTGATTGAATACTATTTAGATTTCTTAGTCTGAATGACCTACATTGGCCAAAAAACTTAAATTGAGGATATTGACTACTGGTTCTGATTTATTATTACCTAGGTCATTTTCACAGGTTATTTAATTTCATTAAATTCTTGTAATATAAGCTGATTTCATGTGAACATAGAATCTTATTTATTGGTTAATGAAAATGATTTCATAGAAAGTGTTCTCTAAAATTATACTTTATTTTTCAATAGAGGGAATTTGTAAAAATTATTCAGAGCTATTATTGTCAATAAAGCATTCTAAGTCACCCTCCTCACATGGTTCAAAGAAAAACTTTTCTACATATGTGGTAAAAATGTAGAAGTAACAACTAAAATAATAGACATAGAACCTATAGCTTCCAAGGATGCAGAGAGGAAGGAAAGGAGAAATCAACCAGGCTTTTTATCCAACAAAGGCAGGAGAGGAGAAAATTATGAAATAAAAGAAAGCATGGCAAATATAAAAATAAAAACATAGGAATTATTTCAAATAACAACCATAAGACATGTACCTAACATTAATACATGTAATTAACAACCATAATACACACAATAGCTTACACCCACTGATTAAAAGTCTGAAGCTTTCAGATCAGAGTTTGAAAATTCAAACCAGGGGTGCCTGGGTGTCTCAGCTGGTTGAGCGTCTGATTCTTGCTTTTAGCTCAGGTCATGATTTCATGGTTCTTGAGGTTGAGCCCTGCGATGGACTCTGTGCTGGCAGTGCTGAGCCTGCTTGGGATTTGCTCTCTCCCTCTCTCTGACCCTCCATCACTCATGCTGTCTCTGCCTCTCTCAAAATAAATAAATAATCTTAAAAAAAAATAAAAATCCAATCCAATGATGTGAATGAAAATAAAATGATATACCAGCAAAACAAATAATAAAAGAAAGTTAATGAAGAGATATTAATGTTAACAAAATAGGAAACAAAGCAAATGCATTAATAGAGTTAAAGAATAATAGTAAGGTTACAAAAACCAATGCACCAAGCAGATATTAAAAAATTATGAATTTGTGTGCACCTAAGAATGTAGCCTAGAAATAGGTAAAAGAAAATGTGACAGGGGCACCTGGGTGGCTCAGTCGATTAAGCATCCGACTTTGGCTCAGGTCATGATCTCGAGGTCCATGAGTTCAAGCCCCACGTTGGGCTCTGTGCTGACAGCTCAGAGCCTGCAGCCTGCTTCAGATTCTGTGTGTGTGTCTATCTCTCAAAAATAAATAATTAAAAAAAAAAAAAGAAAACGTGACAGAATTACAAAGATAAATTTGACAAATTCAAGTAATAACTGGAGATTTTAGGTAAATAATTTTTAAGGATGTGAATTATTTATCATTATCAAATATAATGATATCCAATATGTAATGTATATAAATAAGATAAAGTATATTCAAAATTCATGTTTCACAAAATCTTATTATGACGTAAAAGAACACTTAACTGGGGATAATTCCATGGTCACACATGGGAATGATGTCAAATATCCTCATATTAATACATCTGTAAAGTCAGCGGAATTCTAATCAAATTGTTTTTATGGAGTTTCATGAGCTGATTTTAAAATGTGACTGGTGGAGTAAAGGTTGAAAATTGCAAAGGTTAAGATACTTTGATGAAGAATGGGATGGACAACACAGAATGACTCACCAAAGTAGATATTGGAACTTAACAGCTATAACAATTAAGAGGATGTGGCAATGGCAAAAGAATAAGTGAAGCTAAATGGAGACCCAGGAAAAGACTTGTAACAACAACAATAGAATATGTAAAACGAAAATGGTCATCTGAATATTAAGTCATAAGTTGGGTTTTTTCCAAAGCAGAAGCTAGCATGTTTTAGATGCAAGATGTTTTTAGAATCAAAACTTGTAAAGATAGGAAAGAGAAAGAAATGGGATTGGGCAGAGAGAGAGGTCAAACTGCCAGGTAGGTGAAACAAAACCTTGGCCAACTGTTACGGGTTGAATTGTGTCTACCTCCTCCCTCTAAAAAGATGTTGAAGTTCCTGACCCCCAATAACTTTAAATGTGACCCTATTGGAAAATAGGGACTTTGCAGATGTAAGTTAAAGTTAAGTTAAAATAAGGTCATACTAGAGTATGATGGGTTCTTAATCCAATATGAATGTTGTCCTTATAAGACACAGTCATGTAGATATACAGAGACATGGGGGGATTCCATGTGGATTTGTAAAACTGAAGTGATACATTTATAAGCCAAGGAGTGCCTGAGGTGATCGGAAGCTAGGAGAGAGGCCTGGATGAGATTTTTCTCAGAGTTTTCAGAAAGACCCAACTCAACTGCACCTAAATTTTGGACTTGCAGCCTTCAGAACTGTGAGACAATCCATTTCTATTGTTTTAAACAACCCCAGGAAACAAATATACCAACTGAGCATGGATCTTCGGGGCAAGAGTTGACCATCAGTGTGTTGTGTTGGGCTGAAGTGATCAGCCTTTATGCCTTAGTCTTGCTCAACCACAGGTACTCTTGGAAGAGAATGATCTTAGGCATGGCTTCTGAGGCAGACCCTGAAGGACCTGACAGCTAGGAGGCTGCTTGTAGCAATTCTTTCTAATTCCAGGAGATGCATCTCTGTGTCTATAACAGACAATTCCTTGTACTACTTGAATCAATTTCTCTGTTCATAGAGTGTCCAGCAAGCCTCTAAATACTGGCATATTTCTTTTTCTCCAGTGAGCAATTTCCCACATAAATAATTCAGTCCCTTGAATACTTTCCCAGTTCTGCCACACAGGCAGGCTGGGTCTTATGGGTCTTTCGGAATATAGTGTCAACCCTCTCTTATCAGACTCAATATGTCTCTAGTTGACTCAACTTTACATGAGATGCAATAGCCAAGAGGGGAAATGGTGGCAGTTCCTGAGAGGGACCTTGATGCCTTGTAGGGGATAAGCCTCTCCATTGCCTTCCAGTGTAGGGTGACCATTGTTCCTTGAAAAGGACAGATAAAATATTCCCACAGACTAAAAGGGGTCAAAAGAGTCTAGAAGCCAAAAATGTGGGGGGGGGAACACAGAGATATTTTCATCTCTAGTGTCAAGGTCTCAGGATTTTTCCCTGATATTGACATAACAGACCTGCCTTTGTTTGGAGGCTGAACTGTATTTGAGGTTCAGCTGCTCAGAATAGTGCATCCTGAGCTTGGTTCTCAGCCTTCTTTTCCCTCTAGTTAGAGGTGATGGGAGATTCCTTGTATGCAACCAACAAGGCCTTTTGCATTTGACACCTCATCACTCTCTAACATCTGTTTATCATCTCTCACAGAGCATCAATAGGGCTTAGCAGCAGCCATCCATCCCATTATCTGTATACCTACTATTTTCTTCCTACATCTTAAACAACTGAGACATCCTGTGCTCTTACTCATTCTCTTCCCCCTGCAGAAGTTTTAACAATTGCAAGCCACTGCCAGTGGCTGTCTGTGTTCCATCTACCAACAGTGATGAGTCCTCATGGCAACCTGGTAATGAGTGATCAAATTCCCAAACCCCATTTTATTGTGAGCTTCCTCCCAATAAGAACTGTCACTGGTTAGGTTCTCCAGAAGCCAAAGGGAGACAGGGTTTGGGAAGCAAAATGTTGTTTGGGGATCAACGTGGGTTAAACAACGAAGAATAAACTGGAACTGGGTCAAGGAAAAAGTTGCAGTGATGTAGGCCTGTCAAAGCCATGGCCTGCATTGGCAGGGAGATATGAAGCACGGATTGCCCTTTGTAGCTTCCTGTGTTGGTCCAAATGGCCAGATCTTTCCATTTCCACCTGATTCTGTCACCTAAACTGGCTGCCCCAGGAAAGGTATAACCTTGTGAAAGGGCCCTGCGAAGCTGAGACAGACCATTAAAAGGGTTAACAGCTGGAGACCATACAGTGATAATACTCTGCATGGAAGAAAGGAAGTAGAAAGAACTTCCTTGAAGGGAGATCTGCACAGTGCGTTTGTGTATCTACCACATTACATAAGAGAATTTATGGGGTAAAGGCAACACTTTAACCAAAACAAACTTATAGCTGGCATTTCTTTCATTTAAGAAAGGATGAAAATATATGAGTCATAAAAGTTATCTGTTTCTATATATCTGTCTATCTATCTATCTATCTATCTATCTATCATCTTTTATGTATCTCTGTCATCTATCTAACTATCCCTCTATAATATATCTATCTCATCTATCTTTATATTGGGTGAACAATGAAATAATTAATAGAAAGTAATATAGAAGGAATGGCAATTCAAATATCCATGGTAGCAAAATTGACTATTTAGAAAAATAATAAATTTTGATATTTAATTTATGACAGTCATTCAAAACTTTGAGGTAATTAAATGTTAAAATTAAAACAGAAAGATGAAGAATATTTTAGTATAACTGATCCTAGAGTAGATTTGTAGTATCTAAAATGGAGTTGGAGTAAACATTAAACTACACTACTTAATATAATTATGAGACCCTATATGTAAAAAAAAATCAAGAATTCAGAAATGAAATAAAAATAAAATAAATAATATAAGAAATTATGAAAATCAAAACATCCTATATTGAAGTTAGTGTATTTCACTGTTGACTTGGTAACTATTGAATACATCTTTAAACGTTCTAAAATGAGGAAAAACTGACATGATTTTAAAAGTCAGAAAGCATTTGAGAATTTCTTGAATGTTTTTTTTTGGGAAACCTCCGGATATACTACCCTAAAGATGGTAATTCATTCTCTTTCTCTCTCTGCTTCTTTTCTTCTCTCTCTCTGCCTCTCTCTCTCCCCTTCCTCTCTTTCTTCTGTAAGTACGTAGACTCTTACTTGAATAAGACTAGTTTTATTTAAAAATTTTTTTGATTATTTATTTATTTAGAGAGATTGTGAGAGAGCAAGCAGAAGAGGGACAGAGAGAGGGAGAATCCCAGACAGTCTCACAGAGCCTGATATGGGGCTCGAACTCACCAACTGTGAGATCATGACCTGAGCTGAAACCGAGAGTCGGATGCTTAACTGAATGAGTCATGCGGGTGCCCCAAATTAGGCTAGTTTTTAGGGGCACCTGGGTGGCTCAGTCTATTAAGCATCCGACTTCCGCTCAGTTCACGATCTCATGGTGGGTGAGTTCGAGCTCCCCGTCGGGCTCCGCGCTGACAGCTCAGAGCCTGGAGCCTGCCTCAGATTCTGTGCCTTCCTCTCTCTCTGCTCTTCCCCCACTCATGCTCTGTCTCTCTCTTCTTCAAAACCAAACAAACATTACAAAATTCAAAATAAAGACTAGTTTTTAAACATGAAAGTGACATAAAGAACCGAAAAGAAAAATCAATACATTTGAAGTGGTCACCAAAGTATAGGAGAAACCAGAGATGGTGATGTGACAAGAGTGACAGAGCAACTTTTAATTGTCTTAATATGCAAGAGTCTCTTCCAAATTCATAACAATAATAAAACCCAATATTATAATGAGAAGACATAAGTTAATAATAAAACATTTTATTTTCCTTCTCTTATTGTTGTCGGTATATTTTGTCGTCTCCTATTTTAGGCTAACTATTACACCACATGTAGCCTCCAGTTTTGTATTCTGTGTTACTTCTCCGACATCGTTTCCCTATTTTCACCAGAAAAATGGCAAACTATTGTGAGCCTTTACTCTAAGGTAGTGTTGTGACTGCTCGTTGATTAATGTTTAAATTTGAACTAATATTTAGAGCTGCGGCACGTAACGCAGTGTCAGGGTAGACTTGTACCTACGTGTCTTGTTCCGTGTAATCACGGCGACATAAGCACATCTAAATGGTCAGGAACAGAAACTCTTAATTCGGGGATCAGAAAGCACCTTGTTTGAAGTGCCCAGATAACTTCAAGGTATCCGGTTAATTTCTTAAACACTTCCTTTCACTTTGCAAATTCAGCTTGGGATGACTACTGAACAAAATCTATCATCTAAATTACGGGACAGCAATAAAGCCACTGGTAGCAAAGGGACCTCCCGTTCTATGCGCTATGGTACATTCCAATACATACATGAGAGGAACGTCAGGAACTCTTCAGACCTCGGACTTGTTCACTTGGCTTGTAAGTCTTGCAGTGTGTTCCCTTTATTTCTTGTCTCCTCACACACAGAAGCAGCTGAAGCACTTTTTATCTGGGCATAATGCCAGCTCTCCTTTCAACTGCTTCAGAATAAGCTGGTTGTTTCTAAAACATGGCCCCTCGGTGGGACCCAGAAGCTAAGCCCATAGGAGTCCCTCTCCTACGGGGCACTGAGCACAAGCTCCTTCATCCTGGCTCTTCCCAGACTGTGGTCGTTGATCTTGTCAGCCTAATGCTCTGCTCTGAATTGTCTTCAGGATGTCATTTTCCACTGACTGCAAGGAGCTTACGTGCTGTTACTTATTTGGCAATAAGGTCGTAAGCACATTTTGCCTGTCAAGCATATGTATGATCAAAAAGGTGTGCCCCCTGCTCATTTATGTTCATGCTGTAAATCTGCTTTCTTGGCCTTCGAGCTGATCTCATCAGGAGGAAACCTGGAGCAGCCCTTCCAGACAGTTATATTGAGATTGTAACCCTGTGTGGCGTATTGGCCTTTTCTTTTGGTGTCCCAGGGCAGAAATACTGCATCAGCAGGTTTAAATAGACAGTTACTGAGATCAACAAGATCTCCTTTTGCAAGATGTCCAGAAATTGCCTACTTGAAATATTAAAAATGGGGTATTTTCATTGGCCTGGTATGAATCTTTTTCCATTGTGGTTTCTCTTTCCCTTCTTGGTATTTGTGGGGGGTGGGGGTGGGGAAGGATTCGCGCTGAAAGGGACAACCTCCTTCAAAGTGGTACCTGGGCCCTGATGTCTGTTCTTGTATGATGCATCCTCAGCAGCTCAGACATCGAGACCTGTGGTGCTGCAGATTAGAATTTTTTGCTCTATGGAGTGGCTTGGGGCCGTGTCAACTTAGTTCAACTGAAACCTTGTTCCTTGGAACTGCCCTTCCCAATGATGGTGGCTTAGCCTTATCCACAAGAGAAATCTGTGTGCAAGAGTTGGAAGCCAGAAGTAAGGGCATGATCATCGCTACCCTCTGAACAAGTACGCAGACACTGTCGCAGCTCACACATATCGTCCTGATCTGGCGACTCATCTTCCTGGCACGGAGCAGTAGCTGGGCCGCTAGCTCCTCCAGCTCCTCCAGAACCTGGTCTTTTAGCATCGCTGAATCCTGGACTGTGGGTGGGGAGCTCCAAGGTGCAGAGAGCGCCAGCTTCTCCTGCAGATCACCTGCATCATTGAAACTGGAAGCAGGGAGGGACAGGTGTGAGTTCCAATTTGTCCTGGCTCTCTGCCACTTCCCATCCGTTATTAATTCCTCGTCTGCCCCTCTGATATCATGCCCAGAACCAGATACACAGGGCTTGACGTGCTTCCAAAGTGCCTAAAATTCAATCTCTAAAACAAATCCTTTATTCTGTATTACTCATCGCGTTTCCGTGTTTCTGGATAGTCTGTAACTGATGTACTATTGGTCACAGCTCCAGTCTGTGCATAAGAACCAGAAAGGCAAACATATTCCTCTTTCCCCATTCAGTGGATGAGCATGAGACTTTTTTCTTTTCCTTGATTGGGAAGAAGGTAAGATTTTAATCCCTAAGTGTTCTTGTCCCTCCTGCGCCCTTGGGCTTCTGGTTAAGTAGAGACAGTAACTATTAGTCCCTTGGTGAATAAAATGCCAAACCACACACGACACCCACTTTGCACTCCCTATTAAAATTTCACAGGTCAAAAATCCAAAACCCACTTAATAAAAATTGTTCTTCATCATAAGTGACAGGAGAGAACAGGTCAATCTATGGAATAATGGAGCAGTAATTAGAAACTTTGTAGTTGATAAAGTGTGACTGCTAATCAATGTTTGGCTAATTAATCAATATTTTAATCATTAGACCTTTTAAATTTGTTTTAATGAGCATTTCCTCTAATTCCCCTGATCCCATTGCTTCCAATGCTTCTATTATCACTATTAAAGAACAAAGCAAGGATTTGTCTGTTCAGTGTCCAGCATCTCTAAAGACTTTGTAGAGTAATATACCTCATGTACATCAAGATATCCAAGAATGCCCAGATTTAGGTGATTAAACAAGAAAGGTATAAAGTCACCACATTATCATGGAACATTTGCTTAATGGCAAAAAGTTATGATTTAGAACATCACATTAAAACCATCATAAACTTTCCCTTCTCAAAGGATGTTTGGGAAATTGTGTGCCTTTCTTTACTGTTAGGATTGGACAGTGTTCATGAATGCTTACTGTCTCCTAGTTCAAAGTCCATATTTGTTTTCATGCTGTGTTATAAACTTCAGTTGGCAAATATGACCTTGTTTTCTTCTCCTTTTCTTCAATCTCTTCCTTCTTTTGCCCCTTCTACTTCTTTCCACCTGCTCTCTCTCTCCCTCCTCTTACCCCTCAACCCTCTCTCATCTATACCTTTATACTACCCACCAACCACCACAGGAACAATTGCATTTTAGATTTATAAGAACAATGTAAGCAAGAACAACATACATGACTCTTCCTCCCTGTTCTTTGATGGGAAAATCAGTGAGGTTTAGAAAAGTTAAGAGATGTAACCAAAGGACACACAGACTAAAATGGAACCCAGGTCACTTACGTGTTCCTTTTCCATATTCAGTGTTCTCCTTAAAATTGACTTGGAAATTTACTCGAACAAGAGACCTTTCCCAACAAGTTAACAGATAACATCTCTCATTTCCCCACAGCCTTTGTGCAGCAGCTACCGTTTCCCATAATACTCACTCTAAATCGATGTCACTGCAAATAAAAATGTAAGTAAAGAAAGTGGTAGGGAGTGCTTCTGTATGTGCCTTTAAGACTTTCTTAGGAAAATGTCATAAAGGCGTCGCAGCAGCTCAAGCTGGGCACCTGTGAGGATATGGGCTTATGGTGTTGCAGATCTTCCGAAAGGACATTGTACGCTGTGTTAGTAAGTGGCAGTGCCTGCCATGAATAGAGCGGGGGTATCACTGTGGCTGTACAGGCCTCAGAGACTCTGGAACACTAAATATTAAACACCGCACCGTCCAAACATACGATGATGTAATTTTGCCTAATGTGCTTTTCGATATCCTAATTATCCTGGAAATACAGGACATTTTGTAAATTATTATGGCCACTAATGGAAAACACATTTAAATATTTGGTAAACAGTATAACTGGGTTTGCTCTGGAATTTTGGTTAAAATGTGTGGTAGTCCATAGAGCTATTTATTCACAACATTCCATTCCTCCTCTCTTTCTAGGCACACAGTAGCATTACACGGCCCACCTTTGAAGCAGGTGCAAGCATCGATTTGCTTAGGCCCAAAGTGACAAACGTCTCCTCTGGGAAGAAGACTTGAACACCAAAAGGTGATCTCTCATCTTCTCTTACCTCTGTTGAAGAGGTTGTGGAAGGTGAATCCTCCATCAGCCTGGGTACCTGCATGACTACGGGGAACACAGGGACCCCTGCAGACTGACACTGGATGTGGGCTGGACACGTAGCATCATAGGAGGCATCGCACTTGTGCTAAGCCTATCCGATGGATGAGGCATGTTTTGGAAAGGTTGTAGGGTGTTTGGCATTGTGCTGTACAAAATTCTTCTATTTCAACTCACTTAGAATAACAGCCCTGTGCAGTGTCGTGAGAATGGTATATTCTTCTCATATCTAGGTATGATGAGCCAGGGAGCTTGATCTTATGTGTGGCTTTGGGCAATCAGTCTTATTGTTTATGACAGTACCTCACAGGAACTATTTCACGTCAGGACCACAGTTTTTATTGAACAACTTTAACTCCTCCCTCTTATTTTAGCTACAGACTCCAATTCTCTTTTACTTTGCTTCGTATTACCCAAAGTTCAATATAGCTGGTGTATCTATTAGCAGTGAAGAAAATTCATGGAGGCAGTTATAAAATTCATACAGTTATATCAGGATTTATTTATATTTTCTGAGTGAGGAATTAACTGCCATTTTCAGGGGGAAAATCTCATAAACACATCTTTATAATAAATTTTTCTTTCTATTACCTATAAAACAGCAAAAATGCTATGTTCCAGAAGGAAGGCTTGAGACTGACATTTAGTGTTCGTATTTTTATCATTTTGGCCTTAACATGTGTGAGTCTTAAGTCAATTAGTTAGCATGATATTTTGGCTGTCTTTGCTGAATGAGATCTTCTGACATAGAAGGCCAGGAATTCTGGAGGTAAGCCATTAAGATCCTGAACCATCAGACAGTAACAGATTTTGGGTTTTAGCGGGTCAAAAAATAACACCACTGTTCCCAACCTGAGATCAGAACCAATTTACAGAGAATGATATAGGAGTCAGACAGTTTGAGATCAAAATGTCAGCTTTATTACTGATAAAAGCAATAGTGAAGGACATAGCTCAGATCAGTCCTGATAGGCTTGATAAACTCGTCTGAATTGAAGTCACTCCTCTTTCCATTACTACCAAACAGACAACAAACAAAAGCCCTGCCAAGCACAATGGTAGCCACATGGCTTGCTGGACCAACCCTATCACATGACTGATGGCAGGTGAGGATCCACCTTCTCTGTAGGCTGCCAGATTCCAGAGAAAAGCAAAGGGACAGATGACAGTAAGCAGATCCAGTTCATACTTGCAAACCAAATTAAGTCACTCCTCTTCTCTGAGGAAAGGGAATGTAAGGTGTGGTGAGTGAACATGACTCTTGGGCAGAGTTTCTCAACCTCAGCTCTATTGACATTTTGGACTGAGCCATTCTTTATGGCAGGGGACTGTTCTATGCATTGTAGGGTCTACCTACTAGATAGCGGTAGTGCCCCCATAAGATGTGACAACCCAAAATATATCCACATATTGAAAGACCTAAATGTGAAACAGGAAACCATCAAAACCCTAGGGGAGAAAGCAGGCAACAACCTCTTTGACCTCAGTCACAACAATTTCTTACTCGATACATCTCCAAAGGCAAGGGAATTAAAAGCAAAAATGAACTATTGGGACTTCATCAAGATAAAACGCTTCTGCACTGCGAAGGAAACAATCAACAAAACTAAAAGGCAACCGACAGAACGGGAAAAGATATTTGCAATGGACATATCGGATAGAGAGCTAATCTCCAAAATCTATAAAGAACTTATCAAACTCAACACCCCAAAAACAAATAATCCAGTAAAGAAATGGGCAGAGGGCATGAACTGACATTTTTCCAAAGAAGACATCTAGATGGCCAACAGACACATGGAAAGATGCTCAATATCACTCATCATCAGGAAAACACCAAACAAAACTACAATGAGATACCATCTGACACCGGTCAGAGTGGCTAAAATGAATGACTCAGGAAACAACAGATGCTGGCAAGGATGTGGAGAAAAGGGAACCCTCTTGCACTGTTGGTGGGAATGCAAACTGGTGCAGCCACTCTGGAAAAACAGTGTGGAGGTTCCTCAAAAAATTAAAAAGAGAGCTACCTTATGTCCCAGCAAAAGTACTACTAGGAATTTACCTAAAGAATACAGGAGTGCTGATGCATAGGGGCACACATACCCCAATGGTTATAGCAGCGCTTTCAACAATAGCCAAATTATGGAAAGAGGCTAAATGTCAATCAACTAATGAATGGATAAAGAAGATGTGGTTTATATATATAATGGAATACTATTTGGCAATGAGAAAGAATGAAATCCTGCCATTTGCATTAACGTGGATGGAACTGGAAGGTATTATGCTGAGTGAAATAAGTCAGTCAGAGAAGGACAGATATCATATATTTTCATTCATATGTGGATCTTGAGAAACTTAACGGAAGACCATGGGGAAAGGAAGGGGGGGAAATAATTACAAACAGAGAGGGAGGGAGGCAAATCACAAAATACTCTTAAATACAGAGAACACACTGAGGGGGGGATGGGCGAGAGGGGAAAATGGGTAATGGACATTGAGGAGGGCACTTGTGGGAATGAGCGTTGCATGTTGTATGTAAGCCAATTTGACAATAAAATATACTCAAAAAATGTCAATCAATCAATCAATCAATCTTCAGTACCTTCAAAAGAGCTAATGAAAAGAAAGATATAAAATCTGTATCAACCTTTGGACGAAATAAAAATTGTTTTTTGGAAAAAAAACCCTAAAAAACAAAAACAAAACAAAACCCCCAAAATATATCCAAATATTGCCAAATCTGGAGGGGGAGGGGTTGGTAATATAAAATTGCTCCTGATGCAGAACCACTCTCAGGGACTTCTTTTACTTGGAAACGTGAAGAAAAATCAGTAAGAATTCTCCACTAATAAAAACTAGCATTTCAATGGAATAAACCCCTAGACTTTAAATTCTCTGACTACTTATTTGAAAAGTAAAGCCTAGGTAAGTGCCTTTCAAATTGGCAACACAATAATTTCTAACTAATGACAACTCAGGCATTATCAGAAGAGAAGTCGATGTTACTTGCTAGGAATAGGAAAAGTTATCATTATTTCTGCTGATCAGAAATCACAAATATTCATATAAATATTATTAATAAGAATTAGCCGAAGAAAAAGACAAAAAAGAAAAGATAGAAGTGGAAGGGAAGAATATAACTGAATTAATCCCCCTGGTATTTACATGTTCCCTATTTAAACAGCATTCTTTTAGATGTTGTGGGGGGTTATAAAATGTACCTACACTATGTCATCTAAACTCTACCTTCCGTGTCATGAAAAATATGGCCGTTAGACATAAAAAGTTCAATATCGATATCATGAAGCATGTGATTCAGTGCAATTCAGGCCTCTTCTACTGCCCTTCAGAGTCTACCTTTTAGCTCCTTGAAGTGAAGAAAGTCCTGGCTTTGTTTCTGTTCTCAGTCTGCAAGCCTGATGTCCCCTCTATCAGATGTATTTCATCTGGAGTAGGCGACTTTCTTACTTCCAAATAAATCCATTTTCCATGTAGCTACAGCTGCCATGTAGCAAACGATCAGAAAAGTAAAAGTCCCATTAGCACTTGACCTTGGCTAGCTAAGGTTACCCGACAAGACAAGAAACTAGGAATAAGACAATCAAGTGTGTAGAGTGATGGGGTTGTAGTTTAGGCATGGTCATGATGTCAGAAGCAAAAGTCATCTAAAGACCAAAATGACACTTTGGGTCAGATGCTTGGGCAAAAATTAAGAAGACCCAAATGGTTAATGATTGCCAACTTTCTGATGTCTTATACTCCTCAAGGATCTGATAAATGCTATATACCTTGTTCCCAAAGAAATGTGTATATACACACACGAAGAAACACACATTCAACATTTTCTAGAGTTTTCATAGGTATCCATAGATTATTGATCTAGAATAAGGTAAGGCTGTTGGACAAAAGTCTGGACAAGCCAGGGTAACTTACTGAATAAAAGAATTCTTCTCAATTGTTACATGAAATATATCTTAAATGAAACATCATCACAACAGATAGTGTGGGCAATTATATAGATCACTTAGACATAGAACTCTTTGTAAAAATTTTTTAAAATGTTTATTTATTTTTGAGAGAGAGAAAGAGTGAGAGAGAGTGAGTGCATGAGTCAGGGAGGGGCAAAGAGAGAGGGAGACACAGAATCTGAAGCAGACTCCAGGCTCTGAGCTGTCCGCATAGAGCCTGACACGGGGCTTGAACCCACAAACTGTGAGATCATAACCTGAGCCAAAGTCAGACACTCAACTGACTGAGCCTGCTGGGCACCCTGACACAGAACTCTTTTTGAAGGGAAAAAAATATGTTTGCCCTTTTGATTATATAGTTTTATGGATCAGATTCACGAGTCTTCAATTTGTATTGCCCAGGAACACAGCACATATCTTAAAAGTCTACTTTTCCAGTTTATTCCACATCACTGATACCTTAATTACAAAAGTTTAGAATCTGATATATAAGAGGGAAAAGATTTGCTAGGCCAAATTTAAGATATAGCTTTACAAATATTTTTAACACAAATGTCTTTAGTGTTTTAGAACATAAGTCATATTGTTTGCTTGTTATAACATCTTTGTGTATGTCTGTTTCTTTAGACATTCTACCTTGGCTTTTTATTTTTCTAATTCTATTCACTTTTCCCTAGCTCTGGATATAAATGTCATGATGACATTACTCTTTACCTTTGTTGTCAATAAAAAACATACATGAAACTATAAATTATCTCCCTAAACCTATGCTTGTTCTCTGTTCAACACAAGCTCAACTTGTATAGCCCTATGGCAAGCTATAATAAGAGTTAACATACATTGAGTGTCTAATGTATGCCAGGTACTGTTCTAAGTAACTCCTATAAACTATCTCACTTAATTCTCAATGCATACTATGAATTATTTCCCCCACTCCCCCTGGTAAAAATTCTGAGGCCTAAAAGGTTAAATCATTTTGACCATCACTGCTAAAAGCAATAGAGCAGGAATGCAAACAGCCCTTTGATTCTTGATCAAAGGGTTTCTAACATCTCCACAACACTACCCGTATGACATTTATAAAAGGTACAATTCTTCAATTTTTCAGTGTTCTGCTTCACAGACATTGTTTTAATTTCTAAAAACTTTCTATATGCTTCCACACCTCTCTCCAATATGTGTGTTCTGTATATAATTTAGAAATGATGCTAATTAAAAATTTTTTTGAGATGGCTGATTTCACACTGCAGGGCATAAGGGGATACACAATCTCCAAACAGAGTTGGTTGGCCTTTCAGCTGCTCTGTTGCATTTGAAGCATTTATAAAATTTTCACTTAACTTGTACTTGAAGTATGTTTCAACTATTTCCAAATTTTTCTTTCCATGGGTCTGAGGAAAAAAAATCTATATAAAATACTTTTTAATTTGATGGCTTAATTTTTCTTTCTTAGATTTTCTTCTCATAAAAGAAAGAAACTTATCCAAGTGAAGAGGGTCCTTTAAGGGGGTTCAGAAGGCTGAGATTTCACTCCTGACTCTGCTACTGACCTGTTATATGCCCTTGGGTTTAACCTCACTGCACTGGACTTAGTGAAGAGGTGTTTCAGCTTCTCTGCTAACATGCACTCAATGGGCCGGATCCTTCAAATGAGCCAATTGCACTTGGGGATTAACTTAAGCCATTTGGAGGGGCATTAACCCTTTCTGGTCAATGAATTTTTTATGCACGAGCAGAATAACTTACTAAACAGCACTCACTGTCCTTCATTACGCGCTCCTTCCCCCCCAATGGCCTAACTTACACAGGGAGTATCACACTCAGTCAATAACTAAGCAGTACTTGAGAGAAGTGCTGAGCAGTGGAAAAAAAGGAATAGCAAGTAAATGAAACGACCCTCCACAAACAGGTGAACAAACTGTAGAAATCAATGACATGAAAATGGACTGCTTTCTCCTCCTCATTGAATTCAGTAGTTGCCTGTTTGTCTCTTCTCCCCTTTGCTGGCTGCAGCATTCCGGGAGTAAATGTGTCATGGAACAGCCCTACATGGCCACTGCATTGCCTGAGAAAGAGCCTATTCATTAAGTCCCAGGATGGCATCCATTGCCCTCTGGATCAAAGATAAACTCCTGACTGTTGCCTTCAAAGCTCTCCATTAGCAGGACTCACTCCACTTATTTGTTCTAATATTGAGCCTGTCAATGACATTCTCTCTGGAGTAGAATCACAGTGAGATCTCCCACTACTGCCTCTAGTCCTTTTCCTGAGACTCTCCAGTCACCTACCCTGCCTCCTGTCTTACAGTTCACCTGGTTCCTTCCTTTCACAGGAAGCATAAGACCTGCCTCCTCCAAAGCTTCCCACAGTCAGTTCTTCCAGAAAAAAATCCCCAAAGAAGCCAGGGCTCTTGAAAATCTAAATGTATATTTCTTTAGTGGTTGAGGTGGGGTAATAATGATTCTATTAGATTTGTACGCTTTTTGCATGAGTATTAGTGTCCTTTTATGAACTGATAATTTAGGTGTCCAGTCTGTGATCAGGAAACCTGTTGATCAGTTAAAAAAAATGAAGACTACATTTCACAATCTAGGGACACAGCAGGGCTCTTATAGTTTCACAGATATTGTGAGCATCCTTTTTTAGTTTGGGTTGTGGAATTGTAATTACATATCTATTCATATATTATGCGTGGGTCCTTATCACAAAATAAAGAAAAAAAATCTCTCTAAATAAAAGCAAATGAATTAGAAAGAGGAAATTATTCTGTTTTGTTTTTCTGTTAAACAATTCATTTAAAATCTGGAACTGAGAGCTGTGGGTCAGGAACAAATGGATGTTTAATAATTTCTGATTCCATTTTATTATAGTACTTCCAGATCAAACTTGAGTAAATACACAGTTGTGTGACCTTGAACAAATTACCTAATCTCTTTGAGCCTTTGTTTCTTCAAAGCAATACAGGGATAATATATGGTTGAATTAAAATGAGATAAAATAAATCATATAGCACGATGCCTGGCACATATTATAAACTGAAAAAAACATGTTGTGTGGCTCTTTCCCTTCTCTGTCTTTCTAGTTTCTACATGTACTTTCACATTTATAACTTTTGAATATTCCTGAGAAGGGTAGTAAGTTTGGAAAAATAGGATGGAAACAAATACAGAAAAAACAAAATCAAATCTTCCTGAGTGATTAAATAATTCACTTTAAAGGGTGACAAATGGAAGTTTTAACTAAAAATGAGATCTGGCTGACTGCTTAGATGTAGCACCCTAAAATATCTAAGCAGATATAGGAAAATTAGAAAACTCACAACACACCTTAAAGCTATAGTTGATTGTCATATTCTGAAAGAATATGCCAGATTCTGAAAGAAATGTCCCATAACATTAAGGCTGATGAAACTGTACTGAAACAAATGATTGATAGTCCTTTCTTGGTATAATTTAGAAGAGTAGCAATTCTGTTTTCTTGGAAGTTTCAGGAACACTTTTCATCTCTCTCCTTAGACTTTATTTCCTGGTTCGGAAACACAAGGTCAATGCCAACCAAACAACTAGAAAGCTGCTATTTTTTTTTTTTAAGCAGCTAGAGTTCTGGTGGACTGTATCCTGGTAGCTGTAGTATCTACAATAAAATGCTAGGAAGAGAAAAAAATAGATATAGAGCTAGGAAACATAATATATACTAAGGATTGTAACTTAAAAATTTTTTTTCGACGTTTATTTATTTTTGGGACAGAGAGAGACAGAGCATGAACGGGGGAGGGGCAGAGAGAGAGGGAAACACAGAATCTGAAACAGGCTCCAGGCTCTGAGCCATCAGCCCAGAGCCCGACGCGGGGCTCGAACTCACAGACTGCGAGATCGTGACCTGGCTGAAGTCGGACGCTTAACCGACTGCGCCACCCAGGCACCACAAGGATTGTAACTTAACATGTAGTCCATCTATACTGAGTGTTGGCAAAATGAGTGTAGGAGCTCATGTCAAGTCACTATAACCTCCGCTAACTGAATATATTGCAGCCAGTAGAAGTTGTGAAGAAGTTCATGCACCTCAAAGCACTGACCATGTTCTATCTGAGGAAGGGAGAGCATTTGAATTTGTTAGACTTGGGGGGAAAGGGTAATACATACCACAAAATGTCCCATGATAAACACTGGATTTGGATAGATCTCTGTTCCATTGAGGATGAATAAGATGAAAACAACAGTTTAAAGGGGAGAGAGAGGAGTTGGAAGGCCATAATGCCATGCGATCCAGAGCAAATCCAAAAAAAAAAAAAAGAAAAGAAATTAACCACGTCCACAGGCAATTTTCTAAAACTGTTTCACATCTTTAATTAAGGTCACAGATAGCATCTGCTGCCCTCAGGATCAAAGACTAACTCCATACCATTGCTATTAAAACTCTCCATTGGTAGAAACTCACTAACCAAGAGACCATTGTGAAACCCCTTTATCGAGTAAGAACCGACATCTACAAGAAGAGAGGATGAGATGAAAACACAGTGGAATGGAATGAAAAGGGAGCTGAATATCATAGGAACACCGGAAAATACCTTTAAAGAGCTAGGTTATGCCATAGAAATTCATTTTGTATTCTACACAGATGATTAATTTTCAGATGGTGATTTTATTCATTGATACATTAACCAAATATTTATTGAATGCTCACTCTGCTACAAACTTGCAAGCAGTGAACAATATATAACAATAAACAACAGGATTTAGGTCTCTGATCTTAAAATCCATTTTAAGATTAATCCTTAGTCTTGTGTGGCAATGAATAGTTCAGACACAAATTCAAAAAGAGTTGATAATAATAACTGCTAGAAGAATTAAATTGTATAATAGAAAGTAAATGAGTAACCACTCTAAGCATTGACTGCCTAAGGGAGATCTCTGAGAAAATAACATAAAACTCAGACACAGATGGCAAAAACTGGTATTTAAGAAGGAAGGAGGGAAATTCTAAAAAAAAAAAAAACAAAAAAAAAAAAACAAAAAAAAAAACAAGAAACAAAACAAAACTATTTTAGTGGCAAAATCCTTTAGGTAGGAACAAGTTTGGTATGTTCAAGAAATGAAAAGAAGTCTAGTATTCCTGAATCCTAGTAGATGAAGAGACTGTGTTAAGATATAACTGGAGCCAGAGTCAGAACATGTTGAGTTTTGTTAAGTCAGGAAAAGTAGTGTGGATATTATTCTAAATGTTCTGGAAGACATTGGAAGTCTTATTGAGTCAGTCGATCTGTGTGTTAGCTTGAATTCCACAGAAAGCAGAATCTGAGACAAAGTTTAAATATGGGTACTTTGGGGGAGAGTTTGATCCCAGGCAGCAGCTGGGAGGAACATGACAGCAATTCAAAGATGAGGTAGAATGCAGCAACTTGGACCTTTTAAAACACTACTGATGGCTAGTCAAAGGAGAAATTGCTAACACAATGGCAGAACAATTTATAAAATAAAGAAAATAAAACGAATACAGCATAAGGTGAAGTAAAACTAAAACTCAACACATAAAAAATTTCTAGCATTGGACGTTTCTATTTAAAAACAAAATTGAATTAAATTATTCAGCATAAGAAGCCATTTGGAAGAGTCCTCCAGAAAGTAGCACTAAAGAAAACAGTGTTTGAAGTAATGAGGAAATGGAAAATCAGAACTTTTCAAATCCAAAATCTGGTTCTTCTAAAGCAAAAATAAACAACCACAACACGACAAACACAAAACCTCAAACAAATAAAGAGCCAAAACTACATTAAAACTGACAAGACTCGGTCTTCAACTTCGGTTCATGAAGGAGAAATGGGAATTTGATTTACTGTCTGCAGTATTGTGACTTATAAGAAATATGTATTCGGTCACTTAGATGACCAAAATACATTTCTCATATATATTTGGTCTTAGTCCACAGTTCCTGTCTCACAGCTCCCCTAAACCTTGGAATTTCCTACAGGAGGGACTTTGGAAAGTTTCTCAGGAGTGGCCAGTTGCCAGTGGAAGCAACCATGTGATTAGAGGGCTGGAGCTTTCAATTCTACCCACCTCCACCCCCAAACTCTAGGGATGGGAGAGGGGCTGGAGGTTGAATCAATCATCAACGGCCAGTGATGTAATCTGTCATGTTCATGCAATGAAGCCTCCGTAAAAACCCTTCAAAGGCCAGGTTTGGAGACTTCCTGGATTGGGGAGCATAACGAGATTCAGGCATACCTAGAGAGGGCATGGAGGCTCTCACTTTCTTCCTCTACCTTGCCCACAGGCATCACTTCCAACTAGCTGTTCCTGACTTATATCTTTTCACAATTAACTGGTAATTTAGTAAGACATTTCTCTGTGTTCTGTGAGCCATTCTAGGAAGTTAACCAAATCCAACGAAGAAGTTTTAGAAACTTCTTATTTATAGCTGGTCGGCCAAAAGTACAGGTAACAACCTGGATTTTCAACTGGTGTCTGAGGTCCAAGGAGGAGGTTATGAAAACTTCCAATCTGTAGCTAGTGGGTGAAAAGTGCAGGTAACAATCTGGGCTTAGGACTGGCATCTGAACTGGTTGTGGAGTAAAAAGGTAATCTTGTAGAACTGAACACTTATCCTGTGGCCAGTCTAAACAATAAAAGTTAAAAAAACAAAAGAATTCTGATCAAGGACATCATAGGCTGCATTCTGCAGGGGAAATAAACTTCGTAAAATTAGTTCAGCCATGTCACTTAACAAATAAACAAATAAGCAAACAAGCCAACAACAGTTCCTGGGATGATCAGTACCCGGTCACTATGATATATTACCTAAAATGTACAGGTTCTAGAAAAAAAAAATATGAGACGTGAAAAGAAATAAGAAACCATGACCCATATATAGGGGAAAAAGCAAGCAAAATATAAACTGCTTTTGAAAGGCCCAGATAATGAGCTTAGCACACAAGGGCATTAAAGCAGCAACCATAGATCTATTCAAAGAACTAAAGAAAACCATACTTAAAGAACTAAAGAAAAGGTGATGACAATGTCTCATCAAATAAAAAAAAAAATCAGTGATGATATAGAAATTATTAGAAAAAACCAAAGAGAAATTCAGGGGTGGAAAAATGCAACAATCCCAATGAAAAATACAATGTAGATTCTTAGTAGCATGTTTGAAGTGGCAAAAAAAAAAAAAAATAGAAAAAAAGAAAAGAAATGAATCCAGATTGGAATGGAAGACGTAAAATTATTTCTATTTGCATGTGTAGCAAACTAGCATATATAAAATCCTTCTAAAACGCTATTAGAATTGATAAATTAATTGAGCAAGATGCAGCATACCAGAAAATGCACAAAAATCAATTGTACTTCTATCTACAAGCAATTACATTCTAAAAATTGAAGATAATTCCATGTACAATAGCATTGAAAAATAATACAAGAGGCTCGTGGGTGGCTCAGTCTGTTAAGCTTCTGACTCTTAATTTCGACTCAGGTCATGATGCCACAGTTGTGAGATGGAGCCCCGAGTTGGGCTCTGTGTGAACAGCGTGGAGCCCGCTTGGGATTCTCTCTCTCCCTCTCTCTGCTCCTCCCCCATTTGTGAGCATGCACATTCTCTCAAAATAAATAAATAAACAAAAGGAAAAAGAAAATAATTAGATATGCATTTAAAAAAAGAAAGACAAACTTTTACTCAGAAAACTATGAAACATTGTGGAAAAAATTAAAGACCTAATTGAATGAAAAGACAAGCCATATTCCTAGGTTGGAGGACTTAATATTAAGATTGCAATATTCCCCAAATTGATCAATGAATTTATAAATGCAATCCCTGTCAAAATCCCAGGTTTCTTTTTTATACAAGTTGACAAGCTGATCCTAAAATAAATAGATTACAGTAAAGCATCAGAAATAACTGATTTTACATCAGTGTTTCCCCAAAATTTTGAGAGTTGATCGTCTCTACACTTTGACAAATTGTTCCACACGTTGGAATATGTTTACGTATTCCAAACTTACTATTATTTAAGTACTAATACTTAACCACATTTAATAAAATAAACTATTTATAAAAAATAGATGTTAAAATTATAAATGAAATATTAGAAAAGAAAACTCAACACTATATCAAAAGGATAATCCCACATGAGGTATTTTTCAGAAATGCAGAGTTGTTTAAAATATATTAATTGTGTTAATAATTAATAATATTAGATAACAAATTAATGCTATCATGGTAAAAGGGGAAAAAAGCAAAGTATTATTTGAATATAACATTTGACCAAAACTGCAACATTTCTGAAGGCAAAAAAGGTCTTAGAAAAGCAGCATAAAGGCACTTCTTAATATGAAAAACTATATATGACAACACATAGAAAAAAATTGGGGGGAATGTGAAACTCTAGAGTCAAGTTTACTGAAATAATTAGAATTTTAATCATGATACTTTTGTCCTAATTATCCGACTTTGTCCCAGAAATGTTTATCTGTCTTATAAGATATGAAATAGAAATAAGATACATAGGCATAAGGAGATCAAATTGTTTGTAAAAGAAAAATGCATGGGCAGGTTTCTAAAAGCTCAATATAGAAGGTATATGTTAGCAGTCACTGATTTTTACATGTATGTATGCATTCTGTTAAAACAATGACTCAGGGGGTGCCTGGGTGGCTCAGTTGGTTAAGTGTCTGACTTCAGCCCAGGTCATGATCTCACAGTCTGTGGGTCTGTGGATTGGAGCCTTGCATCCAGCTCTGTGTTGACAGCTCAGAGCCTGGAGCCTGCTTCGGATTCTGTGTCTCCCTCTCTCTCTGCCCCTCCCCAGCTTGTGCTCTCTTTCTCTCTTAATAATAAATAAATAAACTTAAAAAATATTAAAACAATGACTCGATGAGAAATAGACAGGATTTTTTTAGCTAACTTTTGTTTAACCAACTTACCAAATTAACTGAATACCATTATTTCCTTCAAAAAATCAGTCACAGAATTGCACCCCACACAGACTACTTGACGTTGTTAGGCTCACTATTTTCAACCTCACCTTTCAAACTATCTGTTTACCAAGAGTGAGTTACATAAATGTGCAAAGATCTCTTTATGCTGCTTGAACGTATTGTTTCAATTAAATAATTTAATTAAATGTTATATAAACAGATAGAATTCAAGCGTGAAAAGTGCCTGCTATTATGCAAAAACAAAGCTGATGATTTGGAAAGATTGAATAAAGATGAGTCTCTAAAAACAGACTGCTGTTGCATTATACACAGGTGGTACTATATGTAAAAATTTAAAATAATTAACACTCAGATTACAAACATGTTAAAGTTTTCATACCACTTTTAAGAAACCAACACTTGAAATTGTAGGACAGATTATTTGATTATATAAAAATCTCTTCAACGATGAGTGCAGCCATAGAAAAAATTTGTCCCACGTCAATATATTTTCAAATGCCTTTGTCTTTGTTTTCAGTGAAAATAAATTATTTTGGCCATGTGTGTGCCATTTTATGATTCTCACTCTTCCTGACTCTTTCAATGATCATGCCAACAACCAATCCTGATCACTCTTCAGCAGAATCCTATCTGATCGACAACAGTGGTCTCTTAATGCTGTATATGACCCAGGAAGCATGACAGAAGCCTAACGGCCACAGTCAGGTTTGTCTGCCTGACAGTCTGGTGAAATGGGGATTCAACATCGTAATGGAAGAATAGTTACAAAAAAAAAGATGAAAGAGTGAAATTTTTTGCACATCTGAATGTGTGGCATGGAAGGCTGTAGCTATGCTAAATATTAAGAGTATTATAAAGCAGTGGCATTTTGAGTCATGTTTATTTCCTCCTTCCACAATTAGCATGCACCACTTTCACAAACAGAGAAAAAAAGAACAATGTGTTATCATGGAAGGTAATAATTCGATTAGGAACTTAAGGTGTACTGACCGAAATTTAGGTAATTGTGGTGTAAAGGTAAAACCATATGAAAACATAAACTTCAGATAACTTCTATATTTCTGACCTAAGAAAGAACAGGCCACGTGCTCCTGCTGTGACTCTTTGTGGGTCCAAGGGCAAAAGGCACAGTAGGTGGAGGTTAAGGAGGAGAGATGCAGAGAGAGAGAGAGAGAGAGAGAGAGAGAGAGAGAGAGAGGAAGATAGCTAATCTAGAGATCAGCTGCCCAGTAAGAGAAAGTTGAAGTCGTCCCTCTAACACAGATAGAGAAGCATTGGTTTTTCTGTTTCTGAATGTTGGCTCATTAATAAGAGTTAGTTCTTGGCACATCAGCATTCCCAGAAGATGGAATATGTCTTAAATTCATGTAGGCTACCCAGAAACTCATGAGTTCCTGGAATTTTTATTAAAATTTTCATATAAATAAGCAATCATTTTGAAATTCTAGTTCCTGGTAATGATCTCCATGGATGTCATCAAAACATGCAAAGACAGAAGATGAGAGAAATGGGGAAGACATTTTCTTAAAGACAGATCTTTATTAAAACGCTTATTTTTTTCTTTATTCATTCACATTGGGTATTACAGCACCATTAGTAAATTGTTATTTTTATGAGTCTGTTTCACTCAGGAAATTTCTTAATTCATTACATTTTATTAGATCAGCAGTAATGAACCAAAAACAATATCATTTATTTTTATTACTACTGTAGGTTAAATCACAATGATTTATACAGCCAGATTGAAGCAATGACTGTGTAATTACTCTGTTATTGTCAACGATATATTTTTCTTAAATAAGACACTTTAACCACATGTAAAGTCGATAAATATAGAAACTTGGAAGTGAAAATAGACTAGCCACCCAGTCACCATTTTGTGCATGAAGTATGATGTGGATCCATTCTGGATGGTAGGCATGGGTCATGTAAGGAAACAGGCAAAACGTTGGTATTAGTGAAGTGACAATGATGGGTCTCTTACTGTCAAAATACATGGTTTAGACTGTTAGTCATTGTATCATAAATTTAAGGGGTTCATTTCCTTAAGAATAAACTGAATATAACCATTCCAGATAGGCAATTGTCTGTATTTTTCTTCTCTTTATATGCAAAGAACTATTTTCTAAGCATCTATGATGATTTTCCTTTATTATTATTATTGTTATTATTATTATTTTTAGACAGAGAGCATGAGTCGGGGAGAGGGGCAAAGAGGCACACAGAGAGAATCCCAAACAGTCTCCATGCTCAACTCAGAGACCAATGTGGGGCTTCATCCCATGAATCTGGGATCTTGACCTGAGCTGAAATCAAGAGTTAGAGGCTTAAAGACTGAGCCACCCGGGCGCCCCATGACCATTTTCCTTTAATATCTTACAATTCTGAAAGTCATAGCATGTTAGTCAATGTTCTTTCAGCCCAATCTCCTGAAGGCTATGTCGTTTCTATTACTTCCATATTCAGCAGAAGTAGAGAATCACTACTCTGGCACCTATATTATAATCTTTAAACCACTTGAAGACCTATAAAAAAACTTTTTTGTCTTTCTCAGTAAATGACTTCAATCCGAATACAAGATTTCAGTACATAAGTGCTACTAAATCAAGCCAGCAAGTTTTGGCTTTTTTGGTAACGTATTAATATTTGCAGCTATCATGAGAGAATTACCTTTAAATATCTAGAGGAAAAACAATCATGGATCTACGATCCATAATCCACAACCTTCTATCCAAAAGCACTGAAAGCCAAAAAATTTACTCTTTTGGCAGAAAAACTTGACCTGAGCAATCATGTGGCTATTTATAGTCTTTATTCTACTCACTGTGATTATTCAACTATTTTGTTGCAGTTATATTAATGTGCTTGATTGCAGAGTGTTGTCCTAGAATCTATTGTGAGTGTTCCCTAATATGTAGTGAATACATCATATTACTTTCCAAAATTGAAAGAAAAAAAATCTATATTCCGAAACACATCTGGTCCAAGGGCTTTGGAAAAAGGGCTGTGAATTTTGTTCAGAAAAGTGAAATGAGATCTTCTAAGTAATTCTAAGCGTTCCCCCTGGCTTCACTAATTTTTAAATATTTCATTATATACTTTCTAAACTTTACGCTGCCTGATTAATTCAAAAGGGTGACGAACAATACAAAGTCAGGTAGTTCTGCACCTTGTTAGTGGTACTGAGATACTATGAGGTGGCATTGACACTCCACATGCAGAGGCCACAGCAGATGGTCTTATGGTAAGTAACCTGGATGAGAAAAGATTAGAAATATTTTGTCAACTTTGGAGATGCTGGGGTCAGCTTCGAGAACCAAAAGGAAAATGAATGTTTTACGTGTGGAAATTCACTTGACCACACAGCTTTCTAAAACGTGAAGCATATAATCAGGCTCTTGTTACACCGTAAACCACCATCATGGTCCCAGAATACTTGAACCTCATTCTGGTTTCTCATCTGCTTTCAACATGCTTTTTTCACTTTCTTACAGAGTTATTTTATGTTCTAGACTATAAGAGTTAAATAACTCCCAAAGTTTGATAAGTGTCTGTTATTTTCCTTTACATATAGATGTTATAATATTTTGGGAACAGCTGCCATTCTTTGGTATAAACTAACATATAATGTAGCATATGTCGTTACTACTAATTTAGAGCACTCTGAGTGAAAACAAATACAAATATGTTCTGGATTTTTTTTTCTTCCTTTTCCTCTCATCCGTCTCTTCTTCGCTTCTGTTTTGCTTCAGCGTCTTTAGGGGCAAACAATTTCCATTTATCTCTGACAGCATATGTATGACAGCAGAAGTTAACAAATATATGCATAGTCACACCCAATGAACACACAAGAACTCAAACACGCAAGTGTGCTCATACAGCTGTGAACCACTCACATTTTGGTAACGATGTAGAATCCACTTGACCAAAAAGGAAGAAAATACAACTTAAGTAACTTTAAAATTCTTGTCATTTTTCAACACAAGATGTCAGAATATAATTTGGGAGTTTCATACATTACACATTTTGTCTTTATGGCTATTACTGAATGGCGGTTGCTGATAGCAACAGCGTGTTCTCTTATTTGTGTCTGTCTCATACTGCCTCCTTTCTCTTTCCCCCTGCCAAAAGTGTGAGCGAGGGAGCACCTGGGTCGTTTAATTCTTTATTTCTTCCCTTATCTATTTTTGTGTTTCTAAGTCAGTGCTTGTCTTGAGGACTTAATATTGTAGAGGTGAGTTTACTTAAGTGAAAAATGCCTAGGTCTGATAAATTGAAAGACAGAAAGGAACAAATGAGAGGTGGGGATAAAAGATGTTCTTAAAGAAGAGTTGAAATAATATTTATGTGTTATTTGGTTGTGTAGTATTATTGAAAATGTTGAATTTATGAGCAATTCTTAATTCAATCAAGCACTGTGAATTAATGATCCAAGCATTAGAGTTTTGTCAGCATACTCTTGAACTTGTTAGGCTAATCTGTCTGAAGTGTGGTTTCTTGTTTAATCTTTTCTTCTTCTTCTTCTTCTTCTTCTTCTTCTTCTTCTTCTTCTTCTTTTCTTAGTCAGGCTATAATTTATGGTCTGTCAACTCATGAATTTTTGAGGGGCAGTACAATCATTACTTGTTGTAGTCACTAAGTTCAATAAAAAAGATTTAATTTTTTTTAAAAGAGTAGTCTCAGAGAGAAAAATCCACAAGATAAGTAAGATCATTATCTTTAAATTTTTTAAAATGTTTATTTATTTTTGAGAGAGAGAGAGAGAGACAGAGCGTGAGCAGGTGAGGAGTAGAATCTGAAGCAGTCTCCAGGCTCTGAACTGTCAGCACAGAGCCCAGGGCGGGGCTTGAACTCAGGAACTGTGACATCATGACCCAAGTGAAGTCAGGAGCTTAACCGACTGAGCCACCCAGGTGTCCCAAAAACATGATCTTTCTTTTGTGTGTGTGTGGGTGTAGAGCAATGTGTTTATTTATTTGAAAGGTGTATGTGGTATAAAAGATATTCTGATCATCTAAAATGGTAAATGTTTTTTTTTAGGCTGATGGGATTATAGGTGTTATCAGTTTTAATAAAATTTGAAAAATTTATAAATATTATAATCCGAAAAATACAAGAAAACATTGTTTTGCTTTTAAAAGGAAGAATATTTAGGGAACTTTCATTATCGATTAATGTCATTCTTTTCTTTTATACTTTGTATCTGTAGCCCCTTTCAAATTCCCCATTCTAGTTACTTGGTTTGTTTTCTTCTAATGCACATACAAGAGGACTCATTCACCTGTTAGTTGTGGTAATAGAAGCCAAGGAGGTCCTTGTCCCTTCCCTGATTTGTATCTTTAATTCTCATGATAAACTGGAATGTCTCAGAGCTCAGGTCTTTTAGATGATTTTTGTATAACTAAAAACATTATCTTTAAAGTAAGCTGAATAAGGAACTGAATATTGAGCTGAATATTGAGGAATCTTAAGGATGAATATAAAATCAATCCCACTACGAAGCAGAAGTTACTAAGAGAAAAAGCACCTGCATGTGCCACCTCTCTGTTATTCTCCAGCACACAACCCCTCTTTCCCTAGGCATCATCCTCAATACGTTAGGGAACAGCATCTTCGGTCAGGAACATTCACCTGTGGAGACAGAGTTCGGCTAGTGCAGGTATTGATATTAAATCTAAATGTAACGTTTTATGGTACTTTAGGGATCTCTCATTATTTTCTACTGAAAATACCCCTTATTGAATTAACAAAGGCTTTCAGGACTTAATTTGAATCTATGATTGCTGGAACAGAACCTAAAGCCTAAAGGGAATTATTAACAATTTATGAGAAATCTTTAAGAGATTGAAAAGGCTAATAGATATAAAAGAAAATTTAAGTTGAGATAAGATAAGCTGATTAGTGTGAATATCAGAGAACAAAGTTTATAGGATTTGAACTGTATTCCTTGGAAAAATTTATGTTAATTAGTTCTCCAAGGTGGAGAAAATCTCAAAAAGCAAAATTTCAAGTCCCTTCCTTCTATCAGTTATTCAGGATGTTAATGGTATATCTGACAACTTTTCCTCCCTGTAAAAGTAAGTGATTATTTCAAAACATGAAATGTAAGTGGCCAGTTTGTATAGAATAGAGTGACAGGAAAAAAAATAAGAGTTGAAAAGAATGAAAGGCAACGGGCAAAAAAGCTTTATTCGACTGAATCAGCAGAAAGTGGACTTTTTAAAAGTTAAAATCCAGAAAGAGTCTGGTCCAATTTTTTCTATCTCTTCTTAAAGCCACAGTTTTCTTTTATCCTGGCCTTGGAATGAGCTAATGGACAGGACCTCCCATTTACTTCAATTCGTTGCCTGCACAATTTGCTGCAGAATTACTTTTTCTCACCGAAACCTCTCAAGTGTTTCTGAAGGAAATAAAAATATTGCCTTATTGGCTGTGGAGAAAGGAAGCAGCATTTTAGAACCAAGGCAGAGGTCAGCATTTGTTTGTGCTCAGGCTCGGTGTCACCATTTGAGTGGCTTCCAATTGAAAAGTTCTGTCCCTGTTCAGTTGATAGCCGGACTCACAAAAGAAAACATCTTATTTCTGATATTCCCCTTCTGAGGAGACAGAAGCTGCCGTTAACCCATTAGAAAAGCCGCTGGCACACCTTGGTATTAAAAGAGAAATTTCAAAGTAAACATTGTTTTGAGTTGAAACGCTTAGAAGTGTCAAATTCTGGTGGCCTGGGTGTTACTGTGCCTCATATAGAAGGAGATTCCAAACCTTAAGTTTTATATAAGTATCTCTAGATCTATGAAACACGCTTTAGAAAAAGTTTTGTTAAAAACGTAATTGAACAGTAAGCTCTGATTGTTCTTTAAATAAAAACAAACAACACTTTATTTTATTTTGATAAGAACCCTTAACATGATATCTACTCTCTTAACAAAATTTTAAGTACAAATACAGTATTTTTGAGGACAGGTACAATATTTGTCCAGCAGATCTCTAAAGCTTATTCATCTTGCTTAACTGAAACTTTATCTCTGTTACTTAATGACTCCATATTTCCTCTTCCTCACGGTCTCTGGTAACCACCATTCTGCAATCTGATTCTGTTAATCTGACTATCAAGAGAGCTCATATAAGTGGAATCACATCACAGCATGTGTCTTTCTGTGACTTACTTATTTCACTTAGCACAATGTCCTCAAGGTTCATCTATGTCATTGCAGAGTTTTCTTTTGCTTTAATACTGAATAACAGTCCATTGTAGGTATATATCACATTTTCTTTTTTCCATTCACCTGTCAATGGACATTTAGGTTGTTTCCACATCTTGACTATTGTGAATAATGGTGCAATGAACACCAAAGTGATAATATCTCTTTGAGATTCTGATTTCAATTATTTTGAATAAATAGCCAGATATGGGATTACTGGATAATATGGTAGTTATAAGCTCTTTTTTTTTGTTTGTGTTTTGTTTTGTTTTGTTTTTTAGGTAGGAGCCAACACAGGGCCCAAATTCACGATCCTGGGATCAAGACCTGAACTGAGACCAAGTGTTGGATGCTTAACCATTGGGAGCCACCCAGGAGCCCCGTGGTAGTTTTATTTCTAATCCTTCTTTGTACATTACTCTTATGGAAAATTCTACTTCCTTGAGATTCCCAAGGCCCTGAGATATCAGCATCAAAATTCTCTCTCTACCCTCATGTAGTACCTCTTACTTTTCCACACTGTACAAATCTGAATATTTTGTCTTTTTATTTCTGTTACTTTAATGTATAGCATTCTATGTAGCTTCTGAACCTTCTCAGTGTTGTTCCTAGAAAAACTGTATTCTTCTGTTTTCTTAGGTAATTCTTACTACAATATTCAAACTCAGCTTTTCCTTACGAGTCTGGGTCAGGTGCTCCCACTTTGCTAATACTTCTCCAAGGGTAGCACTAATCATCATTTATTGTAGTTGTCTCTTTGCATATTTTTAATTTCCTCACAAGATTCCAAGCACCATGGGAGCAATGACCAAGTTTATTTTGTTTGCTATCACATGCCTGGCACATAGTATATGTTCAATAAAATGTGTTTAATGGATGCATGGATATCTACTGGCACTAGACAATAATTAAAATAACTGAATAGGACTTACTGAAATAAGCTGAACTTGTGAAAATAGTTTTAATTTTTAGGATTTTATACTTGATGACAGAAGACATGATTTTTGTGGTGTTTTCTTGATAATAATCATATTAATAGCAGGGATAATAATAACTACTACTAACTTAATTGAATTGAAATCATGACTAGATACTATATTAGGAGCTTTATTATATTATTCCATCCAACCCTTGTAACAGCTCAACAAAGTGGCTATTATATTTCCCATTTTATAGATGAAAAAACTAAGACTCAGAGGTAACTTATGGAAATTAACAAGAGGAAAATCATAATTTAAATCCAGATCTACTTTCAGTGTTCACTAAACTAAATGGCTTATTTAGAGAGATTTGGGGAAAACTTATATTTCCAGAATTTGCTTAGTTTTCATATTAATACTTTAACTGTTAAATTATGAGGCAATTACATGAGAGAAAAGTAAATACAAAAATGAATAAAAATACTCTTTCTCTCTGACACTCTATGCTTAGAGCTATACCTAACCAATAACATTAGATATAGATAAATACCTGTTAGGACTCTTAATTAATGCTTGACCTTCCAATTACTCACATATTATAATATCCAACTTTCAGCTTTTCATGGTCTATCACCATTTCTACTTGATGACTATCATTACTTTGTTGTGGGGCATTGGGATAGCATCATCTTTATCATAAATTTTGTTGTTGGGGCTTCATAATAAAAATAACAACAATACTGTGGGCAATCATCCCATCTCCATTTTTGTGAGGCAGTGACTACAATTATCACTTTTTTAAATAATCTCCCACTTGTATTAGTAAGGACGCTGGGGCTTGTAAAGTTAAGGCATTAATAAGGGGCAGAGCAGGGATGCAAATCCACGTTGTCTGGCTCCAGAGGGAGCAATCTTTGGACATCAGTGCTTCTTGCTGAGCAGAAAGCTAGAACATAATTTTTGCTCTGTCTGCCTTCTGTCCCCTTACACAGTTCAGATACAGAGGGAATCTCTATTTCTTAAATATAGACATATGGTCTGTTATTTCAGAGCATCTTCCTAGTGGGAAGATTCATGCAACATGTCTAAGTACTCCCAGAAACCTCTATGTGCAACCCAAGAGGTTTTTTATCTGAAGTTGAATTCTAAATAACTTTTAATTTATTTGTAGTTGCTTCAGGAAAGACACATTAGGATTTACCCTGTCCCTTCTCCGTATTTTTGCACAAATATTATTTAAATAATTGCAAGCTAGAATACAAACATTATGCTTCAAATTGAAGGTATGTATCTGATATTTAACAACAAACCCTCCCAGTGAATTAATCACAAAGTTCCTCACATCTGGATTCATTGCCATGATTTGGTGGTAGCTTTTGATCTGACTTGAGAGGGTGTAAGTAATATGTGATAAATTGCTTAGCAAATTAGAAATTAGGACCTTTGACCTGTTGAATTAGGCTAGGGCACCTTTAAATTGAAGAGAGGTAGTTTTCGACATGCAAGGCAAGAAACTAAGTACTCAGTGACAGGTATAACTTCTTCCTTACTATTATGTCTGAAAATGCGGTCTGTTTCCTTAATGGGCTTTGCTGCTTGGAGATTAGACACCCAAGCCAAAATACTGAGCTCACTCTTATTTGGCGGACTTCTTGATATTTACAAAAATATTTCTGGATGTTGCCTTCTAGTCAGAGTCATCACTGTTTTAGCAATTTGCCAACCTTCTGAACGTCTTCAAGATTTGGGACTTGCCAGAAAAATGCCATGGAGAAAATGTAAAACCTATCTGCTCACAAATACCATTTTTGTCCGATCAAGTATGAAAAAAATCATTAAAAATATTCTGAGGTGCCTTGATGTAACTGCTTGGCCATTATCATAAATACTGATTTCTTGGACTGTTTTATAGACTTCCGCTTTGAAATTACTTTTATTACTAAAAGTAGGAAACAGTGGCATGTGAGAATCTGAATGGAGAAGTTGTGATTTAGAAAATATATTAACAAACGTCATCATCATTAATAAAGTGGTCAAGGCCAGCCCTCAGTGTAGAGGTTCATAAAATCCCACAGAAGAAATAAAGTTTCCAGATATTTGGTAGATACTGATGGTAGACAGAGAAAAGGGACATTCTCCTGTAATTCTCAGCTAATTTGGTGCTGTCTCTGGTCTCCAAAACCATTCTTCTTCTCAGAGAATGACAATGACATGACCGTGCATAAACATTCTGTGAAGATCTGGAAACTAGATAGCAACATCAGGGTTACCAGTTCCCCAAGGTAGGACGATCAGCAGTGCTTGGAGAAAGATAGCTTTGCATACCACCTTTGATTTTGCAGTCTTGAATTGCTCATCTGTAAAGCACTTTTGTGTTGACTGAAGGATCTGTGAGTCGGAATGAACAAAGACATATTCACGTTATAGCAGATATGTGGACACACACTTCAGTCTAAGTGTCAAAGCTCAGCAGACATTTTTATAAAAGGAATCTCACTTGCCAAGAGTGACACTTGAAAACCAGCTTCACTTAGCATGTCTGGGTCTCATGAAGATTACGCAGCAGCCAAAACACTATTGAAGGCACTAGAAGAAATAAATAAGCACCTTATCACTCAGTGATTTTGCCTTGATTTTCTTCTGACTGATAGAATAAATGTTAAATAGCATAGGGTGTCAGTTGGGCATATGTGCTAGCCCATAAGTAACCTATATTTTACTTAGAAAGGGATTTATTACAATATGTCCCTATCAATCTAATTACTCATAATTGTTCTAAGATATTTTCTGTATATCTAATAGAGGTGGCAGTTGCTTGGACATAACTAAATTTTCCAGCTTCCTGAGTTCAGTCTTTCTTTGCTTTATAATATAAATTTCTTAAGCTCTCATCCTGTTCAGGCAGAAAACCTAGTCATTGCTTCTCATTAACAATGTCTAAAAGCAGGGATTTTCTGAGTCTTAGTTTTCTAATCACCTCTTGCTCTGATTTCTCACTTCCATGTATTATTTTTTCTAAGTTTATTTATTTTGAGACAGAGAGAGAGAGAGAGAGAGAGAGAGAGAGAGAGAGAATGAGTGGGGGAGAGGCAGAGAGAGGAAAAGACAGAGAATCCCAAGCAGGCTCTGTGCTGGCTGTCAGGGCAGAGTTGACCCCCACATGGAGCTTGACGTGGGGCTTGAGCTCATAAGCCATGAAATCATGACCTGAGGAGAGGTCAAGAGTTGGATGCTTAACCGACTGAGCCACCCAGTTGCCCCTTGGTTCCACAGATACTAGATGTGGCTTGAATCTCAACCTCCTGCAGCTGCTCTTATCTCCATTTGGTACTCACCCAAAGGTATTTCACAGACTCTTTGCAATTCCCTAAATCAGTCAGGAGAGATGAAATGGTACACAGGCGAGAGTATTCCTCGTGTCTGGGTATCTTGGGAGTTACATCCTAGTCTAATACCAGAAATGACTGGAAACTGAATTCCGGATACCCCTGTTCTTAAAAATTCCTCAGATTTTCCTGCATAGTCACTGCTTTCTCTCTGTAGACAGTCCTAGTCACCCATACTGCTCCTACAACTGATTTTGTCAACTGTCCTTTTAAACAACCCTGCGACTGACAGAACAAGCAAGACTCAAGAAGAAATAAGGAAACATTTCTCTGCTTCGATTGCCCGCCCCCTCCCCCCCACTGCCTACCTCAATGCTCACTCAAGCCGTCTCTATGGACTCTTCTTCCCTCTTCCCTGAGTAAATCTAGGAGGGATCCCATGACTTTTGATCCCTTTCCTGTCATAAACATCTTTAAATCACAAAAAGTAGACTTAGTTGAGCAATTAGAATGCTCTGTGCTCTTAACAGTCAATACTTTGAAATTCATTTTAATTTAAAGCTTCTCCCTCAGGCCCAGTTAGGGTTCTACTGAGGGCAGAATGCCTGAAGCATCACCTCTGTTTGGTTCCACACCTCACTGCCCTTCTCTTCCTCCTTCACAGTGAATAGCTCTGGCCCCTTCAGTTTGCAAGTGGAGAGAGAGGAGAGGTAAAGGGCAGGGAAGATTGGCCTTGACTGGAACCCAGATAATTTGGTATTAGTTTCATCTAGGAGAGCAGATGTTTTACATTTAAAGTCATTTATTTTCTTAAATTTGAGTCATTTATTTTCTCCTGCACTGTATTCATGAGTTCTTTGGAGGATCCTTCAGTTCTGGAGACTTCTGACCTATCCAGTTCTTTTAATTCAGGCAAAGAATTCATCTAGCTTAGTATTTCCCTACGGGTCCCTAATTCCCTGTGGTCCATTTGACATGGACTGTCTCTCTCTTATGAAGTGCCACACTTGGGAAAAGTGCATTTAAGTTGATCTTAAGATATCTTCTTTGGTGCTCACTTGCTCCACTGAGAAACACTCACCATCTGTGTATTTCAGATGTATTCCCTACAGAACTGCTTCTCTTTGCTACCCTCAGAAGCCAGCCAGCCACAACCACTCGTCTTTAGGAAAGTTTTTAGGAAGCAGTTCTTAAAACGTTAGTCAAGTTCCTTGAAGAGTGGTCTTGAAACCTTTCTCACATAGCTTTGGCTAAAGGGGAAGTCCCCTCCTGTCCACCAAGATAAGGGAAGTAGAAGGAATGCATCGAACTCTCTTCAAAGAATCTTCCCTTTGATTTCTGGTCTCATTCTTCCAACCGGTCCAATATTATTTGGTAGATTATTCGGTTGTAGGGGTCAGCTAAGCATGGCCGTGCTTGCTCACAACCACCTCCTTTGGAAGCCCTGCCTAGGAACCTAGCTTCTGGTTTTGCAATGTAAGTTTGGATGCCACCTACTCTGGGGTCTCAGCCGAAAGTAAAACAAACACTGTTGCATTTACATTTTGTTATATGAAAAACAAGATCTAGTTTTCTAAGAGGATCTCCTAGTCATATTTTGAAACAAGAAAATTTCAGTGGCTCTAATAAATGGTTGTTCTGCACTGTCCCCTAAAGACACTGTATCGTACTGTGCACTGCCCTTGGGTTAAGGTTGGAACTGACATCAGCTGAAGTTTCATGGTAACTCCACAGGCCTCTAGTGTACCTATAGAAAAAAATATGCTTACATATAAATATTTCTTGAACTCCTTTGGTCATACTGTTCAGTAAAAAATGATCTGCTAGAGTAGGGAGAAAAAAAGGCAGAGTGCAGAGGAGTTGGAGGTTTTCTCTCCCCCACGCTTTAGGAGGATGATTTTTTTCAGACACAAAGACGGCTATCAGAAATGAAAATTAGATGAAACATCTATGAAATTGGAATGGTAATAATGATATTTGCCTCTTAGGGTAGATTATTATTGTGAGTATTGTTTACATACTCAGCATTTAAACAGTGTCTCATAAGTAGTGAGTACCTATTAAATGTTAGGAATTATTATCATTATCATTATTAAAGTATCCATTACTGCTGCTTTTCACATCTGTATCCCACAAATCCAGAAGTGTTCAACATGTGATAGAATGTAGTAGTTGTTGAATACATGAATGAATGAGTCTGCTAAGTAGTATTGGTGTCCCAAATGTTCAAAAATATGTTTTGTTTAGATATTGCTAGATGGTGCTTCTTGGAGGTGAGAATTATCTTTCTTCTTCATTGCTGTAGTTTCCATGCCTGACATGACCTTCCAAGCACTAACGCCTAATATATAAACATTTTTAATAAGTAGGACACACTGTTAGGATGTTTCCTATTTGAAATCAGATTTGGACTTTTTGCAGAAACGAGTAAGTTAATTCTAGAATCATGGTTATTGGAAAGGTTGTCAGCTCTTGCTTCTATCTTTCAAAATTGTGAAAGGATCAAACCTACTAAAATATTAAAATTTATGAAACTATATACACAAGTGAAGCTCCTTATGGCTGCTTCTTCAAATTCCCTCTCTTTTTTTTGCAGAGAAAAATCATTGTCTTGAGTGAGTTGTTTATTATGTGGGAATTAAGAAACAATATATTGGCTGCCTATCGTGTTTTTAGGTATTATATAGTTGCATTCATTATGTATGCATATTTTTCTGCAACTTGCTTTTTTTGAGCAACATTACATTTCTGAGCTTTAATTAAATTAAATCACTTGAATTAAATTAAAATGATGTGTGCGGTTTCTAGTCCATGTCAACTGTTGTGTAATATTCCACTGAATAAGAAAAGAGAAAAAATGTTTACTTGACTTCCTGTTGATGTATATTCAGGTTACTAACCAATTTTGCTTTTTCATTAACGAAATTAATGGCTTAAGCTGAGAAGTGAAAGCACTGAGTCAGCAATGTTACTGGATAGTTTCCATCCGTCTCTAAACCAGTTAACTCTATACTCTGAACAGCAGTAAAGAGTTCTTTCCAGGGCACCTGGGTGGCTCCATGGGCTGAGTGTCCGACTTCGGCTCAGGTCATGATCTCGCAGTTCATGAGTTCAAGCCCCATGTTGGGCTCTGTGCTGACAGCTCAGAGCCTGCAGCCTGCTTTATTCAGATTCTGTGTCTCCCTCTCTCTCTGCCCCTCCCCTGCTCGTGTTCTATCTCTCTCTCTCTCAAAAATAAATTAAAAAACATTAAAATTTTTTTTAAAAAAAAGAGTTCTTCCCCCCTAAATCCTCTTTAATACATAATATTGTTGAACTGAAACATTTTTGCCTATGATAAGTGTTCTTATAGTTATCGTGGTTTTATTAAATTATTACCTATGTGAATTTAGGTGCATTTCCCTATTAACTAATAAGATTAAGCTTGTTAATTAATAATCCAATGACTTGATTTTTAATAGGATAATTTAATATTTTTATAAAATTTTAGGCTTATATCTCCCATATAGTTTTGTGTTTTCTTTACTCTTTGTTTTTTTTTTTTACATCTTTTGTTGATTTAAGAGATTTTCATAATCCTTTCTTTTTTATTCACCTACTTATTTGGAAGCCTTACATGACATTTATTTTCTTCTTAAATTTTAACATACCTATAAACTTTAACCTTCTTCAAGAAAGTAAAAATTATTTAGTATTTCTATTCTTCTTCTGGATACATGCCCAAACTCAACATACTTTATTTATTTTTATTTTTTAAAGTTTATTTACTTAGTTTTGAGATCTCTCTCTCTCTCTCTCTCAAAAGTAAATAAAACATTAAAAAAACAAAATGTTATAAAAAGGGACACCTGGGTGGCTCAGTGGGTTAAACTGAGACTTCAGCTCAGGTCATGATCTCACAGTTTGAGAGTTCTAGCCCCATATCAGGCTCTTAGCTGTTGGCATGAAATTTCCTTCGGATCCTCTCTTCCCCTTTCTCTCTGCCTCACCCCACTTGTGCTCTCTCTCTTTCTTGCTCAAAAATATATAAAATATCTAAAAAATAAAATGTTATTTACTTTTGAGAGAGAGAGAGGGAGAGCAAGTGATTGGGGGAAGGGCAGCAAGATAAAGAGAGAGAGAAAGAGAGAGAGAGAATCCCAAGCAGTCTCTGCCCTGTCAGCGCAGAGCCCAATGCAGGGCTCAAACCCATGAACTGTGAGATCATGGCCTGACTTAAAATCAAGAGTCAGATGCTCAACCAACTGAACCAGTCAGGTGCCCCCAACATACTTTATTAACCCAATGCCCAACAGTCCCAATTTTGGTTTAATAGTTCAAAATTTAAGTTTATCTCTAAAACATAAGTCACCCACCCAACACAGTGTTGGGGTGCCTGAGTGACTCAGTCTGTTAAGCGCCTGACTCTTGATTTTGGCTCAGGTCATGATCTCATATTCCTGAGATCAAGCCCCACGAGGGGCAATGGACATGGAACCTGCTTAAGATTCTCTCTCCCTCTCCCTCTGCCCCTCCCCCACCCTCTCGTGTGCACATATGTGTTCTAAATAAATAAATAAATAAATAAAACACACAGAACATTAAATTTACCAATATTTTATGAATCTTTGTTTACTGAGATAAACTGAAGTTCTAGGACATGGGACAAGGTTACAGGGAAAGATGAAGAACTGGGAGGGAACAGTAATGTCATCCTCTCAGCTGGTATCAGCTATTTTACCTCAGCACATGGAACCTAATGCTCCTCTTTCTTCTGTCATCTATTTTTGCTGGTGACACACATTACAGTCTAATTGTTATTGTTGTTGTTTGGATTCTCTCTCTTTTCTTCTTGATGGTTTTTAAGATTTTCTCATTATCATCATTGTTCTGCAGATTACATTTCTTTTTTAACAATATTTATTTTTGAGAGAGAGAGAAAGAAAGAATTTATTTTTGAGAGAGAGAGAGAGAGGGCACATGAGTGGGGGAAGGGCAGAGAGAGAGGGGGAGGATTTGAAGCGGGCTCTTCACTGAGAGCACAGAGCCTGACACGGGGTTCAAACTCACAAACTGTGGGATCATGACCTGAGCCGAAATGAGAGGCTTAACTCACTGAGCCACCCATGTGCCCCTACAGTATTTCTAAATGTAGATTCATTTTATTTAGCCTGCTCGGTATTCATGGTATATTCCCAAAGTAACATTTTCTTTCAGTGCTGGATAATTATTATAAATATGGCTTCAAAAAACTACTGTATTTTTTTCTTTCAGTCTCATTTAGAACTCCATTGGCATTATTGTGTTTAAGTAGGAGGTTTTCGGTTTATTCTCCATATTTCAATGCCTCTTTTTGTCTCATTCTCTCAGGCCAGGTTCTGCCCAAATACATTAGGAGAATATTTTAATTCATTAATTTTCTTTTGCCCTTGTGTCTGGTCACAGTATATACCTACCATTGATTGCCCCCCCAAGTGACTATAATTCTCATTTTCAAGACTTTGAGTTGGTTGATTGTCTTACCAGCTACTATACCACGTTTGCTTTTTGTGTGTATGTGTTACTTAATTTTTTTGCTCTTTTAAAATGAAACTTGTTTCTCTCATCTCTGAGCAAATTAATCATATTTATGTTAAACGGCTTGTCAAACAATTCCATAAATATATTATCTTTTCCAGCAGTGCTTTCCCAACATTAATGGATATATGAGTTGCCCAATAGTTATGTTAAAACATGGGTTTTGATTAAGCACGTCTGAAGTGACGCCTGAGATTCCACCTGTCAGACAAGCTTCAAGGTGATACTGATGTTTCTGGTGCAAGGATCAAAGTCCCAGAATTTATATCTATTTTTGGCATCTTTTACTGTCTTTTTTAGCCTTCGATGTTTTCATGTTTTGGGGATATTTGCTTTCAGACTCATTTTTTTGAGTGGAAACTATTTAGTTAATTTTGATCACTTATTTTCTTCTTAAGCAACTTCTACCCACCTTGCCAATTCCCTGGATTCCTGGTTTGGAATCAAGTGTTTTAATTTTTTTTAATGTTTTTATTTATTTTTGAGACAGAGAGAGACAGAGCATGAGCCCGGAGGGGCAGAGAGAGAGGGAGACACAGAATCTGAAGCAGGCTCCAGGCTCTGAGCTGTCAGCACAGAGCCTGACATGGGGCTTGAACTCATGAACTGCGAGATCATGACCTGAGCCAAAGTCGGACGCTCAGCCCATGGAGCCACCCAGGTGTGCCCCTGGAATCAAGTGGGGTTTTTTTGTTGTTTTGTTTTGTTTTGTTTTGTTTATTTTTATTATTTTTTTTAATATATGAAATTTATTGTCAAATTGGTTTCCATACAACACCCAATGGAATCAAGTGTTTTAATGATGACTCATCCTCCTGGTGTGTGGGGGGGGATATCGATGATATGTCGATGTATTCAAGGAGGCCGTGCACAGCCTTACTCCTTCCCTGTCTTGAGGCCATATCCTTGTCCAACCTCCCCAAGAGGTCAGCAGCAATAGTTCCTTTTTTTTCACCCCCAGCCTTATTTCACGAGTGGAACAGAGGAGCTCCTCCCCAAGCCCCTGGCTTCAAGCAGTTTGATCTGTTTCCATTTCTGGTGTCACTATCTCGCAGCGAACACTTTTAACCTATTTTATTCCCAGGTAGCCACACTCGTGGGTTCAATAGGCCCGTGTCTTCAATTCCATCCACCAATTTGCATTTCTGTTCCATTATCTCCACAGAAATGTTTGCCTTCTTTTTAAACACAGATACATATTTTGGTTTCCTCTTTTCAGATTTTACCTGTCATTGTTATGGATTTGAGCAGAAATGGTGGGTCAAAGTGTAAACATACACAGACATCTCAACCAGGTACCGTTTCCTGCAATTTTTAGCTGTTTCAGAGCCTCTACCTTTGGAATGAAATTCAAGCACAGACCTAAAAAAAAAAATAATACAAAGGTAATAATTGCTGGCAATAGTAAGTTGGTACCATTCTTTGAATATATCATTTTAACTAATTCAGTCTGAAGGTTTTGTTTTAGAAAAGGGCATTTTTCAAAATGAAGTTCAAATACTAAACCTGTGTGTGAAAAACGTTCCAGAAGTCGTTTAAAAAGTGTTATGGAGAGATATCACATATAAAAATGTAACTTCCCCAAAAGCATAAACAAAAATAAAGTATTTGAGTATGTCTTATTGGTCACCTTTAAATTTATATCTGCTAAACCCACAACTGAACATTAATTCACACATTTAGTGACTGCCTATATGTGTCTACGATGAGTCTGGATAATTCAGTCTGCAAGTCCCTCTGTGGTATTAAATTCATAACGTTGAAAGGGACCTTTATCTGGTACAACTGTTTTCTTACAGGGCTAGCTAATAAACTACTTCAGAAAAATAATGTAGCTGAAGCTTTCTTTCAGAAATACCAAAACAGGCTGCTGCAACTTACTTTTGTACCATATTCCAGGGACTTTTATGAGTGAGGGACTTTTATGAGTGGCAGTGGAGTGGAGTGGAATATTCTCACAGCAGGGGCAAGGGATCCTAGCCCATTCCTAATTCTGCCCCCAATAAAAGAGATTTTAAGGCAACTCATTCTGGTTCTTTGTGCCTCAGTTTCATCTACAGAAAACAGAGACTTTTACTTGCTCTAACAAATCAGTGTGGGGCTGAAATGAGGTAACAGGCATAAAGAACTTTTTAGAAAGTTAAATAAGAAATACGGTAAAAAGGAAGACAGCCAATTCAGATTAGCTATTTGTACTGCCACACTTTCAAGACCGTGGCTAACTCACTCCTGTTCAGAAAAGACAATAAAGGACTGAATTACTTTGGTGGTCAAATCAAATTGTATGGGCAGACGGCCCAAGTAAAATACACTTCCTTTAATGTAACGTGGCTTTCCAGGAGGCCCTGGGCTAAACAGTTCCTTACTCTGCTCCCTCTTACTGCCATTCTTTTTTTTTTTTTCTCTTTTACAACATGCTTCCTACCTTTTGGTGAGTGGGTCATGGGCTCAGAACAAAGTCGGAAGCTAAAACATATTTCAGCAATTAGCAGCCTGGAAACTCAAGCTGTTTTTGGCAATATTGTAAAAAGATGATTTCAGCACCTTTCATCCCCAGCTTGTTTGATAATTCACATTCCCATGTCCTTGGACTTGGAAAGCTCTCCAGTGCTAGAGGCACATTCTTAGGTTGGTGAGGAAAGTGTAAGCAACTTGAAGATGCTAAATAGGGACATTAGCCACATCTGAACTAAATATACTGAGTTAGTGGGGTTTTGTTCGTGGCCTGTTCTCTCTATTTTTAAATGCGATTGTACTCAGAGCTATTCTGAACATTTTAGTTAACTCCCTGCCATCCACCTACCTATCTTATTATTAGCTACTCTTTCCAGAAATATTTTTCAAGAAGTTAAAAAAGAGATGAAACAAAATGTCTTCCAAACTGCTTCTACCTCTGGCTTCAGAGGAGTGAACCGACTCTTAGCTGCTTTTGTATCTTATTTCTTGGAGGCAGGAGCAACTGAAAGCCAAAAAGAGACTAAGGAATTTGGTCTGGAAATGGAAAGTCCTTTATGTTTTAAGTCACTTTACATCCTCGGATGCAGGTGACAATGTTTCATTCAGGAAAAAGAATTAATGTTGTCCTTCTTTAGTGAAAATATGAATGGTGTTATCAGCATTAGCTAATAAGCATAATTACAGCTGCAGCAGAGTTGGTTGAAATTAGGAATCACCGTTTTTCCACCACTCCATCAATCCGCAAGCAAATGTTTCCTGACCAAGTCAAGTGTGTGGGTCTTGTTTGTCTCCAAATAGGGTCTAGATACAAAGTCACTCAAATAACCAAGAGCCTAGAAGGGGGCTACAGGAAACTAGCATGAGCTTAATGCCAGGAATTTGTATCCAGGATTTGGGCTACTCGGGGTCTTTTTCTTCCTTTCTTCTCTTTGGCTGTTTGTTCTGGTAACTGGCACAAAGATTTCTAATTCTAAAATTGCATGACCGAAAGGTGCTAAAAAAAAAATAGCATTTGGACCATAATCTATTTTTGTACATGTTTAACATAGCGTATCAAAGTAAGAAAAAGGTATACAGTTGGCTGGAGAGTGGCAAAAAAACCTTCCATATCAAGAGATTAAGGTTCTGGTCCTCACTCTGGTCATCCTGTGTATTACTGAGAAACGAGTCTTCAGCAGGAGATGCAAGTCAAAATATGTTGCTACCTTTGCCATTTCACATTGCAAGATAATAGTGCTAGAGTCCTCTGCCAGGTCCTGTGAATCCGAGTCCTGGAGAGTGAAGCTCGGTTGCTATCTTGAAAAGGGCCCACAGAGGATTCTGATGCGTTGCTTCACTGACAAACACCAGGCCAGCTCATCTTTACCTTTCCTTAACACCTCGAGTCTCTGACTTTGCCTACATATGGGGACTCTAGCGAGCTGTCACAAAGAACCAGGGAAGAATAACACCATGTTTAAGATATGTAATACATTTGAAGGTGAGTTTGCGGGTAAAAAGAATTCTGACAGTACTTACAACGTGTTTTCAAACAGATGAAGACTTCTGACAAAGAGCAGCTAATTTTACAATTGGGCAGTAGGCCCAACTGTAGGAATATTAAATACATAGGCAAGAAAGAGTTTTTCCTCCTATTCTCTTCTTTGCCAAATTACTTTAGTCAGAGAATCTTTCTGAGTCTACACAAGAGCAGTCTTAATTCTCAAAAAATTCCTCAAATTTTCCTAGGTTTTCTCCTCTACCGCTGCAAAGAATAATTATCGTGACGTCAACTTGGAGCACGCTTCTTCTCCTTTGCTATAATTCCAGCTTGCTGGCTTTCTGTCTTCCTGAAGCACCAACCTCATTACTGCTACAGGACCTAGACTGTTTTTCCAAAGTCTTCCCCCATTCTCATGTCTGCCTGCCTTTGGCCTCCTCAGAGAAGTCTTTCTTAACTCCCCACTCTAAAGTGGCTTTGCCAACCCACTTCCTCCCTGTCATGTTACCCTGTTTTATTAGGTCTTCGTAGCACTTAACTACTACTGAAGTAATGTAGTTTATTTCTTTGTTTGCTTGTTTACTGCTAGTTTCATTAAACTTGCATGCAGTTAGTTCAGTTGCATGTAGTTCCTTAGTGCCACGACATTTTCTATTTTGTTGCACACCCATCTAGCAGAATGGGTGCACCATAAATGTTTATTGAATTAATAATCAAGACCGTGTTGTTTTTTCCTACACTGTGATTGTCAAATGATAAGCAACCTCGACTGTATGAAGTGGTTACTATACAGAGCAATTTTAACAGTCTTATGCTTTACCTTCTTAGAGCTTAAGTGCTAGATAAACATCCTTGAGAATTAAAACTTAAGGGTGCCTGGGTGGCTCAGTCGGTTAAGCATCCGACTTCAGCTCAGGTCACGATCTCACCGTCTGTCAGTTCGAGCCCCGCGTCAGGCTCTGGGCTGATGGCTCGGAGCCTGGAGCCTGCTTCCGATTCGGTGTCTCCCTCTCTCTCTGCCCCTCCCCCGTTCATGCTCTGTCTCTCTCTGTCCCAAAAATAAATAAACGTTAAAAAAAAAAATTTAAAAAAAAGCATTAAGAGAAAGAGGCATAATATAAGAGAGATGTAATACAATAATACAGTGTTATAAGATGCAAGTATAAAAAATAATTATGTGTGGGACACCTGGATGGCCCGGTTGGTTAAGCGTCCCACTCTTGATTTTGGCTCAGGTCATAATCTCATACTTCGTGGTATTGAGCCCTTCATTAGGCTCTACGCTGACAGCACGGAGCATGCTCAGGATTCTCTCTCTCCCTCTCTCTCTCTCTCCCACCCCCACTCACGCGCGCCTGCGCGCTTGCTTTCTCTCTCAAGAAATAAACTTTTAAAAAAGTAACTATTTGCAATACATGTACTTGTGTGCCTGTTAGTAATCTTTACTTCATCATTTTCTAAAGAGCTTCTTGCTGTCTCAGAAACAATACAAGAGTAATAAGTATTATTTGGGTTTCTTTTGGTTGTAAGAGACTGAAGACCAAAGAAAGTTCACCTAGGCAAAAGAAGGAACAATGGGTTCCTGCATTGGAACCAGTAGAAGGCATCCAGCACAGAGGGACAATGGAATTAGGAAACTACTGCTCCCAGCACAAGTCCTAAGACTTTCTTCTATGCTTCTTTTACTTCTACAGTAGACTGACTTCTTCCAAATGACAGAGGGCCTGGGCAGTAGCTCTAAAGTCACATGGTTTCACTGACAGAGAAGACCTGAGTCTCGTCTCCTGATTCCTATTCGGAGAAAACAAAAACAAAGGAACAAAACAAAATAAGTCTGTAAGAGACTGTGATAATCCAGCATTCATCAGAATTCTATCTTTGAGCTTATTAAATCTGGTAAGGTAACGTGATGGCCCAGGCTGTGTCTGGGGACTGTACCTTTTTTAATCGATCATAGCTGGATAAGAAGTTATCTCTGGAAGGATCAGCAAAATCAGTAGAAATATAGCAACACTAATTAAAATAATAAGATTTGAAAACATGGGTTGAGGGAAAGGTGATTTCTCCTATGGGAGTTTCTATTCTTAAAAGAAGAAACAGTAAATATCTACTAGGTTTTAATACTTTCCTTCCTTAGAAGGCACCTCATTGCCTAAAATTAGGGTGACCATGAATCCTGTTTTTTTGCCTCTTCGGCTAAAGAAATGGTTAACATATTCCCACTACGCTCAGAATTGTCTTGATTTTAACACTATAAAATATGCAATCACTTTACCTAGAAACCACTGCCAATCAAGTTCCAGGGATATATCTAATTAACTAGTATGTTCCCAGAAATTTTCCCAGGGTTATATAGAGATTCAAATAAAGTATTTCTTTTATTAAGGAAATTACAATCTGATGGGCCACAGATTTCTCATCAGGAAACATATATACCATAAAGCAGTATAATGATATATTTAAAGTGTTGAAGGAATAGAACTATCAACTCAGAAAAAAGATCAACCCCAAATTCTATTTGCAGTGAAATATTCAGAAATGAAGTGCAATAAAAACATTCTAATATAAAGAAAAACTAAGGTAATTCATCACCAGTATGTTCCTCTAATGGAAATACCATGGAAGTTCTTCAAAACATGGGGAAGAAATAATATCAGAAATCAGTTTAGATAATCAGAAATGAAGAAAGTTCAACAGAATTGGTAAATATCTGAGTAAAGATAATTAGTTATTCTTCTCTTAAGTTTTCTATTTTAATGGCTGAAAGTTAAAATTATAACGCTGCTAATGGGATCTTCAATGCATGTTGCTGTAATATGTAAGACTGCATAACAGGGGAGAGTACGGGGCTTACATGTTGGTAAAATTTCTACATGCCACCTGGAGTGATGAAATTCTAATTCCATGTATCGTAAAATGTCAAGTAGATGTATTATAATATGTAGATCATGTGCTAGAATATATGTAAAGATATATAGGTAAACCACAGTACGTAAATTAAAATGGAAGGCTAAAAACTTTCAAGTAACAGAAAAGAGACGAGAAAGGAGGAAGATAGGGATAGAAAACAGAGGAGTCACGCAGAAAACAAACAACTATATGATAGACCTGTACGTGGCAATAATGATGCTAAATCATGGTCTAAATACAAATCAAAGAAGGAGATCGTCAGAATAGATTTAAAGATACGGCCGAACTATCTGCTGGCTACAAGAAACTTCAAATGTTATAGTAAAGGTAAGTGAAAAGTAAAACCATGAAAGAAACAATAGCATGCAAACACTAATCAAAATGAAGCTAAAATGGTCATATTAATATCAGACAAAGTGGACTTCACAGCAAAGGATGACCAAGGATACAAAGGTGCATTATTATAATAATAAAAGGATTGATTCCCCTAAGACATCATGATCTTACATATGTAACAGCAGAACTTCAAAACAGATGAAGCAAATATTAACAGAATTGAAAGGAGACATAGGAAATACTACAGTTGGTAGTTGCAGATTTAAATATACCTCTCTCAGCAACTGACAAAAATAACAGACAGGGAATTAGCAAGGATAGAAAACAACTCAAAACCACCAACAACCTGACTGGATGTAACTGGCACTTGTAGAATACCTATCCCCAAAATGGCACAAATATGTATTCCTTTCAAGCACACACAGAACAAATTCACCAAGATAGCAGATATCCGGGGTCATAAAAAATTTTAATGCATTTTAAGGATTTAAAATGATACAAAACATTATTTCTGATACAAAGATTTGTGATCATAAAAAGAGAAATTAATAACATAGTTGAGAGGAAATTCCCCAAATGCTTGGAAATTACACAGTTTTAATAATCTATTAGACAAAGAAGTCCAGAGGGAAATTAGAAGATACTTTTAACTGAATGAAAATAAAAACACAGTTTATCTAAATGTATGGGTACAGCTAAAGTGATGCCTAGAGGGACATTTTTAGTATTAATTGCTATTTTTTTAAGAAGATCTCAATTTGACCATCTAAGCTGCCATTTTAAGAAACTAGAAAAAGAGGAGTAAAAATGACCTCAAAGCATGAAGGAAGTGCATAAAAAAAGCAGAAGAAGTCAGTGAAATCTAAAACAGTAGAGCAATAGGTAAAACCATAAAACCAAAAGCTGGCCCTTAAAAAAGTTCAATAAAATTGATGCACTTCTAGCGAGGCTAATAAAAAATGAATAAGAAAGGACACAAATGATTGGTATCAGGAAGGTAAAATGGGGTATCACTACAGGCATTTAAAAACAATAAGGAAATACTATGAATGATTCTTCATGCATAAATTCAGCAACATAGAAGACATGGATCCGTTCCCCAGAAACTATAAACCACCAAAATTACCCAAGATGTAATAGATAGCCTGAATGATTTTATAAACTTTAAACAAATTGCATTCATATTTTAAAATCTTCCAAAAAAATCTCCATAGCCAGGTGATTTCACTAGCAAATATTGAAAAAAAAATAGCATCAATGCTATACAATCTGTTCCAGAAGATTGCAAGATGATAGATCACTTCACAACTAGGCCAGCATTATCCTAATATTAAAACACTAGGCAAAGGCAGTATAAAATGAATAACATAGATAATACTGATGCAAATATCCTCACCAAAATGTCAGCAAATAAATTCAGAAATATATAGGGTGCCTGGGTGGCTCAGTGGGTTAAGTGTTTGACTTCAGCGCAGGTTATGATCTCATGGTTTGTGGGTTTGAGCCCTGCATCGGGCTCTCTGGTGTCAGTTCAGAGCCCGCTTCAGATCCTCTCTCTCCCACTCTCTCAGTACCTACCTTCCCCCTGTCAAAAATGAATAAACATTAAACAAAAAAAACCCAGAAAAATGTAAAAAGAATAATATACCATGACTAAGTCAGATTTTTCCCCAGGACTACAAACCTAGCTTAGTATTCAAAATCAATTTAATGCCTCATATTACCAGTCTAAGAACAGCCACATGATCATATCACTTGATGCAAAAAAAACACATGACAAAATTAAATAGCAATTTTTGATAAAAACTCTCAGCAAACGAGAAATAGAAGTGAACTTCTTCAATTGGGTAAATACTATCTATCCCTGTGCCCTTCCAAAAAGGTAGCATAATAATTAATGGTGACATAAAATTATGAACAAAACAAGGTTGTTCACTCTCATCATTTCAGTCCAGCATCATACTAGAAGTCCTAGGCAGAGCCATAGGGCAAAACAATTAGTAATAATAATAAAATATGCAGAAGATTAGAAAGCAAGATATAAAACTATTTCTATTCACAGAGAACATGATTGTTCATATTAAATATTCCCTAGGAATATCCAAAAAACCTCCTAGAAATAGTAAGTGAGTTTAGCAAAGTCACAGAAAAAAAGTCAACACACCAAAATCAATTATATTGCTATTGTTGTATAGCAGTAGTGAGGAATTTAGAACATGAAATTTAAAATATTCATTTTAACATTTAAAAAAAATGAGAAACACGGGTATAAATCTATTTCACATATGGAATCTGCATGCTGAAAACTACAAAATGCTTACAAAAAAATGAAAACAAGATTGAAATGAAAGTAGAGGCATACTGAGTTCATGGATTAGAAGACTTGATATAGTAAATATGCCAATTCTCTCCCAGATAAATCTACAAACTTATCTCAGTTCCTGTAAAAATCCCAACAGGTCTCTTTGTGGATATAGGTAATCTGATTGTAAAATTTATATGGAAAGGTAAAGGAACTAGAAGAACTACAATGATTTTGAAAAAGGAATAAAATTGCACTACCTGATTTTAAGACTTATTCTAAAGTTACAGTAATCAAGTCAGACTGATATTGACAAAAAGGTAGAGACATAGATCAATAGAACAGAACAGATCCAGAAAAAGTCCCATGCAAATATGGTCTATTGACATATTTGTACGTTTTGACCTTTTGACAAAGGTACAAATATAATCTAATTGAGAAAGTACAGTCTTTAAACAAATAATGTTAGACCAATTGTACATCCATATACAAAGAAATGAACTTTGAACTACATTATGATCATTACACAAAAATTAATTCAAAGTACAGTAAAACCTTGGATTGCCAGTAACTTGTTTTGCGAGTGTTCCACAAGACGAGAAGACATTTCTGATAAATTTTAATTCGATAAATGAATGCTGCCTTGCAATACAAGTAGTATGTGATGCCGAATGTCACATGATCACAACTGAGCCAGTATTCTTGAAATTCCCTTTGATATACAAGTGCTTTGGATTACATGCATGTTTCTGGACCCTTATGAGATCTTACTGTAAATCATTGAGTTAAAGTTAAAAAGTTAAACTATGAAACTATTAGAAGAAAACATCTGGTAAAATCCTTATGATTTGAGTTAGGCAGAAATTTCTTAGACATGGCACTAAATGCATGATCTATAAAAGATAATGTACATAAATCGCATACCTGACATAAGACATATATCCAGAATATGTAAAGAACAATAAGAACTATATATTCAACATTTTTTTTTTCAACGTTTATTTTATTTTTGGGACAGAGAGAGACAGAGCATGAACAGGGGAGGGGCAGAGAGAGAGGGAGACACAGAATCAGAAACAGGCTCCAGGCTCCGAGCCATCAGCCCAGAGCCTGACGCGGGGCTCGAACTCACGGACCGCGAGATCGTGACCTGGCTGAAGTTGGACGCTCAACCGACTGCGCCACCCAGGCGCCCCTCAACAATTTTTTAAAAAGCAAGCCAAATAAGCAAAAGACTTGAAAGACACTTTTTAAAAAGTAAACAGAAAAGGCATCTAGAAAGGCATAAAGTATATAGAAAACTATATAGAAAAGGCAAATAAGCACACTGATGATGATTTGCATCATTAACCATTAGGAAAATGAAAAATAAAGCCATGATAAGATATCACTCCACGCCAGTTAGAATGACTAAAATAAAAATAACGACCATATCAAGTGCTAGAGAGGATGTAGATCAACTGGGACTGTCAATCATAGCTGGTGGGAGTGCGAAATGGGAGAGACATTCTGGAAAATAATTTGACAGTTATAGATATAAAGTTAAACATACACTAATCATATGACCCAGTAATTCTACTCCTACATATATTTACCCTAGAAAAAAATGAAAACATTTCCACACAAAAGCCTATAGACAGATATTTATAGTACATTTATTTTTTGTAGCAAAAAGCCCAACCTTGTCCAAATGTCCTTCAATGGGTGAATGGAAAATCCAACTATGATAACTACCTACAATGGAATGCTACTTATAAATAAAAAGGAACAAATTATTGATATTTGCAACAACTTGGGTTCATCTCAGAGACATCATTCTTAGTGAAAGGAGCCAACCTAAACAGTTATATGACGTCGGGTTCCATTTATATGACATTCATGAAATGATGAAAGAATAGTGATGGAGAATGGATCAATGGTTACCAAGGGTTAGGAGTAAAGGAGGATGATTTAAAAGGAAGAATTAGGGAGTTTTTTGAGATGGTGAAATTGTTCTGTATCTTGATTATGATAGTTAGATAACTATATACGTGTGTTAAAATTCATAGAAGAGTACACAATATGTACCACTATTATATCAGTATGTACTGATTAGAAAGACCAAAACCTAAAACAGATAACAAATGTTGGTGAGGATACAGAACAACAGAAACTCATTCAGTGCTGGTAGGAATACAACATTATACAGTCACTTTGGAAGGAAGTTTGGCTGTTTCTTACAAACCTAAACCCAATCTTTCCATACAATCTAGCAATTGTGCTCCTACATCCCCAAATGAATTAAAAACATGTCCATACAACATTCTGTACGTGAATGTTCATAGAAGCTTTATTCATAGTCAACAAAACTTGAAACCAATCAAGATATCCCTCATTAGGTGAGTAAATGGTGATACATCCAGACAATAATAAGATAAGGATTCAATGAATCACTGATGAAAGAGGTCTTAAGCTACAAAAAGACATGGATGAAACCTAAATGCATACTGCTAAGTGAAAGAAGGAACTCTGGAAAGACCATATATTCTATGCTCCAACTACATTATATTCTGGAAAAGTCAAAATTATAGAGACAGTAAAAAAATCAATGGCAGCTAGGGGTTGGGAGTGCTGGGGGAGGGATGAAGAGGTGGAACATGGGGATTTTTAGGGCAGAGAAATTATTATGTATGATACTGTAATGGTGACTGCATGAAATTATGCATTTGGCAAACCCATAGAACTCTACAACACAGTGAACCTTAATAGTAATAATAATGTATAAATATTAGTTCATCAACTGTAACAAATGCACTACTCTAATGCAAGATGTTAATAATAGAGGGAACTGTTGGGGAGGTGGTGCGGAAAGATGAAGGAAGGAAGTATATGGGAATTTTCTATACCCTCTGCTCAATTTCTCTGTACGTAAAACTGTTTTAAAAAATAAAGTCTATTGGGGCACTTGGGTGGCTCAGTTGGTTAAGCGTCCAACTTCAGCTCAGGTCATGATCTCACAGCTCGTGAGTGAGAGCCCCGCGTCGGGCTCTGTGCTGACAGCTCAGAGCCTGGAGCCTGCTTCAGATTCTGTGTCTCCCTCTATCTCTCTGCACCAACCCTCCCCTCCCCACTTGTGCTCTCTCTCTCTCTTTCTCTCTCAAAAATAAACATTAAAAAAATAAAGTCTATTAATTAACCCTCATGCACTGTTGGTGGGAATGCAAACTGGTGCAGTCACAGCATGGGAGAAAACAGTATGGAGGTTCCTCAAAAAGTTAAAAATAGAACTACCTTATGTTCCAGCAATTGCACTACTATTTACCCAAAGACAAAAAAAATACTAATTCATAGTGATACATACACTCTGATGTTTATAGCAACATTATTTACAATTGCCAATTATGGAAAGGGCCCAAATGTCCATTAACTGAGGAATGGATAAAGAAAATGTGATAATCTAGATAGATAGATAGATAGATAGATAGATAGATAGATATAGCAAATTTACAGTGACATGGATGGAGCTGGAGAGTATTATGCTAAGCAAAATAAGTCAGAGAAAGACAAATACCATATGATTTCACTCACATGTGGATTTTAAGAAACAAAACAAATGAGCAAAGGGGAAACAGAGAGAGGCAAACCAAGAAACAGACTCTTAACTATAGTGAACAAAGTGATGGTTACCGGAGGGGAGGTGGGTGGGGGATGGGTGAAATAGGTGATGGAGATTAAGGAGGGCCCTTGTGATGATCTCTGGATGATGTATGAAAGTGTTGAATCACTATATTGTACACCTGAAACTAATATTATACTATATGTTAACTAACTGGAATTAAAACACAAACATTTAAAAAGTCCACTAATTAAAAGAAAAAAGTTAACTTTTATCATAGATTAATTAAAAAACGAAAATTTAAAAACAGACAGTGAAAGAATAATAATTCAGTTATCCAAAAATGTAAGTGAAAAGAAAACCCAGTTATAGACAGCACAAAGCCAATGCAGATTTTTGCAAGGAACATCTTGCCATTTTTTTTCATGTTTTCATGTTTTTCCAGTTTCAATTAGTTAATGAATTCCTCTATCTATTCTCATGACTGATTTGAAATAAGCATTTCATATTCGTTTTATTTCCGAAGAAGGAAATTATTATCATGCAATCTTTGTTAATGTTTCAAGGCTGAAGCAGTTAGTTTCTTCTGTTGTTGATAACAGCACCATTAAACTGTGGTTCCTTTTTAGGAATCCTCTTTCCATACGTTGCAAACTCCTTTCAGCTGCTTCTCAAGAGTTATTGAGATAGCTTGAGATATTGTTCCACTACACTTATCATCCTCCACATTTTTATTGAAGATATTTCATTGGTATGACAACATGTCTGGATTAATATATAATAAACATCTTTTTAAGCAGTGGCCGGGCCTTTTATGATTTGTCATAGCCACACTATTATGATAAATTACCTTAACCAAGTTCAACTTGATAACTATGAAAAAGGTTACATTGTTCTTCAATTATCCTTTTAATCAATCTCCCAAGATAATCATTCTGCCTAAAAATATGTTTCTCAATACTAATTTCATTATCTAGGTGATTCTCATCACTAATCATTACAGTGAGAGTCTCCATATTCTTAACAACTCTTACTTTAACTTAAATGGGTGATTAGACTCAATATGCAGGATATTACCTGCACGGTGGTCTTGATAATATATTCTCCATCATAACTATCTTCACTTCATCCTACTAATAGATGTTAAAAAAGGGGAGAAGAAAAGCTCTCTTATTAAACCCTCCCACAGTAAATCATATATCTAAATGAAGATTACTTTAAAAAAAAAGAGAGACATAATAAGGGACTTTATTTCCTCTGTGCCAAGAAAACCTTCTTGTTAAATTTTGCTACACTGAATATCACTGGGCTTTTCAGAGTAGTAGAAGGGACATCCTTTCAAAATGTTGGCAAAAGCATTTAGGGATCCTATGTTTTGAAGATATGGATTTAAATAAAAATATGAAACTTTAATTATGGAGAGAATAAATACATCTATGGCTCCCCCAGTGTTGTGGAGTATTCCTCGCTCGAGTACATCATTAGCACCGAAAAAGACCTCAGTAAAACAGCTTTCCTGATTTTGCCCTGTCACAGATCACGCCACCTCGTGACAACTGGTGGAACTTGGTGAACATTTGTGAGGAACTTCTGAAATTCCTTAGTACATCTCGGGGTGAACTCTCACCTTCCACATTACAGTATGTAAGAGAATTTCATATACTCCTCTCACTTTGATGATGGTTTTTCCTCTCTTAAATAATGCTTTTCTCACTCTAGAGCCAGTCTTTAAGATGTGTTTATAACTAGCAATCATAAACTCGTTTTGACTTGATTTGGATTTTAGGAAGAATGCACCTATGCAAGCCTTCCCGAGTCTTAGTGTCGGTTAGACACCAGCTCCGGATCCAGTCCCCAGGGTAAAACGAAATAGACTCTGAATCCTGGCATTTTATATGTGTTCATTGACTCTAGTAAATAATTTAGTGTATTGAGTTTATTTTAATTGTTGTTATTATTCATACTTTAGGTTCTAAACATCATAAGAATACTTCTGTCACCACGGAAACCTTTTGAAAATCATCTTTTTTTTTTTTACTTTTCAAACTTTTTAACTTACATACAGCAAAATCACATACAGTAAATTTTGTATACAGAAAAATTAAGGACATGCTTTTGATGTTATTGTAAAATCACCCTTCTGTGTAGACCTCTATCTTACCAGTGAAGGGAAAGGTGGCGCACTTTCGCTCATTTGAATGTTAGATTTGATTTTCAGGAAACTTTCTCATATCCTCCCTATCCCCGGGAGAGTAAACATATGCTATTTCCTTTAAAACAAGATCCTGTCCATTCGCTTGCCAAGGATTGTGATGGTTGGCAAGGAAAAGAAAAAATACATCCCACCGGTCTTTGTCACAATGACTTACACCAGCTTAAGCAGCAGACTTCCTAAACCAAGACTTATCACTTCAGGGTTATTTCCATGTGACCTGTGGAGAATACTCATGAATAGGAGGAGAAAGCATGTGGCTTTCTCTGCTGTAGGGCTGAACTCTTCGGTGCGAGACTAGAAGGCAGTCCTGAGTGTTGTGAAGTAATCATTAAGTTACACGCTTGTCATTTCTTGTACATTCACTCAGAACTAATGCACATCACTTTTTCCAATTATAATCATTCCACCATTTAACAAGCACAAAAGGCCTTAGATTCCAATTTGCCACCGATGCCTCGCTCTCACTTGCTTATTTCTTGGCATTTGCTAGGTTGTGCATGGCTCCAATAACACGGAGCATTCTCCTTTCCTAAAACAAACTTGCAAATGGAGGCGACAAAAACAGCTGGTCTCACTTTGAGGGCAGGACATTTTCACCGTGTTGATAATTCTTCTGTTCTTACAATTCTTTGCTGCTGTTGTAAATACATATTATTTTTCGGTTTCCTTATTGCCAAAGCTAAACATAAATCACATAGTGATATGCTATATGTTTCTGCCCGGGCTTCTCTGCAGGTCATATCAAACCTCCTGTGGTATACGTCTCATTTCATTTAGTTTCACAAATCTGTTTCTGTCTTCACAAGCACACACACACACACAAGCGGCAATCGCCAGGCTAGGGAAGCACCATTGTCTTCATACTTTGTTAGCTTCTGCTTCCTCCAGTGAGTATTAATATGCCGGAATGAGCTGTGAACATGCCAGCTTTGGATACGCTGCCTTAAACACGCACCACATATAAGAGGAAATTGGTATTTTCATTTGCTACACATGCTTTAATGATATTAAGCAATCTAATATGGTACATACGCCGGATTTCAGTAATGCTTCTCTTGAGAATTTCAAACGGTAATGGCAATTTAAAATGACAGCCTTACGTTTATATAGCTCCTTTCATCTCAGAGGCCTTTACACTTTATAAAGTTATATGGAGCAATCATTTCACTTACCCACCACAGAAATTCTGCCACCTCTAGGGCAGATCTGGGCTTACTTTCAAAATTGACTCAGCATTACAGATAATTATGACAAGAGGCAAAAAAGCAGCACAGTCAAGGAAAAACAGAATAGGGAATACAGAAAGATAAAATAACGTCCGAGAGAAATTTTTGCCAAAGGGAAGAATCAAGCAAACAAACAAAAACGCCCTGAGGTTATTTATTAATCACCAGTGCACAGGACTGTGAACTCACATGGCAGCCAGTAGAGAGCATTTCAGGGATAACAAATTTAAGGCTAATTCTCTGAAGGGTGAATTTAGATCGGTGAATGTACAGTTTTGAAAACAAGTTAAGAAGTATTCTTAGAGAGCCAGGAAAAAGGGCTTAAAGTTTTAAGATTCTAAATAGAGATGTGTCATGTTTCTTCTTGCTTAAAATACTGCCAGTTTCTCTCTACTTTTACATACATCTAGCACCGGGCAAAGGTTTCCACACACACCCTTTGGCACCCCGATTTTGAAAAATATTTACAGAATGTATTACATTAAAAGCATTTTCAAAGGCCTCTCAGGATCTCTGTGATCACTTTTCCTTGTCACAGTCTATTTATACACAGGAATTATTTAAAGAAAACTAACAAATTTACAGTTCGGTCTGGGTACTTGGCTGTGCACTTACACGGTCTGAGTCATTTGAGGCTGTGTCTAGTGGAGGACGAACTAGACTCCAACCTGACACTGATGTCAGGAGTAATCAAACCCAAAGTGGTCATAACCAGAACTAAATGATCCATGGTCATGCCTGCCCCTCCTTCTTGGCTACCTCTTCCAACCTGCTAATACCAGTGTTGCTGGTCTGCCTACATGCCACAAACCTTTAAACCAGGACAATCTCTGCACCCCGGAATACCTAGAACTATGCTAGGTATTGGGGTCAGGCCACATCCTTTTTGATGTTTATTTATTTAATAAATTATATTAAATTTGAGAGCGAGAACACGTGCGTGCACACACACATGAGCAGGAGAGGGGCAGAGAGAGGGAGAGAGAAAATACCAAGCAGGCTCCATACTGTCAGCACAGAGCCTGATGAGGGGCTCGATCCCACGAACTGTGAGATCATGACTTGAGCCGAAATCAAGAGGAGGACGCTTAACCGACTGAGCCACCCAGAGCTCTAGGGGTCAGGACTCTTTCAAACTCAGGCTGTCTCAAGCCTTGAGCACTGTTGAAAGAAGAGCGCTTTGCTTTCTTCTTTATCCTCCATAGTCTTATCCTCCTGATAGCTCATCTATTATACTTGAGACTTTATTGAAAACCTTAGGGGGTTGTGGGTAAATGTGAATTCATTTGAGATATTTAGCTCCTAGCTAAATCTCAGGCATTCTCCAAGAAATGTTGAGATTTGAGATATTCACAAAATGTAGAAATAGGTCGGTGAAGTGTTGCCATTTAGTAAGTTCATTATATAGGGGACACTTTTTATTTAGACATAATTGCATCACTTTAAGAAAATATAGAAGTGACATACCTGTTGAAGAATATCTGGAAAAGACAAGCAAATAGAAGAAAAAAGAAAGTATAACTCCACTGTTAATACCATAACAGTATTACGGGCTTCACAAAAGAGCACTCCCACCATTTTCTTGTGTTCATATATACCTACCCAACTTCCCATATTAAAAAATATGATGATCGTGGTATGCAGGTAAATGTTGCACAACCTACTCTCCAGAAAAATAAATAAAGCTCTGATTTGTAGCACTCGCCAATTTCTGTGTTGAAATACTCTCACTATAGCTGATTTCAAGCTACTAATACAAAGTCATTGAAGGACAAGATGGAGAGAGATGTGCACAGTGGTTCTTACGTGAGGATATGAGCCACTCCAGCACATCACTCCACGTACTGATGGTGGTCATTCCCTCATCTGTGTTCATGAATGTCTTTACTTGTCAAGGAATGTTCCTCTCAAAAGTCATTTCAAGATTGTATTCCATTTTATGGATATGTCCTAACGTATTTAACGGATCCCCTGTTAGCTATTGTGTAATTTTCGCTTTTATTAACAACACAGTGATTAATACCTCATAATGTAATCATCATACACATTGCTATTCTCAAGGGAGCTCTACAGCAACCACTTACAAACTAGGTAAGATGAGTGATGGAAGAGAAATTGCTAGGAGACTTGGGTTTCTGGTTACCTTAAATGGAGAATGAGAAACACTTGAATTAGCCACAGGGGCCCAGCAAACTTAAATGAGAGGTATGTTGGGTAGGAATTCTGGCAAAGTGGAGTATTCCTATTCCACCATAGAGGAACTGTAAGCCCTATGTTAACAGATATTATTTTTAAAAGGAAACCTCCTGCACTGTTAAAACACCTCTCTGGGTCACATCTGGCTTATGTGCCAGAGTATTCTGTCCATAAGAGTTATAGGCAATGGCCTGCCCTGCAGTGGAGTTCAAGATACTGGCCTCTCCCAGTGTCTAACTCCCATAAGAAACAGATTTTATCTCTACTTTACTTATTTTTCAACAATCTATGCAATATTTGTTGAAGGTAAAACCCAAGTGGTGTTTCTAACGTGACAGTTTTAACATCCCTTACAGTAGACAAATTAGCAAGTGATAAAACTCAGCTGTTCCTGCCCACTGATGTGTTTGTTTTTTTTTTTTTCCTTTTCAGGTGATCCTGGAGTGTTTGAGTAGAGCTATCAGGTGTCTTTTCTCCTAGACGACTTATTGCACATCTTTGAGTTGTCACATTTGTAATGTCCAGCTGTCAAGAGCTTAAGAAATGCCAGTCAGTCTAGTTAGGGGAAAAAAAAGCCTATAGAAATATGGTTTCCAGCGGGATTTTAGATCTAGGTTCCCCTAAACAGGAAGGAGGGGATACCTATGCTAAGAGGGGACCAACATGCCTACTTTCTGCTACAAACTTTACTTACAGCCCAACATGCAGCGCTTTGGGTATAACATCGTCCTGTTTAATGGTTTGCATTCTAGCGTGTTTCATGTGCTTTTGAATACAGTGTAGCAAGTTCTGCCGTTGGAAATTATTTTCTTCTTTCTTTTGTAAACACAGCACTGGTAGTAGAAGAACAGAGACAATTTTGAACCTCAAAAGCATCCAGCCTTAAAAAACAAAAAAGCATCCACCCCTTTTCACGCATTATGGACTAACGCCAAACTTTTGAATGCATTTTTCCTACGCAGCAATTGTTTTGCTTTGAAACGTCTATCCCTCGCAGCAGGTGATAAATTGCAGTACATGTTCCTCAAGGTGGACTATTTTGAGTTTGGATCGAAGAGCTGAGTGTTAATGTTACAATTCTAGCTTCTCCCCGCGGGATTTCCCCACATATTTGAAAAGTAGGAACCTTTGTGGTGAGTCCAAATTTGTGGAGACTTAAGTGAGACCCTTTATGTTCTAGGCACAGTCATGTGCTAGGCACGGCAGGAGATCTGAATCCTATTTCAACTTATTGCAACTAGTAACAAGCCCTTGAGGAATCCAGGTTCTTGCTCTATAAAATGGAATACTTAGAGTTGATTTAATTCATCACAGAGAGATTTGGAGGATCAGACGAGTTAATGCATATGTGAAAGTACTTTGCAACTTCGGTTCCTTTACAAATGTAGAGCAGTTTTGTTCTTGAGTTCTAGAGCAGGAAGGTAAGGGAGAGACCCGAGGAATGGAATTTAAATGAAAGGACACTGTTCTCCACAGCACCGTTCTAAACTTGTCTGGAGACTGGATTCGGTGGGTGACTAAACACAAGAGGTCAATAAAGGAATTCAAGAGCAGACCAGCAGGCTAGGCCAAATCTAAATTATGGGCACTGAGAAGTTTACAGAGACCCACAGTTACACCGTTTACAATCGTAGGAGATTTCTATATTTTCTGATGAACATCATCATAGTCTTAAAAACCTGTGACTCCCGAGTTAGTTAAAAATCTCATGCCTGGGTTATATTTAAACAGTTTACACGAATAGACTGGAGCAGGGATACTCAAACTTCATTGTGCATAAGAGTGTTCTAGGGACCCAGTCAAATTGGGACATTTCTGAGATTTACCCATGGAGATTATGAATAGAAACACCTGAGTGAGCCTCATTAAGCTGCATCTTTAGAAAGAACTGCTGTGAATCCAATCTCATGAGTTAAAACTCAAGGTAGGAAAGTTCATGACACGCTTAGGAGAGGGTGAAATATGGAAGTTTCACTTTTGGATGATGAGCAGGATGGTGAGAACATTAAGTATGAGAACACCGTGGTTTGCATAGGGATGCAGACCGTCGCTATTAATGGTACCCAGTTGGCTTGTGCCTCCCGATATCCATGCCCTTGAATAGGCTCCTCTGATGTCAGCTCTAAGTTTCGCTATATGACTTGCTTCGGATAGTTGGACAATAGTAAATGCGACATAAGCAGATAATTAAGAAGTTTTGGGGTGTGGGGGAACCTGGGTGACTCAGTTAAGCATCTGACTCTTTATTTCGGCTCAGGTCACGATCTCACAATTCATAGGATCAAGCCCCGTGTCAGGCTCTGCGGGGACAGTGTGGAGCCCGCGTGGGATTCTCTCTCTCTCTCTCTCTCTCTCTCTCTCTCTCTCTGAATAAAATAAATACACTTAAAAAAAAAAAGAAAAAAAAAAAGAAGTGTTGGGGTGTAACTCCTCTTGCAGCTCCAGCAAATCCGGTGACCATCATGTGAAGAAGCCTGGGCAACGTTGCTTGTGATACACGGCCAATCACTTCAGTGTATTCAGCTGGTACCTGATACCAATTACCAGACGTGATATGGAAGCCATTTTGCACCAACCAGCTCTAGCAGAGATGACGTGGGCTATCCTTGCAAGATTGGATGGAGCTCTAGGTATATTGAATTTGAGCTTTTGATAAAACATTTATGAGGAACTCCCTCCCAGATAAGATGATCTGGAGCATAAGTGAATGGTTTGCAAAAGCATAAAAAAAAAAAGGGTTCGGAAGTTACCTACTGACGGATTGTAATTTAGACTATATATAAGAGGCAGCACTTGGGTGACTCCGTCAGTGAAGCATCCTACTTCAGTTCAGGTCATGATCTCACGGTTCATGAGCTCGAGCCCCGTGCTGGGCTCTCTGCTGACAGCGGAGAGCCTGCTTCAGGTCCTCTCTCTTCCTCTCTCTCTTCCTCCCCTGCTTGCCCATTCTCTCCGTCAAAAATGAATAAACATTCAGATTATGTATAATAAGAGCGTGAGAGTGATTCCAGGGGACCTAGAGCGGAACACTGACAACGACTTCCACTGGATTTTTTTCGGGGGAACAGTAAACAGCAAATGGCCCAGCTTTGAGGACTAAAACGGCAGTTAGGCGAAGTCGGACCAGAATGAACAGAAAGCAAGAGGGAAGATACTTCTGAAGGGTCAGAGCAGAAAGGTATCAACTGTTCAGAGGGGGCAAAAAATCACAGCTCGAAATAGGCTTGTGGCTTGAGCAGTTTAAATTGACGAGTGCTTCAAAATGATATGAACTTGACTTCAGGTTTTAATGACCAAAAGAAGGAGAGTTAGACCCTGAATGCCAGCTACCTTTTGAAGAGATGGGATAAAGTAAGATATGAGGATGAAGAGACATTTCTAAATATTTAGAAAAAGTTAATAAAAAATCTCTTATTGACACTTTAGTGTCTTGTTAAATGAGACATTAATAGCTAAAGGGATGGATTCAACTTAAAGGTGTAACTTTTTTCTTATTTTGATATCTTAACCTATGATGGATTATCTTTGATATAATTTCCAGGAAATCCTTGGGAAAAAATACATACTTTTTTTTTTTCAACGTTTATTTATTTTTGGGACAGAGAGAGACAGAGCATGAACGGGGGAGGGGCAGAGAGAGAGGGAGACACAGAATCTGAAACAGGCTCCAGGCTCTGAGCCATCAGCCCAGAGCCTGACGCGGGGCTCGAACTCACAGACCGCGAGATTGTGACCTGGCTGAAGTCGGACGCTTAACCGACTGCGCCACCCAGGCGCCCCCAAAAAATACATACTTAATATTAAGTATAACTTCTTGAATTTTTTATTCTTGCTCCCTCCAAAACCTCACTAAAATGTCAGGAAAGCTTGGTTACTTGCTCATTTTTTTTTTTTAAATTAAGAAGAAATAGATCAGGCTAAAAAAAAAAAAAAAGAAAAGAACACAACAGAATATTCTATCATCTATAATGGTTGTCAACACGACTTTGGAAAGTCAAATGGGGGTGAATGATTCATAATGGACTTGGCAGTTTGGAAAAAGTGAAAACTAACTGCTTGCAGAGCAAGAAGCCAAAGAACAAGCAAAAACACAAAGCAGAATCCTGGATATGATTGAAAATTAAAGATACTAGGGACTTCAGGAGAAAAGAATTGAGGAAAACAGTAGGGTTTTATGAAGTCTGTAGGCAACAAATGAGCTCCCAATTCTCTTCTACCCATTTAGCCAGGTAAGTACTCTTCCCAGGTCATCATGAACTTGGGTTTGTGAGATTAAACACAACTGATATCAAGAAGGCTTACAAAAAAAGAAGTATTTATAGTCCACATATTAAATGGTTGAGCTCACTAGCCTCGAAGAACGTTGACAATTCTGAGCATTCTCCAACCCTCCATCCACTTCACACAGTGTCAGAGATCGAAATATTTGTAATCTAGAACAAAAGATCTGAGATACTGATGAGCAGAAAGGCTCCAGCAAAATGAGAACTTGGGAAAATTCAAAATATGTTAGTAGATATTTGAATGTAGGTTTAAAAAAAGAAGTCAAGGAAATCTCAGAGACAGAGAGAGAAAGAAGCAAAAAGAGAAACAGAACATAGAATCATGAAAACTTCAAAAGAAGAGAACAAAAGAAACGGCAAGGGGAAAATCATCAGTAAAAAAGTTAGAGACAAATTTCCAGACTAAAAAGACAAAAATGGACAGTTAGAACAGACTCAGTATAATGAATGATAAAACAAACACACCAAGGCACATTATTGTGATATTTTACTATAGCAGCAATTAAGACAAGATCCTAAAAGCTAACAGAATATAAAACAGACCTATGCAAATGATGAGAAATCAGAATACCATCAAACTTGTCAACAGCCTTGCCAGAAACTAAAACCAATGGACCAAATCCTTTCAAATTCCAAGGGAATAATATTTCCATCCCAAGATTCTATAACTACCCAAATTATCAATCAACTGTAAAGTCATTTTATCATTAATTAGTCATGCACAATTTCAAAATATTTACCTCCTATGTTCCATTTTTCTTTTTTTTTAATATGAAATTTATTGTCAAATTGGTTTCCATACAACACCCAGTGCTCATCCCCAACAGGTGCCCTCCTCCATGCCCATCACCCACCCTCACCTCCCTCCCATCCCCCATCAACTCTCAGTTTATTCTCAGTTTTTTAAGAGTCTCTTATGGTTTGACTTTCTCCCTCTCTTTTTTTCCCTTCCCTTCCCCCATGGTCTTCTGTTAACTTTCTCAGGATCCACATAAAAGTGAAAACATATGGTATCTCTATGTTCCATTTTTCTAGAAAGTTTCTAAATTGCACGGTCCACCAAAATAACCAAAAGGGGGAAATAAAGAAAGGCATAAATTAAACACCAGAAAAAAAAAATGAGAGAAATGTTCCCAGAGAAATAATACAGGAAGTACTAGGTCAATACCCATGTTACAGTCCTGGCAACCAGTCCAGACTTAAGCTATAATTAAACCTGATATGTTTGAATATACAAAAACTGTGTTTTGAGTTCTGTTGGAGAATTTAGGGATGAAAGAGTGGGATACATAAAACTAAACAAATGGAAACATAAATTAGTAAGTGTAGGGAAGGTGGAGAATATACTAGAGCTAAAATCATCTAAAGTAGAAAGTCACAATTTTTAAAAGTCAAGCAATGACAGGGGCACCTGGGTGGCTCAGTAGGTTAAGCATACGGCTTTGGCTCTGGTGATGATCTTGCAGTTCATGGGTTCGAGTCCCGCACCGGGCTCTGTGCTGACAGCTCAGAGCCTGGAGCCTACTTCGCATTGTGTCTCCCTCTCTCTCTGCCCCTCCCCTGCTCATGCTCTGTTTCTCTCTCTCTCTCTCTCTCTCAAAAATAAACATTAAAAAAATCAAGCAATGACAAAATAATTTTTAACAAAACAGAAAAAAAATGAAGCATAATTGAAAGATGTAATAATAGTTAAATATGTAGGTAAGTATATGTATCCTCATTATACTCTTCTCTCTAGTTTTTCAATTGAAAATGTAACAAATAAAAAATAAAATTGATAGAAGTATTAAACATTTCTAAGTGAGATATTGAGGTAAATACCAGAAGAAATTGCAAAGATTGCTGAAGATATTTGTCACTGGAAAGCAGAAATGATTGGTAGAGAGATGTGAAGTAAGACATTTGGGTAAGAACTTTCTTTCTGTGAATTCTAATCAATGTTTTGATTCTTATAAGGAAAAAAAAGGCATCAATTCCACTAAGATATACCTACATAATTGAACCCAAGAACTTGGGAATTTTTAAGAGCGAATTAACTGATATAAGAATAATTACTTGTTTCTTAGAGGGGAACCTATCTTTATCTAACAGAATAATTAAAGTTAACCAAAATAACTTTCACCATTAATTTTGGAGAGAATTCAGTAACTCTGTAAGTTGTTAGTTTCATGTATAGGCTTATTTTTTTATGTCACAGTTGGGGTAGCAATTCAGAAAGCCAACTGGGCTTCACTCTCAAAAATGGATACAATGATGTAGAAATCACTTGCCCTGGGTCCCAAATCACTGAATTCTATAGTTATAAACTGTATTAGAAGTCATCAAAATCCAAAACTTTTATGTCATTGACAAGGCAACTGAGACATCAAGTCATTAAGTGATATGTTCAAGTTCAGTCATTCATATCATCATAAAATTGCACAAAAAACACTTAGCAGCTGGCAAATCACATAACTAAATTTTGTCCTTTTAGTAAGATACTACCTGAAGTTGGACCTCATTTCCACTCAAGAGAATGACAATTGAAAGTGACTCGCTGTTGGAGGACCTAAAGATAATACATATTTATATTTGGACATAGTATCTTTGTTTCAGGAAACACATTAAGACAAATTCTTTATTTGCACACATATAAGTCAAATATCCATTTAGAGTGTGATCATTTGTAATTACCTTGTAGATATTACAAATGGTAAGTGTGGTTTAAAATGGGTCCAACTGAATCTTAAAAGAAAGTAGAAATGGACTTTGTCATTGGCTGAATTGTTTCCCACCACAAAATTCATATGTTGAATCCCCCAGTACCTCACAACATTGTTGTATTTGGAGATGAGGCCTTTAAAGAGATAGTTCTGTAAAACTGAAGCCATTGGCATGGGTCCTAATCCAAAATGACTGCTGTCCTTAAAAGAAGAGAAAATGTGGACACCGAAATGCCAGCAAAGTGCACACGTAGGGGAAAGACCATGTGAGGACACAGTGAGAAGGTGGCCAGCTCCAAGCCAAGGAGAGAGGCCTCAGAAGAAACCAGAACTTGATCTTTGACTTCTAGCCTCTACAACTGTGAGAAAGTGAATGTCTGTTGTTCAAGCCACCTAGTTTCTGGAATTTTGTTATGGCAGCCTGAGCAAACCAAGGCAGACCTCAAGAGGAAGCGATTTGGAGTAGAGTGGAGGTTGCTCTGTGTAATTAAGTGATATGGACTCTTACGGTTGTGTGGTCTGGGTAGTGGAGTCTGCTCTTATGTGTGTTGGGGGGTGAGGGAAGTGAACTGGAAGGATGGAACCTGGCCTATGGCAGCCGCTGGAACCCCTCCTCACGTTGTATCCTGAGGAACTTACATCAATGGCAACTTCAGAAAAGACGCTCTCGCTGAAAGAGGGTTGGCTGAGGGCCCAGAACTGTATTCCTTTGAATAAATAATAATGAAAACAATATCATATTTTGTTCTCCACGCTGGTAAGGCTGGAGTATGTATTACTCCACCTTTCTAATGTTTACCGATTTGTTAGTAGAAAAAAGTAGGGTAGTTGTCCAGACTCGGGAGGCCAAGGCTGTCTTTAAATGAGGATTTTACAGTACTTAGCACCATTCTGTAGTGAGTTTTTACTTACCGAAGATATTAGGGTAAGGGCAGGAAAAGCTGTTACCTTCTCTAGTATTCTTTGCTCATAGCATGTTTGCTTATATACACGGATAACAAGCTTATATTTCTTGGTAACTCTAATTGTGAACATACGCAGTGCATAATATTAGATAACACAATTTTCAAGTCAGACACCTGAGTTTGGCGTCTAGCCTCACAACTGTGAGACCTTAGGTCACTTAACGTCTTTCACCTTAGGTATTTCACTTGTAAAATGAGAATAATACTATTATCTGATTCGTAGGACTGCTTTAAGAATTAAACAAAGTGCATATAAATCCATTAGCATGGTACCTGGAAGATAAATTATTCCTTAACCAAACTGAGAAATCCTAAATACCATGGAACTGCTTCATTTCTAGATGTGTATAGAGCTTTTACTAGCATGAATATTCTTAAAATCCTTTTAAACTGTCAAAAAAAAAAAAGACCCACAACTTCTCTTCTTTTGCCATCTGAGGTTTAAATCTTTCATTATATTCACAAAAGTGGACATTTTCTTAACTCCGGAGAAGTTGTATTGCTTTGTAAGCACAAAACAGAATTAGTTTTATGTGGCATTGAGTGATTCCAAGTCCAATCGCGTGACAAAAACTAGCCCATGTCTACCTGTGCCGCATAATCTGTTTATGCTGCATTGAAATATCAATTTAGAAATGCCACTTTCCTTGAGCAGCAAGTAATTATCTGGAAGAAACATATTTTATCACTCCCGATGGCTGCTATCAGGCAGCAAATCTTCAGTCCCCAGCACATGATCCCGTGTTTCCTTACAAATTGTGCAGCCGAGCAGTACTGTACCTTAACACTTTTAAATAAGATCTTGACACTCGTGTCATTGTACAAGCTCGGATCTGGACGACAGGATTTTTTTTTCCCTTAATTTAAACGCACTATTTTTCATCAAATGACAAGCATACATTATGGTCTCCATTCTAACCAAGCCTCTAAAGGCTATTTCAATTTGACTAGAGCGGTTTTCTGCCAAATGGCTACTCTAAGTTACACTGTGCACATTACCCACCAGAAAGCACAGAGTTGATGAGAGTGCACTGTCAACTATCCTGCACATCGATATGGGGGTTATTTGATTTGAAATTGGATTCTAGCCTTCCTTGATCTGTTGTATAAATGGAGAAGCATGTGTTGGAGAAATTCTTACAAAGTTTATGAAGAGTGTGATGTACTTTCCCCCCCTAGAGTTTGTCTTTCACTTTGTTTGACTCCAGCACGAGCTCTGCTCTCAGTAATAAATATTCAAAGCTGAAAGTAGAAGAGCCCCCCTTTTTTTTCTTTAAATGGAAATAAAACTTAGGAAAAATTATTCTATGCATGAATTTCTTCTGTGATACGAGTTGGGTGCAAGTTGCAGACTTTTGTAGCAGAGTGGCTTTGTGACCCTTCTTTAAACATTTAAGACTTAGTTCAGAAGTTCACTGAATATGATGAGACATGATTCTTAAGTACGGAGCCTTCAAAAAAAGTATCTTCTAAATATATAATATTCTCAGCGAGACATGTCAGTCATTGTCAAGATGAAAGTCGTTTAAATGCTAAGTTCCTGGTAAACTGTATCTATATTGTAGGGCTCTATTCACAAAGCAATACCTTAGCTGTATGTGTAGAGCATACAAAAATATATCATTTTGTTATGGGACATACTGAACTCTGGATATTGTGATGTGAGGTTGGGAGGGAGGGAGTTTGCTATGCAAGTTACATGCTTATCATCAGTATGTGGATGGCCCTAAGGGCAGCATAGAGAACTTCAGAGAAAACATATTAAATGGGCATGGGGGAAGCATCCTTTTGACCCACATAAAAGGGTCTTTGTGTAGATCTCATGAGCACAAGATTTTATATTTGAGTGGATAAAGATGTGCAGTTTCTTTAGAATCAAAGGTAGATTGGCAACACTTAGTAAATGGCAAAATAATTATGAGTGTATTTGGTATTCAGTGTAAAACCTTTATCACTTTGAATGGTTTTGGCATCAGGGCAGCTATAATAGGCAATCCCACAAGAATCCCTTTGTAATTTAGCATTAATTGATGTTCCTTTATTGTAACGACAGTTGATAAGTTAAAAGACACTGAATTGAAGAAGGAAAATAAAACACTTTGACCAGTCCTTTACTGCTTCTGCCAGTGACTGGAAAAAAAATTAGCTATAAAATAAAGCAGACAGAAACAGTGCCCGATTTTCTAAGGATAAGAGTGTGGACTGGCTGTTTGCATTTACATGCTTATGTGTACATATACTTGCTGAAGTAAAATCCAGTATTTAGCTTAGAAAAATGGACTATTTCTAAATATTTTAGAATAACTTGTCTTTTTTTACTGCATGTGTGACAGATGGATTACTACTGGCCCTGATTCTTCATCCTTTTCTGTATCCATAGCCTTTGTGATGTGATGTTGCATCTTTTCCCATCGGTGGTTAATTCTATTTTCCCACCTCTTGGATCTGGACTGGACTCAGGACTTACTGTGGCTGATAGAATGTGATGGAAGTGATAGTCTGCCTAGGCTTCTACTGGCTTTCTGAAACCCACCCAGCTGCCATGTGAAGAATCTGGGTTAGTCAGCTGAAGGATGACACATCAGACACAGCTGAGTGATCCCAGTGGGGTCTTCCTAGAGTACCCAGCCTCTAGTTGACTTTGCTGACTGATTACAAATTACCGAGCAAGCCCAGACAAAAACACAGAGTTTGATTCAAAGCAGAAAAACCACACCTCTGATGGAAATCCAAGTTGCCAATCTCTAGAATAGTGAGCAGAAGAAATGGTTATTATTAGAACCCACTATGTTTTGGGGTGTTTTTTAATGAAACACTCAATAACTATGTCAGTATAGTAGACTACAGAGGGACTAAATTAAGAAACAGAAGGGTAAGGGATTCGTTTTAATAGCATTAAGCTTCTGATGTAAAATGAATATTCTAGCCATACTAAACTCTATAATCTTCATATATTGTCCTGATTCCCTTAGCTTGGTGCCTGGAATGGTCTTCTCAAAGGTCAAATTGGACTCATCCTTCAAAGCAAAGGCCATGTACTCATACTCCATGAAGACTTCTCTGTTTTCCAGAGTCTGCTACTCAGCATTCCTAGAATTTTCGTTTTACCTATATATCACATATCACTTTTCCCTTGCGTTTGCTTTTAATATGAGTGATTTTTCCACCCGCTCCAAAAGGCATAGATGGTATCTTCTCCATCTGAGTAACCTCAAATCATTTTGTAGTACCTAGACAAAACTAAACAATCGACAAATATTTGAATGAATAAATATTACAGGCTAAGAAACCACTCTGGATCCCAGCCTCTCTCTATGCTCCTGCTGTTATCGTAGGGAGTAGTTAAGCTCTTCAGAGAGCACTTAAACAAATATAAAGGTTTAATTCTCTTAATTATTACTGCTATTATATGTTTGCTTTATTTCTATGCATTTCCTCTTCCTATAAAATTTTTATATTCTGTAAAACAGGGTGTTTGAAGCTTTTTTGAATACATGATAGCAGTAAAAACAATATGAAGGTTATTTGGTGTGTTAAATTTTTAAAAGAAAAGAAACTTTTCAGTATTTATTAATTTTAATGGATACTATTTTCTTTGAAGTATCTAGATTTTTCACCTTCTGCCTTTTCATTCATACATTGTATCTCTGGTCTAAAGAACCAAATTTTTGAATTCATATAAATATAAATTTATATCAAGTTCTTTTATATATCTACAAATACAAAAAAAAAGGTATTGGGCAACTTTAAATTGTTTTAAGTTAAGATATATAATAGTAGTTCAGTGTACATCTTTTCATTATTAAAGTGCTTTCCTTAGGTCTTTTAAAAATTGCTGGTATTGGGGTGCCTGGGTGGCTCAGTTGGTTAAGTGTTCGACTCTTGATTTAGGCTTAGGTCATGATATCACAGTTTGTGAGATTGAGCCCCACGTAGGGCTCTATGTTGACAATGAAGAACTTTGGGATTCTCTCTCTTCTTCTGTCTCTGCCCCTCCCCTGCTCATGCGTGCTTTCTCTCTCAAAATAAAAAAATAAAAATAAAAAAAAGTAAAAAAAAAGTAAAATAAAAAAACTAAAAAATTCAAAACTAAAAAAAAAGAAATTACTGATATTATGTTTCAATTTCATTTAAGATGTTTTCCTACTCTTGTTATCTTCCATTGGCCAATTTTTGATGTTTCTCTGCTACCTAGAATTGTAAATATTAAGTTAACTTTCATATAAGTGAAATGGGAACAATTTTTGAAGAGTGGTGATGATTTGGTCAAATGTTCTCTCCCATAATGTTTATGAAATAATAATAAAGTTGAGATGATGACAGCTTGTTCACTGAAGACACTTTTCTCAAGTTATTTAACTCATATAATCTACCTAACCTTAGGTAAGGTAGACTCATTTTACTCCTTTTTTTCCATCACTACAGAAGATATTAGAAAGTTCGATTAAATCTGGTGCCTATCATTGCTGCTTCATAATGTGAATAAAATATTTCTCCCCTGACACAATTACCAGTATGAACTTGCAAATGTCTACACTACTGTTTTCTAGACTGATGTCTGAGCCATCAGAAGTCTGAGGACATATTGTTGGGCAGCCCATGAAACTTTCTAAATGTTGTATTTTCATTCTTATGAGAATTTAAGCACACACACACACACACACACACACTTTTAACTAGTTAGAAACAGAAAACATTCATTTTGCCAACATAATAAAAGATATTTCCTTATTCTAAGACTTTAGTTTTAAACGGGCCATTTTTGGACCTCTTGGGTCTAGCACAGATAATCTCTCAAATTCAAGGTAATTTATCCCACTAGAAGTGGTTCATATATTTCTTCAATTGGGAAACACTAGTCTATAACAGAAATGGATCAACTTTTGGTCCTGACGTTCTGATGGACGCTGTTATCATGGAGTTTCAATAGAGTAAGGAAAACTGACAAAAAACTAACTAACCAATAGATTCTTTGAATTGGTGATGCATACAAAGACAATGTGCAAAAACGACAGGCAGTTTTAAAACCAACCTCATGATCACTTTGGTGAGTTCAGTGGGTGACAGGAATGTGTGCCTGAGGGCAGGTGTTTGCTTTGCGTGATTTGAAACTCTGGCTTAAGTAACTCAGGCCATCTAGGAATTCCAATACAATAGTCCTCTCTTTATCCACGGTTTCACTTTCTGCAGCTTTAGTTACCCACACTCAACCTCAGTCCAGGAGCAGATGATCCTCCTTTATGAACTATCATCAGAAGGTCAAAAGTAGCCTAAGGCTATGTCACAATGGCTACCACCCACCCCAATTCATCTCATAATGTAGGTGTTCACCTCACATCATCACAAGAAGGGTGTATACAGGGCATACAAGATATTTTGAGAAAGACCGTATTCACCTAACTATCTCGTTATAGTGTATTATTTTTTTACTTAATTATTGGTTCTTTTTTTAGTCTCTTTACTGTGTCTAATTTAGAAATTAAACTTTATGACAGGTATGTCTGTGTAGGAAAAAAACAATATAGATGGGGTCCAGTACTCTCTGTGGTTTCAGGCATCCACCAGGGGTCTTGGAATATATCCTCTGCGGATAAGGGGGACAACTTAGGCTTGGGTGTATATGTAACCCACCGATATTCCACTTCACATGATTAGTGACAGGACGGCTATAGTGTTTGTTTTCTAATATAACACAAAGGAAGTTATATTTTATGTAAATAGAAGTGAGCATCATTATTTTGAATCAATATACAATCTGAGAGTAGTAACTCTTAAATTTTGTTTTTAACGTGCTAGAATAGGCAGACAATCTTGACTATGTCCATGTATCTGCCTTTGAAAAAACTTGAAAGCTTATTAGGTTTAAGAAATCCCCTAAGAATCTCAAAATACAAGTTTTATCATATGTTTGCCATGTCTATACTTCTTCTGTTTGGATACATACTCAAACTTTCATAGAGACCATGCCCACCACTAGCAACCAGGCAGAATTAATAGTTTTTTTCCTCTATCTCATAGAACTGATATCTACTTCACACCATTTGCATTACAATTGGTCATTCTTACTTTGTTTTGCTTCAAGAGGCCCTGACCCTTAAAGTCTAAGCATTATTTCACAATTTTTATAAGGGCATGCATGGTTATATGGCGGGCACTAATCAAAGTTCTTTTCAAGTATTAGCTAAATCAACACAGCATAATGCAGTAGATACTCTCATTAACTCCATTTTACAGATAGGGAAACTGAGACACAGAGAACTTAAGTAACTTGTCCAAGGTCACACCACTAATGGTAGGGCCAGGATATGGATACAGTTAGTGCAGCACCAGGGCCTGTGCCTTTTTCACCACATAATGATGTCTCTCGTAGGTAACAATGGACATTACCTAAGTAAATGAACCATGGGTACCGTGGAAAAAATCAGTTTTGTTATTTTTTAGCAAGAGTATATTAAGAATACTTGTGATGGTTGGTTTTATGTATCACTTGGCTAGGTTATAGTACCTAATTATACAATCAAACACCAATCTAGGTGTTGCCATGAAGGTGTTTGTAGATGTGGTTAACATTTACAATCAGTTGACTTTGAGTGAAGATTACCCCTGATATGTGGGTGGCTTCATCCATTCAGTTGAAGGCTGTGAGAGTAAATACTGAGGTTTCCTGGAAAAGAAGAAATTGTGCCCCAAGTCTGTAGTATTAACTCCTGCGTAAGTTTCCACATTATAGGCTTTGGATTTGTCAATCCCACAAATTAATTCTTTAAATTAAATTATATATTAATCATTAATTATTATCATAATAATACATGATATATAACATATAATGTAATATAAATAAAATATAAGAATATATATATTTATATATACCAGAATACAGAGGCTGAATACTTTGCATTTATTTAACATAAAATAAAATTTTTATTTCTTTTTTTTTAAATAACACTGTGAGATTGGTTCTTGTCCCTGTTTAATAGTTGATGAAAATTAGATACCAACATTCTGTCTTTCAACTTTATTTCTATCATGTGCACACATTATTTTAGCACCTGCTTTAGCCGCTTTAGAAACAGGTACCAGGTGTGGTCTTCCCAGACTTTGTCAACCCAGAAGAATGTGTTACTGGATACTTCTTTGTTCGTGGGATAGATCTTCCTTTGTCACAATACTCTTAAAAAACAGATTAACTGTAGAAGGAAGCAGTGGAAAACAAACCCGTATCTGTGAGTAATGAGAGTGATTCAAATTTCAATAAGAAAGAAAGAGGAACACACAACCAAACTGTTCTGAGAATATTTGGAGATTAACAATTAAATAAATGTTAATAGCAAACGTTTATGTCCTGACATCCATGCTCCGGTCTCTCTTCTGAGCGCTTTATACATATCATCTCATTTATTTCTCATGGTGTCCCTATGGAGACGGTACTTTTATTGTCCCCATTATAAACATGAGTAAACTAAGTGGAATCAGGACTTGAACTTAGATAGTCTGCAGAGCCTGTTGCTGTCTCTCGGATAAGTAGAGTAGAGTGCAACAGAGTGGGAAAATGGAGGCAGAATAATGACACGAACAATTACTGAAAGTCTGTTACACAACTATTTGTACACATTATCTTACTTAATACTCACAAATACACTATGAGTTAGGTATTCCCCCCCCCAATTTAGCAACTAGAGAAACATGTCCAGATAATTTTAATAACTTGCAGAATGTATGAGTGATAATTGGTGGCGACTAATTAGTGGCGACAAATCAGAACCCATGTCTGATTTGGGTCCCAAAAGTTTGCCTTTCCCTTCATGCTACGATGCTACTAATTTGTAGGCTTCAAAGAGGTTTGTTCCAAGTGAGAATATTCATATTTTAGACCTAGTAGAATAGCATTGCTCATGGGCCATCTCAGTACAACTTGTCTTGTGGATCATCTAGAAACTCTACTAGTTCATATCCCTTTCGAGCCCCACTTCACACGTGACAAGAGTTCAAAGAACTTCACAGTATTCTGGCACACTGTGGATCATGTGAAGTTACTTTTCCCCCCCTTCTTATTGATTCCTGTGATAAACAGCACATGTATTAGAGTCTCTCCTCTGACCTCCCCTCCAATTAACCTGTTCCAAGATGGCTTATTATTTAAAGGGTGACCAAAATTTAAGAGTAGGAAGTTAAAGAGAACAGTCGGGTCTCTTTTCTTCCTTCAGTCGTTTCAACTGAATTTCTGAAGACCAGATGATAATGTTTCTAGAAGTCTGTCCATTTCTACTTTTTCCTCTTCTTTCTCTTTTTCTTTTTTGTTTACTTTCTTTTCCTTGCCCATGATAGTATCTCCCCAACATCAGACGGAAAGAATAAAGAACATCATCAATGGTAAATATATTAAAAGTTAATCTGAAAAAATTATTCTTACATTTTTCTCCTTCTTTCTTATCTTGTTACATACCAGATAAATATAAAAGCATCATAGGATTAAATATAGATATGTTGTGGTATACCATAATAGAAGTCAATATAGCTATTCCAGGGAGATTATATTTTGAGGATGGACAGCCCATTATTATGGGTTTATAAAAATCATCCTTATCTATCTGGTAAAAAAACCCATGAAACCTCAAATATTATTTACCATGCAGAGTTCAGTATCACTGAACTCTCAAATTATAATTAAGAGTATAAAAGTATTTTTGAAAGTAGAAAACTGTAATATCACCAAACTTCGATCAGACAACAAAAACAGTTTTAAAAAGTTCAGTAGAGTTTCTTAGAAGCACTATCTCTACAAGCATTTAAGTGTGCCCTACACAGTGGAAAATATTATAATTTACAATCATTTTCTGTGTAATGGTAAGCCAGAATCAAAAAGTTAAAAGGTGGAGAGAAAAAGGTCAAACTATCTTAGCCAGCTTTTAGCTTTCCTATCACTGCAATCTAAGACCATCTAATAAATAGTGGCCTTAGATTTCATGTATGCCTGAAAACAAAATGATCAGATTTTAGTGACTTGTAATAACAATTTTTTTGAAAGAAAAACACATGCTTAAGTCAAACCCCAACCTTTACTTATAGTTTCAAAATATACAATTTCCTGATATAAAAGCAAGAAAGAATGAGTTCCGCCTAAACTTTTTTTCTTTAATTTGTTATATTTATTTATCTTATCCCCTGAAATGACCAATAATTTTTTGCTTACTTCTTCTTGATAAGCATATCAAGATCAATGAAAACAACACTCTTTGTATAGTAGATGTACTATGAATATTTGCTTGAAAGGATGTGGAGAGATCTTCCGAGGGCTCTCAATTTAATGAATAGCTTTTATGTACAATACTGATTTTATTTACTATGTTCGATTAATATTTGTGGTTAGTAATTAGAACAGGAAAGCTGAGGGCAATGTGATGAACCAATTGAATCACAGATACTTTCTTAAGACTTCTGTTACTTTTTTTTTTTTTTAGTGTTTATTTCCTTTTTGAGAGAAACACGGAAAAACAGAGTGCAAGCCAGGGAGCGGCAGAGAGAGACAGGGAGACACAGAATCCGAAGCAGGCTCCAGGCTCTGGGCTGTCGACCCAGAGCCCGACATGGGGCTCCATCCCATAAACCATGATATCATGACCTGAACCAAAGTCAGCCGCTTAACTGACTGAGCCACCCAGACACCCCTGGACTTTCATTACTTTCAATCCTTGCAAGATATTGCTATTTTGCAGATGAAGCTTAAAGGGTAATTTATTACCCAAGGAAATATATTTATTTTCCATTTGTTTTGGTTCATAGAGATCAAGTTATTTCCCAAAGTCACATGTGTAGTGTAGAGTAGGTACTAAATGCCATGCAATTTTTTTGCCAAAGCCCTAGATCTTCCCTTTACATCATATTGACTTTCCCCCCCACTTGTTTGAGACTTGTTTTCTTAAGCAATTAGAATGAGATGTCCATATCTGACATTATTTGTTTTTATTAATTTGCAATGAGACTTTATTTTCCTCCATTTTATGGACTTCCTGGATGAGTTTGAAATTCAAACAAGCAGCGGTGATCCATGCTGACAAATTTAGAACCAGGTCTTGAATTCCTTAATGAAATGAAAATTGGAGTGGCAATGGTATTACAAATAATAACACTGTGCATTTACTTAACACTTCCAACTAATTCAAGGGTAATCAGGATCATTCTTTCTTAGTAACATTAATGGGAAGGTAGAAGAGATGTTCTGATTTCTATCCTTATGAATGTGGAAGCCTGATGCCAAGAGAGGTGATTTGTCTGATATTCTCCCCCTCTTTATCCACTCCTTACCCTCTCTTTTCCCCTCTATGTGACCCCCTGAATCTATGGTTTAAGACAGAGGTAATCGTGTCCTCGGATATCTTATGCTTCCCTGTGCTCTACAGGTAAATCTGTAAGTACTATGAATCACACTCAGTGTGCCATATAATCTGCCCTCCAAATCTCTTTGCAGTGTTATTTACAGTATTTCCTTCAGTTTTTCTTCCTTTTCATCTACAGACTTATACAAGTGTTTTTAATGAATTGAGTTCCCATTTTCTCCGAATTCTTTGTGGTGGAAAACTATTATCTTTGTTTCTCTGAAAACCCTTCCTACCCTGCCCTGGTAGTTGGTCTAAAATTTAGGCGTGTGATACAAGCTGGACCAGTAAGAGCTTTAAAGTGGATTTTTCAAAACGTAGTAAGGATAGACAAGTCACCTTCTTCTCTGGTCATAAAGTGGTAATCGTGAGTTCAAGCAGTTCTTGGCTGTGGTTGCAGCCCCAGAGGGAAGCTGTTTTGGTGGAATGAAACTGAGACACAAACAAAATGAGAAGTGTAAAGAAATCCGTCGAGGCTTTGAGTTCCTGCTTTAGATTTCATCTCCAGATTTACCTTTAAAAGTCCCAATTTGTGAAGTGACAAACTTGTATTTTGTTTCCAAAACTAGCTTTATGTTTCTGACCCTAGCAACCAAAGATTATGACTCGCAATTATGTTTCATGTGCATACTATGAGACCTAATTCCCACATCTCCTCTTCTGTGCCAGCAGCCACGATTTCCCATTCGGATGACTGATCCTTCATCTAAGTCCAGAAGCTGTCTGCCCCTGGTCTTCTTATGATTTACCTCATCTGATCATTAGTCACATCTGTATCTGTCTTCTTCATCAGACTGTGTGCTCTATAAATCAGCATCCATATCCTAATCATTAATGCCGTGCTTAGTATTCAAGTTGAGCATAGTTAGCATTAAATAAATGTTTATGTACTTAACTTTTCATTTAGTTCTCCTGCTTGTTAATGTTTAAAGATAATGTGTAATGTGTTGCGGGCTATAGATACGATATAATAAGGAACATAATTATTTTGGTATTGATGTGATCATTATCCTGTAAAAATTACGGGTATTTCATCCCCATTTCTACTCCCTGATTTGTTTTTAAAGCAAGTTGTCTTTTCTTTAGTGCAGATCTCATGTTCTGAGACGAATTGACTTCAATTAGCTATAAACCACACAGGAGAAGGACAAATTGCAATGGCAAGACCATATTTGTACTTCCTGATACAGAAGCTTATTATAAGATTTCGCAAGATGCAATCCTTTTCCAGACAATTCAAGCGTCGTAACACTGAAAACCATAGGCGGCACTTAATAAGAATTTATTATGCAGGAGCAGTAGGCTCTGACAGAACATTGTCCTCTTTAGGTTCTAGGATTGGGACAGGCTTACTGTGAAGATACCTGAGAGGACGCAATAGCTAGCCAGCATTCTTACTCTAGATGTGGCCATGGTGATATACTTTGAAGGTATAGAAAGAATGGGCAGAGACCTGAAGATATGAAGAAGACACGTTGTTAGCAGACTCCATTCTTATCCGCATGTGAAAACTGAACCAAGGGAGACAATGATCTGGAAAAGGAGGCCATGCTTTTCCCTCAGTTATCTGGATCGTCTCAAAGAAGAATGGTGAAGAAGGAATGATCACAATTAGCTGAATTATCTCAATTTTCATTTTATGTTTTATGTATCGACATGGTCTCCATTTATTTTTGTAATTCAGACTGTATGTTTATGTTGCAAGCTTGATGAAATAAATAAGACCTAGACAAATGTTTGTCCTTTAATGGGACCATAGAAAGAGTGATTTATGCCAACAAAAAGAGTGATTTAAGATAGTGTCCATGGATAAGCTGAGTGGATTTTTTTTTTCCTTTGGGAGGACATAAAATGTCTGTTTCTGGAATGGGGTGGTTTTGTGTTTGAAAAATATTGACTTTTGTCACATGGTGCTTAATTAGTCTATACACTCACTTGAAAAAACTTCTCATCAGTTTTGCAAAAACAGGACTTCTTAAACTCTACATATTCAATGTAGTTGAGAGGTGAATGAGTGGTAGTCAAAGGGCAGTTGATAGGCCTGGTTGACATCCAGGATGAGGAAATTTTTCCAGAGGAAAATCCTTCAGGCAGAACACACCTCCAAGAAGCATCTCTGGCAACCCAGGTTTCTAAAAGCAGCAGCAGCCACAACACAAGCGGCACGTGTTAACGAAGAGATATTTAGCACACGTCTGATCCATGGAAGGGTATATTTAGGGCATTGGGGTGTTGGAAGATCTTACCCCTTCTAAACATGTCAATTGGGCATCTTCAGTGTTTTTTAAAAGTTTTCATTTAAGTTCCAGTTAGTTAATTTACAATGTAATGTTAATTTCAGGTGTAGAATATAGTGATTCAACGTTTCCATACAATACCCAGTGCTACTGAGGTAAACGCATACACATATACCGTATACCCTACCATCCTAGAAAATGGTTTGGGTCCCTAACTGATTCAAATTTTCTATGAAATATTATGAACTACTGAGTGTCTGAGAGTGTGATTTTTTTGGTGTGGGGTGTGTGTGTGTGTGTTTCGCTATCGAGGAAAATGATTCTGAATAAACTTGGCAGGGGTGGGGAGAAACTCTGAATAGTTATGCCCTTTAAAAAGTTGGGCTATTATCCTGGGTTCAAAAGTTAACCTTGCCTATCAATTTAGACTTAAGTGAGTAAAGAACACATCTTCATGTCCTTTAAAGGCATTAATATAGTGACTTCAGCAATGACAAACTGGTTTCTGAAGATATCTGATAAGAATCCTAAAGGAATGCCATGTCTTGCCCATGCATTTCCTCTCCCTCTTCCCTCAGTGCCGTGAATGCATTTTTAAAGATTATGTCAGCTCAGTTTGTGTTGTGTTTGTTTGTTTGTTTAACTGATGTAAAAGTTCAGGTTTTGGGAACTGGCTTAAGAGAACACATTTCCTGTAGCAATGGCAACTTTAACAATAACAGATAAACTCTTTCCGGCAAATCTTCACTGGGCTAGAACTAAAATCTGGAAGTAATCAGCAACCATTGAGCATCAGAAATTCTTTAAAAAAATATATTTAAACGCAGCTGGAGTCTGCTAGTAGTTGGGATAGGATTCAGGTACCTAATCCCTTGGGGTTAGTCACCATCCTCCTTCTTCCTAGTCTTGGATGTGGAACTAAAGAGCCCCAGGGTGTTGATGGTTGCAAAGAAACTATGGCATCTGACACCTGCTGGGAGCAATAAATAAAGATCTATTTCTGCCCTTGTCGGTTTCTTCCTATCCTGCTCACCACTGGAGATGCCGCCTTTTCTTCTGAGCTGGGTTTCAGAGGAGAGGAGTTCTGTTTACCCATATAAACAAATCCGGTAAGTAAGAGAAGTCACTGCTGTGCAGAAGTCACTTTGACACGCGTGCTTGACCTATGATATAGGCAAGTCTGGTTAAAAAGTCAACAGAATCACACCCTTTACTTCTGAGAATTATGGTTGTAATTTTTCTGCCAGTAACATGACTCCAATGCAGCCTTCTGAAATACGTTTGATCCAGTTGTCCTGTTTCCTGTAGGATGATGCATTTCCAGTTAACTAATTAAAACTGGTTATTTGTGAGGATTTGTGCAGGCTCTTATTGAATATTTTATGTCTGCCAGTCTTGTCCAGCTACACTGCTGATGCTCGTAATTCTATTTAAAAGGAAACAGATTCTATAAACAAAGAGATGAATATCTCTTTTATCTATGGTGCTTCACAAAACAATGAACACACAACAGTCCAGAAATCTCTAGAAAATAGAGGAGTACCAGGGTATATGAATGTGGCAGTGGCTCCCTTGCATTCAGCTCTGCAGAAATCTGGATTGCTACAGAAGTGAAATTCATCAGGGCAAAAGCTTTCAGTCTGCAAATAAAAAGGAAAATCAGGCAGCCTCTAAGAAACTCTTAAATTCCCACACCCAAACACCTAACCTGTCCAAATTACTTGCTTGTGGAGCAATTACTCTGAAACCTCCCAAATGCAAACTAGCCATTGGTTTCCATGCTAGAATTCATACATTTCTCTATTTGGCAAGTAAACCAGAGCACGATATTTTGCATTCCGTTGAAATGTATTTTTCCCCTCTGGAGGATGAATGAAAATGTGTTTCATGCCATATGCCTGATAGTTTCTGGTGGTGCTTGTTCACATATTTTTGACTCTACACTATGTGGCACTGTGTGATGCAAATCCCAGACATTCTTCAGTTACAGTCTTGCTGGAAGGAGAAAACAAAGAAATTGGGTAAAAGCTGTTTAATTTTAATTATTAACAAGGTCAATAGTTTTAAGAGATGTTTTCTATTTGATTTACTTAGAGCAAGTGAATACTCTTTTACTTCTCAGCAGAACTTTATTATGGTTAACCGGAAATTTAAATTCAAGCGGTCCTTATTCTTTTAGAAAAGCAGAGTGCTCCCTCTCTCTCTCTTGTCTTGTATTGGTTGCCAGTAAGGCTAACTTCTCCCCTAAAGGAGAAAATCATGATGGTGCACACTGAGAAAGTCTACCGAGGAAGGGGGTTAGCACCTGATTGCTCCTGTGGCATGCTCTTCAGAGTAAATCTTCCCCAACAGCCCTACCTAGCAGCCTTCCGCAAGTGAATGAGTGACAATAAGTGTTTAAGACAACCTATTTCTTCTCTAACTCTTCATCTCTTTTGAAACACTTATAGAGCCTGCTGTGACAAGAAAAATGTCTAGAAGAGTATACTTCCCAATGTTAATACTGGCTATATCTAGATAGTAAGATACAGGAAAGTTTTATCTTTTTTCTTTTTGTAATCTCTAATTTTTTTTTACACTAAAAGTGAGTTATTTTTCTAAAAGAACTTCCAAAAGAGGTTGTTTTTAGAATGTACTTTCTCTTTGAAAATCTGGTACCAGAAATCTGTAATAACCTAATTTGCATACTTATTAATTCTTTCTACGGACGCTTATTCACTGCCCATTAAATGGAAACCTATTTATTTGTCATCAAAGACACAAAGGCACCTAACACAGTCCTTCCCTTCAAGGTGTTCACAACTTTAGTGTTGTTTTTGCAGTAATTGTCTTCATATTGGCCATAATTTTCATCTGATATATTTCAGAGTTTTGTTTCTATTTTTACAGTAAACACCATTTCCACTCCTTTTATCCTTAACACAATTAACATTTCCCCTCGACCTAGAAATTGCTATCTCCTGATAAGACATTGGAGATTTTCATATAAACACTTTCAATGACTTTGTCGCAATTAAAGTTAAAAAAAAAAAAACACTGCAGTTTCTGCTCTTAGGCACGGTGCTGTTTGTAAGCAAGTTTTGAGTTCTATTAATGAGAAATCGTTCCATATCCATTTATAGAACTTCAAATAACAGACTGATTTTGCGAGCTTTTCAAACTCCCTACTTCAACCAAGTGAATCAATGAGAAATCAGTAGTTATACGCAGTGGTTGAAGGATAAATAGTGGTTCCCACAGAAGACGTTGCCAGAAAAGGGTTCTTTCTGACTCAGTAACTGAAAAAAAAAAGTCAGTGTTGGTTGAGAATAGTCCATCTCCTCCTCACCACCGAACCATACAACGTAGGCAAGTGTGACTGTCATATTTTTCATGAACTATGTTATAGTATCTGCCTGTAACCTGGTCATACCTATGCCAGTCAGCCTGCCATTTAACTTGGCATAACCTCGTCCCATCCCGCATTAGTAACAAAGAACAACACTCCTGAGAGTCTCACAGGCTGTTTTAGTGCTTTTTTTTAAATGTTTTTAAAAGAGTTTTAAAATTGCATTTTCCAATGCTATAATTCATTGTCATTTAAAATATACTACTGTATACCTTTTATCCAGACAGCTTTTTAAATTTCCTTTAGTGACACTAAATTTAGATTCTTTATTAAAAAAGAAATCATGCTTTGTCAAAATAATCAAGATTCTTAGCAAAGCTAAGACTCTTTACTGTGTTTTTGCCATTAAAGCATGTGTCTCCCTGATAATTTAGTATGTTTAGAAAAACAGTTGCGTCGCGTTCTCCCATAAACTAAATCAAAATATTTTCCTGTGATGTTTTCTTCCCATTCTCTTACTTGTGAAAACAGACACGAGTTTTATTTAATTTTCTTTTGATTTTCAGAGGTTTTATTCTACAGAATATGTATTTACTAAGAGCAGTCTTGGATTAAATAATACATCATAGTATTTTTGAGAAAGCCTTGATGTGTAGAGAGGTGGTCTCAACTTTATCACTAAATTTCTGTGTAATAAGGCAGAAGTCACAAACTCTCTGGATGTCAATTTCTTTGTTTATTAAGTAATAACTTTGTACCAGATCATCTTCAAGACCCCTTCATATATAGAATTCTGTGTGTATTTTCACTAGGGAAAATCATATTGTTGGTCAAAATATGATTACATCATAAGGTATCATCTCCTAATAATGCAGATCTGAAGAAGGACAAATAAAATCAATGGTATTCTCTCCACTTAGTCATCCATACCACCAAAATATTGCATTTGAATTCTTACTATGGGTTAAGCTATGCTAAGTAATGGGAATAGAAAGTTTAACAAAGAAGACATTGAAATTCTCACTGGGTTTTTGGTCTAGTGGAGTGATTCTCCCCTGAAAGCAACTTTGCCTGTGAAGGAGCATTTGGTGATAGATGGAGATCGTTTTGATCATCACTACTTGCACTTATCTAGTGGCTAGAGGCCAGAAGCGCTGCTAACCGTCCCACCATGCCCAGGAGAGTCTCCACAACAAAGAACCACCTGACCCAAATTGTCAATACTGCCGTCATTGGGAATCCTTGCTACTGGAGTAGACTGCTCTGCATGCAAAGGCTACCGGTGCAAACAGGGCTGTCTACGGTAGCACTTTGCAAGTTCTTCTCCCACATATTATGCAAAACAAAAGAAGGAGAATACAAAATGACTTACAAACTCCATTTGCAGAGTAATAATAAGAGCTATCTGCAGATTCAAAATATAGATAAAGGCTTTTCAAAGCAGCCAGGATTCAGCACAAGAGAAACAAGAAGAGGGAAGAGAAGAAATTCAGTGCAGTGGCAGTAGATATTACAAGACCAAATTATAGGGTAAAATTACACTGGATCATGAAGAGGAATATACTCTGAAGTGAAAAAAGCAATGTCCTTTACTTGCAACACTGTTGCAAGAACTGAGAATGCCACGTGAGTAGAAGGAGCCTTCCTAGACCCCGTTTTTTATAAAGTATTAATCGGGCTTCAGAAATAATCACACACACACACACACACACACACACACACACACACACCCCATATTTCTTCCCAGATCTTGTCTTAAAAAAAGCAAAGCCCATTGAATAATGAATAATGAAAGATAAAGTGGCATAGCAGCACTGATTTTATAAAGATAATGCAACGATTTTATAAAGAAAAAAAGGATAAGAGAAGAGGAAAACATACCAGCAGACAAAGAGCATTCACCAAAAAGATGAATGGAGCAGTTGAAAATGATGACCCCAAATTCTGTTACTTACTTAAAGTGAGCGAATTCATGAAGACTGCCAAGATGAAATGTAAGAATTCAGGGAAGAGAAGTTAGGATGACAGAAAGGGATGAAACATAAACTGGTAGAATCCTAGACAAGACTGAGAGACAACGAAGAGCAAAGTTCGCTTTCATATTGATAAATGTAAAGGGAAATGCATCGTTAGCTGAGGTTCTCAAGGAAACAGATACCAAAATGGAGTTAGAAATGCAAGAGATTAACTGTAGGGGACACTTATGAATATTCCAGGAGAGGCAACCAGGAATAAGAAGGGAGGCCATGATGTAGGTTGGACACCTATGAAGGAGAAAGGGAAGGATATGGGAGTAGGCAGAAGACATGTCAGACTGAAGTGCATCTGTGAGATAGTGTCAGACAGGCCTATGTGAAATTCCAGCAAAGATTGATATTAAATAGTGTCCTATTGAGCAGAAGTGTTCTGGTTGTGTTAGCCACTGGCTGGGAGCAGTGTGGACAGAGCACGCTGAAGGTATTTGCTGTCGTAAATCCCACCGGTGGGGGCAGCCAAGGAAGGTACCTAACTCCACTCCTTCCGGCAGATTCTCTCTTGGTGAGAGATCTGATCAGCGTTAAGTACCTCCGGGCTGCCACGCTGGTCCAGTTGGAAAAATGTGCACATTGGCTCCCAAAGCAAATCCAATGTCTATAAAGGCAGACCTACAACAGATTCAGGAAGGTTGAAAATAAGCTGCCAGGGGCGCCTGGGTGGCTCAGTCGGTTGAGTGTCCGACTTCGGCTCAGGGCATGATCTCACGGCTGGTGAGTTCGAGCCCCGCATCGGGCTCTGTGCTGACAGCTCAGAGCGTGGAGCCTACTTCGGATTCTGTGTCTCCCTCTCTCTCTGCTCCTCCCTCGCTCATGCTTTCTCTCTCTCTCTCTCTCTCTCTCTCTCTCAAAAATAAGTAAACCTTAAAAAAAGAAAAGAAAAGAAGCTGCCAGACCAAGTCATGTCAGGCAAATGCAACATAAAAGATGCAGAGGTCATAATCTTAATTTCAGAGAACATGAATTTTAATAAAATTATTATATTATTATTATATTTCTAATGTATATTACATATATAGCTTCTTCTTGCATCATTCAATTGTATATCCCATTCAAAAACCTGAATAAAAACTGAAAACATAAAGTCATACAGGATACACTAAAAAAAGTGACAAAGTCATATAAAAAGCACATAGGAGCCCATCTAGATGTGCTTCCTATGTCTGATGCTGTAACAATGTGAGCAATATGATAAATTATGATAGTATTGGATCACAACCCAAAGAATAAAATAAACATATATGTGATAACTAAATAAATGGAGGAGAGGAGGGAAGTGTTCCAAATAGATGGAATAATATTAGATAATAAATATAGAAGAACTGAGGGAAATAAAATAATGATCATTAGAATATCACAACAATAATTTCTGCTTGCAAGATCCATAGATGAATTCTGAAATTAGTAGGCGAAAACTTAAGGAGAATTTTTACATAACTACAAAGCATTACCCCTGAACATTTAATAATTATTGTGGTGGTTTTAACATATGTTTACAAATTTATGGATACTCCCACCTCCAAGAGATAAAACTTCACTCCCTTTCACTTGAGTGTGCCCTTGACTTAGTGGCTCACTTCTAATGAGTAGAGTGTGGAAGAGAAAAATGGTAACTTTGTAATGAAAAAAAGCTGGTAGAAAATTCTGTATACACGTAACCAAAGTTATCACCAGTGATAAGCCATGTTGACAGCATGTGCCTCGATATCAATGAGGACTGTGCTTCTCATTGAAGTTCATTCCAAAGTTCATTGATGTTCATTCCAAAAAGCCATAATCCTAGTGTTAGTTATGAGAAAATGTCAGGGAAATTCAAATTGAATTTCATTCAAATATGCCTGGCCAGAAATCTTAGGAATGTGACAAGGTCATGAAAAACAAAGAAAGACTGAGAAAATGTCAAAAATTAGAAGAAACTAGAGAGAGAATTAAATAGAGCATGGTATCATGGATTGGATTCTGAAAAGTAAAAAAGGACATAAGTGAAAAAAAACACTGATGAAATCTATATAAAGTCTGTAATTTAGTTAGCCATATTATACCAATATTAATTTCTTAGTTTTCCTAAATGTACCGTGGTTATATAAGATGTTAACATTAGAAGAAACTAGGTAAAGGGTACATGGGAACTCTCTGTGCTATCTTTGCAACTCCTCTGTTTCTCTAAAATTATTTTAAAATATAAAGGTTATTGAAAAGGTCACCAAAACTAATATAAAATTTTAATTAGGATAATTCAACAAAGGGACTGTTTATATTATGATGAGAATCTGTATTAGAGTGATTGGTTCTAATAAAGAAGGTCAGGCAAGACTGTTGAAAAGTGACACTTAAGCAGAGATCTGAGGAATGAGTCAGAGTTATTTAGGCAAAGAGCAGATGGAAGAGTATTCCTGGAAGAAAAAACAACATGTGCAAAGAAACTATGACAGAAGGGAAGAGAGCAAGCACCGGGGACTGTAAAGACACTGGAATTAAAAGGTGGAGAGTATGGTCCAAGACAAAATGGAAGAGCTAAGTAGAGTCCAAAATCTTCAGGAACTTGGAGGGGAGTTCTATTTTTATTTGGAGAGCAATGTTGTATCACTGAAATGTTAAAATGTCATGTGTTCAGATCCATTTCTTGAAGATCTTTCGAGCTATTGTGTGGCACTGCACAGGGGCCCCAGCTGAGATCTTATTGCAGAATCCTCACTAAGATCCTGCACTACAGTATTGCTAATAAAATGGAGAGCAGAAGAAACAGAGAGACATTTAAGGAGAAACATGGAGAGGATTTGAGCGTTTTGGAAATGGGAGTTGAGGAAAAAAGAAGTGTCAGGGCTAGCCACCAATGTCTAGCTTTTCAAAGTTTGGTTTGGTAGCTGAGTTACAACCACAGACTCAATTCTTTGCTGTTTTTTTTTTTCTGTATGCAACCTTTGTCATATTTCTTTGTCATTTCTCTTAGAAAGAAGATAGAGTCTGTGTCCTGACATCTTGGTACCTAGGTAATACTTTGGCCACTGAGAAGCGAACAGATATGACACATGCATAAATGTGAAAAAAATTCTTGTGTGGTCCTGCTTCTCTGCTTTTGTCTCTCTGCCCCAGCCATAAACAGATGTCTAAGATAGCCTGCTGGAGTAGAGGGCATGAGAACAGAGCCATCTCCCTAACCACCCCGGCCAAGACCATCCTAGTTCATCTACCAGACAACTAATCAGCCATGTGAGCAGCCCAACCAAGATCAGCCATGACCAGCTAAGACAACATGCCAACCTTCCCCTAACCATAGATTCATGAATGAGGCTAGATGACATTAAGCTCAGTTTAGATAAGTTAAACCCTATAGATATGTGCTTTAAAAGGTGTATTTTATAGCACTGAGATTGTGTGGCTGTTTGTTACTCAGCATTATTGTGGCTTCTATAACTGATACAGAGGCCATGTTAGTGCCATTTAATGAGATCTACTAGGAATTATTGTTGGCTATCTATACAAGAAATATTTGCACACCTCCTCACCATGTTATCTATGGCAGAATACCTCTCTTAAATTGTAGAAGCTGAAAATATCAACTACTAACTTTCCAGTCTCCCTTACGTCTAGTCAGTGGGCAAAGAGACGTTAAGGAACTTTTGCTACGATCTTACACAAAAGAATTTCTTACACAAAAGAATTTAGTAAAAAAACAAGCATGGAAAAAATTCTCTCTTTTAATCAGACGTTGTATACTATCATAGCAGGAATTTCAGCTGCCATTTTAAGAGATTGATAAAACTAGTCCAATTTATGAGGTCTAAAGTTTTGACAAAATTATCGCTGAGGTTGACAAGGTGCAAAGATGGTAAGATCTTTCACGATGACAATTTTTAATTGTCCCTACAAATATCTATCTTTAGATATCTTTTTTGAGATAAATAAAGGTCCTTATGTATACATCACATTTAGTTAGGTGTTTTGTTACAAGTAGTCGAAGGCACTAGTAGTTCTCTTAACTTTACTATCTGATAACAGGAAGTGCAAAAGCAGACGTATCTCTGGAAAACACTGGAATTGTATGCAAACAGATATTTAATAGACTAGGGAGGAAAAGTCCCTACGTTGTAGGGACCCAGGGCTGATTATAGGCAGAAGAACAGAGTTTAAAATTTTTCTAATATGGAAAACTATTAAAAATGTACAAAGTAGACAGAAGAGTTCATTAAACACTTATAAACTCATCACCAGTTTTAACAATTACCAACACAGGACCAATTTTGTTTCATCTAAAATATTCATTCATGGGGCGCTCGGGTGGCTCAGTTGGTTAGGCGAGTGACTTCGGCTTAGGACATGATCTCATTGTTTGTGAGTTCGAGCCCTGCATCAGGCTCTGTGCTGACAGCTCAGAGCCTGGAGCCTGCTTCAGATTCTGTGTCTCCTTCTCTCTCCGCCCCACCCATTCTCAAGCTCTCTCTCTCTCTCTCTCTCTCTCTCTCTCTCCCCCAAAAATAAATAAACATTAAAAAAAATTAAATATCCACTCATTTCCCTGCTCCCAAACTATTTTGAGGTATTGAAATAAGAATATTTTAAAAGTTTTTAGTTTTTAAAGAGACTTTAGAAAATATACTATTTTAAGTAATGAAACAAGTATTTATTGATTATTATTTTAGTTAAATTTAGAGGGACTATATCTGATTGGTTCCAAGCTCTGTGTGAAAAGCCCTAAATATCAGACTATCTTATGAGTTTCTGACCAGCCTGAGTCAGCTGGTCACTTTTATCCAATAACTGACCGCTCCTTCACAAAGAATTTTCAAATGTCGTATGCCTGTGGGGAGAAGGTGGGGAAGGCAGATTCAGCACAAATGGCTCAAAGCAAATTGGACACCATAATGGGCACAACCCCAGACCTTCACCCTCTATGTGCCAAGCATTTTGTAGATGCCAATGACACAAAAATAAGTAAAACAAAGGCCTTGCTCTAAGGTAGTTTATTTTCATACCATCATATTTTTATTGATCCTTGTCTTTAAAAATGAACACTTTTATTGATGGCGACCTCTTTTAAGGTAAAATGTATATCTGTTGTTTCTATAATATTTCTAGAAACTCTTATTTTAAATATACTTTTCATATTTAACATATTCTGCAAATACATATTGTGTAAATAATTTCTATTCTTGTAAGTGATAGGCTTTGTCTAACCTTGACAAAATGGCAAAAATCTAAAACACTAATTTTTTTCCTATCCCCAGTGATATTGTAAGAAGATCCACGTGATTTGACTTGTTCAGCAAGTCTTTATTTCAGGTATAAGTAGCTGACAGGAAAGAGTAAAGCAGGTCCTATAAGCGTAGCCTAGGTACACATGTTTATAATAATTTAAACATTTATTACACCCATATTTATGAAATTGATCCAAATAAATTATAGTATATGAATTTGAGTGTGGCCATGATTATATTGTATTATTTACATTTCAGTGGCTGGGACCATTTTTTCCAACGTGGTATTTGCTTAAAGTAATTATACTGACTGAGAACAGTGGCAGATTGAAATTAAATGTTTGGATTCAATATTTTGTCAGCAAACATGCAGCAACTGCTTTACTGCTTCTTCCTCTCTTCTATGCATACTGATTACAAAATGATTACAAAATGATTAGCTTTTATTTTGGCACAGTTTTAAAATACTTGGATAAATGCTGCTTGATAGCCAATCTTGCAGTTGTTTAAATAGCTGAGGCAAAGAGAGAGAGAGGAAGAGAAGAGGAGAGGAGAGGAGAGGAGAGGAGAGGAGAGGAGAGGAGAGGAGAGGAGAGGAGAGGAGAGGAGAGAAGAAGAGAAGAGAAGAGAAGAGAAAAGAGAAAAAAATGGCCAAAAGAAATTTAAGACATCATTCTATCTTCTAACTCAGTCCTCATTCAAACAAATAAAAACTTGCCAAGGCTTAATATAATTTTGGTTTTATGAGTTCTAAGTTTTGGCTAAATATAAACCCTTCCAGGTGTGTTCAGTGCTGGCAGGTGGGGAAAAAGTGTTACTTTATGCTAAAAGTAGAAACACATGAAACTATTTTTAAGACAGTGCTCTTGCGGCTTTTGGGATTTTGATTGTCTCTTTCAAAATAGTAGTTTAATGTGCTAAATGGGAGCAAATAAGAACATATGGTTTAGATCTACCCTGAAATACAAATGTATTTTTAATAACCATCATAGAAGTACTTGACAAGATGTTTTAAGTTTTACTTTCCAGAATCAAACCATTAAAAATGAGTTTTAAATAAAGCGAGCCTCTGAGTATATCTTGTAAATCTCTAGTGTATATTCACTAAGATTTTGGTCAGGGATTGGAAGGTCAGGGTCATTTTTAAAGTAACACTAGGGGCTGAGGACAGGCCAGATGCCAACTGAAAAAGAACTCACACTTTTTATTTTTAAATGAATAAATATTCCAAGGGGTGACAAAATCAACTGAGGAAAAATGTTATAAATTTCCTAAAGCAATGATATGTTCATAAAAATTATTAAATGCTATATTTACATATTTTTATGAACTCATTCATATTGACAGTGCTGTACCAATTCAAAACTGATTTGTCCTATAACGGAGAAAGAGTCAGAAGGGCAATCAGCCAGGTCTTTACTTACATCATTTAAGCATATCTTAGTCTTCCAAGTCCTGTGGCACATGACAAATCCAGTCCTGGGTTGCCGCAAACCATTTATTTGCTTCCATCAGGACATGGCGCAAATATAATATGCTGCAGGAACGGAGATGGTTCAAATGGAGAATTATGAAACTATTTGGCTCGGTGTTCTCAAATCTTTCCAAGTCACATCATGTACACGCTTCAATCAAACTAAGAATAATCTCGGTCACAATGTCAGGCTTTCTGCGTCTTATTCTCAGGATATTCCAAAGTTATGCCACCTGGCAACTAACAGGGTTTCCCTCAAGCCTTTCTTTCTGGTATATAATGACGGAGAAGGAAGAGGAACCGTAGGAGTAGAGATGGAAGGAGAAAACAAAAAGAATAAATGGGAGGGAAGAGGAGAAGGCGATCAAACTGGATTTCAATTTGACTCTACTTTTTTGCTACATTTACACCACTCCTTACTACGTGTGACATCCTTCAGGCATTCGGATGTTAAGGTTGCTTTTATTTGTTTATTTTTTAAGTATTTATTTATTTATTTTGAGAGAGGGAGTGAGAGCAAGCCAGGGAGAGGCAGAGAGAGGGGGAAGAGAGAATCCCAAGCAGGCCCCCCACTGTCGGCACAGAACCCAGCATGGGGCTTGATCTCATGAACTGTGAGATCAGGACCTGAGCCGAGATCAAGAGTCGGACATTTAACTGACTGAGCCACTGAGGTGCCCCTAAGGTTGCTTCTAGATACTCAGGTACCACCTGTCCATTTCTTTTTGGCATGATATTAAGATAATATAAATACAAGTCTTCAAATCTGAGAGCGCTTTAAATACACAATGAGATACTGTGAGGTGTGTGCAGAATTGGACAGGTGTCACTCATTGAATGTCTCCTGTTATCGTGGTCATGGAAGATATATCATCATCTCTTTAGTCACAAAAGCATACTAGGTTGCCTTATAAAGCAAAATATAAAAGAATAGTCATGATTTTCATAAGTCAAAGACTTGAAGGTGCAACATGAAGCAAGAAAACTGACAAAACTGACAAATTAATAAAACTATCCGGACAAGACACATTATATTTATATAACACACGGGCAAGGATTGACGTACTTGGTCAGCAGCTCAGAGGAACAATCTCTGCCTTTGTGGCACAGGCTAGATGTCCAACCTATTCCCTTTCCTTCCAATCATGCAGCTACTGTTTTCCAGTCTCCCTTGTAACAAGAGATGGCCATGTGTCTAAATTCAGGACAACGTAAGATGGCTAGAAGGCAACAGTTACTTCTTTCCGTAGCCAATTGAACTTTATGTGAAGAAGGGGGAAAAATCTTGAATTAATTCGCTGAGATTTTGCGATTTACTTGTCATGTCAGTTAGCATTGCTTGAACTATTAGAGATAAGTTACTCTGAAATGAGATTCAACTATAGAAAAACATACATATCCTAAAATATTTGGAATTACCTCAGTGGTTGGGCAGCAAATGGCAAGAACACGGACAAGAGGGACCTGAAATGTAGAAACCCAATTTTTGAATAACCATAGGCTTAGGAAATCTATCCCAGCTTCTGAACTCTGACCCATTAACCAACGCTCTCCCCAGCCCACCCCAGCCAACCACCTACGTTAGTCTTCCGGCACTCACCGCTTACCTGGATTGTCCTCCTTCAGGCCATTTAGAGACACTGGACTCTCGAGAGCTAAAATCTTGACTGGACTCTCGACTCAGCTAAAATCTCATTCCATTACCACCCACGGGCCTGTCCCACATCAGTTGAGAGTCCTTAGCTGTGATCAATCCATTTTGGCCAGGATGCTGGGGATGAGGAAGGTGTACTTCATTCCAATCGTATCATCCAAATGACTTATTTGGACTTCTTCCCATGAAAAACGATAGAGATTGAAGTTTTACGTATAATGATTGGTACATAAAAGGCTTTTCAAACTCTTCTAGGCACGGGCCCAGTAAGAGAATTAAATCGCCATTCACTGCTCCGATTGCATCAACTTGTTTTTTGCTAAGCCACTGATGGCTTCCTGACTTAATTGTGCAGGGGGTGGGGACAGCACAATGTGGATAATAGTGCAAAAGCCTTTGGGAAAAAGGAAAGTATATATAGTTCTTTGTAGTCAAATGAGAAACAAGGTATTACGCCAGATATGGCAAATATTCTGGCATGTGGGTAGCCACCCTTATCCCCATCCCCAACCACAACTACATAGCAGAGATTCAAAAAGGATCCCTGAGTTCTTTCTTTTTCCTCAGAGTCTTGAAATAGCTTGAAATCAACATAACGCACCACACCCACTACAATCCAATTAAGTTGGCATAAGTTTGCAAAACTTGCTCCATACCATCAGTTATATCCTTTTTGAAGGCTGCTGTTCTATTTTTACTGTACAAAAGAGAATTACAATCCTAAGGCTCCACATTTTGTTAATAATTTTTCCAGCAGGCCACATGCTGAGAACCTGATGTTTCCCCATTTCTATTCTCATGTTAGTTGCATCTTTAAAAGCACAGAAAAATTCTGTGTAATTGCACCATCAACCACCTACAGGATATTCCCACTGCAGCCATACAAAAAAAAAAAAAATGCACGTGGTCCCTTTTACCCCTGAAAAAGTAAAACAATTTAATGTGATCTGGCACCATTGAGATACCTTGTAAATCAAACCTTTTGAATCTCTCTGTTAAAAGAAATGTTCGGCTACAACCTTATGGATGTTATCAGCAAACCTAGATGGAAGAAAGAGACATTAACTACAGGGGACTGTGATTATAATGGATCAAGTCCCTCTACACATGAAACGTGTAGAAATGGATGGACAGTGCGGTCTCAAAAGCAATTGTTTGGATTATCCAGCCTAACTTCCTCAAAACCTGAGAAGGGTAAAATATGTTCTTTCATTCTGGAATTTTGCCACATCTCTTCTTTGATTACAATCACCTTTCTCTTAAGCCATTTTTAGAAATGGACTTCAAAACAGTCATCCAAACTGGGAGAGAGCTGCCTTGTCTTTTTTAAAGCAAACAAGTGAATGTGACATCTTTTCCCTGTGTGTCACCTCTAGAATTTGAAAAGACCTTAGGAAAATGAAATTTTAAGGTTGTGCCATTAACTGATAAGACAGTTTTGAAAACTATTTTGTTTTGATTTTTGCTAGAAGAACTTCTTCCTTGGCTGATTGAAACTAGCTGAGAAATTGTTTGGAATATTTTCCCCTTGTTACATGGTAGTTCCTTCCTTCCTCCACCTTCATTCAGGCAGCTGATAGAATTTTGAATGGCTATTTCAGATGTTGCCTATATCTGGGACTAACTCAACAAATTGTAGAAAGAAGATAAACTACAATTGAGGTATTAATCGGGGCAGGTCCACCAGTGTCCATGGACTGCTTTAGCCCATGAAATTCGGCATAGGGCTTTGATCACTCAGGATGATTTAGCAGTCTCAACCTCTCAAAACCTCTGGGGAAGATCTAATGCGGAAGCAGTTGGATCCATTGACTCTAACAGGGCTTATGGTGACTTTCCTATGTCTCCACAGCTTTTTATGTCCAGTACAGTCTCTCGTGAGATCATGCAGATGAATTGCTATGGTAGTTGAATAAAAAGATGATTTGCCTCTGATTTTTATAGTTGTAGAATAAATCCAGATCAGCTTCCGAGATGTTGAGCTACTTGTCGGGTTAGTTCTTGTTGCTTTTTAAGTATTATTTTATTTGTAGACACATAGCACATGGGATTGAAAGTCAACCTACTGTGATTCAAACCACTCTGTCATTTTGCTATCTGTACTATCTTGGGCAATTTAGTTACTGTAGCTAACCTTCGAGTTCTTCGGGTATCATCAAATGAGGGTACAAATGGGTACCTCCTTTATAAAGTTGCTGTGCAATTTTAAGGAGGTAATCCCTGTAAAGCATTTAGCATATTATGCATCACTGTTTCTCAAACCTAAGTGTGCATACAATTCTCCTAGAGATCTTCTTAAAATGAGGATTCTGATCCAGCAGATCTGGGATGGGACTTACATTTCTCATGAGTTCTCTGGAAAGGCCAGTATTAGGATTCCATGAACCATCATTTGGTAGGAAGTTTCTAGAGCACCTAAAAGTTATTTCTTTATCAATGTTATTTTATTACCATGTCATTATTATTAATATTTTCCTTTACTACTAAACACAATCTCAGTTTAAAAATAGGGACTAACCCCTCATGTCAACCGTTTTATTCCTGTGTCCATGTATTCTCAAATACTGTGTGCTTAATGAGTATTTGCTGGACTAATTAAGTGCAAAGTGCTTTCCATTGGCTTGTAACACCCATCTTTTTTTAAAATACATATTACTACTCTTTTTTAGTAGCTGACTCACTAATAGTAGGTTAAATTAGTACTTTATGTCCCCTACTATTTTTTTTTACCTTTAGCTGAGTTATTTTCCAATTTCATCCTCCAATTTCAGTTAATAGATTATTTCTTGGAATTCTCATAGTCCGTGGACTTACCTCTATCACACATGTATCAAACAAACTACACGCCTGTCTGCATCCTTATTTAGATTTTGTGGTGCTTACAAGTTAGAACTATACACTATTCATATCTGCACCCCCATCACTTAACACAGCCCAGACATATAGTAGACACACATGAAACACTGTGGAATAGGACAAAAGATCAATGAATGATTGTAAAAAGGCCTAAAAAAAAGAGCAGCTTTCTAATATTTGAGCATGTAAACTAAAAGAGATAATGATCTTTGTCTTTTATCACTTGGCAAGTGTTTCAAAAACAGAAACAAAGAAAAGGTTTGAGAATCAGAGTCCTGTCTATCTCTATCCACTATGTGACCCAGACTCTGGGTTAGAACTAGAAGATCAAATCTTCTCTACACTCTCACACTTCTGGAATTGATCATGGCCAACTTGAGCAGTCTCTGACAGCCTCAGCCTTCTCAGAAAGGGACCAGACAGGTGGTAGAGACCATCCTTTCTCAGAGGACTCTGAGGCTGCATATCCAGTGGAGACGTAACTAAGGCAGAAGCCTTTCAGTTTGTTATTCCCCTAGAGAAGCTTCTGGAGCTGTAGGGAAGCAGGGTTTGGTGTCAGCTACAGTCCTGCCATCAGCTCTTTACCTATCCAAAATCCCAAGGTAGATATAACAGTTGACTAATTGGGGGGTGGGAGAACTGATTTATTAGTTTTGTTGAAACCTCGTCCTGAAAAACAATAAATCAAGGAAGAATTTGAACTGCCTGCTCTGAAATTTTCTATAAACTCTAATCTCCAACCGATGTAATTCAAATTGTTCAGCTGATTTATCCACACCATAAATTTTCTTGGGGCTGCGGTTCTCAATCCTAGCTGCACATTAGAATCACCTGGGGGCACTTTTAAAAAATGCCGATGCTGGATGAGCACAACACAACCATATTCTGTTGGAGACTAAGCATCTTTGTTTTTCAAAAGCTGCTTAGGCAATCCGTATGTGCTGCCAGAGCTGAGATTTTAGTAGATTACTTGCATTGCAGAGTTGCCTGTATATCTAATAATGTAGCTGAATGGATAATAGGTAAAAGACGTCCTATTTAAATTTTTTAAATGTAATTATTGCTTTGCATATGGTTGGTCTTCAATAAATATTGGTTGAATAAATATTAAAATTTTACACCACTACAGTTTAAGCCACCAAACTGGAGGAAAAAAAATATAGGGGAACCGTTTCTTATGGTTTCATGTTTCAAAGGAAACATATGGTTCTTGTTGCTAAGGAAACAGTCATCCGTTCATGTTCTTCATTCCATCTTTAGGTCACGCCCAGTGCTGATCATGTCAAGACTTCAAGAGAAAAGTATTTTTAAAATCGTTTTGTAACCAAGTTTCCCTGGCTCAAAAAACTATTGCCGTGTTTTGTTATATACCCAATGGCCAGAATTGTCTTCCTATGAGCAGGGAATTATTTTCAAGGTGTTTCATAGAGGAAAAAAAATGTTGTATTGTAGGCTTAATGTCTTGAGTCTATCCTCAAATATTTAAAACCTCAATCTATGGCCATTTATTTTTTTTTATTTTTTTTAATGTTTATTTATTTTTGAGACAGAGAGAGACAGAGCATGAACGGGGGAGGGTCAGAGAGAGAGGGAGACACAGAATCTGACGCAGGCTCCAGGCTCCAAGCTGTCAGCACAGAGCCTGATGCAGGGCTCGAACTCACGGACCGTGAGATCATGACCTGAGCCAAAGTCGGATGCTTAACCGACTGAGCCACCCAGGCGCCCCAATCTATGGCCATTTAAAGCCCATATTATAATATGGTTATCAGGACCTGGACAAGGGTGAGGCAAGTGTGGTGTCTAGGGCACAAAATTTAAGGGGGGGTACCTCTAAAGCGTGAATATCCCCTTAATTTTTGCATTCTGGGTAACTTACTTACCTCATCCTTGTCCTGGTTGTGATAGTCACTACCAAGCTCGAATTGTGTTTTCATGCTTTTAAAGAATACAACGGAATAATTTCTCCTCTTTAAACTTCAGACACTGAAGGCAATTATCCAGTTTGTAATGCAGCCAAACTGCCAAGGTTAATTTCTTTGTTCTTCTGAAAATACATTGAGACTTACAACAACAATGATTTGTTGGGGCCTCAACTACAGGTCTTACAGTTAAAATGGGTACCCATTTGTAACCTTTCCTCTTATTTGCTGGCAGAATCCCAAGTATGTTCAAGTGTCCACCATCTCCCAGATGACTCATGGATAAATTCTGATGAGTCGAAGCCAATCATGGTATTTCATGCCCTCTGCCTAAGATTAGTTAGGGATAGGTATGTGACTCTTTTCTACACAATATGACAATAAAAAAAGATCTGTTGGGAAAGTTTTCTTGCTCTAAAATAGATATACACAGGAGGAATCAGTACCCCTTCTTCCACTGAATATATTTTATATCTATACGAGATGCCTGGACCATAGCAGGAATTTTTTAATCAGGAGGAAAGCCATCTGAAAACAAAGCCAACATGACGAATATAGAAGAGTAGAATGATGGAAAGATCCTAAGCCCTTGAATTCAACATTATGCTACTAAATTGTCCAATTGTTGAGGCACTTTTCTCCTTGGCTTGCTTAAAGGAAGGAGAAAAATACATCTTCTTATTATCTATGCCAGGTTTTTTAGGGTTTTATGTTACCTTCAGCCAGAGAAGCCTATATCCAAGAGCATCTGGCATTTTTCCTATGTTTGAGGAATAGTAATTTCAGTAGTGCCTAGATGTAACAGCAAAGAAGCTCAAAGTATGGCATTAAAAGTGGAAGTATTTCATGATTTTTGGCAAAAATCATATTAACAAGAGTGCATAATAAGTGAAATAAACACATTACTATTTAAGAAAAACAAATTATGTTACCTCAATATCCCAGATAAGAGTTTCTCAAACTTGGTATTATTTCAGCTGGATAATTCTTTATTGTAGGGAGCTGTCCTATTCATTGTAGGATATTAGTCAGCATTCCTGGCCTCTACACACTAGATGCCAACAGCACTCCCTACCCTTTTCTAGTTGTAACAAGAATGTCTCCAGACATTACCAAATGCTCCAGGGTGGGGGTGGGGGTGGGGACAAAATCAGCCATTCTCAAGAACCACTGCCTTAGACTCAACTAGCCCTGATACAAAGGTGCATAGAAAGAAAATGTAAAGCCTTCATTTTAGAAAAACAGAAAGGTATTTAATCGGTGTGTATTCAACTCATTAGCAAGCATTAAATGCACATTTTCTATGTTCTAAATACAAGGATTGTTACAGTCAGGAACCCAGAATATCACCATGGAGACAGAAATCTTATTTGTCTTCATTACAATTCCAGTTCAGTGCTCAACACAGTGCCTGGCATATGGTAGACTCAATAAATACTCTAGATAAAGAGATGGTTGTATAGATGTGGATGGATGGATGGAAAAATAATCCCTTAAAATACTTACTGGATTAGAGACAAAACTAAACCATTCAAAATCTAATTTGAAAACAAGTAGGTGTTAAGACCCATAGTATAAATTAAGTGTGACAGGAATCTTGAGAATAGAGCTACTGGTGAGAGCTAAAAGAGTAAGGATGGAAAATACGATTTAAAAAGAAAAACTTCAGAAGTCATAATAAAAAAAATGGTTTGGTGACAAAGTAGAAAAAGAAGGTGAAGCTAAACAACGATGAGCTATGAATTGCAGAGGAGTAGGTTCCAAACTTTCATCCAATACCAGGGATATGGAGGAAAGGGAGGGAGAAAAATGTTAGTCAGTAGGGCTCCTCCAAACTTTGCCTCAATTAGAACTGTTATTCTATCACCTTTATTGGTTTGTTCTATTAAATTTGAATAACATATGTAATAGGTATTTTTTGAGGGGTGAGTCAAAAACTACTTTTTCTAGGAACAAAAGACACAGAAAATCTACGTTGCCACAGATAGGTTTTAATAGACTACATGAGAGAGAAAAAAGAAATGTGGGGCTGAAGAGTAGGGAAAGTTAAATTTAGCTTGAGGCAGTTGAATTTGAGAGGTTGGTGTGCATCTATTGAAGATATCATGGAGCCAAAAAGAAATAAGCACTTAGAGACTGGGTAAGAAGACAAGGCTAAGGTGTGGCTGTGGGAGTCATCCAACATGGACATGAAACCCTGCAAGGAATCAAAAAAGAGGATAGGGAACACAGGTTAGGCATAGATCTGCTACCAGAGCACAGCAAGAGAAAATAATTCAAGCCATCAATTAATACTTATATTGAAAGCAAAAGAAGCAGCCATGAGAAAGGAAGAAGATAAGGAACCAACAATGGCATGCGATGAGTTGTATCAATGATAGAGAACTGTCATTGACATATGTCTTAGAAAGTTGGAAAATATGGGTCTGAGAATGGGCTCTGTATCTGGCAATAGAAAGATAGTTAATAGTACTTCAGGCACCAAAAATATATCTTTTTAACTGTGTAGGACTGGACAAAATCCTGCACAAATGTTCCATATCGTTTGAGAGCTGGAAAATATGCTTAAATGTGGTCTATTTTGCAAAAGTCCCAGAGCTCAACTTGACATTAGTGGGGGTTGATATGCCACAAATGAATGACTAATGTTGGCTAAAATAAACCACTATAAAATCTCTAAAGCTATCTTATTACAGTTAATGATTCCTTTCCAAGAGTTGGACAGCTTTCATGACTTCCTGTGAAAATGAAATCTGGATCACCTCTTAAGGGAAACCCACCTACTTGGTTTAATTTTAGCCAGTTCTAGTCCCCTACCAGAGAGGAGGGAAGATGAATTGTTTGAGAACTGGTAGCTCAGAGTGGAAAAACAGTCTGGAGACCATAGAGGAAGGGCCATATACTTTAAGAGTAGAAAGATATCATCACTGCTACTCTAATTGTTTTTAGTGTCAAAATCTTTGCCAAACAAAATATTATTTGGAAGGCAAGGTAAATGATTCTGAGGGAAACAGAGCTGCTTTGGTTGAAGTAGAATTGGGGAACCTTGCCTGTTAGCCCATGTTCCGTAACCTTAATGAAAATACTCCTTGGACCCCCAGAGCACAACTGAAAACAATGTACTGAATACCTTTATTTTCAAATAGAATGTGAAACCCAGACATGTTTAAGGACTTACTGAATGTGACACAGCTAGCTAAAGGTTCAGACCGAGTTAGGACCCAATTATCCTTAACTTTTACACATTGCATTTAAGTTGCATATACGTCAGGGGACATTCACCTCAGAGTATAGAGCCAAAGTAGTATGGGTTTTCCCTTAAGGTTTGGATGCCTTCAGAAAAGCTGCCCAGATAATGTATTTCCTTTTCTAAATCTTGTATCTTCCATTAATCGATTTATTTGGAGATAAATAAGAATTGGTTTTATAGAAATGGAATAGTAGGCTAATTTTTTTCACCATCTACTTTGTACTCACTTTTCACTGATTGTAAACAATTACATACCAAAGTCAGTAAAGCTTGCTCTCTCACTTAAAGATTCTCTGCTTTAAAGTGCATTTAAAGTACATAAATGGAAAGAGAGCTGTGGGAAAATGACATCTTGTCCCCATTTGTACATTAACAAGAAAATCAGATATAGCCATAATCTAACTTTAATAAATCAAAACTCTTTTGGAAAGAGTTGATGGTCTGACTCCAACATCAAATTCATCCGGCACTGTCTCCACAGCTGTTAGTAGCTTTTGTGGAGGGCTATGTAGGAGAAAACATTCAAAATTTGAGCTATTTCTGCATCTACAGAGCACAGACATAACTCCTGTTTTGACAGGCAGATTTTATAGTGGTTTATTTTGGTCTACATTAGTATTTCATTTTTTGGCATTCAAGCCTTATCCAACGCCAAATATGCCCCTCTCTTCCTATATGCTCTGTGTTTTCTTTACAAACAGGAAACTGCTAGCCTTAAACATTATTTGCTTTGGATGATAATAGCTAAAAAGTGTCTGGCAACCAACTGTGTTAGAGTATTACACAGAAGGAAGTGCAGTGAGCCACTTCCTGCAAAAGAGAAGAGAATTTCTAACTGTGAGTTTTAGTCTCTTCTTTTTTGCTGTTGTTTTCAACTGACTACTGAAAATCCAAAGATGGTTTCTCCTCTCAGCTCTCAAGTGCTGGGTACAAGATAGGCGCTTAAAAAGCACTTCTTGAAAGCTCAATGCAGTCAGATAAAACCTGATTCATTGTAGTCCAGGAGATGATACCCAAGTCAGAATCCAGTATCCATGCTACCTGGGCACAGAATGCCCATACATCACCTCCCAGGGATCAGAGGCAAGAGGGACACAGTTTCCTTAGACAGTCTGTTGCATCTACAAAACATGGAAATAATTTGCAGTCAGGTCAAATGCCTTTGGAGAATGTGATTCATTGCACTGCTTATGACCTATACCGAATTTGAGTTTGGAGATCTTCATCTCAGTATGAAACTAGGTAGATTTATGGGTCTGTCCACACAGCAGAGTCCTTTGACGTCATCTCAAAAGGAAGTGTACTTGGAAGAGGGAATACTAAGGCAATACCTATGTCTACATTACGCAAAATTGATTAATCAAGTAAGGCAAATAAAATTTTATTTTTATAAGAAAATAAACATTCAGTCACTTCTTTGACCATTTGAAAAAAGATGGTTTAAATGATTTTGCCTAGAGAAGTAACAAATACCTAACTGAAGAAAAAAAATAAAATAAAATAAAGCTATCCTAATGACCTTTCATCTTGTTTTCTCAATACCAAACTTTCCATAGAATAGGTCATTTTTTAATACCAAACTTTTCGTAGCATAATATATGTTTTTTATTTATGTATATGTATTTACACACATTCTTCCATATAAAGATACACTGATAGATAATATATATAGAGAGATATAAATGATATAAATGTCTAAATAACTTATGTAAATAAAGGAAAAAACAGGATAAACAAAATCCATAATCTTCATTCGTGTGATTAATTACATTTCCATTAACAAATGGGTAAACTGAATATGAATCTACATATATTCTGAGCAACCTTAGGTACTTCAACTTGGACAGAAAAAAGGAGAGAGAATAATGCAATAGATAAGGAAGAATGTTTAAGAAAAATAAAGCCTTTAGCATTGATATTTGTAACACATTTCTGGTATTGTGATGTTATTTTTTACCCTGAAGATATTTTTGCATTTGATGTTGGGGTGGGGATGTAACAACAAGAAGACTGATATTTTATGTAGGGACACACTTTAATGAATCTGTTGGGTGCGCACAGGTAGCAACATTATTTTGGAATTGTCTGAAAGAAAGAGATTGAGCCATGAAAAAGGTTTTCAAAATAAAGAGGCAGGGATTTTTGAGTTAAGTGAGGAGAAGAGAGAAGTGGTTTCTCTGAAAGGAGAAAGCAGGACACATCGATGCGGTGACATGTTAAGGACTTGAGGAAGATGGCCCAGAATGGACTTCCTGTGTAGAATTTCTGTGATGATGGGTTAGTAATTTTTGAAAGGGTGACGTCTGATAGTTAAATTAAGTTGTTCCTAATTTTGTGCAGTATTGTCCCTGCACTATCCCCAAACCAGTAGTAAAAGTCTCTAAGACATAGACACACTCTGTTAGAGGAAACTTGGAAATTTAGAGACAAAAGAGCTGTAACCATATTTGAAATAAATTGTTGAGGAAAGAGAAAAATTAGAAGGAGAGATTTTAAAAACCGCTCTATTTATAATCACTCACATTTGTTTATCGGAGTATCTCGGCCTTTGCCAATAGGCTGTGACCTCCCTTAGAATGGGGACCACTTTTCTCTTATGCACTGATATACCCTAATCCTGAGGATCTAACACAGTGCCTAGTTCTTAATAAGTGCTGAATAGAATTTGTTGAATGGACAAAGGAATGCAAATTGATCAGGGAACATGAGTTCAAACTGCTAAAAGACAAGCAACTGTAAGTACCTCAGCACGAGCCATTAGAAATATTAGAGAAGGAACTGAACTTCCTGCAGTTCTAAAGAACAAATAAATTGGAAAATTTTAAATTAGTTTTAAAATATTAAGGAAATAGATAACTATTCTGTTCACCCTTAATTGGGGGTACTGCAGTACGGTTGGTTCTGACATTAACTACCTGGAGTTAGAATCCAAGCTTCACCAGTTGAAGGCTTAGGTCCCCATGGAACTGTCCTGTCAGACACCAGCTTCACTTTGTGGACCCCCAGACCACTGGCACTTCTGACTGACCGGCCAAAATTGTGGGGGTTTTCATACTCTTTCACCAGAATATAATAATTTACTAGAATAGCTCATCGATTTCAAGAAAGTAAGATTATAGTTTTATTTTAAAAGATACTGATCAGGAAGACCAGCCAAAAGAAGAATCACATAGGACAAGAACTGGGAGAAAATGGTGTCTGGGGTTTTATTGAGGCTTGAACTCAATTTCCAGCCCCCTTTGCTCAATCTTCCTCTTTTCTCCTCCAACGAGTTAGGACTGGCCCAAAGCTTCAACTCTTAAATCAAGTAGTTGGTCTTTTTGGTAACCAGTCACCATCCAAAAGCTATCTGGGGGCTCAGCATGAGCCATCTCATTACGGTTACAGGCAGTCTTATCACTCATTCTCCTAATGTATAGATATATATATATATATCAAAACCTCAATATATCCAACAAAAATATTTATTTTTTTTTATTTAAATTTATTCATTATTGGTTCTGTCCCTTCCATCTCTAAAATCTCACTCAACAAAAACCTGGAACCAGAAATATCTGGGTAACATTGGAATATTTATTTATTAACATTACTGGTGATAAATCTCTACAAAGGATTGGGTTCCAAATATGATAAGTGGTGTATCATCACTGGTGCAAGACCACTGGTGAGTAGTGATAGGTGTTAAATCAGCTCTATCACCAGTGTCTATGCCTCTTGAGCTTATAGTATCAAGAATATGACCATTTTGAAAACCACAGACATTCATAGCTCAGTGACAAAAGACCTCAAGCAAAGTGAAAAGCTTTTCTAAGTTAGGCAAAAAAAGTTAGCTTAAATCATTTCAGTAAAAATAAACATTCTTTCTTATCTCTTTGTCTGTAGGATCTGATTAGGGTTTAAGAAGTCTTACCTTGTACAAGTCTACCTCTTTGCAGATTCAATGATTTCATAAAGAAATTATAGAGCTCTCTCATCATCAATTAATTCATTTACTGAGTATCTACTGCATATCTAGCACCATGCTAGGTTAGGGAGTATAGAAGTAAACAGACAAGGCGTTTCCTTCCATGGAGCTTTACGCTAATGAAAGGCTAGGAGACGCAGACAATGTAAAGCAAAACACATTACTAAACAAGAAAAGTATAGACTGTGAAGAGCACAGCTGGAGGAAATAGCTAGGGGAGGACATAGCAACTGAAGGAACTACTCTAGTAGTCTGAGGAGGTGACATTTGAAATTTGATTCAAAGGAAAAGGAGGATAAAAATCATAGGCAGAAGTAAAAGCTCCATCCTGGAGAAGGAAAGGAGCTCAGTGAGAGACGTGAGTGGTAGGGGAAGTGGCTGGGGCAGCACACTGTGGCAGATCAATCAGGGCCTTGATGGCCATGGAAATCAACTTGGATTTTATTCTAAGAACAATGGAAACCCACTGTAAGTTTTTTTAATGTTCTAATAGCATAATCTCACTTCTTTTTTTAAGATTACTATAGCCCCACTGTACAGAATAATGGAAGGAGGAGGAGAGAATGAAAGTAGGGAGATCAGTCAGAAGCCAGCTTTATAATGTAAGAGTATTCTAAAGATCTACAAACTAAAATATATGCTTTTAACATATAGGAGATGAATTGTCCAATTTTGTAGAAGGAAAATGAAATACCAGCATCAGAGAGAAAAGAAGGCAAATCTAGAACTTACTTGAATCAAGATCCTTGAGAAATAAAAATGTACCTCTCCTGATATGGCTTTTCTCCACTGACAATTACCTAAGGTAGCGAAATGATATGCCTGTTACAGCAAAGGGTCTAAAGATTTTCACTTTTATGCCACATCTTGTAGTACCATTTAGGCATGGAGGAAAAACAAAAGCAAACAAATAAAAAAACATGGTTTTGGGAATTTACACTTAAAGATACATTGTATTATATAATTTCAGTGCTGATCATTGTTATTATAACAGAAAAAAATCAGGCTTGCTAATTCCTGTGCAACGAGTGAAGGTGTGCAGTACCATTAAATGTGATTTGGAAGCTCTGTGATCCCATTTTCTCAGTAGAAGCATGTCAGATTTTAGAAAGGAAGACATGGAATTGTGGGCTTTGATATGCGAAAATTTGCTTTAGAAGCAAGCCTATAGAAGATACTTACTCTCTGGGGATATTTGTAGTTCCAGTATAGTGCTTAACACAGAGTTTCCCTCCTCTTTCTAAACATTTCACAATGTACATGGTAAATCCTCATGAATTCAGACTAATTGAAGTTGTCCTGAGTTAATAAAAAGTGCAAATTATGGTTCATATAAGAAAAAGGACATTGTATTCATTCATGTGATAACTATAATCAATGCCTTTTACTAGAATATTCTGTGGGAAAATAGTAAAATTTCAAAAGAATCTTCTCTTGATTTATAACATTCATTATCTTTTTCTTTTTAGCATATTTAATGATTAAGAACAGACATTTTTAAAGATTATTGCTCATTCAAGAAAAATCTAATTTAATGTACATGGCAAGACATTTTCCTACTTTGCAGGAAATTTCTCTAAAAAACGGTCTCATATTTTGCTTTTCTTAATGCTTTAAACCTCTGTGTGTGTGTGTGTGTGTGTGTGTGTGTGTGTGTGTTTATTTCTTCACTTCTCTCTTTCAACCCTACCTCTTCTTTTTATGCTGTTGACTATTCGCAGACATCCAGAGGAACAAAATTGTTTCTTTAATTAAAAGGAGAAAAACAATTTTTAAAAGCTGCCATTGTGGGAAAATGTTTTCAGAAATGAAGCATCAGGGGCTTTGGCTATGGCCTCTGTGATATTTTTCCGACTGTTTTGGTATTTTAGTGACCGTAAAGAAATGACCCTGAAAGTTGCTGTGTCAGGCCGGTAATAAAATGACGTTTTGGGAAAACCAAACTCTTTCTTTCCCTGCGCTTTTTTTTTCCTCCTGTAATTAGACTTGCCATCATCGGGGACTGTCTTTGTTATTACCAGCATCCCTCTCACCTCTGCTCAGGGACAGCAGTGGCTAAGTGAAGCCGTCCCCTACGCACCGGGAGGAAGATTTGGACGCACACCGCATTCACAGGAGCTGCGTTTTCCCTTTGTTAACCTCGGGAGCTTCGGGAATTCTGTTTTATTTTCAGGGGCCCTGCTTGGCATCCTTCTCCCTTGTACCTCTTCACAATGTTCTATTATCTGTTATGACAAACATGAAAAAGATGGCTGCTTCTCTGGCCTTTCAGGTGCCCAGCCTGCACACGACTTTTCCGGAGCTGGTCACCAGCCAGGACCGTCACTAAGGAGAAACATGTGGTTGCCACTTGCGTCTGGTGCTCCTCTCACTGAATCTGGTAGTTTCCATTGAATGCACCGATGTCACTCTTCCGAGTGAATGAACCCCATGGGGATTGTAGGGAGGATGAGGATTGCTTTTTACCAAGCCAGGGACCCCACCTTTTCTCCTCCAACCGTCAACAGACTCACCTTCTGCTGTGCCTGCCAGCACCGGGGCAGATGTAAGGAAATTAGCACACACACGTTTGCTTTCTTGGAGGGCGGGTCGCTGTGCTCCCTGTGCCTTCTGGGGGGTTCTGCTCAGATGCCATCAAGTAAGGGAAGTCATCTCTGCTGCTTTTTCTGAGAGTAATTTAAAGACTTAGGATTTTTAAATCGGTATTTCCTAGCCCCAAACGACTGATAAACTGTCAAGTACAAACTAAGCATTCCCCAAAATTATATTCATCAGCCATTGATTCATTCATTTTGAAAAAAAAAAAAAGCTAATGAGCAACTATTACATGTTGGGACCTGTTTAAGACAAAGCAAATATAATCCTTATCTTTATGGCGATTATAATTTGGTGGAGGGACACAGGAGATATATATGAACATATATATACGAACAGGTATGTGAATGTATGTATATGAACATACAATCAAAGATGATTTCATATAGGGATAAGGGCAATGGAAGAAATAAAGTTATAAGTGTGAAAGGGAAAGACTGATCACTCGGAAGATACCACAAAGTTGGATCTGGATAAAGAAAAGAAGCCAGTTATTTGAAAAGCTGGAGGAAAAGCATATGATGGAGGGATCAGCAAGCACGGAGGCCCAGGGGCAGAATTGAACTCACCTCTCTTAAGGGGCAGAACACCAGTATGGCAGGTATTTGAGGAGACACCCTAGAATGTGCATAACCCTTTTGAAGTTTACTATTAATGTTTTATACAGGATGGGAAGAAATCAGTAGAGACAATCTTTCCAATGAAATGGAAATGATAGGCATCTAGAACAGTTTCTGACAAGTAATATTTGTTGGGTAGATCCTCAAATTCTACTTTTCAATTGTTTTAGCAAACACTTGTATGTATTAGTAGTAATAATATCAGCTTCTACATGTTTACATATTATTTAATATTCACAGTAACACTAAGAGTTAGTAGCTGTTATCTCCTATTTAAAAGATAAGCAAACTGCCACTGAGAAGTGTTAAACACTTGCTGAGGATCATGGAGATGGGAAAAAGTAGATGTGAAACTGAAACTCCCATTTGTTGGGACAAGCCTACTGTGAGCTATGCACTGATAGAAGGTGAACAAACAAAGGTGCCTCATAGAGCTGCTATTTTCAGTGAATAATCGCATTAACACTTCAAGGTGCGCATTAGGATCCCCTTTTAATAGGTGAAGAAATTAAACTTGAAACCGAATAAGTTACGTGAGTAGGGGCGCATAGGTAGGATTTGAACCCAATATTGTTTGCTTTTGACACCCCTTTCCCCAAAAAGACAGAAACGGGGTGCAGACCTCAGCAGTAGACTGGTCAGTGTACATTCACTCTGTGTGCCCCTTTCATGAGGTAGCTGACTCTTTCCTACTTCTGTATGCCTTTGCTTAAATTAAGCTTCTTTAGAAAAAGACTCAGATTGGGCCAGTGAAAGTAAGTTCTCATGCTTGTAGTCCAAAGGGTAGAAGCTACCTAAGAAGGAGGTGTGGTTTTCATATTGAAGGGAAAAAAAGAGCTACTGCATGGATCACCTCGAACCTCACATTTTACAGGTAAAGAAACTGAGGTTCATTGGGGCACCCAGGTGGCTCAGTCGGTTGAGCGTCTGACTTTGGCTCAGGACATGATCTCACGGTCTGTGAGTTCGAGCCCCGTGTCGGGCTCTGTGCTGACAGCTCGGAGACTGGAGCCTGCTTGGGATTCTGTGTCTCCCTCTCTCTCTGCCCCTCTCCCACTCATGCTCTGTCTCTCTCTGTCAAAAATAAAACAGTAAAAAAATTTTTTAAAAATGAAACTGAGGTTCAGGGAGAAATGATTTTTTTCTCAAAGTCACCTAATCCTTGATCTGAGAAAGTTGCAATTAAGAAAAGTCTGAATTTTGTCCTTAGAATGATGGTTCTTTCTTTTCTGTCTTAATGATACCTCTTATGGGGCCTTTATGCTTCCTCATCAAGACCTGTACATTATAAATTTTAGAGCTTAAACTAAAATGTTGCTGGATGTATTTGTAGTATAAGCCTCACTTTAAGGTATGTAAGGCGTTATTCCCTATAGAAGACACCCTAAGAACTGTTGAACAAAGGAGAGAAATTTGCTAAGTAAAGAGATGTCTCCTGGGGCACCTGGGTGGCTCAGTCAGTTGAGTGTCCAACTTTGGCTTAGGTCATGATCTCATGGTTCACGAGCTCGAGCCCCATGTTGGGCTCTGTTCTGTTAGCTCAGAGCCTGGAGCCTTCTTCAGATTCTGGGTCTCTCTCTCTCTGTCCCTTCCCCACTCATGCTCTCTCTCAAAAAATGAATAAACATTTAAAAATTTTTTAAAAAAGAGATGTTGTCCAAAATTCTTAAGCTCATCTTTCCCTATTAAGAACGTTAGGACAGCATTTCAGGTACATATTACAAAGCCTATGACCGGCCTTCTATATGAATGCCAGTTTAAAAACTGTGTTGGTTTTCTCAATATTTACTCAAAATTTCAATTGACAAAGGTATTACCCTCTCTATGTTATTAGCTACTGAGCACTGATGGCACAGAGCCTGCTTGGGGTTCTCTCTCTCCCCTTCTCTCAATGACCACAGATATTCTCAAGCAAATTTTTGAACTTCTATCATATACATGTGTCTGTCAGTATAAAACAGACCCGATCCAACCTGCATGTCGGGTTATTAGCATTAAGATGTGTCCAAAATACTATTTTTTTTTCCAGCAAAAACCAAAGCATGCTGTGACTATAGTAACCTTCCCAGGTAAACCCCAAATTGTCCTTTGCCCCATCTAAGCAGATCAGATTGTGCTAAGCTCACCGCAGTTGGAAGTCACTGTGTTTGAGCTTATTTTACCATTTCCACTAGCTAATAGAAAAATTCAAAACTTCAGTTCAAAGTGCTCGGAACAGTCTGCAGAGAGTTCAGAACCTTACAAGACCTGAACCTGAACCGGTTTCTTTAACATCCGCAGTGGATGTTGATAGCCCTCTGGGAATTAATCTCGCAATCAGCCTACAAGAAAGATCGAGGATAAGAGTGATGAAGTTAGGGCAGAGACATGAAGAAGATATTTCCTTAGGGTTTAAAAAGAAAAATATATTCAGAACATCAATCTCAGTAGCTTAGGCTGACAGATGATGTTTTAAGAAATAACCATCAACAGCAGGGAAATCGTTTCTTTAATTGTATGATCCCTTTTGGAGCTATTTGGAGTTGTCTGCATAAACTCTTTTCAAATACAAACACACATACACACCCACACACATTTATTGAGAGCAAATACCCATTGCTGTAGTTAATGGAGTGAAATACAACTGAAATGGGACTAGGAGAGCAGCAGGGGAGGAATTGTGGAAGCCAAGTTAACTGCTTTGGTACAAACTGACTTTTTTGGTCTTTCCCAGCCAGACCATATATTATCGTGTATTGTGTCAGGATGGGGATGCTTTCTGTACTGAATGCACTGTGTAGGATAATAGGTGAGCAAAATACGATGACTGAGGTTCTCTTTCCCTCTTTCAATTCAGGAGCTTCTGCCTTCTACACCTGACTGCACCAATACCTGTAAAATGAAGGGACATTATGATTACTTTGTACTTTGCCAAGACCCAGAATTCTGTTTGGGGAGGAGAGACTCCAGCATGAGAATCATGTCAAACAACAGGAGGATGTCACAAAACAGCCACCGCCATGATGGAGGAGCTAAGGGGATTGATTTATGGGGATGGATTAAAACAACTTAATAGAGTGGCCAAATCATGACCCAACTCCATAGGACTGTCATACACTTTGAAGTTAGGAGGGAATTTTGCAAGCAGGAAATTTCAAGGACATAATAGGTCATGGAAGAAAGAAAATAAAAGATCTGCACCTAGTTGGTATGTTGGGTATGGGGCAAAGACCAGGGCGGATTAGCAAGTCAAGACATAAGATGGCTCTCCTCAAAGTGATACAGTGTGCCTCCTCAGAAGTGAAACACACAATTCTAGAATGTGGTTAAATGTCAATGCACAAATGTCTTCTAGAGAACTACATGACGGGGCTAAATGAGATGACTACCAAGGTCTTTCCAAGGTCTAGTGGCTCTGAGTCTGTCATTTTTTGAGTCAATAGTTTTGTGTTTTGTGTGTGTGGTTTTTTTTCCCCAAAGTCATCATGGAGTCAAAAAGTCAAATTTTGGGTGCCAATATAGCCTTCAAAAACAAAAGAATCTCTCTGACACTCTATTTACAGGCTCAACAAAATAATTATTTCAGCCACTTAGGAAGTACAGTAAAGGGAATCTTTGCATCCTTATAAAGTATTTCCCATTACGAAAACAAAAACAACCCCCCCCCCAAAAAAAACCACACCTGAAACCTAACTTCTTTTTCTAGCCAAAATATGAAAACTGCCATTTAATGATGTTAGTTCCATAATGGTCATTTTTCTTAGGGGGGAAAAGTGTGTTGGCACATGCAAACTTGTCATACTTCCCCATTTTCTTGCCCTATTTTTGTGATAACTGTTACTGTAAGAAATGAAGATTTAGTAGCTACTGATGAGCAGTAATAAAATTAATATATTTTTTTCTAATTAGAGCCCTTATCAGCTTAATTCTAATACGACAAGGAAAGCGCAGAACAGGACAGAAGCTACACATAGGGGACTGGCTTCTGAATCACTGGTCTTGGGCAATCTTTCATCATTGATTTATAGCATTGCTTTGAGAGTACAACTCAGTCTCACTGTGCTTTTGTTTCTTCTGAAGAGTAAAAAAGAAAAGAAGCAGCAGCAGTAACAGCTACTACCAGTGCGGGAGACAGGACTCCCCTCTACATCCTTCTGCGATTTCCTGAGGGTAAGTAAGATCTTTGCATTAAGGACTTTGAGCCACTTAAACTAGTAGGAAAACAAATCTTACCTACTTACAAATTTTCCTGTTTTTCATGATATTTCAGTGGATGTAGTAGATACTCAATAAATGCTCAGTTGAACTGAATTATCAATAATTACCCTAGCAATCATGTCAGTTTTAGAAGATACATTTTTGATAGTTTAACCTTGTTGACAGAGAAGAGTAATCTTGGAACTGAATAATAGTTACGATCATTTTCCCTAAAGAAAGCATTAGATTTGAATGCCAAAATTCTGTTGCTATTTGGCAAACAGAAATATAATAGACACTTATTCATCATTGTTTTAGGTGCACGACTGTGAAAATGAGTAGAGAACTATGTAAAATAATTAGAGAGCTCTCTTAGTTCCGTGCTGTGGTCAACACTGGGGCGGAAATGGGGAAAACGGAGGTCTATGAGATTTCCGATTCTAGAATGTATCTAACGCAATGTAAGTCACCCTCTGCTAAAGTGAGGGTTATACTTTAGCAGAAGAATAAAGGCAGTCGCTTACTGTCTTCTCCAGAAATGGGAACAGAGAGGCCAGAATCAGAACGGAATCTCACTTGAAGGAAGACTTTTTGACTATGCATAATACATGTGAACTTCCACATCAGGGCCCTTAAGTCTGACCAAATAAATCGGGGAGCCCTAATCAAGGTTAATAACCATCTCAGAAACTAGTCGGCTCCTTCTTTAAGAGTGGCGCTGATGCACATGCTAAAGAAATTGGGGTAACTGAGACAGATACCCAAGCTAATCCCAGTGAAAAAACTCTGATCTTTAGTTTGCAGATGATTAAGACATACTTTGTTTCTTGGGGGCTAGGGGGTGAATTTTTACATGTGTGAGCCGTTTAAATTTTTCACTTACATTTGGTTTTATATACAGTCTGAGTGGGGGAAAATTCCAGAGTACCTTTGAAAATATTATTGTCCTTCTCTGCAACCTTTTTATGCTGAATATTTAAAAAAGTAAGAATTATTCTAAGTTTAGAGTTAACTTCAAAAAAGAAAACACCCAGTATCTTATATCTTTCCTTTACATTTACTTTACATGTACATTTACTCTTTTCTGGCTTTCAAATTAATGACACTTCTGCCTCTTTTCTCATGATTTTTGTATTTTTATGTATTGATTTTGTATTTTATGACTGCTGTATTTTTGTAATTTTGTTTTCAAACGTATTTGCAATATTGTTCTCTTCACTTTAGCATTTTGTGATGTCATGTGTTACTGTGGATCTATACAAGTTTGAGGGACCTTTTCAGTAAGGGTTCAACCAAAGGCAAATGAATCATCGGAGATCTCGCTTGCAGTGGGACACGATAATTTTATTTCACTTCTGTTAAAAATGGAAAAGAAGGGGCGCCTGGGTGGCACAGTCGGTTAAGCGTCCGACTTCAGCCAGGTCACGATCTCGCGGTCCGTGAGTTCAAGCCCCGCGTCAGGCTCTGGGCTGATGGCTCAGAGCCTGGAGCCTGTTTCCGATTCTGTGTCTCCCTCTCTCTCTGCCCCTCCCCCGTTCATGCTCTGTCTCTCTCTGTCCCAAAAATAAATAAAAACGTTGAAAAAAAATTTAAAAAAAATGGGAAAGAAGATCAATTGTTTCACGTAAAGTTAACATAACTTGTGCAAAATAACAGCCAGTCTTTACAAAAGAACAGAGCGTTGCTTAAACACCCTTACTTTGGTACCATTTTATGGACACCACCATCAGGAACTGGGATATGGGAAATCGAAGGCCCAAATATGTCATTTTGCTGGTAGAAATCATTTCGGCCCCCTTTTTAGCGACTTGTCATAACATTGGACAATGTGAGTAAAGGAAATAATTCACATTATGAAAAACTCGACCAACAAATTCTGTAAATAATATATGCCGAAGAGCAGTGTGTAGCTCCAGCAGAATATTGCTTAGAGAGATTTTGTTTAAAACATTTATTGGAGGCATATATTACAGTATATCATTTACTGGCTGGAAGCCATGCAATATGTGTCTTTACAAAAAAAAATTACCTTGTAATATGAGCCCCTCCAAGGCATAATTATATAATAAAGTTCTTATTGGGAAAACTGGAAGTAGGCCAAGGCTTGTCCAAATATAGTGAATGTCAGAGCCAAATTTATTATCCTTAGCTATTAACAGGAGAAGGCAGGTTTTGTTTACCAAGCCTAATTCTCTCCTAATTACAGCCACTATAAAATAATTACTATCCATGGGATAACAACACAAGACAGAGTGACTAACAGAAGAAACTGCAGGGGTTAGAAAACAGAGTGCAATTCTGTGTCATTTTGAACAGCTTGTGTACTGCCATGAACAAATTAACGGACTTCATTAAGGAATTATGTTTTAAGAGTGGCTTTGCGGTGAAGCAGTAAAGCAATTAATGCATCTTATTTGGTCCTAGATCTGAGTTGTAGTGCAGTTTGAGACAGCAGCTAAATTTTTTTTTTTTTAATTTTTGATGTATCAGGTTTAATAGGATTCAACCACATTACTGGGCCCCATGGTTAATGAGTGTAGAGAAAAGACTCTATTTTGGACAAATGATATCCAGCCCCTGCTAACTTGTTCTGTCTTTATGAGCAGAGTTCTTACTGCGGTGATTTTAATAATCTACTGAAGACAAATGCCAACTTTTATCTAATTCCATTTCACAACCTACCCTTATGTCCTAAACTCTGTTGGATTAGACTTTTGATGAAAGGTGTAGTTTTCAGAAAGGCAAGAAAAATATATCTACTTGAGCCACAAAACTGGGGACTTGAAATATTATTTCAATACCTCATATTTGCTTTCCACACAAATCAAAACGGAATATTATCCAGTTGAAACATGATGCTTCATTAAATTCTCAATGTTTCCCGTTCCCACATTCCCTAACCTCTTCCATCTCATCACAGAGCCCCAGAGGTGTAAAGAAACCTTGCTGTAGATCTTTGTACCCTTGAAATACATGCACCAGAATCAACCACTATTCTTACTACTTGTGCACAATGGCAAGGGTGAAAGGTCAAGCTGTGCCTCTTGCTGGTTCTGTGTCTTTTCTCTCTCCACACCCCCCAACCCCACCCCTCTCTGTAAAGGGTCATTTCTCCCTGCAGTAGGAAAAATGCTCCTGTTTTGGTGACTTGGTGAACACGTACAAACTCAGCACACTTGGGGAGTCTGTTTTAGATACTCCTTTTAATAGGCCTCCAGATGGCCACATAAAAGCAAAAGGATTATTATAGCAACTCCCAACCGGGCCATTAGAGATAAAGGTGGACCAGAGTTTCCTTTAAAACCATTTTTTTTTCTGAGGAATATATGATCTGATCATAAAAAAAAATCCTCGATATAAAAGTAGGGGAAGAAGTTCTACATCCAGAAATTCTTTTTGGTATTGTCGTTCTTTCACAGATATTCCTTTATGCAAATAAAGTCACTTGAATTCAAGTCAGAGCGCTAAAATGTAATTTTAGTTTTTTTCAACAATGTGGTGGCATTTAGTGTTTATTTTTTTTAATTTAGAAAGCCTTTTCCCCTCTTTTTTTATTCTCCAGACACTGAATGTTTCTATAGGGAACTAAAGTTAAGAAAGGAATAGGCAACAAAGAGATTTCAAAAAAACATTTCATGTGGAAGAGGAAATATTCTGTCGTGATATATATATATATATATATATATATATATATGATATATATATATCATATATATATGTATGTACCACATATATATGACACATATATATCACATATATGTGTATAACACACATATATCATACATGTATATCATGTATATGTATATATCAACTCCTCATTGTACAATCCATCACAGAAGTGCCATTGAATGGCTCCTTTCCTTTTCTACTGCCAGAAGCCACAATAGCTCTGGGGTTGAAAACAGGACTCGCTGGTCTTGTACAGTATAATCATGGTTTCCTCTTTCCTACTTTCTCCTTTCTATATTTTCTAACATTTTCCAATAAGCATGTTTCATTTTATTTTTTAAAAGTTTTGTTTTGGGGATCTCCACCCACACCCACAGCCCCACTAATTCGCACCCACACTTCTCGTTCCCCAGGAGACAAAGCCGACATATGCTACTACCTAAATACCGCGTGATTTTTCTCCATTCAGCCCATACCAGTTTAACTATGAACCAACTCCTCCCAGTTTCTACGATTCTAGAGTTAACTTGTTGGTTTGCCCTAATTTGAATAGTGGCTTTTCATCCTCTCTCATCTCTCCTGTGAGAGAAACTGTGAGTGAAAAGTTGGAAGAAACAATATTGAGAATGACTAGCCAGTTCCATTTTGAACTGGAAGTTTCCTTTGTTATTTTTGTTATTGTTGTTATGAAATATTTTCAAACACATAAAGTACAGAGAATAAACACTCATATATTCACTAAGATTTAAGAAATGTTAATGCATTATAAAAAGTTTTACATAGTTGTTTCAAGACTTTTTTTTTCTTCCTAATGTTATAGAGAGTTGATAACACACTTTGTCCCCTCAACTGATGCCATGAAGCTCCTTCACTACTATTCTCCCTTCTTTCCAAGGGTAAAATAGCCACTGGTTTAAAATTGGTTTGTAACTTTCATGTCCTTGTGTGTATATGATTACTACATGTGTATGTGTCCATAAATAATATACTCTTCTATGATTTTAAATTTACATAAATGTCATCACTCTGCCACTTGCTTTTTCACTCACCATTATGTTTTCAAGATTTATCTGTGTTGATGCATGTAGAATTGGTTCATTTATTTTAATTGCTATATAGGCTTCCATCATGAATACGAATATAACATGATTCACTGATGCATTGTCCAACAGAGAACAAGACCGCTCATGTTGTGTAGTTTAAGGGATGAAGGAGAGGAGTCCTTTCCTTTCTAGCCTGTCATGTTTTCATTTTGATACGAAAAACCTTTGTTGTTTAAAACCACATTTTAAAATGTTACAAGGTATGAGCCGTGAAAACACAATAAGTCTTTTTAGTAATTCACATCCCTCCCTGGAAGAATTCATCCCTTGGCAGTCTTGTAAGTGTAAATGTGGAGAGCCAGTGAAGATGTCAGCCACAGTGGGGGGAGAGAAGCCAGGATGAAGGAAGAAAGTTTCTGCCATGTCTAGTAAAGGTTAGAGCTACCAGAAACTGGATCTTCTTCATAACAAATGAAGAAGTGGGTTCAGAAAGTTTCAAAGCTTACAGCCCAGATTCAATTAGTATCATAAAAATGGGATGCCTGGGTGGCTCAGTTGGTTAAGCGTCTGATTGTTGGTTTCATTTCAGGTCATGAACTCACAGTTCATGGGATCCAGCACACGTCAGGGTCTATGCTGAGGGTTCAGAGCCTGCTTGGGATTCTCTCTCTCTCACTCTCACTCTGCCCCTCCCCTGCTCATGTGTGCACACACTCTCACTCTCTGTCAAAACAAATGAACATTTAAAACATATTATAAAAACAATGCATTGACATGATGGATGGCAAAGATGTGGCAATGTATCATGTCAATGATTCACAGATACTTAAAAGGCCCTGAATTATGTTTTAATGTGGTATATCCTAATGATTCTGCTATCTCAAATGCATTAACTGAGGGGTTATATTATAACTGGTGTGATATGTCAATCCACGCATTTGCAGGCTCTTTTGTGTCTTGATTTCAATCTGTCTATCTAGTTTAAAGACTTTTAACTCCACTTAAAAAGTAAACACAATTATAACTTTAAAATGTTACAGTTCTATGAGTTGTCTAAAGAAGGCAAAGATTAGTGATCAAGGTCACTAACATCCATTTACCAGAGATCAAGTATAGCATGTTGCATACTGAAGAATCATTTAGTAGGAAGTAAGAACCAGTAGTGACCTTTATCAGTGACCTCCCTTCTCAGGGATTATAATCTTTCAATACACCTGCTCACTACGGTCAGTCTTAAACACAGGTAAAGTTAACATCAACCTTTGAAACATATTTCAAGGAATAGGGGGCAAAACAGCCTTGCAGAAATCTCTTTCCCACCAAGCTGCCACAGGGTCTGAAATTCCCTTCATCTGAAATTAATTCCTTTGACTTCAGGCATTTTATCTAGAAGAGTTCATAACGTGAGATAAATATTATTAAGTAAAATAACACATTAAACTTTTATCATTCATGAAGATCTTAGTAGGAATATGTTCATATGGTTTGTTAACCAGTTACTTAACAATGTCTTGGGGGGGAAATGGAGTAGTTCACTGTTACGTTATGATGAGTGAAGAGGAGAAAAGTCTATACTATAAGAAGCTGTCTGGTGGGATTTTGAAGTAAAGGAGAATAGGGACCAGAGGAAATACCAAATAGCGAATGCTTTGGAAGCTGAGGAGAGAGGATACTGAGAGTTGAGAAAAGGGCATTGAAGAACAACTCTTTGTGTGTGTGTGTTAGGAGGTGTGTACATGAAAAGTACCTACTTTAGGATTTTTTCCTTGGCTAAGCCTTTCTGTGCACAACTAAGCCTTGTCCCTTCTTACACAAGTATTCTCTTTACTCTAATTTAAAACTCCAGAAAAAAATTGCCCTGAACACTCAAGCCATACTCTATGAACTAATACATATATCATAGCCTTTACAAAATGTGGCTTTTTTTTTCTTCCTTGAGTTTTTATTACTCTTTTTACGTTTTGTTTTATTTTATGCTTCTTAGCAAATAAAGGAAGTACTCACACAACTTTCAAATGCTGATCCTGCAGATGTTTTGTTTGTTTGTTTTCTGGGAGTCTGTTTGCGCAGATTATGCTTCAGGTAAACACCAAGCAGTTTGGTATTTGAGTAGGAATTAATTCAAAGTATTTGCTTCATAAACAATATCGTCACCTTTTTGTTTGCTTGCAGTCACGCTTGGAACTTGGTTTGAACCAGCCACTTTTATATATTATCTCAATAATTCTGACAAGCAAGGCCACTTTCTATGTGCCTTTGAGATACGGAGCTAAATTTGAGGGACGGAGATCAGTTTCCCCTAAGAAAAACACCAGCTTCAATAGCTAACCTTGAATGTTTACCAAATTTCAGCCACTGGGAGTCAGTATTGTGTAGTAGTTAAAATCTTGAGTTTTGGCCTCAGCTAGTCAAGGGTTCAAGTCTGACTCTAACATAAATGTGGATTAGTTAACCTAAGCTTATTATTTTTTTTTTTTTTTAGTTTGCAAAATAGGATAAAATCCATTTCTATTTTAGGCTGTTATGAAGGTTAAATGAGATAACGTGTGCTGTTAGTTAGCGTATGGCTGGTGCTCATAAAACCCAATAAATCTAATCTTTAGGTGAAAGTAAGTGATACATGGATCTAGTCCAACCTGCTAATGCTTTTCTCCCTTCCTCATACACTCCCCTGACCTCACACTTGGCTCTCTTAGAGGAAGCCTTAGGGCGTCATGGGCCCAGATGCAGAAGATTGTTAGTTTTTATGAGGAAAATCTTTGGCATTAAGCCAGGGTACCCCGCATGGGTGCTTCTCCCAAGTGTGTCCCACTGACATTCTTGCCCCAGCACTGTTCCATAGCTGCACATTTCCTTTTTCATCATCTCCTCCATTATCTCCTACTACACTATCTTCAATGACAACTGCACTAACACTGCATACGATGGGCAATTATCCTACCGGTAAGAACATGATGGTGTTAGAAAGAATTAAGTTCCAGAGTCTAGCATATCACTTAATAAATAAATAAAGCTTTGCGCTGCCAGGGTAGGCCCCGGTCTTTATATTCCTATCCTTGAATTTATTGACTCCTCTTAAGCTTAATGATTCAACGTAACACATGTATATTTCACTAAAGAATCTTCGGTAAATATATCAATTTGTCTACAGAGCTACACAGAAAAACTCTATTCTTCCCATTGCATTAACATTCAGAGACCACACAGTAGTTTATAGTTCTGGAGACAGAAAATACTTTCAAAGAAAGCCACTGTCCCAGGCATATGTGGAACCTTTATTGTGGAATCGACACTTGACCCTGTATCCAGCATGTTCACTGATCTCAGTGTCACTGCTTACATCCAGCCTTTGACAAGCTATTTTGATGACTTCATTCACAAATTATTTTCCTATTCTCATCAATCATGAACTCTAAAAATAAACTAGCCTATAGATTCTTTGGGATCTGGACAGGTTTCACTATATCTTTCTCTCTTAAGAAAAAATAAATTCATGGTAGCTCAAAAGTCAGGTTTAGGGGTAAAGTCCTGTCTCATCCTTTAGAGTTTTGACACTTTTGCAGGTTGTTAACATACAGTGCTCTTATATTCATAAAGATATCACTGATCATCATGTTCTTCCCAAGATAAAGCCCACGGTAAATTCATCTTGAAATGTAAGTAAATGTATCTCATGTTCTACACTCATTTCATTTGGAGATGAAGGGTTCTTGTATTTGCCCTTAACTTCTCTGGGCAGAATTTCAGAAGCAGAACTCTGGCCTGTTACGAGGCACAGCTGTACCCTGCAGGTAGAATGAAAAGGTCCTAGATGAGGTCTTGAATGCGTGTCCTTACATGCTTCATACCGCAACCTAATGTGCAGTTGCAGACCACCCCACCTGAGATAATAAATGAGAAATTCTCAGGGCTGTTGAGCACTTTGCAAATTTTCACCGTGGATCAGCACAAACTTAGTTAGCACAGGTGTTCACATAATTGTGATTCATTGGAAAAATTCTCAGTGCTCAATAGCCCTCGCACTTTTCCCTCCTAGGTGCTGGTTGAGTGTGAGTATATTGTGGGGAAATGTGCCATGATGTTGGGCTCCACTGGCTCTTGGCTAAAGGGTGTTGGGCTGATAAAAAAGAACTGCTAAATGTGTCCAATGCTCTTGGTCCATTTGCTTAAGTTTCTGAAACTGAAGAATGACATGGATTCAATAGTTCAATAGATAGAGACTAAGTCCAATATTTAAAACAAAAATCCCTTCTGATATTGGATAATATGAAGACTTCTCTGAGCTTATTTTAAAAATCATTAAATCCCAACTAATGCAAAGGTCTCACTACTCATTTTTCTTGCATTGTAGCTGCCATCTTCTGAAGAATTGTGCTCAGGCCAGCTCTGTTCATTTCTTAAGATTGACCACCATTTAGAACAGGACTCAGAGGTAATCATTCTGAACTAGTGAGAGAGCTCACTCTGCCATCAGCCCCTAGTTTCAGCCTTAGTTTTTTCATGTACTGAGTTAACAAAATCACACGACACAAGATTTGTGTAGCCTTTAATGCAATGAATTAAATAATTTGGATTGTTTGAAAAGCCGGATCATACAGTTAATCAATAGTGATTAGGCACCTAGGCTTGACTTTGTGGTAAGCACCCTGAATGTGAGGATAAAGTAAAAGAGAAAGCATCTGCCTATGTTTCATGTTGATCTACATATAGCTGCTTTATTCTATGTTTTTTTTTCTAAACACTGAATTGAAAGGATTTCAAATTTCTGTGCCTTCCCCTATTGAAAATTGATTCAGCAGGTTTTCCTGCTGCTGTTCCTATGTTCCTGCCTACATGAAAAAAGTGTCTGTCTCCACAATCTATCCAGAATTTCCACTTAAGGGAAGTGGTCAAACAGAAACAGATCATACTTTCTATTTCTGTTAAACTTCCACTAAGTTTTTCCAAGTATTTGAGGTATAAGTCTCTGCCAATTTGAATGGATCTATAGACTTTTTCCAACTCCTTTCTAAGAAAAGAGCAAACATGTGCTTCCATAAATTTTTTTCAAATGATCATCTAAAGGAATAAACCTAAGCACAGATGCAATAGCCCTCAGTGGTCCTTACACAACCTACTTGGTACCGTCTCAGAGGAGAGTCTGGGTCTCTTTCTTGATTCTGAAATACCACAGCTCTTCTGAACAAATGAATGTTTTCCCATTTTCAGATAGAATAACAGAGCATTAGTACTGACAGAAATTCCAAATCCTTCAGCAGCTACTTCGTGTTCCCAAAGGAGACACTCGGCTAATAGGTACATTATTGCTAGCAGATGCTATAGCCCCCCATCCTTATACTGTCCCCTATTCTTTTCTCCTACAGTGGACCAGGGTGTCACTAAGATTCCAGCTGTCTGAACCAGAAACAGACTTGTGTGACCTTAATGTCTCCTGTTCTTTGAATTCTTGCTGAACTAACTGAATCCTACTAGGTCTCTCTACATCACGAAAGCCACACCAAAAAAGAGGAAAAATCATGTCTGAGATACAGTAGCAGTTTTATGAAATTTCAGAATTAAAAAAAAATTTCAGAAAGGAAAAAAATCCCAAAATAGAGCACTTAATAAGGAAGCACAATGTTTAAATTTTGTTTCTAGAATATTCTATGGTCCGTTCTTAATCTTTATCGGGACTTTGTTTTTAGAGAACGGAGAGGAGAACATGGCCTGGGAAGGGCAGTGGATCCCTGTAGCAGAAGTATATCTCCGGGTATGCTACTCTTACCCCGTAGGTGAGGGAGTATAAACAGATGAAGAATCCTTCTCCAACTTAGCGATGGGACAGGGAGAGGAAATTGGTCCCGAGCTAATGAATAACTTTTGGAGTCTTAGCTAAAGATATTAGTATTTTTATACTAAAGAGAATTTTAGTGTAGAAACTGCGGAAACCTTAGGTTGCAAATAGTTGCACAAGCAATTCATTGTCCATAAATGTCTGTTAAATTATGTTCTCAAACATCTGCGTTTGTCATACTGAAATTATATAGACTCTGCCTAAATAGAAGTAGTATCTGAAGCCAACCCAAACAGCAAATTCATGAAGTCAGGATCTTTTATTATCAAGATCACCATTTTGTACTGTAGGAAATTCACTTTTAGGGATTATCTAAGCTTATGAAAATATTTGTGAGCCACACAGATCACTGCTGAGAATGGCGATACTAATTATATTTGAAATACCTCTTCATTCACTTAGGTTTATTATTGCCATCCTAAGACACAGATTTTTTTTTTTTATTTCTGCTCAATAGCATAAACAGACTTCTCTAATTTGTTCAGTCTTGTTTCCAAGCTTCAGGTATTAGTTGATGTGTTATCTTTCATAGTGAGAGATATACTATCCTTAAAGCTATGTTCAAGATGTTTTTCAGGCTGAAAACTAAATATCTATAGCATTTTTTTTTAGCTCAGCAAGACTTCTTTCCTCTTTCTGTTTCTCTCTCTTTGTCTCCCCTATCTCTCAACACCATCATAAGTGCTGATTTATGTGATGATTCTGCTATCCTAATGCTATTCTATAATTCACAAATAAGGCACTTCATACCTTTAAAATGTGTCTCCAAACTATTGCCGCTTTGTTCTGACATTATCCCTGCTTCTAACTTTACATAATTATGTGTTTCTGTTCGCAATTCCTATAGTAAGATATAGTAAATTTTGCACTGGCCACTAAAATAATGCTTTAACCATATTTACAAGAAATAAAACGGGAACGAAAAACATGGATTCTTTGTTTTCTGGACTGGGATGCTGCCCTTGGACAACGTTAAGACCAGTGGCGAATAGTAGAAATATCATACCTTTAAAAAAATTCCGTGGGGTGTCAGGGGGGAGATGCCTAAAGACCTCGCATCATTATTTCTCGTGCTAATCTCCCTGAGAGTATATGAAACACAAACTCTCTTGGGTCTGGGATGCTTTTGGTATATCCTCTCTGAAAGCAGTGGAATGGACCAGATGGTCTTTTGAGTTCTCCTCCAAACCTCTCACACCCTCATACCTGGTCAGAATACAAGAGAGCCAACTTCGTTCCCATTCTGAGGAAAGTATTCTTGTAGGTCAGTTTCTTCTTCATCCAGATATTGTTTAAGCTGCGTTAACTTTGCTTATATTAGGGAGAGCTGAATTTCTGTGGTCTTGGAGGGGGAAAAAAGTCCTCTTGTATCGGATTCAAATGTTTTCCAGATCTACTGGTGGTAATTGACATAATTCATTTTAATGAGTTAGAAGTATTTGAAGAGCTTTCAGTGAAAACATGTGGGGCCGCTCTATAAATTCCTAGGCTTTTAGAACCCTCTCAGTCTCCAGTGTTTCTACGTTTGCCATATCCAGTACACTGATAAACAAAAATGATTTATTGTAAAATAGTTATAAGTAAAGAAATGTCCTCTGAGGATACAATAATTGTTTTCATTTTCCTTTCCCCAGTGCCAGTGGTATAATAAAATGCTAATAGATGCAAATTATGCATGATTGTTAATGCATACTAAAGAGAGACCGTTTAAAAACCAGGTACCTTTTGTTGGTGAGTAAGCAGTGGAATATTGTTTTCTGTTTAAGATCTCTTGCAAACCGGGAAGGTTCTTTTCTGGATTGTCCGCATGTCCGGGCCCACCTCCAGACTGCTGCAGTTAGACATTCCAGAGGAGGGGTGGGGGCAGAACTGAGGGAGGAGAAGAGGCAAACAAAAACCTCTTTGACTCCAAATGATTCCAAAAGGAAATCTTGGAAAGCAAAATAAGCAGCACCTCCACAGGATGGCCACTGCGACTTAAAAGAAGAGAAAATTGAAATACATGAAAAATCAATGGGGTAATAATTAAATTGTGAGGCACACCGTACGGCAGCCAGGACACTGCACGCATCTGGTGATGGAGACAGGGAACCGAAGTCATCAGTAGTTAAGAGGGAGCAAAGAACAGCCGTCATCTTGAAGCTAATTTCGTGATGAGACACTAAAAAACACATACCTGCTACAGTATAGCAGGATATTTATAGGAGGTTAAAGATACAAATTAAAGTCCAGGAGCCTATACATTCCTGATTACCCAGCATTCTTAAATCAGTCCTCCTCAGTCTCACACCTGGGGTCTCAGCTGCGGCGTAGCTGTCATTTACGCTACCCATGGCCCACGATTGATGACAGTCATTCGCTGATGAAGCTGTATACATCATTTCTGTCCGAGCTGCACTGGCCAGATGGACCCTGACCATCCATCGCCTGTCAGGGACGCATCTGTTCACACTGCTGGTAGGGGTACTAACAAGTCATTGGCTTTCCAAAAGGACAGTGTCAGCTGGATAGGGCACAACATAAAAACTGGTGTTGCTGGGGCTTTCTTTCTTTCTTTCTTTCTTTCTTTCTTTCTTTCTTTCATCACGAAACAGTCCCCCCCACTCTGAACAGGGGATATATTGCATTAACTAAAAAAAAAAAAAAAAAGTAGTGGTAGGGATATCCAAAAGATCAAAGACACTTTATCAACTTCATATTAATAAAGCAAGTCAGTTTTTCTTCTTAGATTTGTTGTTGTTGATGACGTGTTAATAAAATATCATCCCTTTGAGATTATGATATTCAAATGTTTGTGAGGATCTGGGGAGTTTCGTTATCAATATTTGTTTCTATGATGAAAAGTCATTGATGTTTGTGTACTGATTTTTTTCCAAATACAGGTTACTGTTGTTACTTGTTTTACTTCTTTGTGTTAAATAAAGTTATCTCCCTGGCTGAAATAAAATGTAATCCAAAGACAGTTTTCTCATAAATTTCCATAAATCTAATCAATATCCAGTTTGATAAAGATCATGTTTTCCTTTAAATTTGTTGCCACTTTAAAATGTGTTTAAAAGGAAAGGAATTGTTTTATCATCCGGATGAAGCAGTACCTGTGATATAATTAGTCCTTGTGTGTCAGGAACCATCAGGGCACTTTCCCTTTATTACTTCATTTGCTTTTCACATCCCTGTGAGGGGGAACTCTTATCACTCCCATGTTCTAGATCAGGAAACTAAATAACGAGCTAAAGGATTTACATCTAGCGTTAGTGGAAGTGCTGGGATTTGGCCCAAAGTAGTTCTGACACCGAAGGCCAGAGGTTAATTTCCTTTTGATTTGAGCTCTTAAAAAAGATCTTCAGATATGGATCAAAACAGTCACTACTGCCCAACATCCCGATACCTTTTCTAAATTCTTACTTTTGTTATAAAAACACGATTATTTTGCCTGGGCAAAAAATTATTAACAAGAGAGATTTTAAATTACGCAAGAATGAGAACACGAGTCAAAATCAGACAGTTAACTGGTTTCTTTTCAAAATTAAAGATAGAATTTAAATTTTACAGCCTACTCAGTGATGCAGAGACATATCTCAAAGAAGTTCATAATCAACACCCACACAAATGTGTTGAAGTGAATAGAAGTATAAAATCTACTCAAAATGATGTTGCAGAAAGCAGAGCATGTGGCATGACCAGTCTTCAACAGGTGAGCCAAGCAGAGGAGACCATTAGAATGAATAAGAAAGGGAATGGGTATTTGTAGACCTCCATAAAATAAAATCATTTATAAGTACATGTCTCAAACAGAGTCTCCAGCTCTTTATTTGCTTCAGTTTCCTGGTTTAAAAAATGAAAAAAAAAATGTGCATTTTTTCTTCATCAATGGAATTGTGTTTTGCAAATTTGGGTAAAAATTTACTGTAAAAGCAAAGAATCTAATTTTACTAGATGGAAAGCTGATAAAGAGATGAGGCCATTTTCAAGGTCACAGAGGAGGCATTTCTCTATTGGCAATGTGAGGCACATTGTTGAAAAATACGAGTGACTATAAACCTCATTTTGGCTGTCTGCTTTGGCAGGAGCAAGAGATCTGCAGGGAAATTTCTCCATAATTCTCCATTTTGGCTTCATAAATTGGCAAACTAGAGGGTTTTTCTTGCTATGAGGGTCTTAAACTCCAATTAATTTACTTTGCTCTTTTTCTTACAATTTTTCTTCCTGTAGAAATATGGTAAAACTTTGAAACAAAACTAATTTTTTTGGTGTCTTCCACTGTTTTAAGTCATAAGCAAATCTATTTTGATAAAGAAAGTTTCCACAAATATGTATGGTAAGTCCATCTATACTGATTGTCATTCTTGGTTCCTCCTACATTCAAATATGAATGGTCCATGATATAAAGGAACTTACAATCCCTAAAAGGAGAAAGGAGTATATACAAATAACGGCAAAAAGGCTAACATATCATTAAATTATAAACGTAAAGTATTATGAAATTTGAGATGGGATTTCTTACAGTTGGGATAGTAAAAAAAAAAAAGCTTTATGGAAGAGGTAGTATTTGAAATGAGTCTTTTTTTAAGATTTTATTTTTAAATAATTTCTATTCCCAATATTGGGTTTGAACTCACAACCCCAAGATCAAGAGTCACGTGCTCCACTGGCTGAGTCAGCCAGGTGTCCCTTGAAATGAGTCTTAATGAATTTATTTAGGAACTTACTTTGTATTAGAGTAAAGGTGGTATATCAGGCAGAGGAAACAGTTTTAACACAAGGCTGTAGGTAGAAAAAGTTTAGGAGACTTAATAGTGAGGACACTAATTTGTTTGTATTTGCATTTGTATATGACTTATAACAGATGCTTTGTTAATGTTGCCTAAATGTGCGAGTGAATGAATGAATCAATGAGTAAAATTTTGCGAAAATCTTCAAGAGTCTTCTGTATATACGAGTTAGAATTTACAATTCTTTCATTAAAAAAAAGCAAAAAACTCTATTGTAGGAGGTAGGAAACGACTCCTTTCAAAAACACGCATGTCCTAAAAATCCCTGGCACTCATGAATACATAATGGTGGAAGGGTCTTTGCCGAAGTGGCTAAAGGTGGGGATCTTGAGGTGTGGAGATTACTTTTAATTATCCAGGTGTGCCCAACCTAATCAAACGAGTTCTTAAAAGCGAGAATGTTTCTCCACTTTGTTCAGAGGGAGAAGTAAGTGGACGAAGCATGACATAGAGACGACGCTGCTGGCTTTGAAGGTGGAGAAAGGGCGTCACAAGCCAAGAATGAAAGCCTCTGAAAGTAAGAAAGAACAAGGGGGAAGAAAATGGATTCTCCCCCAGAACCTCCAGGAAGGAACGCAGCTCTGCCAACCCTTTCATTTTACCCCCGTCTGACCCATGTCAGACTCTGATCGACACATAATGAATGTGTGTTGTTTTAAGCCACTAAGTGTATGGTCATGCATTAAGGCAGATACATCTCTTTTGTGTTGTTTGGGCATACCACAGTTTATAGGTCCACCAGGATATTTACAAACACGGCGTTGCCACCTAGCAAGTCCATGCTGAAAATGTAGACCTAAAACTTGGCATCAGGTTTGAGGAAGAAAAAGGAATTCATTACTAAAATGCATATAACATATTTGTGATTAAATTAAGTGATACACTGAAATGTCTGTGTTAATTCGTGTGCTTAATTCTAAGTAATAAAATTAATACTAGGCTATGGGGAATTTTCCACATTGGTCAAGATATAGTTTGATCTTCTTTTGTTGTAATTTTGTGATCTATTTTGCCTTTGACTAACTAGCTTTCTTGAGAAAAGAAGAAATTGGACAAATAAACCAGCAAAATTATTAAGTTAGAATTGGTGGAACTATGTCTATTCTATCTTGTATATTCAACAGTGACCTTGACCACAGTCCAGTCAAAAATTGGCATTTGATTTGAGTGGTAAATTCTGTATAAATATGGCTTTAAAAAATGGAGTGTCCTTTCCTATTAATCATCCTTTTAAAATAAATGGTTATTCAGTATGCCAGACTTCTGTTTATGTTTGGTTGACTTAAGATATAGTATTGTTTGCAATGTAGTGATGGTATTGATTGTAGTAGATAGAATTTACCTGGTAGGTTAGGCAACGCGTATGGTCATTGCAAAGAGAACTTAGGAAGTGGTTTTGCTTAAGCTTGATTTTTTTCTGTAAAAATTAGGAGAAACTGAGAGGAACTAATATAAAATTTTGTGCCCAAGTCACTTTTCATATGTGATTTTATGGTATACCTGCTATCCTGAGTAAGCAGGTGAGGGAAATAATAGATTGTAATTTTGTAAATAGGTTTCTACTTGATAGCAACATGGCATCGGGAGTACTACCCCTGAGCTTTCTGGCCAGTGGCCTTCAGGTTCACCCACAGCCGGGCTGCCTATAAGCCTCTCTTTGGCTTCATTTGCTGTGCACAAAAGGTTCTGTTTGTTGGGTTTTCTTTTCACTTCCAAGTTCGTATGGAAGGAATTTCTTTTTTAACTCTATACCACACAGGACTCAATTCCACTGTCCAATTATCTGCCTCTTCGCCTCTGAATCACCACATAGCTGCTCAAAGAGTGAGATCAAGCCGACTGAAAAGGTGTTGTGCCTCATGATGCTAGACGGGGTGGCCAAACTTCCTGCTGCTCCGGAGACACTCCAGAAGCCCAGTGGGAAGTGTGCAGCCAAAGAGATCTGGGCAGACCTCAAGTTAATCTCACATGGGAAAAACAGACTCCAGGCCAATCACCAATGACACGTTAAAATATGCAACTCTCCGCATTTCCTTTTGCGTTTGAACCCTGAGCTGGGCACAGATTTCACTCAGCCGTGTTGCAGTGGAAGTAGTCTGTTTTTATTTGTTCGCTTCACTTAGAAAGTCCATGACAGGAAAAGTCAGCCGAGTCTTAAATGCAAAGTGTGACTGGGTATAAGCAATGGTGACTGTCCTACTGTTCACTGATCCAAACTGTTCTCTGCTCCCATGGAAGGTGCTCATCTCAACTTCTTACTTTTCATGTCCTTGAGGTGAAAACAAAAAATAAAATAGGGGCGCCTGAGTGTCTCGGTCGGTCAAGCGTCCGACTCTTGATTTCGGCTCAAGTCATGATCTCAGGGTTCGTGAGGTCAAGCCTCCCATCGGGCTCTGTGCTGACAGTGTGGAGCCTGCTAGGGATTCTCAATCTCTCTCTCTCTCTCTCTCTCTCTCTCTCTCTCTCTGCCCCTGGCCCCACTCACTCACTCTCTCTCTCAAAAATAAATAAACTTTAAAAGTACTTTAAAAAGTTAAAAATATACCCCATAACTCTTTTTCCAGTTAGAATGAGGAAGTCTCATGACCAAACCATCCACTTCTTCCCGTTCTGACACAGATTTCCATGCCACCTCATTCACATTGTGTTCGTGTCGTTTAAGCTCACCTGAAGATGACAAGGTGTAGAGGCAAGGCCACTTGGGACTGGTGTTCATTCCCTCAGGTACCTGCCGTGTAACATGAATGAGATGCATAGGCTCTCTGTGGTCATTTCCTCAACTGTAAAAATAGGCATAGTATCTAATTGATGTATTCATTTATTCATTCCTCAATTAGTCTCACTCTCCTAGCACTAGACATAGAAACATGCATAGTGCTTGCCCTCAAGGGGTTTCAACCTGCTGGTTACAGACTGTGAATTAAAAGGTAATCACTGAGAAAGAGTGAATGGGCTGGGCAAGAGAACGGCTCCTGAGCTCTGTGTGGTTCAAGTTCCTGGCTCTACAGTGGCCTGTAGGAGTGCGGGCAGGAGCTGGAGAGATACGTCAGTACCAGCATCCTAACAGGTAATCAATAAAGGTTCTTTCTTGGTCCAGAGGATAGTCTTAATTAGTTGGCACCATATTTTTACTTCCTTTTATGATGTTTCACAAATGGATTTTTAATATTTTTATGTCCCCTATTTTAAGATCCTGGCAAGAAGAGACCACAGGTTTCACTTTTCTTATTAAATCTTTTACTTTAGTGGCCAAGAAGTTCAGCTCCAGCCTCAGGTTTCCTTGCCTAAAATCCCGCCCATGCTACCACGGGCCATTCGACCTTGAGCAATTTGCTGAAACTGTGTCTTTGTTTCTGTTTTCAGCAAATGAGAATGATAAATTTGCCTTATGGCTGGCTTAAAGGGAGCGTCAAGCACTTATAATAGAGGTATTAATTGTTCCTGTTGTTATTGTTATTATTATTTCCTCTCTTGCCTTCTCTAGAGTATGATATAATAAATCTCGGGTGACCAAAAAGACACTTTGGGGCACTTGTGACATCCTTGGCTTTCGTTCTTTTATAGCTGTGAGAGTAGCAAACTACCATTCACAGACGATGTTAGGGGGTTAGTTGGGGAGAAGGCACAAGGGGATGTAACAGGGTTTGTTCTACATGCTGTACTCAAACAAGAGGTTTCTTTGAATGAGGATGATCCTCTACTTTGCTGTGAACTCCTTAAAACCTGGACTTAACCTTGGTTATCCTGTAGCCACCATGACTGGCATGGTGCCGGGAACCTGCGAAGACCTTGAGCGGTTCCACATAGACGAGCGCCTTGTAGGTGCATAAGAGTATTTAAGGGTGAATACATGATTGAATTAAAGATGGTTGTGGTCAAAACATCACCACTGGAGGCTGGTGGCTCCTGAGACCGCACACTGAATCTCTAGAAAATCTCTGTAAAAAAATCACAAGCATTCCTCGGGACAAAGAATCCTATCGGAAGTTGCCAGGCAGGTTACTTGACCCAGAGACATGAAATTACAAGCATACTGATGAAGGATGAAAAAGAAACACAGAACCTGTGTACCAAGGTATAGAAGAACAGGGACGCCCAAATCGGCAAAATCCATGTTTACATCTCATCTCCATCCTGTCACAGGTATCTTGATGAGGTACCAACACTCTGATACTTGGCTTCCTCGTCTGTTAAGTGGGGGCATTCAAACGTGCTTCAAAGGACACAATAAGGATCAAGCCACGCATGCCAAGTAGAAGCTTACCATGGTTTAGCATTTGACCCCTGGTCTCTAGTTTTTGGGATTTAAGTCCCAGCTCTGTCACTTAACAACGGTGCGCATGTTGATTTCACCCTCTCTGTGTCTCAGTTTTCTCATCTATAAAATAATAATGATGATAATAGAGTTGTAACCAGAATTAAATGGTTAATATACGTTAAACTTCTTAAAACAATATCTATCACAGAGCAGTGCCAGAATATGTTGCTATTCTTTTTTAAGCAATATGACATAATGTAGTTATTTCCTTTTTTATGGTTCTACCTGGACTACGTCGTTCTTGGTCCTCGAGTGGCACATGAGAACCCTAAAGAAGAAAATCTATCCCTTTGAGTGTTAGTCTACCTATTAGGACAATGTTTGGGATCTGAAATTAGTTACAATATCCATAGCACCAGTAACATTTGTATTTTACTTTGGACCATTTTTCCATTTTGTTTTTGGTGCAAGAGATTGTATAAAACCTAGTGCACTATCATTCTTAAAAAAAAAAAACACTTTTTAAGAAATGCGATACCTAAGATGGGATGGAATGAGATATATGCCAGGAAATAGAAGAAAGTATGTCAAATGAGAGAATAGGCACTTGCTCACAGTCCTCCAAGATGGAAATGTGACATCCGTCTACTCACACTTTGTGACAAACAGACGTTGCTATTGATGCAAAGATTTGCTTTTGTTTTCGATTTTTCCCTTTCCTCAACCAGTGAAGAAAAGTATGTCATTTCTTTATCTGGTTATTTTAAAATACAATAAGCAGAAGATGAGAGGCTTTAGAATCTTAAAAACGTTATAGCTAAAAGGGGTCATCATTAGCCCAAACACCTCATTGCAGGAGTAAAGTGGATTCACTGTGCCTAACAATTTACTTTTGCCCACTCGTTTACTTATTCAAAAGTAATAAGACAAAATTATTGATCACTGTATTAGTCAGGATTCTCCAGAGAAACAGAACCAATAGATGGTAAATAGATAGGTGATAGATAGAGGATAGATACTTACTATAAGAATTTTACTAATGTGAAGAAGTGGGCAAAAGACATGAATAGACACTTCTCCAAAGAAGACATCCAGATGTCCAACCGACACATGAAAAAATGCTCATCATCACTCATCATCAGGGCAATACAAATCAAAACCACAATGAGATACTACCTCACACCTGTCAGAATGGCTCACATCAACAACTCAGGCAACAACAGATGTTGGCGAGGATGCGGAGAAAGAGGATCTCTTTTGCACTGCTGGTGGGAATGCAAACTGGTGCAGCCACTCTGGAAAACAGTATGGAGGTTCCTCAAAAAATTAAAAATAGAACTACCCTACAACCCAGCAATTGCACTACTAGGTATTTTTCCGAGGGATGCAGGTGTGCCATTTCAAAGTCACACATGCACCCCAATGTTTATAGCAGCACTATCAACAATAGCCAAAGCATGGAAAGAGCTCAAATGTCCATCGATGGGTGAATGGATAAAGAAGATGTGGTGTATATATATACAATGGAGTATTAGTCGGTAATCAAAAAAGAATGAAATCTTGCCATTTGCAACTACATGGATGGAACTGGAGGGTATTATGCTAAGTGAAATCAGTCAGAAAAAGAGAAATATTATATGACTTCACTCATATGAGGACTTTAAGATACAGAACAGATGAACACAAGGGAAGGGAAGCAAAAATAATATAAAAACAGGGAGGGGGCCAAACACAAGAGACTCTTAAATATGGAGAACAAACAAAAGGTTGCTGGAGGGGTTGTGGAAGGGGGGATGGGCTAAATGGGCAAGGGGCATTAAGGAATCTACTCCTGAAATCATTGTTGCACTATATGCTAACTAACTTGGATATAAATTAAAAAAAAGAAAAAGAATGTTACCAATGTGATTATGGAGGCAGGCAAGTCCCAAGATCTGCAGGGTGAGTCCATTGGGTGGAGACCAAGGAGAATCAATGATATAGTTGTAGTCCAAAGGCCGGCAGTCTCAAGATCCAGAAAGGGTCGGACTTTAGTTCTAGTCTAACGGCAGAGAAGAGTTTATGTCCCAGTTAGAAAGCTGTCAGGCAGAAGGAAAGAGGGCCCACCTTTTTGTGCTATTCAGGTTTGTGGCTGATTGGATGAAGCCCATCCACATTGGGGGGGGGGGGTTAATCTGCTTTACCCATGTGACCAATTTAAATGTTAATTTCATCCCAAAAGAACCTTATAGAAATACCCAGTATGATGTTTGATCAAATGTCTAGGTCCCCACAGGCTCAGTCAAGTGGATACATAAAATGAAGTATCACAACAACCTAATTTAAGTGTCAGGCATTATTCTAGGCCCTGAAGATGGAGACAAATACTTGTGTGTAAAAGGCTTAAAATCTAGTTGGAAAAACAGACAAGTCAATGACAAAGTGCAGGTGAAAGCAATAAATGTTATGGGAGTCAACATGTCACACACCGGGTAACCTAATGTTTGGACCAGGGTAGATGGTGTTTTTCACAGCGCCCTAAAGTATTTTTCCCTAGTCTCATCCTACCCTGTGCCTCGCCCTCATATCTAGCTTAAAGCACTTAAGAGAAGGCATCAGTATCCACTAACAAACACAGTGCATTTTGTTTTTAGGAAAGAGAAAGAAAGGCAAACAGTAACTTGGGTCAAACTCAAGACTTACTCTAGAGTCCAATGTAAAAACTCGAGAATCTAGTCTTGGTTCTTATTCATCCTGGCTGCATCTACGCTTCGGCTTTAGAGATCTTCCCTTCTTCTAGGTTGTCAGGCCCGAGATGATCACCTTTCCGTTCAGAGGACCACCAGAAGCCCTTTCCTGACTTGCTTTCTTTAGACTCTCTGCCATGGTCCATTCCCATGTAACCAGATCGTTACATAAACCCATAAACCGAAAGATGATAATGAATCAATGTTAGTCCCTCCTCCCACAACTCAGATAAAACATGTGGGTCTTAACAGAAGCATTTGGTGTATGGAAGGCATGAGTCTTCAAAGGGAATTGCAGGCATTTTAAAGCCTGACGCTTTTTGAGTAGATGGCAATTCATGCCATTAAAGTTACAGTCTCCTCTGCTGATGTGTAGAGCCAGCTGTCATGTGTTAAGGCTTTCACTCTGGGACTCAAAAGGAAAAGAAAAATACACTCATTGATCCCCTGAAATGTGCCAGACTCCACTAGGTAGGGACTTTAAATATTTCATCACTTTTAATCATAATAAACAAAATATCTATTGAATTTCCTATTTTCCAGATAAGGAAACTGAGACGCCAAGGTGACAGATAACGTATTGAAGTTTACACAGTATGAAAAATTAGGAGCCAGAAAACAAGTGAGAAAGTTGTGAAAATTAGCAATTTAGATCAACATTATTATGAAAAATAACATTATGTTCAAGGTAAAGTTACTGAACCTCAGAGGTAAGTTGGAGCAAAAGCAGGAGACAACTTGACAGCTTTCCCCAAACAAGTTTTTTTAAGTTTATTTATTTAGTGTGTGTGTGTGTGTGTGTGTGTGTGTGTGTGTGTGTTTGTGTGTGTCTGTGAGAGAGAGAGAGAGAGAGAGAGAGAGACAGAGAGACAGAAAGAGAATGAGAGAGAAAGAATTCCCAGCAGGCTCTGCGTTGTCAGTGCAGAGCCCAGCGCGGGGCTGGATCTCACAAACCATGAGATCATGACCCAAGCAAAAACCAAGAGTCAGAAGCTCAATCCACTGAGCCACCCAGGTGCCCCACCCCCTCCACAACAAGGTTTTTTGATGACACTAACAAATACAGTTTGCTGGGTTACAACATATATATTTCCGGCTCAAATGTTGCTTATTGTACCTTACTGTATAAGATCATTGTGCATCAGAATTTCCATGTTCATCCCTTTTTCTCTCCTTTTATAATTGTGGAAAAAATCATGCTTTACACAGCTCCATTTCCTATTTCTAAAATGGGTTACATTTAAAATAAAATTTAAAAAAATACATAAAATGGCTTACATTTAAAAGACATTCTGGGGACGATTGATGAGTTTTGAGTAAGGTCCATAAATTCACTAATAATGTCATGTTAGTGTTTACCTCCTGATTTTTATAATTGCACTATGGATAGGTAAGAAAACGGATAGGTAGAAAATTTCTAACTAATGCTTATTGAAAGCTTGTTAAAAATTATTTTAATCAAACTAAGATGAAATTGTGAAGATTCCATTATCATAGTTAATAAATCCATAAAAATGTAAAAAGAATAATGGTCTTTACTTGTTGTAACTCATATTTGCAAAAAAAAATCTCTAAAACTATTAAAATGTATTTTGATGATAGAATAGTAGAGTAAAATTTGAGACAAATGTTCTAGAGAACAAAAAGCTGGATAGAGGGATGCGTGGGTGGCTCAGTTGCTTAAGCATCCAATTCTTGATTTCAGCTCAGGCCATGATCTCACAATTTGCAGGATTGAGCCCTGAGTCAAGCTCTATGTTGATGGCACAGTGCTTTCCTGTAATTCTCTCTCTCCCTCTCTGTCTGCCTCCCCTGCTCACACTCTCTCTTTCCCAAAATAAAGTAAATAAACTTAAAAAAAGAATCTGGATAGGGACACCTGGGTGGTTCAGTCAGTTAAGCCTCTAGCTTTGACTCAGGTCATGATCTCACGGCTTGTGAGTTCAAGCCCTGCATCGGACTCTGAGCTATCAGCAGAGCCTGCTTCAGATTCTGTGTCTCCCTCTCTCTTTGCCCTTCCCCCACTCTCTCTCTCTCTCTCTCTCAAAAATAAATAAACATTATTTAAAAAAAAAGCTGGATAGAAGAAATATGTGTGGGAAATCTGTAACTCAGCTCTAATTTGTAAATTTGTTTACTGGTTGTATTGAGGGTTTGTGGTAAGCAGTTACTGTTCCTACATTAAACACTGGTTTGCTCTAACCATGGCTACAGTTTTTCCCCCTGTATCACCGAATTGCCTCATGAAGAAAGGTGTCATCTTTTGAGTAGTGAGGGCTACATTTCCATTGTCAGCAGCCAACTGATTATATTCTGCCAGTTGACTGGGAATAGTCCAGCCGTCAGAGTGTGCCAATGTGCTGGGAGAGGTCCAGCAACTCTTTGGAAGTGGACTGGCCTTACCTGGAAGAGCTCTGATGGTCAGGATGCACAATTCCCTGAGCTGAGCTCAACAGCCTGTAGACATGGGTCATAAGAGTCCTCTGCTGGCTATGGCTCGGGTGACTTGAGGGCAGTTTGCTGGGGAGAGTTCAGCAAACCACTGAGAGAAATCTACTAGAAACAGTCTGACAGTAAATTAAGGGAAAATTCAATGGCAACATTCCAAAAGCTATAAAAGCAACCCGCTAAAAATTAGAGGCTTGCATGGATCCATAAGGAGAATTCTTGGCAGTCTGGTGAGAACACTGATTTTCTTTTTTCATTTTCTTTTCTTTTTCTTTTTCTTTGGTTCTTGTGGTTTTTGTTGTTGTTGTTGTTGTTGTTTTGGTTTGCTTTTTTGCTATTTGTTCCAGAACAGCATACGAATGGTACGAAAACACTGTCAACTTTTAAAATACATACTGTATAAAATATATTTATGTTGCTTTGAAATCATGCACACTGAAAATATTATCTTTTAGAATTCTAACAGTATGTATAGTTCAAAGTTAACTAGGTTAGAAATAAGTTTGGTTTACCTTCTGTATATTTTCCTATTATTAGGATAATTGAAGTAGAGGGACTGAAAGACAATTTAATACATGAAATTTCTTTTATGAATAAAAATCAAATCAGTTCTTCAGAACTAAAAGAAAAACAACAACAACACCAATTTGGTCTGGAAATTGATTTAATTTTGTTCCTCTCTGGGCAAAAACACTATTGATTTTCAATTTAGTATCAGTATTGAAGAAAATTCATCCTCAACTCTTTATCATTGCCCTAAAAAGTCTGTTTACTCATTATTCATTTACTTATTTATATCAACCAGGGTTAAGTGAATAAAATTTGAGAGTTTATACCTACTAATAGGTATAAATATCATTTATAAAATTATATCTCTCTGATGCCAACTGGAGATAAAAGGGGAAAATACCAAAAAAAAAAACCGCTATGATATTTATGTTGCAAATTTTTGCTTTTTTAATTGTGATTTTTATTTGGGATGTACTAACAAGTTTGAATGATGTTGATGTATAGGTTAATCAAACAAGTACTGACCCACACTACTAGTTGTCAGACTAGTATTTTAGTATTATTAGAAAGTTACAAAAGAGGGACAAGGTGCACTCTTTACTTTGCAGGAGCTTATCATCTCAAATGTATTCCAATTACTATCTATTTCATTTCTAATCAAGTTAAATTAAGAAGTAAACCATACTGTACCTTAAACCCAAAACAACTATGATTATTATGTATTCTTCCCTAAGTAGCAAGCACTAGGTAATTATAATTCAAATGGTCAAAGTTGAAAGATCTTTTTTCTTTTATAATAATATTTGGAGGAATTAAGAAATGTTTAAAGTAGAAAAAGGAGATATGAAAATTGGAATACAAATATTAAAAAAAAGAATAAAAGCCTCCCTCTAGACGAGGTTCTTTTGGAGTTTGTATTTTGTTACACTAATGTGTTATTTATTTTAGATAATGCATAGTGAAAAAAAGCTTAAGTTTTGTAACTAAGAAGACCAAGAAAAGGCATAAGTTCTCTTGCATTATTGGAATGAGGCTATTTTAAAACCAGCCAGGTGAACTTTCTGATCTTTGGTACGCAGGACAAGGCAGATGGAAACCTGCTATTTTCCCTGGAGTGTTTTGGTAGAACACCCTTACATTTTGGGATGAGGACAGGATACAAGATAATTTGGCTGCTTTTAGGAAAATCTGTTTACTAGTGGAAAATTATGTTATGAGATAATAATAGGGTAAAATTTACAATGCTTGCAAAACATGTATTGATATTTAATCAGGCTGATGTTTAAACAGCTGATCCTATGAAATTTTACACAGATACTGGATTCTCCAGGTATTATTCTAGACATAGTCAAAGGCTCTGCCATATTACTTTTCAAGTAACAGTATCAAAATAGTGTGAGGTTTCTTCAATGCTTAACTTTAAAATGTTAGCACTTCTGCTCTGTTGAAATAACTACACTGAATCTGGGCTTTTATGGCATTACGAATAAAACATTTCCAGGCATTTCTTTTGTTCCTTCGTCATCGTGGAGGATGAACATAAACAGGCCGTCATAAGTATATGATTTACAAACAAAATAGTGCATGATCTTCACACAGTGGAAAGTATTTTAACTTAAATATAATGTTACTTTATAAATAAGTTTATGCAAAATAAGTTATTAATAATATTCTCTTAGGGGATCTTTGCTGCTTACCATATCTACAGTTCTGCATGAAGGATAAGACATATCTATAGTTCTGCATGAAGAAATTAAATTAAAAATATGTAATTAACATTTGTTTAGCATCTTACATCTTATAAAATATATTCACATACATTTTCCAACTAAATCTACATATCTACAGTTCTGCATGAAGAAATTAAATTAAAAATGTGTAATTAACATTTGTTTAGCATCTTACATCTTATAAAATATATTCACATACATTTTCCAACTAAATCCTTATGCCAAACTGTGAAGCACCTAAGGAATATAATTTATCACCACTATAATAAAAAGAAGCAGAAATTCATAATCAGTGACTTTTATAAGGTCCTATCATACAGTTAGTAATCTGCTGAGAATAGAAATCAGCTCAACTCTGATTTTAATGCTTATGTGCTTTCCAACACAAAATTTTGCCAGCCTCAAAATTAGAGATTCATAGACATTAACGTCTAGATTTAAGTTGATGGATCATTCAGGAAACAAGAAGTTTGGTATATAATCGCTAACTTGTTAAGGTAAGGTCTAGATAAACATGGGCCTGTGTATTCTAAACTTGATCGAGTAAAAATAAGTTTGAATGCAGGTAGTTTCAGGCATGGTACAATTTTTATTTAAAGCAAGTTGGCTTTTTGTTTCCCTCATGCTCGTGCCTCCTTATCACAAGATGGCTGCTGCAGCTCAAGACAAGGTCTTTTTGCACATCCATGTTCCAAGCACAAAGAAAGAAGTAATGGCAAAAACAGAACTTTTCTTGGAAAATAAACCATTTTTCTCAGCACATTTCTACTTATACCTCAATGAGCAGAATTGAAACACACTATCAGTCTTAGCAGTAGCACTTTCTCAGAAAGTAAATATCTGGCCTTTGCCAGTCTCTGCAGTGGTAGATGAACAAGGGGAAAAGCTTGGGGCGCCTGAGGGCTACTGAGTTATAGGGTCTATCACACAACAGAATGGCAGAAAACAAACAAACAAACAGCAGAAACTATCCCTGCTCTCAAGAAGTCCACATTCTAGTACCAGAAATAAAAATATGTACATGAAAGGCCATAACACATTGGAGGAAGTGCGCGTTACTTATAGAAATGAATATTAAAGAGGTCTAGGTACTCAGAGAAGGGAATAGTTATAATTCTCCTGCTCATACCTTTTCTCCTTACATTTTGACCAACTATTCTCAGGAGTTGCATCATAACAATGAACTGAGGAAAAGTAGCAAATAACAACGAACTGAGGAAAAGAAAAAGAATGTTCTGGCTTACAGAACAGAAATAGAACCATAAGTGGATCCTGGAACTTAAACCAATTTCATCAGGGTTCTGTCCTTCTCTATCTCTCAGCTCTGCTTTTTCTGAGCAGGCTTTGTTCCCAGGAATGTTTCTCTGATGTGATTGCAAAAATAATTGGCAGGTCTAGGTTTATTTGTCCTTTAAGCCTAGCAATCTCAGAGAAAATAAAAGTATACTCCTTTCCTGTAGCCGTCAAGAGTCAAAGCCCTGGGGATACTCGGATTGGCCTGGTCTGGTCACATGCCCATTGACCCTGACCTGATCACCCATCACTGTGACCAGGGGTATGGTGAATCTGATTGGCAAACCTCGATCAGATGATAACTTGTGTGTTAGGAGTGTGTGTGTGTGTGTGTGTGTGTGTGTGTGTGTTGTGTGGTGTGTGTGTGTGTGTGTGTGTGTGTGGCAGATGGAGGTGAGGTGCAGGATAATAAAGACTACTGATTAACCACCTCCAGTCAAAAGGAGCCTTCCCTAAATGGAAAAAAAGATTATAAACAGACTGAAAATGACAAATACCCTACACAGTAGGTACTCTACATTCTAAGGATGGGAGCAGTGAGTTTTCACACACCTCAGTCCCACAGAACCTGAGTGGAAAGATGCTTACACAGAACTTCTTGGTTAGCAGGCTAGTCCCTGCACTGTTTGTCCCAGCATGGCTCAGGGTTGCTCAGGTGAGCGGCATGTTGTCATTCCTGGCACTTAACCTGTTGCAGGAAAACAGGAATCTGCATTTTGCCATCTATCGAAAATATATTCCTCAAACACGAGGACACACGAGGCCGTTTGTGTGCCAAAGGAATTCGTGATATTAAATTTATCGAATGCAATTAATCACATAATTCTACTCACTCACTGTACCTGAGAAGCATACTAGATTCCATGTATTCATGCTAGATATTTTATTTTCATTTGATCACATTTTATAGAATGTGTTATCTACCCTGAACACACACACAGACACTTACTCTACAACTTTCCTTGACCCTAATTTTCCTTTTCCTCAGATGAGTGGGCTATTCCTGCTGCCACCATTTATCATAACTGTTTTTCTTCTTAGACTTCTATAATGTGGCTTCGATTCTTAATGCTCTTTTGAAACTTCACTCTGGAGTTCACCTAATTCAGTGGCCCCATCTCAGTCCAAATTTTCCTCGACCTTTACATGGCATTTTTTTCCTGTTAATCAACTTCTCCTTCTTTCCTCTGTTGGCTTCCATTATGGCCCTCCAGAATTTGACTCTAAATTACCCATCCAACATGGTGACCTGCTTCTCACTATCCCAGAAATAAACTCCCTTCACAAAACTCTTGCTGAATCTTCTGTTTTGGAATGTCTTCTCCAATCTAAATGCTACTTTTTCCTTCAGGTTGCACATCACAGTTTGCCAAACATTCCAGTCTGCAGAACTTTTTCCCTTCATATGACTTCATTTTTATGAGTATCAATTGTTCTGATAATTATTGCATGAGAATCATCTTATTGTTAATATTGTCAATAATCTGAGAATGAGAACATTTTACTTCATTTGTTTTCTGAGTTAGTCCTAAATCATTCTTGAGCACATCATAAGTACATTACAGCCATGTTTTGAATTAACGTTGTCCTTTAATGTTTAATATTTCTGTGAAGCCACAGAAATTTTGTTGGAGTAGCAGAACATGTCTAAATTTAAGAGTAATAAAATGAAAAAAAAATAGTGAACTATGTAAATTTAACTCTCATGTCCCTAAATGCAAAATTTCTGGGAAAGAAAGGTGTGTAATGGCATATCTCAAGGGATGAATATATTCCAGAAACATCAAAGAATAACACTTTAATCTTCAGAGCAATTAATATCCATCTCAAAAATTAAACCCTCCAAAATTAATATTGGCAGCACATATTACAGTCACTTAATATTTTAACATTTCTACATTTTAATAAGATTTTAATAATATGAAAATAAAGCCATTATAAAAGGCAGTTTACATTCTCACTAATTCTACGTGATTTAGAACTTCATATATAGCAAAAAAGCTAAAGGATAGAACGGATTAAGGGATAGAAAGTGTTTTAATTAAGAGCAAATATCCAAGCAAGAAAGGATGCAACTCAAATTTGAATTTCAATATCTCTAAATACATTAATAGAAGTAAAAATATTTCTGCCAGTTAAACATGCCTGATTAAATTTGTCTCAAAACACAGCATTTCTTGAAACAATCTACTTTTGCAAATGTAAAGATCCCAGGCCTCTCCTTGTCTAGTGTTTCAACGACTGAAAAAGTCTGGTTCATACTCTATGCCTTCGTTGTGATAAAACACAACGTTCGTTGTTTCAAACCTCAACTCTTAAATTTCCTTCAACTTCCTTGGCTGTTGTGTGCATTTTAAATGTGTGACAAGCAGCATTTTCTCAGCCTAAATTCCTGTGACTTTTGAACGCAGGTTCCTCTCACTGGCTACTGAAACAATCCCAAGAGTTGAGTTGTTTCTTGTTTCGCTAAAATGCATTCTTTGCATGTTTATATTACACATGAAGCTCATGAAAACCTTCGCTGGAAATATTTAAAAAGTAAAATACATTTACTATTATCTTACACAGCAGTCCCAGATCTTACAAAAGAATCTCAATTTTCTATGTTCCCTAATGTAGGACCAAGCTTTTTTTTTTTCATTTCTTTTTCTTTTTTTTTTTTTTTTATAAAGCCATCTAAGGATACTGAAAGGAAACCCTAGTTTTAAAAGATCTCCCAGTTTTTCATAATGTTGTCTCTTAACTGGGAATCGTGGAGACAGGACCTTCACCAAAAAGTTTACCTCCTTTTCTCCATTGTCCATTTATAAGAAGTCTATTTTTCAGTTTTATTGTCTAATTCATGTTTAGAGGGCAGTTATAAAAATAGACTGGCTTTATAACTGAAAGAAATAAAATATTCAGCTCTGATAATTAAATTAATTCAGTGTGGTCCTATCTCTCAATAGAAACTTGTGTGTATTTCTGAACCATTCAAATTCCTACCACACTTCCTGTGTTTTTTTGTTGATGCTTCACTCTTTTGCTGGTGTGCCCATTATTTGTGTGAGATCATTCCTTGGAATGCATCTCACTCCTCATTTTATACCCTTAACACAGTGCCCATAACTTTCACATAGGACTTGTTTGATAAATGAATGAAGGAACAAATGATCGGTCATTGAATTGTATGAAATTACCAAGTGGTTTCATTCATTCCAGAAATGATCCAGTTGTATGGTCTTGAATTCTGTTGTGTTAATAACACCAAAAATTCCTAAGAAAATTTCAGAGACACAAGAGTGTCTCTGAAGATCAGCAATATTTTTGACCAGGACGTCATTTTAGGAAATAGCAAAAAGTGTTTGCAACTATATTTTGTGTATCAGAAAGTGTTTTGCTATCCTTATTCTTCAACATTCATTTATAATTCATTTATTACTTACCTGACACAAATGTTTCTTTTCTTTTCTTTCTTAGCTAAAATGTTAGCATCTATATAGCTTCCAGCTATAGTAGTATCTGATTTTAATACTATGCAGTTTAACAGATTTTACTGTTTGATAAAATCGCTTTTAAATTAATATATTTTGTCTGTCTTGGCTTATAAAGTATCTCATTATTTAAAAGAGATTCATAGAATATTCTTTAAAGGAGATATTTTCAACTGAAATGAAACAAATAATATATATTTGCTATAGGAAGTATACCTCATTCCACTTCTTTCGAAATTATGCAATTTTCACTACTCACTTTCTTGGTAACAGTCTTAGCAAGGATTTAAACCGAACAGTGAACAATAAATCTAGTTGTCAATAACTTCATAGATAATTGTTTTTGAAATTTCTTTTTAAAAATTACTTAGGATACAAAAAGGTGCAGAAATTGAAGAGTTGTGTCCTTATAGTAGATCGGAAAGCAGAAAGAATATAGCAATAAAGCAAGCTATGGGAAACTAGAAAATGTCAAATCTTAAGGAATAATTATTAGCATTGTGCTTGACACCAAATTTTACTTATTGAAGGCTTAACATATGCTAGGTACTCTCATAAATGTTTCACATGAACTAACTCATTTAATCTTCGTATAACATTAGAAGATAAGTGTTATTACCATTATCATTCCCACTTTACAGATGAGGAAACTGAGACTACAAAAGATCATATGGTAAAGTCAAGGGCTCAGGCCCAACACCCCTTTCCTTTTCTGTAAGGAATTATGCCATTTGGGGGCATAATAGGCCCAACAGCATTCATTAGGAGTCATAGACCACCTTGTGACTGCCTGCTAATGCCATAGTCTTGTGACCCACCAGCTTACATCTAGTCCAAGTCTCATGCTGGGTCTGTGGGTGCTCGCTATGGTTTGCAAATTTAATGAGTCAATTCTTTTATATCTTTAAGACTTAGGCAACATCATATGAAGTACCCCATTACTACAAAGGCTACTTTGGGCCTAGAAGAAACCAGACTTGATCTGGGGCATGTCTGTATAAGCTTCAAAAATTAGAACCTAGTATATTGCAAAGCTAGGCAGGCCACAATTTACTTCCCTGAGCCCAGATTATACAATTAGACCCTACAGCTCCAGAGCAGATCACTAAGCCCAGAGATTTGCAATGATGTGCAATGGTCTGGTTTAGACTAGAATTGGTCTGGTTTAGAATAGAACTCCTGTGTAGGCCTAGGATGGTGAGAAGGAGTGGGCAGTCTTTCGGAACAAGCCACAGTGATGACTTTTTAGATTCATAACTGGTCATGATACATATACGTGTATTCTATAGTTTCCTTGAACTAAATGGTTTCCAGAGCCATTCAGACAACTAAATACCACAATTAAATAATACAGTATATAAGGGGAATTTTGCATGTGCTCAGCCAAAGAGAATATTGATCTCACATTAATAACACAAAAAGTCTGGATAATCTACAAAACTATAATTTTCCCTAAGTCCATCAGAGAGAGCTGAGTTCATGAAACAACCAAGCAAACTGAATTCCAGAGTGACAACTCCTCCAAGGAGGCACACATACACACACACACGAATTTCACCTGAATGGGAAAAGTGGAGGCCATACCATAGGTCCAGGAAGTAAGTTAAAATTTTAATGAATTGTTGAAGGCCAACTATAAACTAGAATATAGCTTGAAATATCTAGGAATCCCAGAAACAAGGAAAATTCATACTTTATCATAAGTCCATGGGACTCCATTAAGTGTTCACAAGACTCAGGATGAAAGCAAAAGATGTTGTATGTCAGAGACAATCAGCAGCTGCTGTGGAACAGGTACAAAGGCTTTCTTACTTCACTAGACCCACTGCTAGTAGGAAGTAAAAGCCATCCACCACTGGGATGGGGAACAGCAGACCCTCTGACCTGCAGCTTCTAATACCCAGGCAGAAATGCACTGCTTCTGGGGAAGAGGTAGAAGGAAACACATGTATGATAAAAAGTAGAAAAACAAAAATACCAAAACACTTTGCCCCCAAGAAAGGGATCGGCAGCCATATTAAGCCCAGGATGTTTTACTGAATAGCAGGTCGCCCACCTAAGACCAACAATAGACAGAGGCAGGTGTTGTAAGAATTCTAAGCAAGCCCACTTTCACAATTTGGATAGACAGGGCCTGGTTAAGATGGGCTGGAGGTGGATACCAGACATACAGAAACACATCCGAGCATGGCTGCCTCGGTCTAGAGCACGTTTTAGAAATGAAAGAATTGTTTAAAAATAATAGGGAAATTCTAAAGTTCAAGAATGAAACTAATGTTGCCACATATTGTTTCTAATCTTTCATAAACGCTGAATAGTATTTTCAAAACTAAATAAACACTAAAGAGGGTGTTTTCTGACCACTGGCTACAAAATTAAGTAACGTTTTCAATACGATGAGTTATAGTTCAAAGGAAATGTGTTTACATACATTATGCGATCTGATCCTCAAAAATATCTTCACTGGATAGAGTGGTTTAGGAAAAAAAAAAGGAAAAAAAACATTGGATAGTGACTCAGGGATTTCAGCTTTAGTCTATACTGACTAGAACTGTCTGATGAGTTCTCCTACATTGCTCTGAGCTATGATTTCTTTAGTTGCAAAATGAAAAGTTTTAAACGAAGTCAGTGGATCCCCAACTTTTGTATAGAGAACTACTTGGAATAATTATAAAATGCAGACCCCAAGGCCCTTCTACACCAGACATTGGTTAGTCAGTAGGTCCTGGTGTTGCCCAAGCAATCTGACACAGGTGGTCTCAAGTGTAGACTTAGAGAAAGATGCCAAACTCAGTGATACCTGATGCCCCTTTGGGTCTAAAGCAGGACACATATGATTGTCACTGTTGTACAGGTCAATAGGTGAGGGCTACAGATGAAGTAACTAGGTTGGGAGTCACAGAGATAGTGAGTGAATAAATACAAATAATATCTTCATATCCCTAGTTCAATGTTTTTTCTCTTAAATTATTTTGCACACCATGACAAAGATTGCCTTGTCACTTACTGTTGTGTCTCCCTTTTTCCCTTAAATATTTAGATAAACTGGATTTCCCAGTCAGCCTTATGACCGAAGTTCAACCAATAGAATGTAGGCCGAAATAATGAACTCCAATTCATATTTGTCCTTAAAAGTCTCCCAGGCATCATCCTACATATTCTTTCACAATTTAAAAATGACTAGAGATACCTATGAGCACCTAGAGATAGGATCACCAGATGGAATGGGCCCGGGTCCCTGAGTGACTGCCTGGTGCACAGTCTTCACCATTGGGCCCCCACAAGACTTTCAACGGATTGTTCTGTGAACAAGAAATAGGTCTGTGTTGTGCGAAGCCACTGAGAAACTAGGTGGCTATTAGCAATCAGTCCACCAAAGACTTAACTCTCCCACATTATAACTCTGCAGAGGTATAAGATGACAACAACATACAACTTTGAGATGTGCACCTATATTACTTTTTTTCTTTAATGTTTATTTACTTTTGATAGTGTGAGTGCACTTGCAAGTGGGAGAAGGGCAGAAAGAGGAAGACAGAGGATCCAAAGCTGGCTCCATGCTGACAGCAGAGAGCTTGATGTGGGGCTTGAACTCACAGAATTGCAAGATCTGAGCCGAATCCTGATGCTTAACTGACTGAGTCACCCTGGCGCCCCAACCTATACTTTTTGTTCTGTTTCTTTCATTCTGTCTTTCTTACTCAGGTACATCCCTTTTCTTTTCCCAGGGTGGATGGTCTAAGGATTGGAGGGTGGCCTTGGGGTGAGGATTGGTGGGGGGTGGGGGGGGGTGGGGGGTGGGAAGCAGCTGGACAATAAAAGAAATTAGTTTATGGATCTGCCTTGTTTTACTGACAAAAGCCTAAGGCCAGAACAAGGAGAGTTTGTGACTGTAGGTAGATGGTTGTAGTCCAAAAGAGGAAGAAAAATGGCTTTCCCAAAGTTTGAAAAGAAGGTCCCGCAAGCTGCGCCAGAAGTATTTTTCCTGTCCTTATCCTTCACCCTTGGAAGGAACTTTAGTTGACTAGGTATGGTAGGGTCCCCACCCTAAGGAAAGAAAAAAAAAAAACCCTCAAGGCAACCTGGCTATATGCATACCTGACAACATCCCTCAGGACCTTGTAACAAGAGACCACATAATCAGACTGCATGTTTGTGTGTTACCATATATGGGAGACAAAGAAGTAGAGAATGTATAAAAAACTACACTACATGGCGTTTGGGGCTCAGTTCTTTGGGTACAGACCCAACTGAGCCGTGCTGGAAGAAGAAAGCTGCTTCCTGGAGAGAAAGGCCTCGGTGTCACGACTCTTGGGGGAATCCTGTTACATAGGAACTGCCGAATCTGCATCTCTGCCCCCTAAGGCTTGCTTCCCCAGAATACTGGAAGCCTTACTGATCCACAAAGAGGAGGAATCAACAGAGAAATCAGCCTGCCCCAGGAACCCTTGAGAGTCATTGGTTTAGCTGTGTGTTTCCCTTTCACTTCTAAGCATATCACAGAATCTCTCCAGTTAGTGGATAAATACCACAGTTCCCTCTCTCCTCCTCAGGTGGAATACTTTTTTGTCAGCATTTCCATGTAAGATGAAACTCCAATCTTCCATGGGCTTAACAGCATGTACTCTACCATCTTCTTTTTCCTGTATTCTGTTTCTCCGTCATACCCACTAGTGTTTTCCACACTTCCCAATAAACTCCTTGAATTTACATCTTTATTTCAAGGTCTGATCCTGAAAGAATCCAGACTAAGACAGAAACAAAGAAACCTGTGGATCGGAAGGCAGGGGTAACCTGTATTTACTTCTAGACCAAAGATACAGGTGGTGGTGTTGAAAACCTACCTCTGTGTTTTGAAACCAAAATAGAACGTGAAGACAGAGTTTGGGATAAAAAAGGAACAATAGCTTTATTGCTTTGCAGGACGATGGAGGCTGCAGCAGGCTGAGGCAATCCTCACCACCCCAACCCCACCCAAGGGCTAGGGTGGGTTATAGGGAAATACAGGATCTAGCCAAATTTCTAAAGGAGTTGTGTATGCACTGACAGCCTTGTTCCTTGTGTCTTTAAGGTGGTATCAGGTTCCTGAAACAGAAGTCTAAAAAGGGAAGGGTAAGGTTTGCAGAAGGGAGGAAAAATGTTACTTAGTTTAAAATCGAGCCTCGGGAAAGCCTTAGTGCCGCCATTTTGATTTTTGTTCAACTTAACGTTCGAGCGGTTTCAGGGGTACAAGAACTGAACATTTCATTGGATCTGGGAGCAAAATGGCTTGCACCTTGTTTCTTGAAAGAAACCAATGATGATGATGGTAAGACCCTGGGGATGAAATGCTTTCATGGTGTGTCTAGGTAAGCAGGGCCGTAGGCAAATTCACAAAATACCCATGCCCAAAGTTTGACGTAAAAGTTGCCAAAGGATAGGGCACCTGGGTGACTCAGTTGATTAAGTGTCCGACTCTTGATTTCGGTTCAGGTCATGATCTCATGGTTTGTGAGATCAAGGCCTGCACAGGGCTCCATGCTGACAGTACGGATCCTGCTTAAGATTCTCTCTCTCCCTCTCTTTGCCCCTCCCCCACTCTCTCTCTCTCTCAAAATAAATAAATAAATATTTAAAAAAAATTTTTTTAAGCTGCCAAGAGCTGAAAAACCTGAAGGAGTCCTATACACCTGATGACTCAGCCACATCCTAGATGCACAAATGAATGAGGCCTATAGTCTGCCTAAAACCTTGGCATAGTGTAAGATTAAGGACTGGGGCTTAATCTGGAGTGGGATCAGAATAGGAAGAACCAGAAAAAACTGATTAAGTCTTCTTAGCTCAGTGGCTGGAGGCTTAAAGATAAAGATGACATTTTATTGGAGATGTTAAAGAAAATTATATTTCTTGTACACTTGAGTTTGAAAATTAAGATTCACACCTCTTATAATACTGTGATGTGTTGAATTATAATTTACTATCATTCACTCCTTCCTTTTCTATAAAACTTTTAATTCATTTTGTGGGAAAAGTCATTAATCCTGCCTCTGTGATTTTGGATTTGGCTTTAAGACATATTTTGAGCAATAGAATATGAAGAGACCTGCTAAATGTCATATTGGAGCAGAATATTTAAGAGGAAATTTGTGTTTCCATTTAGGAGCTATTGCATCAGCTTGGGTCCCAGAATGAGGAGACATGTAGAGCCCAAATGAGCTTTCCAGAAACATACACGTAATGTGAATGAAAACACATGTTTGATGTTCAAGCCACTGTCATGAAGGGGATGCTTATTAGCGCAGCAAAGCTGACCAACACAGTACAATAGAAAAATCAGATCAAGACAACCAAGAACAAGCTGAAATGCATGAATCACTGTGGAACCTCCTAAGGATGGGGCCCAAATTCCAGTTTGCTGTTCAGCATTGTCAATGTTCAGCATCCCAAATCTATCACGTTCTTCCTCTCTGAAATTCATGAAATAGTTCCACTAACAATGCAATGGAAAAGAGCCATATATAGGGGTGGATAGAAGGGATGCAAAGACTAACACTATTTTAAAGCTCTCTATGAGGAAGTTTTGATCTCATTATCATGAAAAGTTGGAAGGCATTCTCTTTTTAAATGATTGTAAAGTTTAAAATGCAAGTTGGGAATTCACATGAATGCCTAGAACTATGAGTCACTGAAAAATCCTGGAAATGCTGTTAAAAGAATTCCATGCCCCTTCCCCCATGTAGGCCTTTCTCAAAGCGTTCTGAGTCTGCAATGTGAGGGTCCACGGAGGGAGGGAGGAGACGTTCAAGTTCTCATGCAGTATTTGTAAATCTCTAAGGACGTACAAGCTTTCCCCTATACATTGAAAGCTTATTTTAGAATGACTCTTTCCATATTCACTTTAAAAATCAAAATAGTTGTCAGATAACAGATTAAAAGAATAAGTAGCTTAGTCTGGTAAGAGGACTATGTATTCTTTTATGCCATAAGGGCATTATTTAGTGTTGGGTTTCAGCATACCTCTGCTAAATGACACCATCATGGCCTAAAACAGAAACAATTATCTTTCGTTTTCTTCATGTGGATTGTTTGAGTTGTAGTTTTAAGTGAGCCAAGTTTTGTTTTTGGTTTATTGACAGCACCTGAAGTGTTTACCATCATTTATTTTGTATAGCTTCTCTTGACTTCTGGGCAACACCCAATTTTAAAACATGCAACTTTAGCCAATCTCCTGCTACTCATCCTGTTCCGGAAAAATTTTGATAACAGAAATACTAATGACTTGATCAAATGTATTTTTTGGCAAATCATTGGGTTCTTCTTAACATTTTCAGGCTTTTACCTCTGATTCCACCCATCTTATATATTCTACTGTCCCTATAACACAAAAAGTAAACTATCCATTGTCCTCACTGGGGCCAAGCCCTCGATATTTCTGTTCCCCTCAAAATATCTCTGGAAAGGCCAGGGAAGAACTCGACAGATAACTGTGGCATAGGAGGGGAAATTATCTGTGTATTGTCTCATAAAAAGTAGAGAAAAGAGGATGTAGAACGTGTGTCTTCTGTTCCAGGGCTACTTACATTCTACCATATTGCCTTAACTCTGCAGTGAATGAAATAAGAGGGAATTTGTTCTCCGCGGGGGAAAACACCTCAGCTGAAAAAGACAAGACACTAACGGAAGTATAAAATCTTCAAAGCTTCTCTTCACAATATGACAGAACATGATCGGTTTGTGATGGTCAAGGTATTCCGTAAAGGTAGGCTGTTGCTTGACCCA